>NC_137976.1:64357728-65557728 GCF_963924665.1 Micromys minutus | reverse complement strand
AGTGAAAAAAAAAAAAAAAAAAAAAAAAAAAAAAAACTACTGGATAAAAATATCTGATCTATCTCCACCTAGTGGTCGATAGACAAAAGTTCGCAAGCAGCGTTTAAAATGAGCTTTATTTTTGTTGCATAAATAAATGTTCAAAATAATGGACTTCTGATTCATAGTCAGACACGTTATTTATTGTGCCATGGGTGCCACGGGAGGGGTATATCCAGGACTGTCACCCTTTCAGAGGAGAAGGTGGACTCTGTGAGAGGGGACACAGCAATTGGGATGTTTTATATTAATCAATTAAAAAATAAGATAAATCCACTTTTGGCCAAAAATGACCTTTATCATGATATTTTCATACATGAACTTAATGTGATTTCAGTATATTTCATCACCATTTCCCAGATGAACCCTTTTTATGAGCTTAGGAAAAAATGAAATTGCAATTTTTTTTACAACTACATAGTTTTAATATAAGAAAGATATTTCAAAGGTTCTGTGTAGAAGCCATGGTATTATAGAAATTATAGTTTCAAAACTAACTCCTAAGACACACATACAGTGACAATAATTTTTTTATGTGGGTTGTGCTGTCACATTAAAAACAATTTAAAATAAATAAATGATTAATCAATTGTAATATAGATTTATAAAGATGTTATATGTGATTTATATAAAAGTATTATAAAATATATTTTAAACATCGAATGACTTGAGGTTGTTTTTAATTTGATTGCTGCTTGAAGTTTCAGGCATAGAATTGAGGAAGGAGTGAGGAGACACATGGATGAGATGACAGAAAGAATTTTACAGGTCACTTGTGAAAGGCAAAGAAAGGAATCTCGGAGTGGGGTGTAGTGGTACACAGATTTCGCTTCAAAACTTGGGAGACAGAGACAGCCAGTAAGTCTGTGAGTCTCAGTACTGCCAGAAGAAACAGTGGGACCTTGTCTTATAAAAAGGAATGTGGAGGAGGAAGAGGAGTCAAAGGAGGAGGAAAAGAAGAGAAAGAGATGGGGGTGGAAGTAGAAGAACAGGAGGAGGAAGAGAGGTAGGAGAAAGAGGAGGAGGAGGAGAAAAGGGAGGAGAGGGAGGAGGAGTTGGAGGAGTAAGAGGAGGTGGAGGAGGAAGAGGAGGTAGAGGAGGAAGGGGAAGAGGAAGAGGAGGAGAAGGAGGAAGAGGAGGAGTAGGAGGAAAAAAAGGAGGAAGAGGAAAAGGAAGAGGAGGAAAGGGAGGAGGAGGAAGGGGAGGAAGAGGAAGTGATCTTAGACTAACTCACCAGATGGAGAGAAGGCATTTGTGCTGAGACATTTCATACCCCAATGATCAGACTTTGGTTAATGAGCAAGAGTGAACTGAGGAGATGACTAGCTGAGGACTTAGTTTCGACCCATGGATCAGAATCCATTGGATTAGAAACGTGTATTTCTTCATTCTTGTCTCTTTCTCTTTGGAAGCCATTATGACATTTCTATTGTGCATGGGCACAGTCACATAGTTTGAAAAATCATGGCACTTAAGATTTTTAAAATGCTTTATCTTAGTGTGTACAAAAGGTACATTTTTGTTACATAATTAACTTTCATCTTCTTGAGGTACGGCCAACCCAAAGGTCCTGTATATAATTTCTCTTATAGACAGAGGAAGGATTTCAACCGGTCCAGGCTGTTTTGCATGGCACTGCGTGGATCTTCCAAGGCTTTAGGCAGAGAAATTTGGTGATGGCAAGAATATTTGTGAATCTCAGTGGAGTTTTCAAATGAAGCATACCCTGGATGGCAGCTGAACGGGGGTTGGCATCAAGGAGAGTTTTCAGTAGCTGAAGCAAGAGGTAGAGATCCCCCTGACATGACTGTGGTGAAACTGGACTCAAGGTGATGTCACCATCAGGACATGGAAACCATGTCACATCTTTGTGAGGATAGGCAACAATTAAAAAAATATCTAGTCAACATTTACTATGCACAGATAGCATGATGGATTGTTTTATTCGGACTGTGGAGACGTATGAGATTTACACTTGGGGAAACACAGGCATGGAATAGACTTTGTTCACAAGGCCCTTCAACCAGTGACACGTGAGGGAGTGGGTTGATAACTGCCCCAGTTTCATTTCCTCGTGAACCATCTATTCTGGCTTGTTGCTTTGGTTTCCCAATAGGACTTAGTTCCATTCACAGAGTCACCGGGATTCATACTGTACCCCAAAAGGCATTTCTCCATTGCTGATGTCACATCCCCACTCTCTTTCAGTGTTTCTTGAGCACTTGAGTAGCCATGTGTGTTTGCTTTGTAAAAGAAAGTTATGAAAACTCTCTGCTATGGAAGAAGTCAAGTTTGGCAAAGATGATTTCTAGTTTGATCTTGTTTTGATGCCCCTTTTGTTGTTATTTCCTAAGCTGGATTCCAGAAGGTCAGTTTCTGAAGCTTTGATCCAAGGTTCATCATTTTGTTTTTTTGCTAATAGTTGGTTTTAGGTATTTAATCTTCTTCCCCTTTGAGTGCTGGATTAGTTATGAATTATGTCAACTTTGCAGGGTAATATTTAAGTATATTAAATAATATTTTGATGTCTCAAGTTTTTGACTTATGTAAAGTAAAATGTGTTCTAGAGATGGAATTGTGTCCTCCTAAGATTTATAAGCCAGAGCCCCACATCTCAGAGTGCTGTGCTATATTTAGAAATAGGCCCTTTTGGGGAGTAGTGACAGCTGGATAATATTATGACGTTAGAGCCTGTATCCCATAGAGATGGTGTTCATATGAGAAAAAAGCATCTTCAGAGTACATTGTGTTTGGGTGGGGTCTTTGGAGCCTGTGTGGGGACACATCAGGAAGGAGCACAAAAGAGAGCGCTCCAGAAACACACTTGGCTGTTATCTGGATCTGGTATGTGCAACTTGTAGAAGAATAAGAGAATAACATTCTGTGTGAGGTATCCAGCTGCACAGGCTGCTGTGATATTCTTGTCCAAACTGTGTGACTAACACACATGTGCTCATGCTTGAGAACACATGCATGTGAGCATGTACACACACACACACACACACACACACAGAGTTACACATTTGAACCATATATGCTTGTTTTTCTATGATCCTTACTGCTTGTCTCTAAACTTCTATATAATCTATTTTTTGTCATAATGCTCGTTTTAAAAGAGGTATTCTGGATGCAGATGTTCACTACTTTACATGTCAAATTGCATAATTGCTTTAACTCAGTTTTCTCAGACGTGAGAGGCAGATGCTTGTATGCTTGTTGGATTGTTGTGCAGATTTATCAGTAGAAAAACTCAAAATTATACACATATTCTTTTGTCCCAAATACTCTTCTCTACATTTTACATAAATATAATCATCTCCCTTTATTACTCTGGTATTCTTACCAGCAGAGTCTTTTCCTGTCCTCGGTTCCACTTTTCTGCACTGGCAAACTGAACTCTGCAAGCTCGTTCTTTTGCTCATAATGAGTAGCCAAACAGACAGTCCATTGAGGCTCCCAGAAGATCCATTGACAATTGATTCAATTTGGTCACTAGGCAACATATTTTAGGAGAAGCATGCAGTGAATGCTGTTTTTGGACTTATTTTCCAGGAATAAAACATTCTGCAAATAATCTTCTTTATTGTTCTAGGACTCATGCAAGCCCAAAATAGTACAAACACTTTGTGTCTGCATTTTCCCATCTTGCCACAAGCTCTGTCTGAGTGTGTAAATCTATATCAAGACAGCATTGATACTGGATGCAGATATGTATGTTTGGAAGTAATAGAAAAAGAGAAAGAAGAACATTTGGAAAGGACATTAAGAGAGATGGGATAAAGGAAGAACCATATAAGTTTTTAAGCTTTAGCATTAACTTCTTAGCTTGTGTCATGTTGGGCCTTATTTCAGGTTTTTTTTTTTTTTTTTTTTTTTTTTTTCAAAATGACCACTGGAGGGCATTGCCAGTCAGTAGAGATGGAAGTTTCTTTTAAATCACAAGCTTGAGTTAAGCCACAGTAAGATGCACAGCTATGAAACTAGACAACAGAGGAGCAAACAGAAAGCACTAACAAGTCACTAAATATTTCAAGTTCTTTTCTGCACCTGAGGTTTACCTTTAAAAAATAATTAGATAATGTGGTGAAGGTTGACATACTTTTAATGTTGCTTGGCTTACTTTGCTGAATGGAGCGCCTCCTTCCAAGGAGTATAGGCCTCATATCATTAAAATGGTGGGTATTCCCTAGTAATTTCTTCTACACTGAGCTACTATAAACTCAAATTGAAATTTATTTATGATGGTGAATGATTTTACTAGCCAAAGACAGCCAAAATGTGTCATTAGACATTGTAAGGTTTTTGAAAGCAAACTATTTAAAATCTTATCATCACACCTGCAGGTTCCTCATTAAGTTGATTTAAAGTGTAAACACATCTGTGAGTTTCTTGAAGTTTGATTTGCTGAACCAATGAATGAGTCTGTTATACTAGTGTTGAGGAAGTTCTTAAGATTATCCACTGGCCACTAATGTTTCTGAACACCTCAAAGCTGGTTTTCTTTGAAAGCCTTCTAGAGTACAATTTCAACTCCATCCTTTCTTTCTATGCTTTGGAACAGGAAGGCATTTCAAATTTTTGAATGTGTTTTAAATTGCATGCATAAATAGCCATACATTTTAACCGCAGTTCCTAGCAAGCCTGTGGCAAATGGTTCTTTTAGATTTGGTTTTTTAAGGCTGAAGCAGACAGTAAGTTGACTGATTAGACACTTTAATTCACATTCCCAGACTCCATAGGCCCTAAGTAGACATGTACACCATGAGTTACATAAGGCAGATTTTCACTTGGCTGCCTTTCCTCTCTTTTCAGGTCTAGAAAAGAGGTGTCCAGGGATAGGCTATATATTATATTCTGTCTCACTCCCTAGTTAATTAATTTTGTGTCAAATCTATTTCAGTGATGCGAGGTTTGTAACTTCAGAATGTATTTCTCTCATATACTCTAAATTCTCATATCCAAATATTTACCTTAGAACTCCACATGGCTACCTATCACAGACTCCAGACCTGAAGTATCCAAACTTAAATGGCTGTTCTTTGTCCTACATGTCCTCTCGCCCAAGCTTACTGCAACTTGTAGCTCTGCAGGAAAGTATCAATGTTTTCCTTGATTTTTCTTTTTATCACAGCCTGTACTAAACTCATAATCTGATACACAGTTTCTTCCAGAACTCATACCTCTCACTTTGGATGACAGCTGCCATCTTCTCTCTCAGACTGAAGACTCCTTTCTGTATTGCCAAGCCCCTTAACTAGATGGGAAGTAGAGGTACATCTTGAATTATATAAGACCCTCACCATGTATAGTTAGCATGACAGGCAAGGGAAGCACAAAGAGGTCTCAAGTGGAAAAGCAGGAATAGTGGTAATTCAAGAAGGACATGTTGCATGTTTAGCTGAAACTGAATAAGTGCTCATCTGGAATGGGGAGTGGTGGATGATCTCTAAATGACTAAGACAGAGTGATTTAAAGACAGCACTGCATGTGTTAATAAAGATTTTTCTAGAAAACGTATTTTCAAATACTATTCTCATTGGTTCTACTCATCTCACTCTGTGTAGGCAGAGACATAAGTGAATTGGATGTCTCCACCAAGGAACGCATTCAGTGGGATACGTCTTGGTGTTTACATCTTCATAATTTTCAGTTGCAGGAAGCTTTTACTAGGAATAGATATCATACTGAACTCCAGTGACATTTCTCCTGGCAACTGAGAAAACATATGAGCGGAGTGCTAAATGTTCACAAAGTCTAAAGTACTGCATTTGAAGTAAGAACCCCAATGTTGAGACTCAATTCTCTGCAACATTTGATGCCAAAATGCCTTCTATAACAATGATGATCTTCATGAATATCTTCACTGGACCAGAAGCTTAGGGTCTAAGTTTGGAAAATACTGTCTTTTTTGACACACAACATTTAGGAGTTACTGAGATGAACTTTGGTGTTATAGGTAAAAGAATGGGGGAACTAGGCATAGCTCTTGTCAGTGTCTTTTAGATATCGTGCTTGTTTTTGAAACTAAGACAATTTGAAGTGAAGTACAAGTGCAAAGTGGAAGGGCTGGAAGCCCCAGTTATCTGCGCACACCTGCTGTACATCATACCTTTCCCTGGCTTTTCCTTCACTAGCCATTGAGACCATAATACTTGAAAGTATAGAACACGTTATTATTATGTTGTTAGATGAACAATAGCATTCATATTGCTGAGCAGTTCCAAGGCACTGATAGCTTCATTTTAAAAGATTGTCTTAGTCCTGGGAAAATACTCTTAGAAGAAGCATCCATTTTTTAAAAAAAGTGATAGCAGCTTAGGAATATTGATGATAGTAATTGAAGTTAGGTCAGGAAAAGGTAAAATGGAAAATATGTTTCATCCACATATGAATGTAAGCAGTCGATGATGATTATCAACTAACAATGCACTGTAGTTTCACAGACAAAAGATGAGGTAATGATGTGGTGCTTGCCCAAAAATGAGAGAAGAAAAAGTCATGTGTAGCAGGGAAACATGTAGTGAGAAGCCTGACATGTTTAATTTTAGAAATATTTTGGTAAGGACTATCTCATAAAATAGTCCACAAACACTCATAATTGTATAAGGCTAATAATATTTGTGGTACATTGTCTAGTCTTGTATTTATAGAACATTATTATCTTTGGACTAGAGATTGATTTATATATACGGGACTCACTATAAAACAAAGTTGGATTCAAAGTCATGAAAAAAGTTCTAAATATCTAAACTACCAAATACTAAATGAGTTTCTCTGTGGAATAAAAATTTATTTCAAATCAATAATGGTGACTGGAAGATTGCTTATAAAAACACTTGGGGAAATTTATATGTCCAACAGGTAAGGGAGAGGGAGAAGATCATCTTCAAATCCCCCCCCCATACATTAATATAATTGGATCTGTGATTACTGTAGATCTATAGGGTCAAAGGACTCTCCTATTTGTTAGGTTTCTAAAATGTTGTCCATGTTTAGAAAATCATTAATTGTGTACATCTGCTAGTGATTTTAATCCCTCCAAATATCTCATGGCCTTTCTCATAGGAGAACCAATAAAGAATGCATACCTTTTTCAGAAATGATTCTGCCAGGTCTTTTATCAATGAATTATATGACTTACCTTAAAGTTCGGTTTTCCCCAAGAGTTCCTGCAACCCTTGTAGTCAGTGTGGTAAAGTTAGTATGCCATAATATACCATTGCATCAGGATGACTGAAGCCAAGTCTAGTGCAAGAGACCTCCTTAGTGGAGCAGCATAACACCATAGGCACAAGAATTGCTGATGTAGATTGAATGTTTCCTCATCCCAAGAATGGTTCCAAGTGCTATATATCTGCTGGCCCATAGAATATTGAGAGTATTCCTATGATCTTCATATTAATTCGGTATAAATTTAGAGTGATTCCATTGAGGTACAAAAAAGGGGATCTCAAAATTAGTGTGTGTGTGTGTGTGTGTGTGTGTGTGTGAGAGAGAGAGAGAGAGAGAGAGAGAGAGAGAGAGAGAGAGAGAGAGAGAGAGAGAGAGAGAGAGAGAGAGCTCAGCCTTATACTCAAAAATTCTGAGACCTCAAGCAATTCTTTCTGATCTTTGAGATAGTTTATTGTTCTTCTATATAAGATGATGAATTTTACAATGGGGAAAAGAAAAAAGAGAAGGAGAAGAAGAAGAAAGGGGAGGAGAAGGAGATGGAGAAGGAGAAGGAGAAGAGAGACAGAGGAAGGAGGAGGAAGGGAAGAAGAAAGGGGAGAAAAAAAAGAGAGGAAAATAATGGAGAGAGAGAAAGAAAGAAAGAAAGAAAGAAAGAAAGAAAGAGAGAGAGAAAGAAAAAGAGAGAAAGAGAAAGAAAGAGAATATAACATGACTCAGTTGATGGAGTTGAAAGATTGTTACTTAAAATCGTGACTTGGACTTTCTGGTTGTACTTACTTTAACTTAATTTTGGGTCAAGTGTTTAATGACTATTTTTTTAATTTGTAAAGTACAAATTGATTTTATGTCCTTTAATTTAATGTTCTTATTTGTCTCACCACAGATATTTCAAAACCACTTTCCCATACATGATATCCTCTAAGCTGTCTATAACTTCTATATGAAACTGGTAACTGCCTATCTTTCCTCACCCACGTTGTCACAACAGTAGTAAGAATCAGCAGAGTTTAAATTCACTGTCTCTTCACAGTGCGTTCTGATGCCTCCCTTTATGTACACAAAAGAACTGAAGCACAAAGCTGTCAATCTTACTCCAATAACTGATGTAGCATTTACATGCGGTTTGATGGTGCTCTCAGTAGAAGATGGCTGAAATGAAGGCACTGTTTGAAAATTAACTTGAAGAAGCCAAACTAGCCAAGGTCAAAACCGCATGCATTCTGAATTTATTTTATTCCAATCTTTGAACAAATGTAAAACGGATGGAGGAATTTGCTGCTTCGGTGTGAATTTCTTATTTGTAATGAAAGGATAAATGTTTGAATAGCAGCAAATTGTAGAATTGATAGGCATAACAGACACACACACATGCAAGCATGCCCAAACACGCACACACATGCACGCACGCACACACCCACACATGCATGCACACTTTTCCTCCATGGCCATTGATTGGAGCTGTGCCAGAAATAAGAATCCCTCAGTGGCATAAGCATATTTCAGTCGTTTTGCTGAATGCTTTGCATGGCATGACTTTCTCCATGGGAGGCTTACCCTGGCAGAGGGAAGAAAAGGGAAAAATGTGAACGAACCAGATTTTATGACTTATTGTCTTGCGATCAGTCCTAAGATATTGTTTTCCTTCAGGTACAAATGCTTTTGCAACAATTAGGGAGTACCGAGGAGTTGGAGGTGAGCTCTGAGCTATGCCCTTGCCCCTTAAACAAAGCTTTGGTTTCCATTTTTACCTTTGTGTACTTAAGAAACCTGAATAGAAGGGTTTGAAATTTCTTATTTAACTTCTTCTTAAAGCACATGTTCTATAAATATATACTATTGTGTAGGTCTGCTTAATCCACACGCAGTCACTGTAAATCCCTTCATTGATTATATATTTGAAATCTGAGAGCTCAGCTCTGTTGGTGTTCTGGGAAGTGACAAGAAAATATTGTTTCAACTTCCCCCTTGTCTGAAGGAAGCTGAGGCATGGTCTCGAATGCTCTTGTCCCTTGCTAGTTTCTGAGCAGTGGGTGGGCTGTCCACTGTCATTCTGAGTTGTAAAATACACGACTAGAATGTAACATCTGTAATCTTAGAGACTATCACCACAATTTTGCCTGTCAAGGAAATGGAGTCCCTATAGGTATTGTAATAAATAAATAGTCATTTATTATTAAAATAATAAATATTTTAGTTAAAAATTATATATTTATAAACTATATATAATAAACAATTTATCATTTATATGCTAACACATACTTATTGTGTATTAATGCATATTTCTCTTACTATCGATATAGACTCACTTTCCCTGACAGGTTAAGATGGGGTGATCGTCTCTCTCCAATCATACTTTAGAATACACCTTTAGTCTCTACCAAGGAAGTCTGAAATAATTGCAACCCTAGGCGATTTTAATCCTGTAAATTTTCTATACACAGTATCTGGATACAGAGGCTTTGAACAGTTTTCTACTATGAGGCAGGTTTCAAATGATTTTACTTTAAAATATAGCGTGCATATTAATCTGCATTTAGTAAGCTTTGTTGAGTAGGTTAATGTTTGAAGTCATAAAAATATTTTGATTTAATATGATTTCAACACTTAAATTAAATTGAAATGTATTTTCAGAGTTTGTAAGGCTGCCATGAGAAAGGAAGTTACCTAAAAGTACCACAAGAACATGCACATAACCACCAGGTTCGCTGCAAGGTGCGTACCATGGGAAGACTGGAAATGAAACAACTCCAGAGCACAGAGTTCAGAGATTTTTAGATATATGCAGGCCACAAAAAGCAGACAACTTTGGTTAGCTTATTGTCTTGATACTTGGAATCCTGAACCAACATCTGAATGATAAATTTGGTCAGACAGTGTCATTTAATTTGTGGTGACCACCAAATCTATGGGAGTTCAGATATCAGTGCCTGCCTGTTTGATCTTCTAGAGCCATCTTTCTCTTCTTATCGCCATCAGAGAGTTATGCATAGGGAAGAAGATGGTAGTATCTAGATACATCTTATTTTAGCTGGGACCCTAGTCAGAGATGAACACATATATGAGTGTGTTATAAACCCAGAAGGCCTGAATGTTGACTACCAACTTACATCTATTGGAGGAACTATTAAAATACCACCCTTGAAACCAAGAAAATTAATAAGAATGTTAACAAGCAAACAAACAATAACACCAATTAAATGTATAACCGTGACATGCTAAGGGAAACTAATGGACACTGCATGTTGTTCCACAGAATAGTTTTGCAGTTTTCTAAAGGACAAGCTGTATACCTTGAATATTAGGCCTCTATCTGATGTGGGGTTGGTAAAGATCTTTTCCCACTCTGTTGGCTGCCGTTTTGTTTTCTTGACAGTGTCTTTAGTCTTACAGAAACTTTGCAATCTCATTAAGTCCCATTTGTCAATCTTTGACCTTAGAGCTTGAGCCATTGGTGTTCTGTTCAGGAAATTTTCTCCTGTGCCTATGAGTTCTAAGGTTTTCCCTACTTTCTCATCTAATAGTTTCAGTGTACCTGGTTTAATGTGGAGATCTTTGATCCACTTGCACTTGAGCATAGAGGCCTAATATCCAAGGAATACAAAGAACTCAAAAAGCGAGACACCAGCGAATCAAACAACCCTATTAAAAATGAGATACAAACTTAAAAAAAAAAGTTCTCAATCAAGGAATATCAAATGGCTGAGAAACATCTATGGAAGTGCTCAACAACCTTAGCCATCAGGGAAATGCAAATCAAAACAACCCTGAGATTCCATCTCACACCAGTCAGATTGTCCAAGATCCATAACTCAGATGACTGCAGATGCTGGCGAGGATGTGGAGAAAGAGGAACACTTCTCCACTGTTGGTGGGGTTGTAAACTGATACAACCACTCTGGAAATCAGTCTGGTGGTTCCTCAGAAAAATGGACATAGTACTACCTGAAGACCCAGCTATTCCACTTCTGGGCATATACCCCAGAGATACTCCAACATACAACAAAGATACATGCACCACAATGTTCATTGCAACTCTATTTATAATAGCCAGAAGCTGGAAAGGACCCAGATGTCCTTCAGTAGATGAATGGATACAAAAATTGTACATTTACACAGAGTACTACTCAGCTATCAGAAACAATGTCTTAACCAAATTCTTAAGAAAATGGATGCATCTAGAGAATATCATCCTGAGTGAGATAACCCAGTCACAAAAGAACAGACATAATATGCAGTCACTGATAATGGGATACTAACCCCAAAAAGCTCTGAACACCCTAGAAACAACTCACAGACTGTGTCAAGTTCAAGAAAACAAAAAGAATATATTTTAATTAAAATAGAACTGTATCACATCCACCTTTCCTTCCTACAACCCCTCTCAGTTTCTCTCTCATCCCCTCAAACTAGTACCCTCTTTTCCTATATTATTGTTACATATATACATATGTGGTTACATATATACATATGTGTATGTATATGTACCCACAAATACTTAATTACAACCTTAAAAATGTATTTGTATACTTCTATGCAAAAATGTACATTTATCTTTGTTTCTTAAAATAAAGCTCTTCAATAAAAAAAAAAATAAAAGACAAGCTGTAAGGTGACATATGAAGGTGGAAAATTGACCTAAGGTTAGTGACTGTATAAAAGCACACATTAAACAGTGATAGTATCTTGTACATGTGAACATTTGAGAGCTTTCCAATGCTGTCACAACAACTGTTAATTATTCCATGAAGTCTGTGAATATCATGCAATAAGATGAACTTGTACTTGTCTTCAGTTATGCAATATGCTCTCCTAGTATAAAATATGAATGAGAGTCATTGATGAATGAATTAGTTCACACAACAAACTGTAACATATAGACAACTATCACATCACTCTACATGCTTAAAAAATTAATTGATGCAAGGAACATTGCAAGATATATATTCAGCAATGGTTAAGACCTTGGTGTACAACAGATAAAATTCAGAGTAGGAAAAGAGAGGTCTTATCAATAGGAGTTGATAGAGATGTAAGTTTTTGAAGGACAGAATGCTATTGAGGACTATTGCAATTATGAGGACTAGAACTATTCCACCAAACACATTTTTGGGCAGATAAAAGGAAGTCACAATTCAGGATTTCTTTCTTCCGTTCTTAGACATTATTGTTTATTATAACTCAGCTTTATACTTCTAATTTTTGATATCTATTCCTATAATGACTGCCAAGTTCTAAATATATTAGATTTATTTATTTTATTATAAACACAATTTTATTTAGGGGTATTTAACATTAATTTTATTACTTACTGATTTTTAGTAACAAATATAATTATATGTGTACATACAAATGCATTAACAAATAATTTAATGTTTAATATATGCATACCTAAATCAAGCAAATACATCTATCACTTCACAGGAATAGTTTTTGTCATGACTGCATCTAAGATTGACTTTTGAAGCAATCTTTGATATGTAATCTATTTTTATTTTTAACTGTAGTCACTTTGTTGTATAAAAGTGACCTAGAACTTATTCCTCCCATTAATCTTTCTGTAACATACTCATCTTTCCTCAGTGAAACTTATTTTCATATCTGGGACAATACCATTTCCAAGACTGTCCTCTGCCAGCTAAAGTTGTTTTTCTGAAGTAGCCTGTAACATGGCCCTGTTTTCACTGGGAGCATGCAGTCTTCCCTATTATATGATGAAATGGTGAACTTATGAGGCAGAACATTTGCCATGCTTAGGAAACCAAGTATTTACTTCAAGTGCTTGCACCTTCCCACAGTCAGTTGTGTTGTTGAATGCATGTTGGTGTACTTACTAACCATGTGACTCCCTTTTTTTGTCTTGCATTAATTTGACACATTTTGTGTATAACATGGACTCATTGGGATGTTCCCCTGTGACTTACTGCACTTCCCCCTAAATAGAGAGGTCCTTTTCAAGAAGCAAAAAAAGAACTTCATTATATTTTATTTTCATGTATGCTCAGAGTGAAGAACCTATGTGGTAGATGAAGGACAGATTTGATGAACATGGAATTCTATTCTACTTTTGATTGATTTCCTCTTATTCTTATAAAGTGACTATACTGCCGAATATAGAATAATGTATCACAGTAGAGGCAGAATATATCCTAAAATGGTATTGAAATACTTGTACTGATGTTATTAAACACATACAGAAAGATACACAGAGACTGACATATACATATGCATACACACAGACATACACATGTACACACATTAGAGACACACACACACAAATGCACATACAAACACACACATGTCTGTGCAATACTCTAACCACATGTTGCACTCAGAATAGTCAGTTTCTCTCTTACAGAGTAGAACACCACGATGATAATATTTTTCACAGGCCCTGGTGGGGAAGCTACACCTATTGTTCAGCTAATGGACAAGGTATGAGCATCAATCTTCCCCTCAATAATCACACCCACTCTTAAATATTACCTGGCATTAACTCTGGCCTGAGAAGCTCCATTTAGCACTGATTACCATAACTGTGGAGACTCATAACTTGTCAAAATGCTGGAAACAAGTGGTCATTAGATACCCATACACATGCAATGAGTCTCAAGGATTATGGGAAAAAAGAGGGCATATGTAACAGGATTTTCTCTAATTATTTTCTCTAATAAAGACAAGAAGCCAGTCTCTGGGTGAAGATAAGGAGGCGGGTTCTCTGAATACGAGGGTGGAAGAGGAGGACAGGAGAGAAAGAAAGGGCATTTTGGCAAGGCAGTGAGGAGAGATGGCATGGAAAATGTACGTCAGGGAGATGTTAGACCTGGTGGCAGCCTCCACTAGTGGGAGAATTCCAACACTGTGTCATCTCGTTGATTTTAAATATTAAGACAGTTTGGTGTGGTCCATTCATGAGGATTCAGGTGAGCAAGTGAGAGTGTGCTGCTGCTGCCACCTTTGTCAGAGGCCGCTGCAGGAGGGCAAGGATGCTGGAATGTGAATGGTAGCTCCAAGTGTTCTCAGGAGGGACACCTGCTGGGTGGCTGAGCAAAGCCAGTCAGAGGAGCAGGCTGCAGTCAGAGTCTCAGGACTGAGCAGGAACGGGAAGAACAGCTTGGTGAAGCTAGCCCCAGGAGCTGGGTAAAACCATATAGCAGGAGCAAGTGTGGTTTTATCAAAAATTACACACTAGAGGCATACAAAGAATGTAAGTCAGAAAAAGGTATAAAATCATGGAAGCCCCACCTTCTGAATATGAAGAAGCATGGCATTTCCCAACTCCCCTTAGCTATGATTACCTGCAGTGAACCTGCACAGGACCTGGCTTCTCACATTGTCATGGTATGAAGACTTGAGGACCATAAGAAGACTTGAAGACTTATAGCCCATGACATCTTAGGTTGCTAATGGTGAGCGAAGGCATGTCCTTTGGTGTTGTTGCCACTGGTAAGTTGTCCATGTTCATAAAAATGTCACCTCTCATCTATGCTACTGTAAGCAACACAAATTGAAGAGGAAGAAAGGCAGGCAGCCAGACAAGTAGGAAAATAAGGGGGAGGTGAGGAAGGGAATGAGGAGAAGGTGGAGAAGCACAAGAGAAGATAACAGGGTGAATGTGTTCAAGATGCACTACATTACATTTATGAAAGTGTCATAATGAAGCACACTCTATTTGATTAACAAATGCTAGTAAAACAAGTAAAGATAGAGAACACTGTTTAGTCTGTGTACTCACTGAACAATCACTGAACATCAGATTTATGCCAGATCTGTTTCAACATAGAGGAATTTAAACATGGTCTTATAGTTCCTCTTTTTCTCAGAGCACTGCAGATCAAAAGGCTTCATAAGGAAGAGGCCTAGTGAAAGGCAATAATTGAGTAATTATAGAAATAATTCATTTGATCTCAGTTTTATTTATCTGCCTGTCATGAGATTCAACCTTACCAGTGTTTGCTTATATCTTTGTGGCTAGAGGAATGCTGCTTGGGAGCACAAAAGCATTTCTTTTAATAAATTTAATCATCTGAGCTCCTTTGTTAAATAATACAGTAAACATTCTTGTGCTATTCATGTCAAATTTTATCAGGGGCATTAAGATTTATAGTTTATGAAAAAAAGGGAAAAGATATATAAATTCTATATCAATATACTGATTTAATCTTTTGAATCATTTTTTTTTTTAGCCATATTACCATGAACAAGCAACATAAACGCCAAAAATCCCTTATCCTTTGGGGATATATGAAAGGTAAAGACACTTTAACATTAGCTTCTTTGGGATATGATTTCTCAGTCTTTTTAGAGAAATAAGAATGTAGTACTCTGTTCTGTTCATGTTGTAATAAATTTCTAGAGTCAAATCCACCCAATTCTTCCAGCCAAGGATTTGACACAGAATGTTCTCAACTTCTTAGTGCAGAATTTTTGTAGGGATGTTGTCATTCTATGCCTTTACTTAACAACTGACTCTTTCAGAAATTAGTAGACCTAGACACATTCAATCAGTAGGTTCAATCACAACTTCAATTAAGATCTGTCTCTGTTAAACCAACCAAAGAGTTCTAAGCCAAGCCTAACATTTTGTCCACAGTCAATTTAGTACTAGTACAGCAAAACAAACATTAAACCATTTATGTTACTCTTAGCTGTGTGCAGGTTTGAAGATCTATTTTGTATAAGGTACAAATATACCTTACACATGAAAGTTGCTTTTTCACCCAGATACAGAGGCTGAGTAGAAACATCAGGATGCTTTCCTAAATTACAAAATTCCACATTTGCTGATTCAAGTTTTAATGGGAAGTAATGGCAGGCCATGTAGGAAAGGTTTCCCATGAATGTCACATATATTCTTAGTAGAATGTTTCATTAACTTACTGGGACAGCAAACCAACTATAGCAAGCAATTATTTGTATATACTTAAAAATGAAAGACCCTTGGATTATTTTAATAGAATAATAAATGTCTAGATAATTATGAATATATTTAACCATGTAACCAAACAAAAAACCTCTATCAGAATACTGTACCTAGAGATTGATTTATTTTTGTGTCTGATCTCAGCTGTCAAAGCCATCATGATTGACTGGTTCTAAATATGTAAAATCCATCAATGCCCTTTCACGGCATCCAACGGCTTCCTTTCTTCTGTGGTTCTCACTGTACACTTGGGAGTGAGATGACATGGCCATGTATTTGATCTATGTGTCTTTTCTCTAAGTCACATTTGAGTGTTTTCCTTCAGGACAGAACACCGACATGGTTGGTATCTAGAAAGGCCTCCAGTTTTTACATCAAGCAGCAGCCTAGGAAATTCCATTTTTCCCTCCTGTCTTTTGTTTCTGTGTTGTCAAATATACAGTTGGAAATCATGTTATAAATAGAAGCAAAGCCTTAAAAATCTTTTAGAAAATCAACAAGGCTTCAAGCAAACCCAGTAAACGAAAATCCACCATTTGCTTATAGTTCTATTTAAACAATACTATATGAACCAGGTTGTAAAATTCTCATTGTTCCTGAGTTGTCTTCATACCAACCTTCATTGCAAAGTTGGCTTCACTGAAATTCTGATAAATTTGTCATCTATGAGAGTCATTGTTTACAAAACAACAGTAACTATAACAGAAATGGGGTGAAGGTTGGCATATGTGTAGACAGTCCTTTGAAAGTATTGTGTTTTTAATGTCTCGCCCAAGTGCACTATTATAGAACATTTAATCTTCTGGGTAGCACTTTGGCATAATTTTTAGTTGAGTAGAGAGAATGATCAGAGAGTGCTAAAGGCCACAGACCAGATTTAGAAGAAGAACTTCAGAGACCCATGAATGCATTGATAAATGCATTGCTGAGATACCATATCACGACTGGCCAACAGCTGTGTTTTGAGACATATTGTAATGAAACCAATATCCAGTTTGATGGCAATAGTGGTAAGTACATGGATAACTGTCAGCCTGTACTGTATGCAGTGCTGTGTCGAAAGCAGATCAGTAATTACATCAAACCGATAAAGTGACAGTACTTAAGCATCCTTCCCATTTGAAAACAACAAACATGGATAGAAAATGAATTAGTAGAAAAATAATAATAGCAAGCATCTAACAAAGCCTACTATTTACCATATTCTGTTTCAAGAGCATAATGATTCATTGTAATTATACTAAAAGGCTCTGCGTAGGTATTATTTAATCTCAATTTTAAGATGAAAAAAAAACAATTAAAGGGTTTCTAGGAGGTGGAGTGTCAGGTTCCCCAGTCACTCCTGTCAACTAAGCTTCTCCACATGTGCAGTTAACTCAAAGAGAAACTGTGGCAACAATTTCTTTCTTACTTTATTTTTCCATAACATTTATTAAGCCATTCTTATCAATTGCAGGCATATAGACCCTTTTCCATCCATGCATTTTGGTTCTGTTGTGTGATTCATTGAGCTTAACATTGGCTATCTGTGAGATCATAAGTCTGACATTATCAATCAGGAACTGGTAAAGTCTGCGTGTGTATAGCTAGAGACAATGTCTTCCCCTACCCAGAATCATTAGTAGTCAATAGTCAGCAGGGAGATCAGAGCCCCATAAGACTCTCCTCAATGTATGTGTTGCTGGACCCTGTCTTGTGCAGGTCTATGGTAGACAGCCAAAGCCACTGTGAAGGAATGACTACATTAGTAATCTCTCTGCCTGTCTCCCACTCTAACATTCTTTCCACTGTCTTTTTCTCGCTGTTCCCTGAGCCCAAGAGCGGGCAGCACACATATGGTTTATGCCTGCGCATTCAAGCATCAGCCACTCTCAGGACCTTGAACAACTGCACGTCCCTGTATTCATTGCCTTTCATTCTAGAGAGAAACTTCTCTGATTAAGGCTAAGGTGTGTGGGTAGAAATGGAAATATTTTGAAAGCACCATGACATATCCACAATTTAAACACCAGTAGTAGATTAACCCCTCAGGGCCTAAGATATGCCAAGGCATGGAGTTTACATTATCATCCACTCCTGTGGAATGTGCCTTGTATCCAAGTAAAAAACAGTTGGTTACTCCCATGAAAGTTGTGACAGTATTGAGTCAGTGGTCACCATCTTGTCTAGAAATTTGGTATTATCATTTGTAGGGTTCACAAATAGTAACATCCTTGATGCTGTTCCTTCCCTACTCTTTAGGAGTATGCAGGACACCATGAAGCATCATAAAACCTAGGCAGTAAGAGGGAAGCTCCAGTTCAGTCACGGCTTGATTTCTCTGTGTTCTTAACTCAAGGCATATGGCACCTTCAACCAAAAGGTCTCATCAGCTTGTTCTGGTGGGCAGCCAAGAGAAATGACAAGACATTGAACTGTTTGTGGGCCTTCTGGGGCCTTCCTGAACAACTGCTTGTAAGAAGATGCCCCACCCTTGGCATTGAGATTCTTGTTTAGAAATTGTCTTAGTTGGAATTGTTAGTGCTGTAATGGAATATCCAAATTGAAACCACTGGGAGAAAAAAGTTTATTCGGTTTATACTTCTACATTGTAGTCCATCTTTGAAGAATGTCTGGACAGGAACTCTAGTAAGGCAGGAACCTGGCATCAATAACTTATGTAGAAACTGCGAGGTGGGGGTGGGGCACTGCTGCTTACTGGTTTATTCCTCATGACTTTCTCAGCCTGCTTTCATATAAAACCTAAGACTACTAATCTAGGGATAACACCACCCACAATGGGCAGGGCCCTGTCCTATTGATCACTAAATTAATTAATTAAATAAATGCCCCAACACATTATCATTTGAATGAATTTTCTCATATGAGGTTCCCTTCCTTCAGATATATCTAGCTTGTGTCAAGTTCACATAAACCATGGTTTATGTTACCACATTAACAGCCATGCAGGATACTTTTCTTTTAATTCTCTCTTTTTTGCAACTCAGTGTTATCTTTTAAATAAAGATTTATTTATTTATTTATTTATTCATTCATTCATTTAATCATTCATTCAATCCTCTCTCCTTCCACCTTCCTCCATTCCTTCCTTTTATAGACATGGTCTCTCTTTATAGCCCTAACTGTTCTGGAACTTGAACTCATAAGGATCATTTTGCCTTTGATTTGCTAGGATTAAAGGCATGCACCCCCACATATGACTAGATCTTCTTATTTTTATTTTATGGCTGAGTAATTTTCCTACATACATGTATGTGCAGTGCCTATAGAGGTAGAAGCAGGTGTCAGAACATTTAGAACTAGAGTTAGAGACGGTTGTTAGCTCTCATTTGGTAAATTATAAAAAACATGTAAGTTTATAATTATAATTCATAATATAAATTAAAACTATATTATAATTATTTATAAAAATTTCTGTTTGTTCCTGTTATATGCTGGAGCAGTAAGCAATATGTGATTTCACCCATAGACCCATCTCTCCAATGCCCACAGAGCCGTCTCCCCAATGCCCACAGAACCATCTCCCCAATGCCCACAGACCCATCTCCCCAATGCCCAATTCTATGCTCTCAATTGCTATATTTTACTCAATCATGTCAGCTCTGTGATTTTTTGGTGCTCACAGGGTAGGAACAGTGGACATGTGTATAGAGATTATTCTCACACTCATAGAATTTACTGATTGATGAGGACATTACTTTGTCTTTAGTTTTAGATGTTATGCCAATTTAATTCACAGAACAATGGCTGTTCTGAAGAAACAGATATCTCTCTCCATTAGCCCCATAACTGAATCCCATGTTCCTTAGGACTCCTGGTCTGGTGGGACTCATAAATGTGTACTTAATGAATTCTGATGTCTCTTACTTAATATTTGTCTTAGTCAAGGTTTCCATTACTGGTTAAAACATCATGATCAAGAAGTGAGTTGGAGAGGAAAGAGTTTATTCAGCTTACACATCCACTTTGCTGTTCATCACCAAAGGAAATCAGGACTGGAGCTCTAGCAGATCAGGAAACAGGAGCTTATGCAGAGGCCATGGAAGGATGTTACTGGCTTGCTTCCCCTGACTTGCTCAGGGGCTTGTTCTTATAGAACCTAAGGCTACTAAGCCAGGAATGGCACCACCCACAATGGGCTGGGCTCTCCCCCCTAGATCGCTAGTTGAGAAAATGCCTTACAGCTGGATGTCATGGAAGCATTTCCTCAATTGAATCTCATTTCTCTGTGATAATTCCAGCTTGTGTCAAATTTACACACAAAACCAGCCAGTACAAAACATTTGTGAGGCTCCTCTCCCAGAAGAACAGGTGTAATAAACAAGATTTTGTCTAAAGTTTTCTCCCTTCACCCAAAATTAAGTAGTGACTGGGAGTAGAAAGAAGATTCTTGTCATGGGGAACAGATAAACCACTAACACGCTCAGAGCCAGTTTTTTACTAGGGAGAAGATGAAGGTATGGCATCAAGAATACATTCATGTGTCCAAACCATTCAAGTTTTTATAATCCCTTAAAATCTGTAAACTGAATATATATATATATATATATATATATATACACACATATATATATATATATGTGTGTGTGTGTGTGTGTGTGTACATATATATGTATTTATAATATGTTGTATATATGTCTCCCAATTATATCTATATATCTATTTATAGATTATCTATGAATAATAAAGAGTTCAAATAGGATTACTGTGAAATATATATCAGGGTATAATGCCCCTACTAGATACCAAGAACTTACAAATGAAAAGTGCTGAGCCAAGATTGGCAGCACTTTTGTGAAATTGTTGGCTAGTGAGGTCCCATAGGCACCACTCCCAAAAAAACAGTACAAGCTATTGCCAGTGTTCTTGACTACTGTTTTATTTAGGGTTTTTATTGCTGTAATTAAATATCATGACCTGGAAAAAAAGAGAGTCTATTTGACTTACACATACTGAATCATAGTCCACTGGGTGAAGCCAAAGTGGACCTGGAGGCAGGGACTGATGCTGAGACCATGAAGGAGTCCTTCTTGCCATTTGCTCTGCATGGCTTATTCATCCTGCTTTCTTATAGAATTCAGTACAACTTGCTCAGGGAAAGCCTCACACACAATGGGTTAGACTCTCTTTAGCAATCACTAGAAAAATGCCCTAAAGGTTTGTGTGCCTACAGCCTGGTTTATAAGCATTTTCTTTTTCTTTTCTTTTATTAGATATTTCTTTTATTTACATTTTAAATGTTATTCCTTTTCCCAGTTTCCCCTCTGCAAACCATCTATCCCATTCCCCCTCTCCTGCTTCTATGAGGGTGATCCCCCACCCACCACCCACTCCCTCTGCCTTGGCATTCCCCTACACTGGGGCATTGAGCCTTCATAGAACCAAGCGCCTCTCCTCAAATTAATGTCCAAAAGGCCAGCCTCTGCTAGATATGTGGCTGAAGCCATGGGTTGCACTATGTGTACTCTTTGCTGGTTTAGTCCTTGGGAGCTCTACGGCATCTGTTGGTTGAAATTGTTTTACATTCTTTGGAGTTGCAAACACTTTCAGCTCCTTCAGTACTTTCTCTAACTCCCCATGTTCAGTTCAATGCTTGGCTGCAAGCGTCTGCCTCTGTATTCGTCAGACTGCCAGAACCTCTCAGGAGACAGCTATATCAGACTCCTGTCAGCAAGCATTTCTTGATATCAACAATACAATCTGGGTTTGGTATCTGTATATGGGATGAATCCCCATGTGGGGCAGTCTCTGGTTGGCCTTTCTTTCAGTCTCTGTACAGAGCTAAACAAAGAATTTTAACTGAGGAATATCGAATGTCTGAGAAAGACCTTAAGAAATGTTCATCACCCATAGTTACCAGGGAGGGGAATGGAAATCAAAACAACCCTGAGATTCCACCTCACACCACTGAGAAAGGCAGAGATCAAAAACTCAGGTGATAGCAGATGCTGGCAAGGATGTGGAGAAAGATGAACCTTCCTCCATTGTTGGTGGGATTACCATCTGGAAGAAAAGTGGACATATGACTATATACCAGTCTTGAGCATATACCCAAAAGATGCTCCAACATAGAACAAACAGTCATGTTCCACCATGTTCATAGCAGCCTTATTGATAATAGTCAGAAGCTGTAAGAGCCCAGATGACCTTCAACAGAGGAATGGAAACAGAAAATGTGGTACATTTACATAATGAAGTACTACTCAGCTATTAAAAATGATGATTTTATGAAATTCTTAGGCAAATGAATAGAACTAGAAAATATCATCCCAAGTGAGGTAACCCAGTTACGAAAGAACACACATGGTATGTACTCACTGATAAGTGGATACTAGCACATAAGCTCATATTACCCAAGATACAATTCACAGACTACATGAAGAAGGAAGGCCAAAGTGTGGATGCTTCAGTCCTTCTTAGAAGTGGGAAGAAAATACTCACAGGAGGAAATACTGAGACAAAGTGTGGAGGCATTTTCTTAACTGAGATTTCCTCCTCTCAGATGACTATACCATGTGTCAGGTTGACATAAAGCTATCTATCACAATAACCTTCAAGAACTTAGTAGTTACACCCTGCTGTTGAAGATACCACAGGCTCGAGATAAAGAATATCAATAAATCAAGCAGGTTCTCACATGGAAACTTCATCCCTACTCTCTAGCTTTCATAGTGCTAGAAGATGGTATTTCCTCTGTTAGATGAGAGGAATAAAATTAGTCCTGCCCAGTTATGTGCCCTGTGTGCTACACCAATGACTGCCCTGGCATGGCATATCCTAGCACAGTGAACATGTGCAAAGCATGTGCAACAGTGGCCCCATCATCACAGGAGTAACAAGCCACTTCTTGGTTAGGTTTATGGCCCATTACATAAGATGACACCCAGACCTGTTAACATTGTCAGATCAAAAGTCTATGGCTAAAAAGATCATGAGGCCTGGGAGACAACCTGTCACTATTATACTGATAACTGGAATAAACCAACTCCTGATGATATATTGTTAGGTTGAAAGTGTATCGATCATAACCCTCATCTGAGAGGGTTCTTTTCATAGTAGGTGGTGACTCACACAGAGATCTATAACTGGCTGAAGTGCAAAAAGGAAGACACTGAATTATGGTAAATTCTAAAGGAAATATATGCTGCACTTCCTCCACCCCTAGCTTGGGTGTTATTACAGAAGAAGGAGTCCTACGTGTATAAGAGCTAAAGATGGTGGGTGCTACATGGAAACAATACCTTTGGGACACAGCGGGGCAGGTGCACATATGAATTCACAGAATTTAGGACAGCAAGCATGTGAGCTATGCAAGCACAGGTTACACCAAACCCAATTTGGAGAGGGAAGATGGGCACGAGTCCTACCCACAGCCACAGAACTTCCTGTAATTGTTACCTTTTGGAAAAAGAAATAAATGTTTTCTGTAACACGTGGTAGCCACGACTAATTTGACTATGCCCGATTGAAGGGCACACACTCAACAATATTTGCGCAGCACAAAAGGCTCTTTTGGCGTGTGGCCGGTTGTGTTTGAGGGGCAATCTCAAAAATTAATACATTTTAGAATGTAGAAATGTTTATATATTTGTGACTCATAGCATGATAGGTACCATAAAGGAAGGATGCATGTGAGAGATATGACTAAGGTCAAGTCTTCTTTGGGATTTCAAGATTCGTTCTCATGGATAAAAATACCATCGATTACAGTATATTGCATTGTCTGCAGACAATAACACCCCCCCCCTGTACACTCTTTCCACCTTATTCCTTTTCTAAGCTCTGACATTTCCTGGCATTCATCTGAACTGTTATATATCATTACCTTCTTGGCTTTGTATCATTATAATAATTTATGCAAGTTCACAATAAGCTAGTTCAAGGTTGGGCACTTGCATCAACACTCTTTGTTGCCCATAGTCTATGCAGAAATTTTTGCTCAGCCATTACTGATGGATTACAATGTATCCTTTATTAGAAAGGAATTCCTACAAAAGTAATACTTTTAAGACATACCAAAGAGTTCGAGCATTATTTACACAGCAATGAAGAGTAACTAGGTTTAATCAGAAAGCTCACCTGCATAATCAGTTGTGCTTAGTTACAGCAATATAAATATGATTATGAATACAATTTCTGAGACTACACCCAGTCAACACAGCTTGTAGTCTACATAATCACAGAAACCTCTTTCCATAAGCTTAGGGCATTGACATTTTCATTAACTGATGAATTTACATTGTCAGTCATATGGAAAATAGCTACTATCTTTGGGTGATTTCTCAAACAAATGGAAATTAGAATCTTTCTCTGGTTTGGTATGGTCAGAGAGAATGGAATACCAAACCCGTTTCTTCTGATAGAATTCACTTTCTCACTGTCCTAGGGACTAAGCAAGAATATTTGTAACCTAATTTCTGGAGTGTAAAAGACAATAAATCAATGTACTTTAAAGTTTTACCTTTATACTTAGAGAATGGAAACAACATTATATTGTGTCTGGAGATCATATTTGTGGCCCTGACTCACCGTGACACGGGTAAATAATATCTGCCTGGCATCTTCTAAAAGCAGCATTGTGCTGCTCCAAGATACAAGCTTTGTATTCCTCGGCTTAGTTCCCCAGTTTTCATTTGTCTTCCAAACAGGATTATTACTTTTCTATCTAAGAGTTTCTCACTCTGGAATGAAAATTCCAGGTTTGTAAAGAAAGCAATCTACTGTTGAAATAGCCTGTGGTGCTGTAAACAGCTATAGAGCCCCAAGAGATGCAGTGACGTGCAGTGAATGCTCTTGGCAGGTTGGGTTTCAGATGGTTAAGTAGCTCTATATGAATGGCTGTATTTTATTCTGTTTGCCATTTTTTTCTTTGTGCAATTGCATTAGCTTAGGAAAAGTTCTTATTAAATTCCGCGTCAAACTTTAAATGTCAGTCCTTTCTCTGCTTCTTAATGTTCCCATTATGTTAGATGAACATATGCTATCAATACTAAAGGAAGGACGATAATGTTTAGCTCACAATATTTTCGTGTATATTTAACAAGCTCTTATCTACAAATATTTGTACACTCTGGAATCTTTTAAGATTCACTGTTCCAAGTAAAATATGTACTAAATGTTCCTAAATTAAGGTCAATGTCTTCAAATTGTTGTATATTTCTTATCCTGGGGGTTGAACCCATGACCTATTCATGTAAGAAAGTATTCTACACAGGGCTCTAATTCCCAAATCTCTTGCACACATTTTATTTTGGGTCAGGGTCTTTCTAAATTGCCCAGGTTAGCATTGGAATCACCCTGTATTTCAGGAAAGCCTTGAGCTCTAAACTCTTCTGCCTCAACTTCCCAAATAGGTGTGGTGATAGGTATACACCCTTATTCCCAGTTTACAGGCTTATTATTAAACATAAATATCACCAAGGTTTGTGTTTTCAGGACATAATCATTCATCTTAGTGCAATTTATTTGTTTTTGTACAAAATCAGTTTTCAGCACTATTATTACCAAGTACCATATCAGTGTTTTGACAACATCAAATATGAAGCCTCTACCTCAAACTCATTGGGCATTAGGTGGTTCATTTTCCTAAAAACAGGTATATTACAAAATTTTAAGAAAGGTCATTATCTGTATTTCAGAGATGTTCTGAAACAAGGTATTTTTTTCATATAAAACAAACAAACAAACAAACAAACAAAGACAACCAAGCATTTAGAGTAACCAAGGATAAGTGAGTATCTACTGAGAAAAGAGAAATAGAGAAGAAACATCTAAGTAGGTTCAGAAAGAGTTCTTATTTCCATCTGGAATAAAATTTTATTCAGCATCAGAAGACAATCAAGCCCATCACAAATTGGTCTTTGAAGAACTTCAATGAAATATCTGAATACTCTTTAACACATTTTCACAACTTTATGAAATTTTATCACTTAAGTGTGAGCCAAGTAATCCTTGGATTAGTATTTGCACAGTTGAGTTCATGTCCAATGCTTCCCAGACTAAAATTTGACAAGGAGAGTGATACTTCTTTTTTTATGGATACCTGAGCAGTCATATTGTTTTAAGCCATAGTTTAAAGACTCTTGGACAAGTTGATGATGTAGAAACAGTTAAGGATACTAAAGCCACAGGCTAATGAATTTGTTCTTGGCTTCTTCTTGAGGTGGACTATAGCATCTCAAGATGATAACTGGCTACTCTGAGGTCTATGGTTAGAGCTTTTAGGGTGCTGTGCCAGTTTAATAGTATTAAAGAGTACTGAGGGCATACACATTCAGACTCTATAGTGTCTGTTTGTGAACTGTGGTTCAGCTCAAAATAACAAGGATGAGAAATTCAACAAGGAGATTAAATAGCAAAGCATAAAATGAAGCAAAAACTAGCACAGGATCATTCAACAAACACATTTAAAGATTAAACTGTTCAGTAATTAAATGTTCTTCCTGACACACTGTTTTAGAGTATTTTCATAGGTTATTTTATCATTACATGTAATAACATAGTATTTTAGATGTCTTGGTAAGACAGAAAGTCTTTTTTAAAAAACATGATAAATATGTGGTTGCTTGTCTAAAAATGATTGGTAGAAGAATCAGCAGGAGCAAAAAAAACTATAAACATATATCCTTAAAACCACAGATAAGCGTAGTTTTTAATTTTCATTAAGGAAGTTTCTCTTTGCAACAGCTGAGGCCACCACAAAAACTATAACCAATCATAATGCAGAGTTGTGGCTTCCATTCACAGTGAATGTATCTACAAAACCCTCCTACACCTAAAGGTCAGTGATCATTAGACAGAGGGTATGGAAAGATCATAAGAGCCAGAGGATCAGGACGTTTGTTGTGAGATTGTGTCTCCTAGTTATATCAGAAGCTTACATTTTAAAGTGTCACAAACATGACTGTCCAAACGTGAGATTCTCAACAAGCATGAAATCAGAGTACAGGTGAAAGTGGACAAGGAAAAGTCTGTGAAGCCTCAACCCTACACAAAGAAATAAAGGCAATGCAAGAAAGCTGTGAACACCCATAGGTTTCTGAACATGTTATATTTATAAACATATATTACATATGTATTATTATATATTAATATATACATTAGCTATTATTATATATGTTTTATAATATGTAGTATTCTATATAGGAAGTCTATCAATAAAAATTAGTAGAAAAAGAGCTCTGAATTAGAAGGAGAGAGAGAGAGGAGTATATAGAAGAGGGTAAATGGAGAATAAAGAAGTAATGTAATTATAATCCTCCCCAAAAATAATTTAAAAAGTGCTACTTAAATGTTCTAACCTTACTCATGACTATTTGGCTAGATTTAAATGTTGTTAAATAAAATATTCTGAGAAAATTTGTTTTTAACATTAAATATTTATTGTAAGTATTCATTAATGTTTTGATTTGCCTCTTGATTGACAAACTAGAAGGTTCTCTTATACTGGAATGCATACAGCAGTATGTGACTTGGACATGGTACATGCTACATGCCCACTTGCCCGGTCCAGCAGGGATAAAGGTGTCATTGAAGACTGATTCATCTTGTACCTTCTGAGGCCAATCAGGCTATTAGGACCTTACTGCACTTGTAGAAGGTCCTTGGGAAATGGTAGTAACTCCAAGTTCAGTCTCTCTGGTTTGCTTGAAATTACCTAGCTCTCTATCAACTGCTTCCTTCACAGTCAGGGGAATTTATCATCATTGACAGCTTTGGATTAAATGCTTTAAATGCTTCATGCCTGCTCATAGAGACTTCAGTCTAGACATAAATAAAGACAGGGGACTTCAGGAGCAGAAACGGATGCAGGTGTTACAGTTGCTGCAGAAATCCAGTTCTGTTCCAAGGAACTACAATCCAACAGTTGTAGATAAAGGGGAGCCCCTTTTACTTTGTTCACCTTCAATGACTCTAGAGAAGACTTTTTTCCAGGCAACAGGTTGAGATACCTCCCAGATGACTCAACCCAGAAGACCCAGCAGTTTTACAGTGCAAGTGAGAGGCACATCTCCTGCTCCCATGCCAGCCCTGCCAGCTCAGTGAAACTAAGCAAAAAGAACTGTGAAGAAACCTTCACGCTCTGCTCTGGTTCATTCAGATATCAGTGTTGTATCCTCTTCTGACAACAGCCCAGATCCTAATAGCCTTAATTCCCGGAATTTTATTGTGGGCTGGTGGGTAGCCCTTATCAAAGGCTTTGTGAAGTAGGGACACAAAGGTCAGGTGGCTTCTGGCTCTTAGTCCAGACATCCCTCTAAGGTCCTGCTGTAATCTAACTCTAACAGCTACAGCCTTGAGCTAAAGGACACTGAAGCTGTTTCAGATAAAGGAGCCCCCAGCTAATTGGAAGAAATCAGTAGGTGCTAACTAGTTGAGCGAGAAGAGATAACCTTGTCTCATTTTTAAATGAGGAAATGGTTCTGACTTCGCTAGCAAATTATTACATCTTTCTTTGGCTTTCAACTAGATGACATGTTTGATTCAATCACCCATGCAATCAAATGATAAAGAATTTGAGGAAAAGCCTTGCTTTCAAGACTCTCACTCAAAACATTTTAGCTAATATCTAGACATATTCCAGTTAAAACTTTATAGCACATTTATCTATTAAAAAAGTACATTTCTTTTGGACTTGATTTGTCCTCATACTACTTGATGTTATCCACACTCTTGATTAGACACAGTTAATTTTCTTGGTGCTCACATGATATTTGAAACTTATATCTACTGTGTAAACAGCCATATAAGAACTCCAATAAGCATGTAAGAGACACACTTCCATATCAATGTTTACTATAGTACTATTCAGAGTAATTACAAAACAATGCTAGTTGTCCAACAACAGCAGGATGTATAATGGAAATACCCTAGGAATGTATACACTTGTTGGCATTTTTAAGCTCTGAGAACAAAGTTGTGTTGTTTGTAGAAAAAAAAAATAGATGCAATGAATGCATTCTCCCACTAGGTAAACTAAGCAGACCTTGGAAATAATGAATGTCTCTCATTTATGGTTCCCAGAATTTATGTGGATCATAGAGTCTTATATTCGTATATGGTGTAAAAAAAGGAGTAGCACTGTCTAGAACAGTGGTTCTAAGCCTTCCTAATACAGTGGACCCTTTAATGCAATCTCTTGTGGTGATTTCATAAAATTATTTTACTGCTACTTCACAAATGTACTGTTGCTACTGTTATGAATTGTAATATGAATATCTGATATGTGGGATGTCTGATATATTACCCCAATATAAAGGTCACCTCACTCCCAAAAGAGTCATGATCTATAGGTTGAGAATTCCTAGTGTATGAGGTAAAGAGACTAAAAGGAGAGGGTAGGATTCAGGAAAGGAAGAATACCACAGTAGCCTCACGTGATGCAAACATTGAACCCTACCTCCTATTCATGAGAGTATTTTAAATCATCTGTATATTGAAGTAAAAATAAAATAGTGGCTTAACCTTTTAGCCCATGCTTTGCTGGCTTCCGCTCAGGGCCATCTGGAACTGCTGGGATCTCTAACTTGATGGGCTTACAGAGCTCTATGAACTCTGGAGCCGTTCACTCCACCACCCTTATTGTTTCTGTCCTGGGTGGATGCGACTGTTTGGGCATATTCCTTTCCTCCACGACCCAGTACAAACATGACTCCACAGCATTGTAACCTATCAAGCAGTTTTATATATTAAATTCTCAGTTTACTTACCCTCTATACAGTAAGCTTACAGCCAGTGGACAAAGATACAAACTGCCTTCTATATGAGATAAAAGACACATAGCAACCCTTAGAAATAATAATAACAACCCCATCAAGCTAGAGATGTGCTCAGAGAAACATACACATCTGCCTCCATCTCCGTTCCTCGAGGCTTCTCTCTCTCCTCCTCTTCCATTTTCCTAGCCTTTTTCCCGCCCACCCCTCCACTGTCCAATCATGTATCACCTTAACATCAAACCACATCTGAAGACAGAATGCAGAAAGAAAAAGTGGCTTGGTCTGGCCATGTATATTCACGGTAAAAGAGCACTTTTATCATGCATTGATGGTTAAAATGCCCATAGAAGATTGGATGTAGCTCCTTATAAGAGTAAAAATGACTTCTGTAGTTCATAAGGGGAGCTGGGAAGTGTAGTCTTTCAGTAGAAAACTTATCTCTGAAATAATACCAAAAAAAAAAAAAAAAAAAAAATCAGGGTGGCAGCGTGGCGGGCTAGGGGTGTGGGGGGCATGTAGCAGTTTTTGTTGTAGTTGGGGAGGTCTAGTAATGATTGCTATTCTGTGTTTCTGAAGAGAATTGGACAATAATTAATAGAGGGTCGTAAGCCAATAATTTGGTTACAGAGTAGAACTGAGAGATTTTTTTTTTTAACAAAGGTTTGAAAAGGAAGAGGACCAGACCGGTGAGAAGCAGAGTGGGCTGGTGAGAAAAGGTGGGGATGGAGGTGACTCAGAATAACAGTGACTGATTCATGTCAAAACCGGTAAGCTCAAACGAGCTAGCAGAAGGGGAAGGGAGCTCAAAGTATCAAAGGACAGGGAAGTCAAAGAAGCCAAGACAGTCATGAAGAATTGTCTAGCGTAGAGTAAACGGGTTAAAGGTTCCTTTCTTTAAGTTTCTCCACAGCAATTCTAAAAGGTCCTTTGCCTATGCATCAGGAATAAATTGAGCTAGAGTAGGGTTTGATCGATTCAGAGAGCTTATGTGGAACTTTCTGTTTGGGTAAAGGGTTAAAAGTAACACATTTAAAAGACAGGCTAAAAACACAAACACAGGGGGACAGTGACATGGAAAGGAGTGATCACTAGCAGGAGCCAGAGTGGGAGGGAACTAGGAGCCCATATGCAGGAGGAGGCTTGTGGTTGAATTTTTGCTTGGCCTCTGTCCCTAGGCCCCATTTAAAACCAGGTAGGATTTGTTGGCCTGGAAACAGCATGCCTTACTGACAAGAGCATAAATCCCATTCCAGTAGTAAGATTTAGTCTTTTTGAGTCCAGGAGTACCTGAGTAGTCAAGGTCCTGAGGATGTTCAGCTGAACTGAGCTGCTGAGACAGAGAGGCTAATTGATAAAAGGGAGGTCAGCTATTTTACTTCGGAGTCTCCCATTCGGAAGCAGAGGGATGACTTTGATGGCCCACGGCCCATTGGTCCCCTTTTCGAGGTCACATGAACTGCTTTTAGAGAGTTGGGGGGTGGGCATCCATCTCAGTAACTGATTCAGGGCTGACAGAGGGCAAAGAGGGAAGCAGCAGTTAGAGTGCCTCAGAAGAGGGTCCATCCAAGGGGGCATGGTGAAGCTCACCAACTGGTAAAGAGCCAGAACATAAATTAGGTAATAACTGTATATTTCACAGGGAACTAGAAGACCAAGGTACATGAGAAAATCTCTTAAATAAAGTTAAAATAGAGTTAAATGTAATTATACGACTGGCTGGAGTGTGCACTGTCATTAGTTGTTTGCTTACATCAGAATCCTGCATAAGAAACAAAGGCCTAGCCACCGAACAACCAGAATTTCTTTCTTATGTACCCTATAGAGTTCTCTGCAATGTTTTCATTCCATCCACTCAGAAAACTGAAGTATGGAATAACAATCAGTCATTTTAAATTTGTAATAAATAACTTAGAGCCAAATTAACATGAGGCTGAATAAATCCAACTCTTTACCCTTTTGTTGATGAGTCGATCTCTAGGTCACCAGGTACTGAAAACAGTAAGAAAAATCTGTCAGTATCCTGCTTGTTTAGAGGCACAATGTGTTAAGATAGATAACTAGATTTAAAAGGGTTTTAAAAAATATTGGCTTTTGGAGTTTCTTAGAAAACATCCACGGACATCACAGTCACTGTTCTCTTGCTCTGAAGAGACATCATGTTTACATAAACCCTTATGAGAAGAAGCAATAAATTAGGGCTGGCTTACAGTTGAAAGCTCGAATTCGTTTTCATCATGGTGAGAGGCATGACTGAATGCAGGCAAATGTGATGCTAGAGAAGGAAATGAAAGTTCTACAGCAGGATCTGCAGGTAGCAGGATGAGAGAGACACTGGGCCTGGCTTAGACTTTTGAAACCTTAAATGCCAACCCCTGTAACACACTTCCTCCAACAGGGCCACATCCCCTAATCCTTTTCAAACAGTGCCAGTCTTTTTCTTTTTCCATCATACATTTTGTCCTGACCACATGTCACCCCTCGCTCCTATGTACTTCAACTACATTTTCTTTCAGAAAATGGCAGGCATCCCAAGAATATCCTCCCAACGTGGCATATTAAGTTTCAGTAAGACTGGGCAAATCCCCTTGTGGTAAGTATGGATGAAACAACCAAGTAGGTGGTAAGTGTCTCAAAATCAGGCAGAAGGGACAGCAACAGCATCTGCTCCCAACATTACTAGTCCCACAAAAAGACCAAGCTACAGAAGTGTAACATATATACAGAAAGCCTAGTAAGAGCCATGCAAGCTCACTGGACAGTGAGTCTCTATGGGTTAGTTAACTTTGTAGGTTATCTTGTTGTATCCTTGTCCCCTCTGCCTTCTACAATACTTCCTCCACCTTTTTTCTTTTCAGGATTCCCTAAGGTTTGGGTCGCTGCATCTGTTTCTATCATATTTGCTGAATAAAGTCTCTCTGGTGATGATTAAGCTAGGCTCCTATCTACTAAGATAGGAGAATATCATTAAAAATAATATTATTGACTTGTTTTTGGTTTTGTGTTGTAGTCTTTTGTTTGGTTCTATGTTAGGTGTCTGGGCTATACAGACTAGTCCCTGTCCTTCCAGTGAGTGTCAAGGGTGGGCTGCCGCTCATGTAATAGGTATTAAACTAGGCCACCTGTTGGTTGCTCACTCCCCAAATGTACTTCTCAGCCATTTGAGTTACCTCTGTGGAGAAATCTCTGATTAGATCTGTACCCCATTCTTAATTGGATTATTTGGTTTGTTTAACTCTAGGTATCTTAAATTCACCATACATTTTGGAATTTAGTTTTTGGTTGAGCAGGAGATCTCGATTCTTCTGACTTGTGTGGCCTGCGACTGAACAGAGGTTATCTGTCCATGTCGTGGTGGTAGAGCACAGCCGCAGGGGCAGGTCTGGATTGGGGTGTCAGCAGTTTGGGTCTTTTAGCTCCAAATCCAGATATGTGGCAGTCTTAGAATGCATGTGGGGCTCTTACCTGCTCTGGCTGATGTGGCCTGTACCTGAAATCTACCCCATTGGGGGTAGGGGTATGTCAGGGAGGGACATGACAAAGAATTTCTTCTGGGTGGGTCTTGAAAATTGGAACAAGAGCATGAAAAGGTTCCAAGAGCAGATAGGACCTTGACTTGTTGTGAGTGGTGTGGCTGGGGTCAGGGTGGGGTGAAGAAGATGTGGGAGTATGAAGCATCAGAGACTTGGGTCCGTGGGCTCAGAACCAATGCAGTGGGAAGGTTCAGATAGCAGGGAGGGTTTTTATCTGTTCTGGCTGTCATGACTGCACCTAAGCAGAGGTTGTCCAGCACTCTTTGCTGATGAAGCATTCAAATATATAAGCCTATGGGGATCATTCCCACTTACCTCACCACACTGCCAAAGCCTACATACTCCTTAAACACTTTAAGCTAAGAGGTTAGGCACTGATCCTGAATCTTAATATTTGTGTAGAGACTACATTATATTCTCAAAGCATCCAAGCGAGTCCAGGTTGGAGAGAAACTCTCTCATCTGAGTCATCTCATGAAGATGCTAAAATCTTGGGATATCATTTACTAGAATCATCTGTTGACTCTACAGTTGCAAAACCAACTGCCAAAGGCTTTGCTTGGATGTTCTGAATAAATCTCTAAGTCTGTGAGTTTAATGATAGGATATCTTGGATCCTCCTTTAGTGAGGGAACATGGGCGTTTAGGGTACACACCCTGAAAGTAGCTTTGACTAAGAGGAAGAAACGAGTGCCAAGGTAAGGTACATGATTGATTGAGTTGGCGTGCAATTCCTATAGCAGTAGGGTGGCAGGTTTAGGCACAAGGTTCTCATGTCCACAGCATTCTCTTATGACAGTTCAGGAGATGCTGAAGGGAGAGTGATTGCTATTTGCCTCACTGTTGTTTGAGGCATTTTCGGATGTGGGTAGATACTATGAGATCCTGCATTGGTCAAGAGACTCTATTCCCCTCACGTGTGAATCGTGAGGAGTAATTCATCTTTAGAAAATAAGGAAGATTCTTTGTGGTTTGGTCTACATGGCTGAAGCTGTCACAGTCAGAGAATGACACAGCAGACTTCTGACAGGCTGTATTTCCCATGCCTCCTTGCCCTGTAATGAGGCTAGCATGCACCTTCTCTGGTGGGATGGTGGTACATTCAAGTGAACTTCTGTAGCCTGGGGACTTCTTGCCATGCAGGCATATTAGGCATAGCCATGTTTACTTATGGCAAAGAAGTACTTTTATCATTCATGTTTGCAGGTGGCCAAAATATCTCTAAGCATGTGGGTTTTAACCTTCCTAATGCTGTGACCCTTTCATATAGCTTCTCACCTTGTGCTGAACCCCAATCATAAAATTTTTTATGTTGCTACTTTATAATTGTAATTTTGGTGCAATTTTGTACTACATTGCAAATGTTGGGATTCTGTAAACCCCACCCCTGTTACCTAGCAAAAGCCAGGTATACCCCATCCCTCACTAGTCAGGTATGCTCTGCCCTAGTGACCTGACACTATAAAAGGGGCTGATTGCCCCTCTTTCTTGCTCTCTTACTCCCACTCTTACCCCTCCTCTGCCCCTTCCCTTTCCTCCTCTCCCTCCACATGCTCATGGCAGGCCTCTTCTCTACTCCTCTACTCCTCTACTCCTCTATTCTCTCTCTCTCTGTCTCTGTCTCTCTCTCTCTCTCTCTCTCTCTCTCTCTCTCTCTCTCTCTCTCTCTCTCTCTCTCCCCTGCCTCTACTACCCTCTTAACTCCATGATCTGAATAAACTCTATTATGTATTATACTGTCGTGTGGCTGGTCTCTTGGGGAAAGTGATTCCCAACATGGATCCCCCAGAGGCCTCCCCCTCACCTTGAGGCCTTGAACCACCTCCGTGGGCCATATCTTGCCCTCCACTCTCTTCATCCTTTTTCTAACATTGGTGCGGAAACCCGGTACATCATTTTTTAACAACAGTAAACATTTGTATTTTCCAATAGACGTAGGTGACTTTTGTTGAAGAGAATCGGGGCTTTCTGCTGATCCGGTGGTATTTCAGAGAGGAATGCATGCAACATATAAAACATAACTGTGCAAACCTTTTAAAACCACCTCTTTAAAGTTCTCCAGCTATTCTATATATTGAGATATTTAGTCTCTCGGAACACTAGATTTTAGACCCTAGTTTGTGAGCAAATGATCTACGTCATATACTTTTATCCTTATCCTGATGTGACTTGATTTATTCTTATTCATGCTAAAATAATTTTCAGACTTTTTAACCATGTGAACTATAATCCAGCCTCTATCATTTACCTATTCGTGAATGGCTGAAACCAATGTCTGGCAACATAAAGTAACTATCCCATATGTAAGCTCACCTTTTGGCTCATTCTGATTAATCCTTTCATTGGATGAGAGTCAGGAGAAACTCTGGACTCAAGAAGGAGTAATTGTATTAGAGTAATGAGAAAATTTTTGGAAAAGCTGGATGTAACTTCCAGGTCCCCCACTCAATCCTCTTGCATTGATACATAGCTTCAAGGACTGATTTATAACAAGGTCTTTTCTGACCAGTACTAAGAAATAGCTTGGAATGAACCATAAAGAATAATGTTAAGCAACTGTGTTTCTCCTTTCCACCCTCCTGACCTTTAGATTTCATGCTGAGTGATTTCCTGGATGTGAGTCCTACCATAGCAAATACATTTTCTCCCCTAAAAGTCATTAACTTGTTCTGCCTTTTGAATTCATCATGGAGTCATAGGTTTAAAAGCCCCTTGAGGGATTGCTAAATGTCTCAGACATTTCAACGATGTTCTGGGCCAAATTATCATTTAGAAAGAGGACACGTAAATTAGAGGTGAACAAAAGAGTTGAAAAATCAACTGATTTAGTCCCTGATGTAAGTAGGGATGTCTCAGTTCTATGCAGTAGCAGGTCAGGGCTCTCTGGAGATTTTGTAGTGATATATGATTTCAGTGCCTCTTAAAATCAAACCTTTACAGATGACCTAATTTAGTTATAAAAATAATTGCTGAAAAGGGCAGTATTCACTTTGCATTAGACCGAAGCATAGGCTTTTCCAATTCATGAGTTTTTTTAATCCACTTAGAAAGTGGATGACTTACCTGTTATTTGGGCCTTATTTCCTTTCTCATTTTCCTTCCTGCCTCAACATCTGTTCAACCTTCAAATTCTAAGTTCATATTCTCTGGTCTACCAAAGAAGGTAGTTTCCTAGAATTCTAACTCCTCGGGTCAAGACAGAAGAATTATGGTGAGTTGGGGGACAGGTTAGGTTGCATTTCCCTGTGAAATTCATTTTCAAAAGATGCTAAATTAGCTTGGCATTGTGGTCATCCCAACATTAGGAGAGGTAGAGACAAGTGGATCTCTGTTTATTTGAAACTAACCTGGTCTACACAGAGAATTCCAGGCCAGCTAGTGCAAGTAAAACACACACACACACACACACACACACACACACACACACACACTTGAAGAGAATAAAATCTCTGGTCTGAGTGGGTACCTAACATTCCAATTAGACTGGTTCAACCACTTTACCTAAATCAGAAGGCAGTTTCACCATAAGCCCGGTCAAAGAAACAGGTGGAATAATTGAAATTTTAAGGAGCTGTCATAATTTTGTTTCCTAGAATCCTTGCCTCAATGAAGAATGTGGCAGACACCAGTAGCCAATGTAAGGGTCATAGGTCATTTAGAAAAGTGAACATTTGCCTTACTTCTTTATCTTTTCTAATCATGTCCTAATATTTTGCAATTCCTCACATAAAGCCTCTTACCCTGTTCTGTGTCCTCAATGTGAACTTGAATAGCATGATTTTCCCCTCTCTCCTCCATTCTTTCCAGAGCAGCAGTTGAATTTGTAGCTTGCCTGTCCTGTGGCTTTTCTCCTCACCTCTAAGAAATTGTTTCTGTGCTTTCCGTTAAGTTGATTCTTGTACTATTTTTCTTATTCTATCATTACTGAGATTAAGAAACTGCAGATTGGACTCTGTTCGAAGACAAGGCTACACGTTGAGACCTTGTTTCAGAAAGCAAGCAAAATAAATAACTAACTAAAGCTCCATTTCATTCTGGAAACTGGGACATCTACTCGCTTTCATTATGTCAATATTGAATAGTAAAACATTCCCCCTTATTTTTATTCCCCAATCTTATAAATAACTACAAAACTGGCTTCAGGAGCTAAATAGAAGATCTAGCAATTAAGAACATGCCCTACCTTTTCAGAGGACTTAAGCTAAGTTCCTAAGATCCACATCAGACAGCTAACACCCATTTGTAACTTTAGCTCCAGGGGAACTGATGCCATCTTCTTACCTCCAAGAGGTCCTATATATACATCACACACACACACACACACACACACACACACACACACACACACACACACACAGAGAGAGAGAGAGAGAGAGAGAGAGAGAGAGAGAGAGACCGAGAGAGAGAGAGAGACCGAGAGAGAGACCGAGATAGAGACCGAGAGAGACAAAGAGACAGTGACAGAGACAGAGAGAGATACAGAGAGAAAGAGAAAGACAAAGAAACACAGTCAGAGCTGGAGAGAGACAGAAAGAGAAATAAAACTTAAGCTTTTTTAATTTTTTTAAAATTGAACAACTTCATTTTAAAAAACAAAGTTAAATGTACAGATTTTAAGCATTTTTGCATAAAAGTATATGAATACATTTTTGTCAGTACATAATTTTTTAAAGTTTTGATAGTATGGTAGTATTAAAATCTTACTACTTACAATGAGCATAAAGTACATGTAAAACAAGATGTAACCTGAAAATAATCAAAGTTTTCTTGGTGTGTAAAAATTAAGCATAATTGTTTGTTATTTTCTTTCTTTTTTTTTTTTTTTTGGCCTTTGTTTTTCTTGAACTTCATATACTCTGTGAGTTGTTTCTGGGGTATCCAAGCTTTCTGGGGTTAGTATACAATTATCAGTGACTGCATATTATGTCTGTTCTTTTGTGACTGGGTTACTTCACTGAGGAAGCTATTCTCTAGATGCATCCGTTTTCTTACAAATTTCATAAAGACATTGTTTCTGATAGCTGAGTAGTACTCCATTGCGTAAATATACCACAATTTTTGTATCCATTCATCTACTGAAGAACATCTGGGTTCTTTCCAGCTTCTGGTTATTATAAACAGGACTGCTATGAACATTGTGGTGCATGTGTCTTTGTTATATGTTGGAGCTTCTCTGGGCTATATGCCCAGAAGTGGAAAAACTAGGCCTTCAGGTAGTACTATGTGCAATTTTCTGAGAAACTGCCAGACTGATTTTCAGAGTCGTTGTACCAGTTTACAACCACACCAACAGTGGAGAAGTGTTCCTCTTTCTCTGCATCCTTGCCAGCAACTGCTCTCATCTGAATTGTTGATCTTAGCCATTCTGGTTGGTGTGAGGTGGAATCTCAGGGTTGTTTTGAATTGCATTTCCCTGATGGCTAATAAAGTTGAGCGCTTCCTTAGATACTTCTCAACCATTTCATATTCCTCAGTTGAGAACCTTTTGCTTAGCCATGTACCCCACTTTTAATAGGGTTGTTTAATTCTCTGGTGTCTAACTTCTTGAGTTCTTTGTATAACTTGGATATTAGGCCTCTATCTTATATGGGGTTGGTAAAGATCTTTTTTCAGTCTGTTGGCTGTCCTTTTGTTTTCTTGACAGTGTCCTTAGCCTTACAGAAACTTTGCAATCTCATTAAGTCCCATTTGTTGATATTTTACCTTAGAGTACGAGCCACTGGTGTTCTGTTCAGGAAATTTTCTTCTGTGCCTTTGTGTTCTAAGGTTTTCCTTACTTTCTCATCTAATAGTTTCAGTAAACCTGGTTTAATGTGGAGATCTTTGATCCATTTGCACTTGAGCTTTGTAAAAGGAGATAAGAATGGGTCTATTTTCATTCTTCTGCATGCTGAGTGCCAGTTGGACCAGCACCATTTGTTAAAGAGGCTGTCCTTTTTGCACTGAATGTTTACAGCTCCTTTGTCAAAAATTAAGTGATCATATATGTGAGGGCTCATTTCTGGATCTTCTGTTCTATTCCATTGATCCAGGTGCCTATCTTTGTACCAGTACCATGCAGTTTTTAGCACAATTGCCTTGTAATATTGCTTGAGGTTAGGGATGGTGATTCCCGCAGATGTTTTCTTGTTGTTGAGGATGAATTTCACTATTCTAGGTCTTTTGTTATTCCAGATGAAATTGCACATTGATCTTTCCAACTCTATGAAGAATTGGGTGGGAATTTTGATGGGAATTGCATTGAATCTGTAGATTGCTTTCAGTCAGATTGCCATTTTTACAATGTTGATCCTTCCAATCCGTGAGCATGGGCGATCTTTCCATTTTCTGAGGTCTTCCTTGATTTCCTTCTTTAGAGATTTAAAGTTCTTCTCATACAGGTCCTTCACTTGCTTAGTTTTATTTTTAATTAAAATGGAAGTACATTGCTTCCCACTTTCCATTGTCTTTTTCCAATCCCTCCCATAAGCCACCCTACCATCCCACTCTTTAATTGATAGCCTTTCTCTAATTATTATTGTTATACACACAAGTGTAAGTGCGCTCACACACACCCACATACACAAGAAGGACCTGTTGTGTCTGTTTTTGTTGTTTTGTTTGTTGGTTTTTTTAGTGTATATGTTTTTATGTCAGATCACTCTGCATTGGTCAAACACTAAGGGCTCATCTGCAGATATAGCCACATTTTTTCTTATCGCAGTCAATAGTTGCTTGTAGCTCTGTTTCTCTGCCAAAGAGCCTGTGAAAATTTTCCCTTTCATTGTTAGTGTGTCTACTGTTACTGCTATCATTCCCAATTTGTTTATTTGGCAACTTCTAGGAGAGTTTATTACACTGCAGACTTCCTGCTATTCTGCCCCTTAGAATCTTTCTACCCCTCGTACTTGATGGTCTCTGCTCTATAGGTGCAAGAGCTGTGTTATTTGTCAATCTTCTGTGATGGGACTCATCAAGGTCTGTTGGTTTTCACATTGTCTTCAGTTGTAGGTTCCTGTGATGGTCTTCATGTACTGTATAGGCAGGATTTTTTTGACAATGTGTGCTAGCAACATTTATCAGTGTGTGTAAGGATAAGATTTCAAATATAACAAGAAATTGTGTTGGTTTAGCAAAGTGGAAGTACTTGAATATTTATTAACGTCTATGATCTCAATTATCCCAAGAATATGGCTAAGTTTCCAGTATTGAACATAATTTTCTTCTTGTTAAGTAGGTCTTAAATGCAATTAGACAGCTATTTGTTAGGACTGACATGTAGGTGTCTCTTATTACTACTTTAAGACTATCATGCCATGCTGATATAGTTCTTAGGTTGCATGTTGCAGTTGAGTAGGATTGTTTCATTGTTTCCAGTCCTAAGCAGCATTCATAATAATATCAGATACCATGGAGGAGAGACAACTGTAAGAAGAGTTTTAAATCCCACAAAGCTTTTGTATTTTCTGGGTCTGGATTACTTCTTTCACTATATTTTTTTCCAAGATGCATCAATTGTCCTGAACATTTCATGATCATCTTTTTTAACACCCGAATCATATTCCATTGTGCACATACATGGCATTTTTATTATCTATTCATCGCTAAAGGACATTTAGGTTGTCTACATTTCGAACTACTGTAAATAGAGTGGCTATGAACATTGTTGACTAAGTGTCTGTGAAGTAGGGCACTGAGTCCTCTGCATGTAAGATACGAATGACAGAATTTGGCCATGTACTCAAATGCGTTTTAATTTCTTTGAGGATTCTCTGTGCTGATTTCCAGATTTGCTACACCAATATATATTACACTAACAATAAATGATAGTTATTTCCCAAAAACATGGCCAACATACATTGTTAGATGTTTTGTTCATCTTAGCCATTTTAACTAGGGTGAAATAAACATGTCAAAATTGTTTCAATTTGAATTTTCCTAATTGCTAAGGTTACTGATATTTGAGATATTTCTTAGCCTTTTTTATTTCTTTTATTGAGAACTCTTTATATAAATTCCAGGCATATTTTTTAACAATTGGTCTATTTGTTTTCTTGATATTTTGTTTTTTTAATTCTTTGTATATTATGGATATTAATCTTCTGTCAGATGTATATTTATGTGGTAAGTACTCTGTCGAATTTTCTTTCTATTTAGCTGTATAGATTGGTTTTTTGACTGTACAAAACTTGTTGGTTTTATGAGGTCCTGCTAGTCAACCTTAGCTCTTGAGCAAATGGAATCCTGTTGAGAAAGTCATTTCTATAATTAAATCTTGTACATGTCATTCCTACATGTTCTTATAGCAGTTTTAGTGTTTCAGGTTTCCAACTGAAGTCTTTGATTCATATCAATCTGCAGACTGTTAGATGTAGCTGTAATTGCATTCTTCTACAGGCAGTTTCCCCAGAATCATTTGTTGAACATAATTTCTTCTTTAAAAAAAGCAGGTTATGTTTTATGCTTCTGTGTCAATATCACATATATGCAAAAATGAGATGTTTTTGTCTTCTATTTTATTCTATTGGTCTATACATATTTGTTTTATTACTCTAGCTCTATAATCTTGAAATTTTATGTCTTGAACCTCTATATCTTCAAATCTGAAATGGTAAACTCTCTGTTATTACTCAGGATTCTATTAGCTGTCTGGAATCTTTTCTCATTCCTAATAAATGTTAGGATTTTTTTCAATTTCTGTGAAAAATATCATGGGCATTTTGACTGTGGCTGAATTAAGTTTGTAAGTTGCTTTTGGTATGCTGTACACTTTCAAAATATTAATTCTGTTTTATGAGCATAGGCTGTCTTTCCATTTTCTAGTGTTTTTCTCAATCTTTTTCTTCAGTTTAGAGGTTTTTCTTATGGAGGTATATCACCTCCTTGAATAGTTCATTTCAGAATGTTTAGTGTTATGCTATTGTAAATGGAAGTGCTCATGAAGCGTTTCTTAGTGTATTTGCTGGGGGTGTATAAAACCCTACTAATGTACATGGATTGATTTTTTTAACTTGACACATTTTTCCCTCTTGATGTATTTGTTTATTCACGTTGTATAATTATCACTGCTCCCCTCTCCTTCCAGTCTCCCTCTTCCAAAGTTCTTCTCCCCATTTCCCTTCCCTTTCTCCTCTGAGAAGGTCGAGAGAGGTCTCTGCTGGCTACCAACAAGACACCTCAATTCACTTCAGGACTAGGTGCATTCTTTTCTGCTGAAGCCAAACAAGGCAGTCCAGCTAAGGTAATAAGATCTACACCCAGACCACAGTGTCAAGGACATCTCTGCTCCACTATCTGGGAATTGACATGAAGACCAAGCTGCACATCTGCTACATATGTGCAGGGGGCCTAGGTTTAGCCCAAGTCTTTGGTTGGGGAGTCAGTCTCAGGTAGCCCCTTTTTTGATATTGTTAATATTTTTTCCTAAATTTTTTTCTGTGGAATTATTGGAGGTCTCTTGTATATAATAATCATCTAGAAATAGGGATAATCTGACTCTTCTTTTTTCTAGTTGGATCTGTTATGTCAGAAATTTAAGCAGAGACTTCTCAATACAATGAATAAAAAGGGCTATGAAATATCTTAAAAATGTTCAGCATCTTTCTCAATTAGTAAAATTCAAATTAAAACAACTTTGAGACTTTTATCCCACCCTAGTTAAAATGGCTAAGATGAACAAAATGCTGTGAGTGACAGCTAAGGTCACTGTCATTGATTCTTCAAGGTCTCCTTTATCCCAGGTCTCTGTTGTATCCTTGAGATAAGCCCCATTTCCCATCCCTGTCGGTTGCAAATTTCCATTTGTTCTCATGGCCATCTGGCATCCTTCTTGTCCCTCTACATACCTACTTCTGAACCCCACCATTCTTCTCCACATCCCTTCTTCCACTGAGTTCCCTCTGCCTCTTATGACTATTTCATTCTTTCTTCTAAGTGAGATTCAATCAGTCTTCCTTGTGACTCCCACTTTGTTTAGCTTTTCTGTGTCTCTGTGTTGTAGTATGGTTGTCCTCTTATGGCTAATATTCACTTACTGCTCCCGCTAGCACATCAACACCATATAGAAAAACAATATAGATAATGGGTAGTCTTACCTTATTCATGATTTTAGTGGCTTCCACAAGGATTTTCTCCACTTAGGGTGATGTTAACTGTGGATACCCATATCATACTGAGGTATGTTTCTCCCAGTGCTATTCTCTTTAGGAATTTTATCATCAAACCATATTAATGTTATCTAAGGTCTTTTCGGTCACTATTGTGATGATATGATTTTTTTGTCTTTAAGTTTGTTCATATAATTTATTGTATATATTTCCTTTCATGTGTTTTGTTCAACTCTAAATTTTTTGAAAAAGCTAACTTGATTGTAGTGGATGACCTTCTCAGAATTTTACTTGCTAGAATTCTATACAAGACTGAACCACCAACAGAAGAGCATACATGGGCTGAACCTGGGCCTAGGTCTCCTCAGATATGTAGTAGAAATGTAGTTTTGTCTTTATGCAAGTCTCCCAAAAACTGGAGCTGATCCTGTTTCCTGCCTGTAGATTCTGGTCCCCTAACAGATGTCTTGTCTGGTCTCATTTGCCTAATCCTTCAGTAACTTGAGGTGCCAGGGCTGGTTGGTACCTGGGGGCTTGTCCCATCTCAGAGGTGAAGGGAAGACATGGTGGGGGAGAGGTTATGTGAGGGGAGAATGGGAGGAGCAGGAGGCTGTGATTGAGATGTAAAGTGAATAAATTAACTGATTGAGGAAAAAAAGGATTTATTTAGTTTTGTTTTTAATTTGGAATATGGAAACTGAAGAGGACACACCACCTGTAGCCAGGCAGGACCCCCACTGGAGTGATAGAAGCATAATCCTGCTCACAAAATGTTCTACCCAAAATTTATACTGACTACAAGAGGTGCAGGGGACAGGTGATGGAGCAGAGACGAGGGCATGGCCAACGAATGGCTGACACAACTTGAGACCAATTCCAGGTGCGCACAGAAATCACTGACACTATTAGAAGGAAATTTATAAGAAAATAAAAAAAGAAACAGAATTGAATCTCTAGCCCAGATGCCAATATAGAACCTGTCATTAAAATGGGCTTCAGCAGATAGTCAGTTTTTATTGAGAGAAGGCAATTGTACCTTTGCTGTTTTCATCACACTGCCAGTAGACAGGCTTAGTAATGGATGGAATAACTGGAACTACAAAATGATGCTTTTTAAAATCCAGGTTAAGATCTTCAGACTGTACTAGCCACACTCAAAGGAATGGGAGAAATTAGTGTTGAACAGGAGAGCAAAAGTGAGAGTCACGTGTCTCTGTAGAGGAAACAAAATCATAAACCACTTAAACCACTCACCCGAAACACAAACAGCAGTGGGCTGCTGGATATTTACAATAGTCTTAACATTCGTTTCTTTAAATGAGGAACCAGCATTAACTCTGCTTCCAAAAAGTGATAATTTACCAGAAACCATGTTTGCTTGCATGGCAACAGACTTGGCAGTACTTAGAAGAGGGGTAAACAGAGGGAGAAGAATAAATTGGCCCAAAGTGTCAACCCCAGCCTATTTATTTGGCTTAATCAATCTTCGGGCTCTTTCCACTTCCTCAACAAATAAAAATACAAAAGTTGTTAGGTCAGTCATCCTTCTTCGGTTTTGTCTTAGGGGATTTATTTCACTCACATGCAAAGGAATGTAAAGTTGGCCTTTCCAATTTTTATTAATGCAATTGCTCACAATGCGAACCAAGTCCATCAAACATCTGCTGAAACCATTTGCTCTAAGATAAACGATGAAGGAATTCAAATAAAGGCTGTGTCCTCAAAGTTTCTCCTGTGTAACAGGTGCACTTTCACATTTGCCAACCAAATGCCTCTGCACCGTGGGCTGAAACTTTGCCATCACGGGAACAAATAACTTTCAGAACTGCTAAGATTATAAGGCTTGCCTAGAGGATTAGGAGAACATGAAAATGAGGAATAAATGTACTACAAAATACATTTTACTAAAATTTCAGTGTCTAAACCAATACTGTAAACATCTCCTTTGATTCATACATTTCCTTCTGGTGCGTACAGTTTTGCCTGTTTGGTTTGTACTACACTAGCTTTCAGAGATACTCTGGATATTTTTAAATAAATTCATGTAAAATTTTGATGCATGGTACAAATGTATTTCTTTTGAGCAAAATACAATTCAGTACATATTAAAAACTAGACCAAACAAAGCATGATTGCTCACGGGCTGGAAAGATAACTTAGTGGGTAAGAATCTTTGCTAAACAATCATGAAAACTTGAGTTCAAGTTCATACAACCTACATGAAAAATCACATGTGGTTGTGCATGCCTGTACCTTTAGCACTATGTGTGTGCATATGTGGTCCTGTGCATGTACATGTAGTGTGTGTGTGTGTCTGTGTGTGTGTTTGTGTGTACACATGTGTTTCAGAAGGTTGGGTGTGAGATGGAAGAGTCTCTAGGGATCTCTGGTTGCCAGGGTAGCTGCAGTTCAGAATGCAACTGTATTTCTAGGTAGTAAAGTGGAAAGAAATAGAATTTTAACCTCTGTATACAGGAACGTGTGCTCCTCCCCCATGCATCTCCAACACAGGCACACAACTTCTCATCAGTTCAAGCTAAGCATTACATGTGTTTCTTTATGTGATATCAAAAGGACATTCACTATTATATTTTTCTTCCTCCTCATTCACATCTATGCTTAGACAGGTCAGATGCACAAAGTGCCACACATTTTTTCTATGACTTATATTTGGTTTGGTATAATGACTGATGTTTCTTCATAAATATATTTTTACTAATTGATATAAATTGCATTTGTAGAGCTAAAATATAGAATTTAGAGTGATTAGCCTCATAAAAACATGTCTACTTCTTATATAATAGAATACACTAAATATATAAAATAAAAAACTAGTATTTTGTGGAAACAATATTAATTATTGGAGAGTTTTTAAAGTTTTTAAAGTTGTTTATAGTTATGATTTCTAAATTGTATCTCTCAAGACTTTTTCTGAAATCATTTAATGCAAAATGTATCTGGACATATAAACAATTAAAAATATCAAAGTAGAATTTAAAAGACAACAGGACATACAATTAAAAACTTTTATAAATTAAAACATACAGTATTTGATAATTAGCTATGTAAAATGGAGTAGGGACAGTACTACCGGTAAAATTAATTCAGAAGACATATGAAAATCAATGGAGACCTTGGGGATTAATAGGAGATCTAAAGTAAATGTTTTAAAATTTATGTGTAAAAATTTCCAACTTCTCAAGAAGCACTAGAAATGTATGATGTTTGATTAAAGGGCTAGATACACAAAAAGAAGGGTCATTTGTTTTCCGATGTCATAACATTTTTATGATTTAAAGATTACAGAAAGATTCCAAAAGCACTTTTCTCTTCTGTTCGTGTCTAATTAGCATGATGGTATAGGAGACTACTCTATAAACTTAGTGCTACATAAAGTTTAAAGTGGTCAGGATCCCTGGAAAAGTTTGTAGTGTGAGGGAGAGCATGAAAGGGAACACGTAGCAGGGTCACACAAGTGGGCACAACATGCCCTTGCTTTGCTGGTGGCAATGAAGAATAGCACACCATTGCCATCTGTCATGGAACATGAGTCCTCAGACTGTCTTGATTTGTCACACTATGGGGCACAACAGCTGTTACAACCTCAGTTCACCCTATCTCCTTGTGAAGCTCAGCGTACTGCCCTGCTCCTGCAGTGGAACATCTAAATGTGTAGGCACATGTTATGAAGTGAATGTGCATCACTAACCCTGACTACTATATATCTTCAATCTTGGCTCTTTAATGCTGATTCGCTCTCTTGGTAATTTGGAAGAATTTCAGGAGATCTGCTTTGCCTTTTGTACCATAAAATTATGTCTTCCATAGTCACAACATCTCCATGTTTCTGTCATCAGCTACATATCGATCCCACTTATATACTTGTGATCAAAGAATGAGCAGGAAACATGTCTGCAGACCAGCACACACAGTCAGCTAGATTTGGTCCATACTTTTGTTATCACCTGACCTCCACTAGTCTCCATCTGGAGGAGAAAACACTAATTTTAGGACTTGTAAACCAGGTCCGGAATCAAAGTAGATTTCACTCAATCTGTCCTGGAATTATTTGTGAACTCCTACTCAGAAATGGCTATTGAATCTTTGAGGTTGTGGTGGGGCTAAGAACTGGGAAGTACTTTTTTTCTTCTTCTTCTTCTTCTTCTTCTTCTTCTTCTTCTTCTTCTTCTTCTTCTTCTTCTTCTTCTTCTTCTTCTTCTTCTTCTTCTTCTTCTTCTTCTTCCTCTTCTTCTTCTTCCTCTTCTTCTTCTTCTTCTTCTTCTTCTTCTTCTTCTTCTTCTTCTTCTTCTTCTTCTTCTTCTTCTTCTTCTTCTTCTTCTTCTTCTTCTTCTTCTTCTTCCTCTTCTTCTTCTTCTTCTTCTTCTTCTTCTTCTTCTTCTTCTTCTTCTTCTTCTTCTTCTTCTTCTTCTTCTTCTTTTTTAGTTAAGTGATACCATTGTAAATCTTTGTTCTAAGAGATTTTGACTAGTGCGCTCTGGTTTTCAGAATTGATTTCCATGAAGGAAGTAGCTGGAAAATCACTATTTTCAATGATATCCACTGCCTCTACTTTCTGTGTTCTGGTGTTTTATGTTTCTGGTTATAAACTTGAAAAGCCCACCTAATTCTCAGTTATGATCGCCATGATGAGCTGGCGGTTGGCAGTGCTTCTGAACATTCTAAATGCCTTGGCTACCACACCAAAGCTGTATTTCAGTTCAGGCCCTACTGAGGTACTCTCTTCACACATGCATTCCTATTGCCTAAATAGAGAGTGTAGCCTCCAAACCAGCTTAGGGCATAAGAGACCAATGATTCATTCACTACACTTACAAGGAAACCAGTTCTAAGTCACCTACCTCCACATGCTTTCTGTCTCCTCTATCTAATTCTTACAAAGCCATTTTTACATTTACACCTCATTTACTTTTTGTAATTTTCATTATGCTCAAGTTTTAGAAAGCATTCTAATAATGTTAAATGACCATCTATGAGCATCCTTACTACCATTATGTTAAATCTACAGTCAAGGGCACATCCTCCCATTGGATGTATTAGGTCCCTACTTTCTAATATGCGTTTATGCCCTTCATTCTGGGCTTTTAGGGGATTGTTTGCTAACATATTAATTTGAATGTGAAGTATTTTAGTAAGAACAAAACTTCCTCTTTGACCAGGGAATACATTTTCTTTCAACCTATTCTAAACAGAAAATTGCAGTAGTAATTGAGCAACACACAAAAAGAGGAAGGGCCAGATTTAAGGGAAGAAAATTTTTATTTTATAAGTTCTTCCACTCAGACATGGCATCTGTTTAGTCTGTAGGCAAGGGAAGGATACAATTTTTTTCTAGCTTGAATATAGGGACTTCTGTTCAGGCAGGGTTTAATATATAGCTTGCTAGTTCTTTAAAACATATATCAAAATATTTGCATCCAGGACGAATCTAAAGACATTATCCCTGTCCCATCTCAGCAAGAAATAGAAAGTCAACACAAGATATCCATTACTATCTCTTTCATAATTATTCCATCCTAATAACTAAATTCTCAGCCAGATTCTAGTGTGACTCCACTGTTCGACTTCATGAATGAGAGTAACTTCACACAACACCATTTGAGACACTCCAGCTTTCATAGTCTTTCCCAAGGTGAGTATAACCTGAGTAAATTAGAGCACACTATTTCTGAAATAGCAATGGATATACTATCCCAATGAAATAAAACAACCATTTTCTGTTCATTTCCAAGGAATAGTTGTTGCCCAGTTCATTTATGTTTAGTAATCCTGATCCACAAGAGTATAACATTTTCACAGCAATAACCATTTTTTTTACCTTTATCTACAGTCCTGGTGACCACGTAACTGTCGAGCACAAAGTCCAATCGCAAATTTCATCTCATGCTTATAATCTTAAGCTATTTCTATTGTGAAGATTTTCAGTTTGAGTTTTCCTAAAGTAAAGCTTAAAGCAAGCAAATCCCAGGAGGCAAATATGAAGAGACAAAACAAAAAGGAGAAGCAACAAAGTGAAGAATAAGTCACTACTAATCTTCACACCTAGAGGCTGCGTGTGCGCATGTCACAAGAACTTTCTCTGTTTTTCCAGAAACAAATTGGGGACCTTTGAAGCACCTTCTGAAGTGAACACACTGGGAGTCCATTTCAGTCACACTGAAATCGGACACACAACATGGTAGTCATCTCAATGTCTCCTGAGCATCAGCTGAAAATGTTGATTGACTCAGTCTTAATTTGCAAAACTAGCATTTGGGTCCCAATTTATGCCAAGCACATAATATATTCTTTAGCAAATCATACATAACCATTTTAAATTGATTTTTACTCTCGTCACGTCTCGGATATGAGGAAATCCACTCTTTAAATAACTCACCAACTATTTTTATAAAACTTCATGTCCACAAATGTCTGTTCTTTTGCAACTTCCTGACATCACATATGTTACCATCCCTACCAGACATATGTTAAGTTTTGACACATTTTTTTTTTACACAGATTAAACTTAAAATTTCTTGACATTGCAGCCAAGCTCTCACACCCAACATGTTTCTTGCTTTATCGCCATGGTGTTTCTTTTCAAAGGTCTTAGAAATCCCTCTTGCTTAATTTTTAAAACATCAGCAAAAATGATCGATCACAAGCATGTGGATGATTCCTCATGTGTGTCAGAGTTGAACTATACAGCTTCATCTTCAAATAATTCTACAGGTTGAATTGTGGCATTTATTGTATTATAGCACTATCCCTTCTCTTATACAGTAAACCTTGTGCTGCTAGGAGTATCACATACCATATAATTTATATATCTTTAATACTAGTCCATTAGTTGAGTGGTAAATCAATAAAAAAAGAGATTTGTATATCTTTGAATATAGGAAAAAAAACTCAACCATCTCTTCAACTGGCAACTTTATTGATGTAAATCTATTTAAAAAGAGATTAACATTGAGTTAAAGTATGGTTTATATACAAGTATAGATGATAGTATAGCTAATAAATTGATCAAATTATACTTTTTATAAAATGTCAGTGAAAATACAGATAAATTCAAGAAGGCATATAACAAGTTATACAACTCATTGTTTTTACAAATGAAAATTATGGTGTTTGGATAATAAAGCAATAGAAAAACTCAAGACAGATTTTAAGAAATTAATTCAATTTTTGAACTAAAGGAATCACATACACATATATTTAATACACTACATGGCTAATAAATTAAAATTTCCTTGGTTGTACAGAGGTGGAAGATTATACTATTGAGATCAAGCTGTTCCACTAAGGTATTCCATACTGTGTAAAACATGTTTTTATTTAATGCTGTGCAATGCTCCAAAAGATTCCATTTTACCAACAGCTTTCTAATAGTAAAATAACTTGATGTTAATCATATTTTAAAAAGCCTCAGTATCTATGATTGTGTTTGACCAACTATCTGAGTACCACAGTTTACTTAATGGCATTCAAAAGAAGCCTGTTTCCTTCATTCTCTATCATCACATGGCTCACTGTCTAGTTTTCCTGCCCAGAAAATTCCCAGTGAAAGAATTCTAGTTATTGTTTGAGTTCTTCTAGGTAAATCAAGGTAATTCCTTCATGCCTGACTCTTTTATATCATCATATCTTTTACATTCCTGTCACGTTAGTTAACATTCACAAGCTATATGGGATTAGGGTGTGAGCACTATCTATATTATTCAAGCCTATAATAATGACAATCCCCAAATCCCATGCCCAGAGTCTGAGCATGTCTCATACCATAGACTTATAAAGCTAGAAAATAATTTAACCATACTCACAATATGGGAAAGGCCCACAGCTACAGATATGTCATTTTCAAAACTGAAATAATGGGAGAAATTAGAGAACTCTTGGTCTTTTTATTTTCATATCTCATATAGTCTACATGGGTCTACCAGTACTAAGCTTCAAGTCTTGAATATAGTCTACAGTGTCCTTTGATTTCTGTCCTTTGATCTATTGATTCACCATCTGAATCTACCATGATTTCAATGAATCTCACCAAACTTGCTGTGTGTTACACAGGCTTTTTATTTTGGATCATACAATAGAGGTCATAGACTCCTCAAGATTTAGATGCCAGTGGTAGATCCTGCAGTCATGAATTTTTACTCCTCTTCTGGTTGTTCTCTGTTTCATGCCCATAAGTTCAGTGACTTTTCTTTGCCCCCCTCAGTGTGCAGTGCACTCAAACAAGGCCAGCATTAGAGAAAATAGATCTTGTACTACTTTCTAAAATAATGAGCCTTCAAATCTTTGCCTTTTAAGTTAGCTCAGACATTGTATTCCCCCACAGGATGTTTTCTAGTCTTGATTTTTAAAAATTTCAGTTGCACCTTGTTTATGAGGCATAATCTAATTAGTCCATGAGTATATTTGATCTTGAATGATAGGAACTAGTCTTTCTGTTTTAAAAATACAGTTTATATCTGTAGTGTCTACTTTATGATGACATTTCAAGGTTTCACACATAATTGATACCATGCATTATTTGTTACTAATCTATTCCACTTAACATTGGCTTTATTTTAAGAACACTCATAAGTTTACAATAAAATACGGTGGAAGATGGAAACTTGTTACCTATACGCTTTATCCACACATACACAGCCTAGGCATAATCAATTCTAGGTGATAACCTTAGGTGACAGTTCTCAAGCCCATTATAAGCTCCTCCTAATCACCAAGTGTCTACCATAGACATCATAGTTCACTATTACAGTTGTAAATACATGATCCCCCTGTTATAGCACCATATGAAATGGTTTCATTGACACAAAGATTATCTGTGCCCATGCCCAACCATTCCTTCCTCCTTTATTATTCCTGGAGCACACATGTCCTTGTGGCATATCTGCAGTTATGAGTCTCAGGATGTTAATATGCACATATTTTAAGCATGTAAGACTAGTCTGTGGGGGTGCTGTTTATTGCATTCACTAACAAGCACTTGAGTTTTGCCTGTTTTTGTGACAATGAATTATATTTCACAATCTGCTACAGTTTATTATCCCTTCATCCTGTTTTTTCCCCAACAGTGACATTCGCAAATGCAGCTGCTACAGAAGCTGTGCACTGGTTTTTGTATTGATATGTTCAATTCGCTTGAGTTCCAAAGAGTGTGATTGCTAGACAGTATAAGAAGAATATGTGTAGTTGTACTGGAAGTTATAAATTGTCTCTTACTTCGCCTGTGTCATTTCTCAGCATCACAGGCAGTAAGTAAGTTTTCACTTTATCCACTTGTCTATGTGTCTCACAACTATGGCTTTCCCTCAAGGGAACACTGCTCATGGGGAATCCTACCTTTCCCTTTGTTTCATTTGTTCCACTTGGTTCCTTGCATTTTCTCTTCCTGTCACACAAATGGTATTAAGAAGGAGAGAGTCACCTGTATTCTTGAATTTCCTTGGCAAACCTCACTGTTTGTGTGCATACTTTTAGCTTTCCACATAGAACTGTCTGCCAGAGAAAAGGGTGCTTTCTATATTGAATGTCTCATCTTTCTTCCAGTTCATGACAGCACAGCCCACATTTTCTTCCAAGTGTTCTCCAACAGCATCCTGAGGTCTCTATTTTCATCAATAATTTACAATAATCAGATTATCTCTGGCAGTACAGACTTTCAGATTTTTCAATATTATATTCATTACACAAGTTGAACTTCATTTTCCACACTCAGCAACTTGTGGTCTCCCCTTCCTATGCTGTCCACAGTTCCCTACTGTGCTCATTACACAGGTCACAGACTTGATGGCTTGAAGCAACACAAAGCTCTTTTTATTTCTTAGAGTTCTGGACCACAAGTCTTATATCAGCATTTTCCATGTAAAATCAAGGTATCAGTAGGACCCATACCTTCTTGTCCCTAGAAGAGGATCTGGGCCCCTCAGCTTCTTAGGATCCTCTGGATCATGACATGTAGATTCTTCTTCTTCCATCAAGGTACACTGTAAAATGTGTTCTTATCTGCACACAACATTTTCTCTATCAGCTGGTCTCTACTTTTTTCTTCCTCCCCCCCCAAACCTCCTTAAGTACTCATGACTCATGTTGTTACTATACCATAAGGACAATCTTTGTGTCTCAAAATCTGTGGCCTCATGACATCTGCAAAGTCTCCCCTGTCATATAAGAAAACATTTACGGGAGCTGGAGATCAGAATATGAGTGTCAGTGGAGAGGAAATTTTAACCTACCATATTCACCAGAGCTGCAAGAACACTTTAGGTTGTCACCTTGGGACAAGTCTCTATTTTCAACTACATAGAAAAAAAAATCCATTCATTTAGAATAATGGTTCTCAACCTTTCTCATGACATGACCTCTTAATAAAATTCCTCAATTTATGGTGATCCACAATTATAAAAGCATTTTTGTTGCTACTTCATAATTATAATTTTGCTACTGTTTTGATTTGTGATATAAATATCTGAAATGCAGAATGTCTGATATGTCACCCTTGAGAGAGTTGCTTGAACCACCCACATTGCTTGGCCCTACCAAAGGGGTCACAACGCACAGGTGAAGACATGCGGATTTAGATTTCATCATATAGAATTCATCAGATATTTTCAAGGTTTACAGCAATGTTTTGCTTGCTTAGAATTTTGTCTTCTAGGCCCATTGCTGCTAAGGGATTTACACAACAAGTAGAGAAATTACTTCAGAGAATTGCATTAGGTTGTCCATCATCCTACACGGTTACTGTCTGTGAAGAAGCAAGTGAACTCTGCTTATTTAACAAAAGCCTTAATACTTTGAGTTTTATGAACTCCAGCTCTCATGTGTTATAGAAGGTCTCTGACTTAAGCACACAGCACACCTGACATCAATTGTCTTTTGAATTGTATTTTCTTTTTTTCTCTCCCTTAATTATAGCTTCCTTATATCCATTGTTTAATTATTTATCACACACACAAACATACATACACACAGAGAGAGCACACACACACAAACATACACACATACACTCACAGAGCACACATACACACACAGAGAGAGAGAGAGACAGAGACAGAGCACACAGCACACACATAATCTCTCTTTATAGTCCACATGGGAAATAATGTAACATTTGCTGACTGTGTCTGGATAGTCCACTTAACATGTGACTTTCAGGGCCACTCATACTGGTCCATATCATGTGACATGATAGCAAGGCCCCCCTTTATGACAAAACAATGTTCCACTATGTGCACATAATTGTTTCTTCGTCTACTCATCTATTATGACAGACATTTTTGTTGTTTCCATACCTTAGACAACATGACCATTGTTGACATGGTGATAGTTTTGAAAATATGTTCATGGCAGCTGGAGTCTTTCATATCATTTGGATATGTACCCAGAAAAAGTAATTTCTGAGTATTCTAGTTTTATTAATTTTAGAAAGTTCTTTTCTTCTATATTCTATCAACAGTTTACTTATTTATTTAAGTTTTCAAAACAGCCCTTGTGTTAGAGGTGAGATAGTATCTCATAGCTTTGATTCATGCTTCTCTGGTGTTGGAAACTTTTCCATTGATGATTTATGCCTTTGCAGAACTGTTGGCTCACACTCTTTGTTTTTATTTTAAAGTACTGTTGACTGTTGTTCTGCTATTGACTCGTAAGGTCATGAATTCTACCTCTTAACTCTTTCTCAGATAGGCAGTCTCCCTTGTGTGACCTTCTGGTCAGTGAATACTCATACCTCAGATATTATCCTGTTTGTCATTTCTGTTTTATTTTATCAACTTTAGGTTATCACCAAGTTTAATATCTCACAGCTGTCTTTCTATTTTCTGTAGGTACTTGTTTTATTTTATCTAATTCTCTAGATCTTTTTGATTCCTCGGGTATAAATAAGGGAAGAGGACACAGATTAACCTGTAAAAGGTCTGTGAACTTTACACAAGGATTACAGCACACTATGGAATGAAATGTTGGAGAAACATGCTTAACTTTAGATTGTGAATTTTTTTGACACTTGCAGAAGGAAGGCAGTACTCACATTCTACTGATGGAACAGAGGGTGTCATCCACAAAAAAGTGTATTTCCAAGACATTGAGGTGTCTTTTATCTCTCTTTACTACTGTTTCAACTATGACCAATTAGGCGAAAGAGCATTTCTTTCTGTACTGTGCACAAATCACGTTGTGCTTCAGCCCTCAAACTTTGGGAGCTTTGTTTTGCTTCTGAATATAGTGGGAGAAATCTTTGTTTCACTTGTCACTGAAATTGGGATTTCTTCAACTGCAGAGGCTCTTCGCCTCCTTGAAGAAATACTCCTTTGGTGCATACCCACATAACTTCGTTTTATTGGGGCATATCTCCATTTGTGTGTCTTCTTCCAAGATAACAGATAATTTATTCAATGGCTATTTATTAGCTATACAAAATTTAAAAGAAAAAAATCCATTGATCTTTAATGTCATAGACCTTATATTTCTGTATAACTGTGGAAAACTTCTTATACACAGACTGACGAGTGTGTGTGCTAATACATATTTAAGAATATAAACAAGATAAATAAAATATTTAGGAAATTTGGGGCACATGTAGTTTCCTAGATATCAAGCCAGAGGATGGAGGCAGTTTACAAACTTATGAAAAAGTATGGAATGTTTATACCTCAGGGAAACTAACACTTAAATGGGTAATCCATGAAGTTTTATGCACCTGACACTAATAGTAGAAATTAAAATACATAGTACATTGTCATTGAAACAATTTTTGAAAGTTTTGCAAAGAAGCCACCAAAGTCAACCTCCACACTTTTTTTTTTCTTCAGAACAAAGCAACTATAAAGTAAATAGTGGCAACTACTTGCTAGTATCCTGTACTTTAAATTATGATGGGTACTTTTTACTCTGTGAAAAATTATTTAAAATATAAGTAGATATTTAATATTATATGCTAGGATGATAAAATTGTTTCACTAACAGCAAATGTTGAAGATATAACCTGGGATTTTGGTGAGTCTCTGAAGTATTTAATATAATTGAAATCATGTGCTCATGTTCCAACGCATAATATTTTATCTAGTTTGACTCTGTACTTTTGAATTGCTGACATAATTATTAGTGAAGAACTGAAAATAAAAGAATGGGTACATTTCTTTCCTAAAAGAAAACAATCCATATTTTGCATTACAAAATAATGTGAACATACTGGATCCTTTTCTTAAACTGAGGATAAAATAAAACTATATTTTGGATTTTAGTAATAGTAAAATCAGATCATAGTTTTTTAAAAATGAGAAGCACAGCAACTATCTTATTTTAGCCTGAGTTTAACAGACAAGTTTTATCCAGCCTGTCTAGCAGGGAAGTGCAGCTCAGCGGTATCCGGGAAGGGAAAAGAATGAGGCAGAGGCAGTCACTGGGCATGGGGATCTTTCTGGTAAAGTTACAAAGAAGGACAGTTCACACTGGGAAGGGAGAAGGTGTGTGTGTGTGTGTGTGTGTGTGTGATGGTTATTTTTGGTTGCCAATTTGACTACAACTGGAATTAACTAATATCTAAGCATCTGGGTATACTGTGAGAAAATTTTCTTAATTAAATTATCTGAAGTGGGAAGGTATCCTCTAAATTAAGATCTTCAGTGGTGGGCAGAGCCACTTCACATCTGAGCTACTTCTTCTGGGTCGCAGCTTATATAAAGTACATATAAGAAGGAAGCCTTAGTTCATTGCCCATTCATCATCCCTAATGCTGAAAAGTCATTAGAGTCTATTTTCTTAAGATTTTTATATGTGCTGAAGACCAAATGAGATATCCAGCCTCATAGATTGGACAGCTACTGGGTTCTTGGACCTTCCATCAGCAGAAACCCATTGTTGGACTAGAAGAACCACAACATGAATACATACTTATAGTCATTGTTAACTGCCATAATACACACACACACACACACACACACACACACACACACACACAAACACACACACACACACACACACACACACACACACATGTATAAGCAATGTTCACCACATATTTTTCATTTGTCAAAGTTTCCCCTCACAACCTGGTGCACTGGAATTGTTTCACAGTTGTTAGATGTGTTCATTCATTTCTCAAGCCTTTCAACCAACAAGGGAGGTCCCAGAGCTAGGAACAAAAGCTACACAATCTGGGTGCAGAGCAAATTATCTTGGTAAATTGTTAATGCAAGTGGAGTTTGGGAGTGAAGTGGGTCTTTCTGTCCCAAGCTGCCGAACATTCAGTTCAAGTGTTTGCCAATGTACCTTCTTCCGGGACAAGCTGATTTCTATTCGGTGCCAGGAAGAACAAAAACAGAAAGCAACTAATGGTGCAAAATGCAATGTGTTTGATGATCAACTTGAAGCAAATTATTTCCAATAGTTGTTTCTTTGTTTATATCATGACATAAAAATCCTATTATGAGAAAGGGAAACCAGAAGCTCAGGCCATCAGAAGCTCAATCAGAGGGCTCTCGTTTGGGAACTCCAGTCTCTGCTTCCATAGCTGGTTTCTGCTCTATAATTGCTTGGCCTGACTTAGTGGTACCATCTACGGCCACTATTTGATCTCTTAGAAGCTTCACTCAAGGGGTGTTATCCACCTTGAACTTCCTGGAGCTTCTGTTGGTCACCACCATCAAGACATCTTCAGTCCATTTCTACTGGGTATTCGTAAGCCCCTGATGTGATGATGCAATCTTTTGTTTGCTATTTATTATACACCAGCTCTGTAAGTTCCGTTTCATTTTGTGAGCCCCACTTTATCATGGTTTCTATTTACCTGCTTCGTTTCTCTATCTGAACTTCCTCTTTATTCTGTACTTTTCCTTGCTTTGTACGAAAAAGACTCACACATTCAAAACTAAAAACATGGCATTCACTGAATATTATATGGACCATACCAAACAAGAAGATTGGTGCCCTCTCGATGTGTTTGTGTGTGCGTGTTTGCATGTGTGTGTGTGTGTGTGTTTTTGTGTGCACAAGCGTGTGAGAGAGGGAGAGGAAAGGAAAGGAGGAGGGGGAGTCGGAGGAGAAGTGGGGGAGGAGAGAGAGAGTATCAAGCAGTTACACAGCAGTACTTTACAGGATTTAATATGGACTTCATGACTGGTATCCACTTGTAAAATCAAACCGATATCTGTTATCCTTGTAATGTGTTAAATGTAGGACACAAATATAGTGTAGTGGTGGTGAATATTCTACAATAAAAACACTTATAACCAAGATTTTTACATAAACCTTTTCTCTCTGTGTCAGTTAAGGCAGTTTCTTTTTAAATATCCATATTCAGATCTTCAGATGGTAGAGATTTACACGGGAGACTGGACATGTGGGAATTTCAATGGGAGAATTATGCAATGACATAATTCTTTCTTCATGGAATGTGTGTTAATTTACTCTGTATAAGCTAGAAGTGAGAAGCACTATGCAATTTTCCTTACGAGCTGTATATTAAGCAAGGGTCTAAGGTTTTATTACCCAAAATGGCAGGGAATCAATAATGGCTCATTATGCAATGTTCCAGCTCCTCCAGTGTTCACTAGAGTAATGCAGAAAGACGTGGTATTCTTGCTGTCATAGAACCATGGTTATTGCTTTCCATTTGTAAAATGCCACTGTTCAATGCTAATCTTTTGCTTCTTAGTGCTGCAAGGCCAGTCATCCAGTTAGCATCTCTCGGTTTGCAAAGTATTAGAGGCAACCTTTATATGCTGGAGCTTGACACTCTCCAGGCACCTAGTCACTTTTCTATTCAGAAACTGTGTTCAGGTTCCTGTTATTGTAATAACTTTGACATCTGAAATGACCAGAAGAGAGTCCAGTACTTCGACTCTGACTGAATCTTTCTTGGTCCTTCCTCCTTGCATGTTTAATATACCTTAATTTCTTCCTCCAAACACTAGATAGAATTCTGTTTCATGTAGACCTTAAAACTAGTTGTTGATTTCCCCCAAACAGTAGTAAGAAATCAGACATTATCAATTAATTGGAGGTCCTGACAGAAAAGCAATTTTCTTTTGCCCATAGAAATTGTTCAACGTGCATGCAGTGCTCAGCCTTAGTAACTACCACTGATTTGAGTTCCTCCAGGTTTTTTTCTTTACCTAGCCCCAGTCTCTTCTCTCAGTCATCTTTTTGTTGTTTTATTGGATAATATGTCTTTCATTAAAAGGTTCTGATTTTTCTTTTATAGTAAGAGGTTTAACAAAGGAAGGTGTACCTGAGAAGCAACTATATGACTTATATATTCTGAAAAATTTCTTTAAAAGAAACTGATAAAGTCTCTTAAAATATAAACGACCATTTCTTCTTTCTACTTGGCAACTGTTCAGTTCCTTATTTAGTGTATATTCATGAGTTATTTTTTAACATGTCCATTCTTATGTGCCCATGGGTATAGGCATTTATATCAATCTCTTTTTGATTGAAAGATCAGCAAACAAATATAAATTTATAGTTAAAGCTTATCCTGATGGGATAATTGTTGCTATTAATATAACTCAAAAAAATAAGATAAGATTTTCCAAAATCAGTTCAAAAGAAGTAAGAAATTACCAATGAGAACATGGATTAAAGACCTAGACCAAATCATTAAAGGTAGTAAAGCAAAGACTGCATAGTCCTGCAGCCCGCCAATAATGGAGGAAAAAGAAGGGTTCCCACTGAAACTCTATATTATGGAATAAATTCTGAGACATTGGTTTACTAAGTTACATCCACTTTACCTTTACTTTCTTTTTTAAAAACATTTTTATTGATAATTCCATTCATTTACATCTCAAATGATACCCTCCTTCCCAGTTACTAATTCGCAAAACCCCTATCCTACATCTGCTCTTCCCCCATCCCCTTTGCCTTTATGAGGGTACTTCCCCACCCATTTATCCACCCACCCACTCCTAATCTACCATTCCAGCATCCCCCTGTGCTGGAGCATCAAACATCCATAGGGCCAAGGGCCTCCCCTCCCATTGATGTTAGAAAAAGCCATCCTCTGCTACATATGTATCTGAAGCCATGGATCCCTCTCTATACACTCCTTGGTTGGTGGTCTAGTCCCTGGAAGCACTGGATGGTCCTCCCTGTCAACATTGTTAGTTCTATAGGGTTTCAATTCCCCTCCACTCCTCCAGTCGTTCCACCAGCTTCTCCACAAGGGTCCTTGAGCTCAACCTGATGATTGGCTCCAAGCATCCACATCTGCATTGGTCAGTTGCTGGCAGAACCTCCCAAAGAACAGCCACAGAAGGTTCCTGTCAGCCAGGGACTCTTGGGAACATCAACAATGTTGGAATTTGGTGTCTACAGTCAGGATGGATCCCCAGGTGAGGCAGTTCCTTTACTTTCAGTCTTCGCTGATACTGAAAGAGAGATTGCACCAGTGGCCAGTGCTTATATTAGGTAATAATGGTGACTAATAGAAGAAAGATTTCTCTTAGGATAGATTTACAGAAAGCAGGATGCCTCTGTTTTGAGGAGATATGAAGGGAGTGTTTATTTTTAAACCCACTGAATTGCTGAGTCCCTCAGAGACTGGAGTATTGGTTAAGGGTAAGAAGGGAGCCTATCATTTATAGGTAAGGTTCAACTACAAACAAATGAGTTTATTTCTATTGGCATTTGGGGTTCTTCCATCACCAAAAAAGAGGAAACTTATTTTGCTTTTTGAACAGTGATGGTGTCTGTACTATCAAATATGGATTAAGTAAAGCCTGGCTAAAGCTCGTAAGAAGAAAATCAAACACATAAGTGTATTACCACAAAATCAGCATAAGAAGGAGTTTGGACAGAGCTGCTATTTTTTAATTAATCATTAGAATTTTGAGGCATATACTTTATAATTCCAAGGAAAGACAAAAATTCAAATAAAAATGATACATTCTCTTTACTTGGCATTTTAACTCAGAAATGTTTTAACTGAAGATAACAGAACTTGATTTTAGCCAAGTTTAAGCTGCTCAGCTTGGCTTTGTTCACTTGCAGTTTCCATCTGGGAGTAAGAGCTGCCAGAGAAGGCCTATGAAAGCAGGCTGGATCGGTTTCCCATCTGGACCTTTGAGAGCAGGCCAGCAATCTCCTGGGAGACCTTGTGTTGGGACAGAGCCAGATTTAGGGTTGTTTGGAATATTTAATGTTAGCAAAAGAACAACATGAAGTTATGTGGGATGGAGCCTTTATTTAACAACTGGAAGGGGGCTACTAAGTGTACAACCCGTGGAAACAAGTGTTTGCTGATTGCCGTTTGTCATCCTTTACAGACGCTGACTTTGGCAAGTTTTAATTCTCTGAAACTTAAGGTCAGTATATGGAGATATTGTAAGGGTAAAAAGGGTAAGTATAAACAATAACTAATAAGTGCTCAATTCATATTTTCCTCACATACATATCTGTGCTTTAATGCTAATGCTTTCAGGGTAACAGAAACATAGGGAACTTTGGGGCGATTAAAAAGAGAAAGAAATTTTTAACCTGAAATCTGGTTGTGGTATACTCCCAGTAGAGAAAGAATAATTTCAGCCAGTTAGGAACTGTTTAACACCTTTCTTCTTTGCCATGCAAGAGCCTGGAATTTTCTAGAAACCCTATTTACGGGAAAAGTTATGTACTAAACCTGTAGTGCAAGCCTGGTGATTCTGGTTTACCTGTCAGATTATAACTCCACCCAAGGCATCTTCAGAAGCAACCCCCCCCCCCAGTCTCATTGATCCAAAGACAGGAAAGGGGTGAGTGTGTGTGTGTCTGTGTGTGTGTGTGTGTGTGTGTGTGTGTGTAAGAGAGAGGGGGGTGGGTGAGGAAGAGATAGAGAGAAAGGGAGGGTGAGGGAGGGTGAGGGAGGGAAAAGGAGGGAGGGGAGAGGGAGGAAGAGGGAGAGAGAGGAGGGGGGGTGCCTTCATAGCTACCTTTTGAGATGTAACTTGAGAACTACCATAATGATATACATAGCTAGTGATGAGACAATTAGTTTTGAGACTTTCCTGAGGTGTCCCTAACCACCACACCAGGGTGTCTTACTTCCCTCTGATTGGTCTTAGGTAGCTCACATTCATGGTTTTTAGTATAGTGTATCTTACTTTCTTCTGACTACCTTCCTTCTCCAAATCAATATGTCAAAGAATATATTAAGATATCTTATATAAAATCTCCAAAAAAAAAAAAAAAAAAAAAAAAGCTTCTTCATTATCCTAAAATGTCCTGAAATTCTTTTTTGAGATGGATGTCAGGGGTTCTGATTTGGCCCGAGCCCAGGTCACTATGATGTTTAGGCTGCTGAAGGTGGCATTGTCAGCTGTGTCTCTTTTCACCACCACAGGCATACTGAGTAATCATTGCTTCTACAGTTAAATTAAATGAATCATTAAATTAAATTCATCTTATATATTTATCATGCAATTATACAATGCATTATTTTATTTGATATATTTTATATAAAGTATAAATATATAATTAATTATAATTAAATAAGCAAAAAAAAATTGGCTGATTTAAGGACAGGAAAAGTTTTCCACACTAAAACATTTTTCACCTCAGTGGGAATCAGAGATAGTTTACTCTAGAACAATATTTGAGTAATCATTGCCCAAGAACATGGGCTTGATTACCACAAGTTCCACTATTCCCAAATGATGGCTATTAATATAATATTTAGGAGTAACATTAAAAAAGACATATGATTTCATTTATAAAATATTCTTGTTCAAAATATTGTTTTGAGAGTTGGAAATATTCAACTTCTATTCCTATTATTTTTAGGCTAGGTCTTTACATATTACCCCAGATGTTTTGTTGTCAGGAAATTTTTAGGTTTTGCATTTTCTTTGACTGATGTATTTATTTCTTCTATAAAATTTTCTACTCCCGAGAGTCTCTTTTCCACCTCTTGTGTTCTGTTGGTGATGTTTGCCATTGTTCCTGTTTCTTTTCCTAGGTTTTTTCCTGGAGTCCCTCAGATTATATTTTCTTTATGACTTCTATTTCCATTCTCAGGTATTGAACAGTTTTAGTCATGTTCTTAATGTTTAACTGTATTTTCCTTTATTTTTTTGAGGGATTTATTCGTTACCTTTTTAAAGGCATCTATCATCTTTAAGAGCTGAATTTAAAGTCATAGTTTTTGTTGTTTTTCTTGGACTGTGTTAGGATATTCGGGGCTTGCTGTAGTGGAATAGGTTTGCTCTGAAGGTGCCACATTCCCCTAGATTTTGTTGCTTGTGTTCTTATGTGGTCATTTAAGGCATCTTCAGAACCATCTGTTTGTCCCTAAATGTTTCTGAAGTAGCAGGATAGGGGAGGCAGGCCTCATCTGGGTGTTCCCTGGGCAGCAGGACTGATGGAAGGCCATCTGAGCAGTCCCCAGACAATGCAGCTCTGTGGAGAGCAGGAGTTGGCTCATGGTAGCTGGGTGTGCCCTGGGAGACCTGCAAGGAAATAAAAAGTAAAGTATCTAGTTGTTCCTTGTTCAGCTGGCCTGGCTATCTTTTGTTTGGCTGGCTTTCTTGAATGTCCCTTGTTCAGCGGGCCTAATGGAGGTGGGCAAAGCCGTATCAAAATAGTCTTTTCTTAAAAAAAAATTTATTTATTTATTTATTTATTTATTTATTTATTTATTTATTTATCTATTTATTTGTTTTCCATAGATGAGTGTTGTATCTGCATGTACACCTGCATGATAGAAGAGGGCATCAGATCCCATCACTGTTGGTTGTGAGCTACCATGTAGTTGCTGAAAACTGAACTCAGGATCTCTAGAAGAATAACCAATGCTCTTGGCTGCCAAGTGTTCTCTCCAGCCCCCCCCCCCAAATTTTCTTAATACTGTTAAATGTAAGGATTTTTAAAAGCTGGAACAGGTACATATTTACTGAAGATCTTTGTGTTATGTTTGCTTTTGAGAATTAGGATTGCAGTAGATATAATTGTAACAAACAGTAACATTCAATGTCTTGATTTGTAAAATTCTATCTCATGTATAATTACATGTATGTGCATTCTCTATATGTGCTTATGCTTTTATGTAGTTTTTGTGGTGGCAAATTGGCTTATAAGTGATCAGGTAAACTCATGTTTTTAAATTGGCCCATCTTCCTTTATCTCAGAGTTAAATAAAATTCTAACAGAAAAAAAATTCCTAACCCCAATCACTTCAACAAGGGGAGACTACCCACATGTGCACTGTGGCAATTAAAGGGACAAATAATGACAAAGGACAGAGGAAGTCTATTTAATCATGGTGTCCGCTGAGCTGAAACAGAAAGCGATGACTCATGGTCATTTTGCAGACCTGCACTGAGTATTGCTTGCATACTTAACCTGCTCTGGATGCCTCATAAACCCTAATGAACCAATTTGATATTGTACCTAACACAGACAAAACAGACGCTAGGAATTGAATGCCTAACAGTTATGAATATGGATAAGAGGCATTAATAAATTTTATCTTAACCATTTAAATTATCTGTTGAGTGTTTGTCATTACAACAGGCACTTTTAAGGCTGTTTTTATTTTTCATTAGATTATAAGATACTGAGAGCAGAATGAACTTGTCACATTCAAGTTATCCTCTTCTGACAACAGTTGTTTACTGTTGCAGTAAGGGTGTTGGTATTTTACCTTGACTATTTGATTTGTCTCTTCCATAGAACTAAGTACACACAAGTAAATGCGCGTACCCAATGTATTACTATGATGCAAACCATTATCCGTACATTTCAAGATATTTCGTCAGTCTTGAAGCAGGTTCTGAAATGACCAGTTTTGTCAAAGCACTTAGTTGTCCTCTGGCCTTTCCACATGTGCACCTGCAGATTCAGTATCTTCTTCCCCAATACATATGACGGTATTTCAGATTCTTAACATGCTATGACCTCTTAGCTTACCAAAAGAATTATTCTGAACATTGTCTTATGAGAAGAATAGTCTGAAGCTGGTGGGTGATGCAGGCTGAAAAATAAAGTTGCATCTCATTTTGCCAATAGTATACTGTAAATATAATATTCTTTGTTGATACAGAGTTTAGAAGATCTATGTGTTGAGGAAAATGACATATTCTTATTCTGCAGTACCATTAGCATTGGGTTTAAATATTAAGATAGATTTCTATCCTGAATTTATTTTTTTTTAGTGTTTTAGTGACCATCATTTTATATTTGAAAGTCTATTTGTCTGAAATAACACAGCTAATTCTGTTCCTTGTGGACTCTGTCTGCACAGGATTCTTTCGCATATCTACCTTCAGGGTATATCTCCTCATAAAGTCAGTGCAGCATATCAGTGGGTTTAATTCTGTGACTCTCTACCCATCTAACTACTTTAATTGGAAACTTTAGTAAATATATATGCAAGATTGTTTTTATACTCAATCTTTTGTTACTGTCAGTTTAACCTTTTTTTACTAATTATTTTTGTAGCTTTTTATTCCTTTCTTGTTTATTTTTTGTGGCTTTGTGGGTGGCTTTCTGCGTGGATAAAGTTTGTGTATCTTTCCTTAATTTTTTAAAAATTATCATTTCATATGTATCAGAGTTCAGCCTGCATTTTTGTCTGAACCATGTACATGCCTTGTGTCTCCAGAGACCAGAAGAAGGTGTCAGATTCTTGAACTATGGCTACAGACAGTTATGAGATGCTATGTGATGTCCAAAATTAATCTGGACCTTCTGAAGGAACTAAAAGTTACTTTAGCTATTAAACCATATCTTCAGCTCCAATCCTTTTTACTTAATTACTTTTAAAATCTGAGCTTCTCTGTTTTTGTTTTTGTTATTGTTGGGAGTTTGACCTTTTATAACTACATTAGTTCTATAAGTCATTTTCTCTGAAGCGCTTCTTTTAAGGTTAGTTCAGTGCATGACTTATTTTTTTTTTAATTTGAGAATTTAAACATCTCACTCTTGTCTTTTTCGTAGGGTCTCTGCTGAGAACTTACTGACAGTTTGACTGAGTAGGGCGATGCTTCAAAGAATCACTTTGCTTTGATGAATTTGCTGAAGGTCCTTTGAGTTTGGTGGGCTCAATTTGGTTGAGCTGCTTAAGGCTCTTCCTAAGTGTGTTGTTGTTGTTGTTGTTGTTGTTGATGATGATGATGATCTTTTTGTAGTTGTTGGAGGAGGTGGTGGTGGTTTTACATTCAGAGCTCTCTGTAAACTTCCTTGTCCATAGGCTGAGATACTAAAACCCTACTTTCTCTGTTCATGGATGATGGCCAAGTCTGCTTGATGGCTTCTTAGAACCTCTGAACAATGGTTTCTTATATTTTCATGCAGTAAGACATTGAACAGGCAATAGCCCAGAATGTTCTGGGGTCTTTGCCTGAGTTAATGCAGTGGCATTTATTCCCTGACAGTCCCATGAACTGGACTCATGAAAGATTCACTCTTATTTATCAGCAAATGCTTCAGTTCTCCATTATGCTGACAAGCTTTTGGGGGCCTCCTGAATTCCATATGGAACACTTTATTCCACAGATGACATCAAAAGGGAAAATGGGACAGTAGGTGCCATTTGTTTCAGCTCCTTTAAAATGGCAATTGGGTGCTCTATGATCCAAAATACCCTGCCACACACCATTTGTCCTCATACATTCTAGTTGTGTAGTGTTGTGTGTTTTGTGTAATTATTAAAAACAATCCAAACTATCTTCAACTATGTGCCAGCAACACAGTCTCCCCACCCATACTGGGAAATGCAAGCCTCTGTCTTCCCAGTTTTCTACGGTTCTCATTCCACCAAACCCCTCACATTTCTGCAGCTGGTCTGCCAAGACTTGCTCTAAGCTCAGAGACTCATAAAAAAAAAAAAAAAAAAACTCCTGAGGTTTGTAATTTTTTAATACACAATTTTAAGTTTTACTTTTTCATTGTGTATGTACGTACAAATGTCATAAGTTGCCTTCCTCTATAGCTCTCCACTTTACTTTTGTTTAAAAATTGAATATTTTATTCAATTACACTTTAGATGTTATCCCCCTTCCTGGTTTCCACTCTGCAAATTCCCTATCCCATCCCCCTTTATCCTGCTTCTATGAGGGTGCTTCTCTACCCACCCACCTGCTCCTGCCTCACTGCCCTAGCAATCCTCTACACTGGGGCATCAAGCCTTCACAAGACCAAGGGCATCCCCTCCCATTGATGCCAGATAAGACCCCTTCAGTTTCTTTAGTTCTTCCCCTAACTCCTCCATTGGGGTCCCTGTGATTAGTCTGATGGTTGGCTTTGAGCATCCACATCTATATTGGTCAAGATCTGGCAAAGCTGAGGCTTTCAATTCATCAGTCAGATTTATAACATTAAATTCTCAATTCCCAAAATGCCTACACGAAGAACTCAAAACTCATTTGTAACTGATATTAGCTGCCCACCTAGATTGGACAAATTTTCCTACATTATTTTATTCTATTGCTCTTTTATGATATCTTTACCCACCTGTGGCTATTGCAAGCCACTTGCATCTGGTTTGTCTTCTTCTCCTATAGGTTCTATCTTGTCTCCTTCTGTGTCTCCCTCTCTTGCTCCCTGTACCTTTGTATAAAACTCTCAGACTGTATTTTTTTTTCCACTGCCCAAACACAGGCTCTAGCCTTATCTTTTACCTTCTCTTACCTGCTTACAAACAGCAATTTTGTTGTGTCTTATTAGGTTCTTTATGTGGAGGAGTTTGTGCTATGTATGATAAACCATCTTTTTAATACTACCTCTACATATGGTTATGATTTGTCCAATTTCCAGAAACCGCAGGCTTTATCAGTTCCTAGTACTTTGCTCTTTTACAGTTTTAAGGCCTTCCTTCTAGATAATTTGACCTCTAAGTTTTCTAAAATACTGTTTTTATATGTTAGCAATACTGCCAATGTGATCTAACATCAGTTTTAAATTATGAACTGTAAAATGGCTACTAATTATTTCTCATGGATGAAGTCTACAAAAACTCAAAATCTATGTAGTCTCTATTTCTGGATGGGAAATAATCATAGAAATGAGATATGTTATCTTTCTTTGCTTAGAAATATGATAACTATTAATAAACAAAAGATAAAGTTCTCATGTTGTGTTATAATATGGGCAACATGAGTTGAGGCATTAGAAAGCTTTATATTCCAAACTGAAAAAATAAAACATCTTTAGACAATAATTTTGAGCACAGAAAATACTTTGACTGCTGAAACTATAGTTGCATTTTAAATAAAAATCAATGGAAAGAGACATTACATGCAGTTTTTTAAAAAGGGATTAAGTAGAGAGAGAGGTACAGTTCTAAAAATAAGTTTGAATGAAAATTAAGAAAGAGATAAATGGAACATTTCTGAGTGACTAAAAATATTGTGCTATTAATTGAGGTAAAAACTAAAAACATGTTGTAACTGCTAGGTAGAACCAGACAAGGATGTCTGGCCTTTTTCTGTCAGTCCTGTAGATTTCTAGCACTCTAAGTTTGGCATGCAGATGGCACCCATTATTATAACTGTTGCTTAACTTTTATTCAGTGTTGACAGGGTGCTCATCTGGTGTGGAACACTGGGAAGGTATGCCTGTCTGAACATTCTTCTCCCACCTCCATCTGCTTCTTTCAATTTGTTTTTATCATATTTTCCTGGCACTTATGATTTGGTGAATGGTCTGTCATTCACTCAGTAATTGCCAACTGTATTTCAAGTTGAAAAAGATTTAAAACATGTTCAGAATCCGTTAACTTATTAATCCACAGTTCATTGGAAACAAGTGCATGCATTAACAAAAGTTGACACAAGCATTAGCATATAGGCAATGGATGATTAATAACTTCACAAAGAATTTATATTTATTAGCTTACGTTGATCTTAACAAAGTGGAATATATCATTTTATTTTAATTTTTTGAGAAAATGTTTGTAGTGTTTTGGATAAGAATGATTCCCATATATATATATTAGCTTAGTCACCAGGGAGTGCACAATTCAAAAGGTTTCTAAGGATTGGGAGATGTGGCCTTGTTGGAGAAAGTTTATCAGTCAGGGTGGCTTTGGGGCTTCAAAAGCCCATGTTAAGTCATCCCTTGACCTGCGGATCAGGATGTAGCTCTCAGATGTTGCTCAAATGCCATGCATGGATCCATGCTTTGTATCATGATGATGACTGACTAAATCTTTGAAACTAGAAGCAATCTCCCAAATAAATGCTATTTTTACATAAGAGTTGCTGTGGTCATGGTATCTCTTCACTAAGACAATGTCTCAGTACATAGCAGCTACTTATTCCCAGCATCTTGAGCTTGTCTCTGCATTCATCATTGCAGAGAGGCTTCTCTGACCTAGGCTGACAATAGCAGTTATCTACTTAAAAGTATAAACACATATTTTAGGAAGCAGTTTGATGCTAGAGACACTTATAAGAATTCCAAACAATTCCATGGGGAATTGCTTAAATATACCCTGTACTCATTTGGGAAGCTCGACATTTATTACCTCAGCTTACAAAGCTACAGAAGGCAATCTTGAGGCACCAGAGTTCTCTGTGACATGAGGCCATCTCTGAGGATAAATCCAGAATAGTAGTAAATGCACATGAATAGAGATGGGAGTGTTGGTGGTATCTTTAATCTTCACAAAACCATATAAATCTCTGAAATTATCATGTGAAACAATGGATTAAATGAATGTTGAAACCAGTTTAGGTGTAAGAGCATTTCTTACTTGCAACAGTGTTCTGAAATAGGAAGGTTCCTACATTGTAGGTCATATCCTTCACATCACAGTCTTAGGAATGTCATGTCTGTATTTTTTATAATGCCAACTTTGTTATATTTTTCACAATATTTCATTTAACTAATTGCCTCACACTTGAGAACATTAATAGAAGTAGACGGTTAAACAAGAATGAGCCATTTTTTTTTTTTCCATTCAAGCAAAGAAGTTAACATAGTTTTCTACTGAAGTAAAGTGTTATGTGTGATTATTATTTCTGGCATCTTAGGGAATTCAGTTGTGCCCCTCTCAAGAAGCCATTATTAAAAATGGGCTTGTTGACTATTTGAAGTTCCCCAGAGAAGGGTGAGGAGGGTCATGAAACCACAGCCTGAGGTTCCAGCTGCTTCCTGTCTCCTGCTAAACAGAACTCTGCTTCAACTGAACATAGCCCCAGGGAGGAGCTAGAATATTTAGTTAAGTGGAGGTTAGGGGAAGGAACTCCCATCTATGTGGCTATGAGAAAGCTTTCCTCATCCTTTCTGAATAAATGTGCTCTGTTTGTTGTGAGGAAAGAAACAGAGCCCTGGAAGTAACTCCTCACTTAGACTCAGGAAAGAAAGGCAATAAACCAGTTGGTTTACCATAGTAAACTTTTATAGTTTTATGCCTCATTTTGTCTTTAGGACCTTAGGATAAGGGGTTGATTTTGCTTATGTCTCCCTCTGGCTAGGACTCTTAGTAACATGGAATAGTGTGTAGGATATGACACAACCAATCTGAGGGTGAGATTGGGACTTTAGATTTTGCATGATTGTTCTGGCCATCCTCTGTGTAAATCTTTTGTTGCATATAGATATGATAATACTAAACTTTGCCTGTTTTGCAGATGAAAACAGAAACACAGTTAAGTGACAAGAAAAACAGTTGAAGAAGCCAGTATGGAAAATTAGCTCACAATGGGTTCAAATCAATATAAATGTCCTAAAAACATCTAAAGAACAATAAGATGAGATACATATCTTCAGTGAAATAGTATTCAGCTGCAAAAAAGAGTAAAATTGTGAAATTTTCAGAGAAGAAGATTGAATGAGAAAAGCTCATGAATGAAGATAACCCAGACCCAGGAGGGACAAATATCACATGATATCTCTCATTTAAAGTCCCATCTTCATTGTGTCAGATAAGACACAAGTAACTGCAGAAAGAAGAAAAGTAAGAAAAGGGATCACGGGGCATAGGAGCCAGGGAAAGGAGAAAATCATGGAGCTAGTGATTTAAAGGAGGAACAGGGATAAAGGGAAAGTAGGAGGTTAATTAGAAATGGAAGAAGGTAAATACATAGGAGAAGAAGTGAAATGGGTAAAATCATATTAATGAACCCCAAAGAGTCATAAGGAACCATATGATTAGTTGTTTACCAAAACTACATATTTACATGTAAGTCTGTTTATACATGCATCATTAAGTGAAAATTTACCATCTGGTCTGGCTGTGTTCCCCTGAAAAGTCATAGACAAATATACCCGACAAAATTACCAGCACAAGGCACAAAGACAGATTCTCAAATACTATGTGCTATTGCTTTTACTACTTTTCTTACTCACCTCCCTAAAGACACTGTATGTTTTGAATGGAAGACTCTAAGAATCCAACTGGATCTGACTTAAATTCCTTCTCCTTGATGACTATCTATCATGGTACCTGAAGGCATATACAAGTTTTTAAGGAAAGGAAACAGCCACTATCCCTACCCAATCACAATGCCTATGGCCTGGAAAAATTACACAACGATTTCAAGAGTGGTCACATCGGTGTGCAATTTCACCAACTATGAATGTGAACCCCGTTTAATCAAGTCTCTTCAGCAGTTATTATCAGTTCTATATTTGGTTTTGTCTTATCTTTGGCATGATGACTGAGGTAAGGTGGATGGCAAACTGGTTTTAATTTCACTGCCACAAATGTAGAGACACCGTACATTTTTCAGGATATTTGCCAGACATTTTTTTTTTCTTTTGAGAACTCACTGGTCAAATCTGTAGGCTATTTTTAAGTAGGTATTTACTTAAAAATTTGATTCTTTTTGCATAGTATGCATTCTTACCCTATCAGGACAGTCAGCAAAGATTCTTTCCCATTCTATGGGCTTCTTCTCCACTCACTTCCTTTAGCTGTCCAGAAGACTTTTAATATCATTAAATCTGTCATGGGGTTTCATAACTGTGAACAGACATCATGACTTAAGCAACTATTTTATTTTAATTTTTTTTATTGGTTATCCTCTGTATTTACTTTTTCACTGGACCAAAGGACTCTCCTCCTATTGATGCCAGAAAATGCTATCCTCTACGAAATATGCAACTGGATCCATGGGCCTCTCTGTGTGAACTCATTGGACAGAATCTTTCTGGTCTCTGTCTACACCCTGTGGCATAGCTCTCCATACCTGAATCCTACCCAGAGAGAGCTGGTCTCCCAGGAGTGCTGCACTCCTAACTTTACAGATGAAATAAAAACTTTTGTTCCAATAACTGGCCAAAGATGGACCTTCTAGAAAGTCCAGGGACAGGATTCAAGGAGCACCTAAGGACAAGATCTTTCAGGTTTCTATCAGTACATCAGAGCTAACCCTGTGACATAGTTCTCCACACTCAAATATGGCCCAGAGAAAACAGGCCTTTCAGAAGTGCTGAAACAAGTAAAACCACAGGCTTACAGGCTCAAAGGCTCACAGGAGTGACAGGCTGCAGTCAGATATAGAAAGAACAAGTAATGCCAGAGATAACCAGATGGTGAGAGGCAAACAAAAACCAAAGCTATGGAAAATAAGACTATTGGACTCATCAGAACCCAGTTCTCCCACTACAGCAAGTCCAGAATACCCCAACACACAGTAGAAGCAAGATTATGATTTAAAATCACATCTCATGATGATGATAGAGGATTTTAAAAAAGACATAAATAACTCCTTTAAAGAAATAAAGGAGAACACAGGTAAACAGGTAGAAACCCTTAAAGGGAAAACACAAAATTCCCTTAAAGAAACACAAGAAAACAAAAACAAACAGGTGAAAAAATTGAACAAAACCACCCAGCATGTATAAATGGGAATAGAAACAACAATGAAACCACAATTGAAAAAAACCCTGGAGAAAGAAAACATTAGAAAGATAACAGGAGTCATAGATGCAAGCTTCCATCACCACCATAATACAAAAGACAGAAGAGAGAATCTCAGGTGCAGAAGATAAGATAGAAAACAAAGACACAACAGTAAAAGAAAATGCAAGAAGCTCCTAACCCAAAACATACAAGAAATCCAGGACATAATGAGAAAATCAAACCTCAGACTAATAGGTGTAGAATAGAGTGAAGATTCCCAACCTAAAGGGCCAGTAAATATCTTCAACAAAATTACAGAAGAAACCTTGCCTAACCAAAAGAAAGAGATGTCCATAAACTTATAAGAAGCCTACAGAACGCCAAATAGATTGAACCAGAAAGGAAATTCCTCCAGTCACATAATAATCTAAATGCACAAAACAGAGAAAGAATAGTAGGAGCATTAAAGGAAAAGGTCAAGTAACATACAAAGGAAGACCTACCAGAATTACACCAGACTTTTTATCAGAGACTCTAAAAACCAGAAGATCCTGAACAGTCATACAAACCCCATGAGAATACAAATACAAGGCTACCATACCCAGAAAAATTCTGAAGTAACATGGATGGAAAAAAAAAACAAGTTATTCCATTACAAAACCAAATTTAAACAATATATTTAGCTAAATCCAGCTCTACAAAGGATAATAGATGGAAAAGTCCAATACAAGGAGGGAACTGCACTTGTAGTAGAAAAAGCAACAAAGTAATCTTCTTTAAACAATCTCAAAGAAGAAAGTCACACAAACATAATTCTATCTCTAACAACAAAAATAGCAGGAAGCAACCATCACTTTTCCTTAATATATATGGACTCAGTTCCCCAAGAAAAACACACAGGCTGGCAGGCTAGACACATAAACAGGACTCAGCAAATGGAGTTCTAGCTAGAGAAATTAGATGAAAAAGGGAATATCAAAGGGATACAAATTGGAAAGAAAAAATTTAAATGTCACTATTTGCAGATGATATAATTGTCTGCTTAAGAGACCCCCAAAACTCCACCAGAGAACTCCTATAGCTAAACAACTTCAGCAAAATGGCTGGATATAAAATTAACTTATAAAAATCAGTGGCCTACCTCTACTCAAAGGATTAAAAAAGTTAGAAAATCAACACACTTCCCAATAGTCACAAATAATATAACATACCTTGCTGTGACTCTAATGAAGCAAGTGAAGGTTCTGTATGTCAAGGATTTCAATTCTCTAAAGAAAGAAATCAAAGAAGACTTCAGAAATTGGAAAGATTGTACATGATCATTGATTGGAAGGATTAATATAGTAAACATGTCCATCTTGCCAAAAGCAATCTAGAGATTCAATGCAATCCCTATCAAAATTCCAACTCAATTCTTCACAGTCATAAAGAGAAATTCATAAATTCATTTTTAATAACACAAAACCTCAGCATAACAAAAACTTTTCTCAACAGCAAATGAACATTGGGGTAATCACCATCCCTTGTCTCAAGCTTCATTACAGAGCAATAGTGATTTAAAATGCATGGTATTTGTACAGAGACAGGCAGGTAGATCAATGGAATAGAATTGAAGACTGAGAAGTGAACCCACACATCTATAGTCACTTGATTTTTGACAAAGGAGCTAAAATCATCTAGTGGAAAAAAGACCGCATTTTCAACAAATGCTGGTCAGCTTGCAGTCAGCATGTAAAAGAATGCAAATTGATCCATTTTTATCTTGCTATACAAAGCTGAAGTCCAAATGAATCAAGGAACTCATAAAACTAGATACAATCAAACTAAAAGAAGAGAAACTGGGAAAGAGCCTGGAACACATGGGAACTGGAGAAATTTTTTTGAACAAAACAGCGATAGCTTTTGCTCTAAGATCAAGAATCGACAAATGGGACCACATAAAATTACAAAGCTTTTGTAAGGTAAAGAACACTGACATTAGGACAAAACTGCAACCAACCGATTGGAAAATATTTTTACCAATTCTATCTCTGATAGAGAGCTAATATCCACTATATACAAAGAACTCAAGAAATTGGAGTACAGAGAATCAAATAACCCTATTGAAAATAGAGTACAGTAAACCAAAATTCTCAACTGAAGAATACCAAATGGCTAAGAAGAACCTAAAGAAATGCTCAGCATCCCTAGTCATCAGGGAAATGTGAATCAAAACAACCCCAGAATTTCACCTCACAACAGTCAGAATGGCTGAAATCAAAACCTCAGGTAACACCTGATGCTGTCTAAGATGTGGGAAAAAAGGAACAACCCTTCATTGCTGTTTGTATTGAAAGCTGGTATAAGTATTATGGAAATCAGTCTGGAGCTTCCTCAAAAAAGTGGACATAGTACTTCCTGAAGACCCAGCTATACCACTCCTAGGCATATACCCAAATGATGCTCCACTATGTTCATAGCAGACATATTTATAATAACCAGGAGCTGGAAAGAACCCAGATGTCCTTCAGTGGAGGACAGGATAGAGAAAATGTGGTACATTTACAGAATGGAGTACTACTCAGATATTGAAAACAATGACTTCAAAAAATGTGTAGGCATTAAATGTCTATCCATTTAATTATATCCATTGTGAGGTACCCAGTCACAAAGAACACACATAGTATGCACTAAGTGGATATTAGTACAAAAGTTCAAAACCCTTAAAATAAAATTTCAAGACTACATAATTCTCAAGAAGGAAGAAAAAAGTGTGGATGCTTCAGTACTTCTTAGAAGAGGGAACAAAATACTCACAGGAGGAAATGAGACAAAACAGGGAGCAGAGACTGAAGGAAAGGACATCCAGAGACTGACCCACCAAGGGATTCATCCCATGTACAGACACCAAACCTAGGCACCATTGCAAATGCAAAGAGTTGCTTTCTGACAGGACCCTGATGCATCTGTCTCCTGAGAGGCTTAATGTTCCAGTGTAGGAGAATGCTAGAGAGGGGAAGCGGGAGTAGTGGAGTGTGTGGGGAAGCACCTTCATAAAAGCAGGAGGATGGGGTAGGATAGTCTGTTTCTGAAGAGCAATTCAGGCACAGGGATAACATTTGAAATGCAAAGAAAATATCCAATAAAAAAGAACTTGTGTACATACAAATATAGGAATTGTGTATGGTCTCTCACATGCTGACATACATGGATGTTTATGTCAAAGACAAGTACATAATGTTAACATTGCAAAAAAAAAAAAAAAGAGAGACAAAGACAAAATAGTAATGTGTTTAAGACACACTCCCTAGGCTCAGGTAGCTAATAAATTAAGAAAAAAATTAAGAATATTAGGGTTTTTCTGCATAAGATTTTTTTTACTTGTACATTTTACTTTTTTTATTTTTTTTCTGCATTTACATTTAAGATATTATTTCTTTACTACAATCCCACCCCCCTCCATGAAGGTGCTCCCTCTCCCAATCCTTTCTTTTTTTTAACTTTATTTTAAAAAACAAAGATAAAAGAAAAATTTGAAACATTTTTGCATAAATGTATAAAAATATATTTTTGTCAGTGCTTGGCTTTTTTTTTAAGGTTTGATATTCTGCATTAAGGTCTTACTAGTTGCAATGAACAAAAAGTACATGTAAAACAGGATGTAACCCGGAATTAGTCAATGTTTTCTTGGTGTGTAAGGATCGAACATGACTTTTTTTTTGTTTTGTTTTGTTTTTTCTTGAACTTCACACAGTCTGTGAGTTGTTTCTGGGGTGTTCAGAGCTTTCTGGGGTTAGCATCCCATTATCAGTGACTGCATATTATGTCTGTTCTTCTGTGACTGGGTTACCTCACTCAGGATGATATTCTCTAGACGCAACCATTTTCATAAGAATGTCGTTAAGTCATTGTTTCTGATGGCTGAGTAGTACTCCATGGGATTTTTAACTAATTTAATTAAGACAGATGATATTGGATAACTGTTAGATAGAACTAACTAAAAAGAACTAGCAAGGAGAAAACTAAGATTTGAAGGAAAGATGTCTTAATTTTCCTTAGAGAAAAAGAATAGGAGTTTGAGTACATACTTCTTTATGAAATAGGTATTCACTCATGGCATATTGATAGGGACTGAAAGCTTATTCCTTTTACAGTTTAATTCATGGTTTGAAGTAAATTCCCAATGCGATGGTTGTAAGAGGAAAGGCATTTGAAAGAAAATTTACAAAGACTCTGTGAGTATAGAGAGGGGCTATGATGGGTTTGATGCCCTAACGGGAAGTAGAAGATACTGACAGACGTCTCTCCCTTCCTCCCTCTCAAATCCCCTTTTTCCTACCAGCTTTTGACATTCCAAGAAAGCAGCTGAGTGAAATACAGAACTCATCATGCAGTATCTTGATATTAGAACTTATCATCTCCAAAACCTCAAAAGTGAGAGTCAGAAATATTTGCTTTTTTTTTAAATTAGAATTTCTCTGCATTTACATTTCAGATGTTATCCCTTTCCCACAATCCCCTTCTCCGATCCCCTCCAGTTGCCTCCACGAACTTGCTCCCTCTTCCATCCACCCTCTCTCTCCTCAGAACCTTGGTGTTCCCCTACTCTGGGAAAACAAGCCTTTGCTGGACCGAAGGCCTCTCCTCCCATTCATGTGAGAAAATGCTATCTTCTGCTCCATATGTACTTTGGGCCATAGGTCTCTCCATGCAAACTCATTGGTTGGTGTTTTAGTCCCTGGGAGCTGTAGTAGGTTTGGATAGTTGATAATTTTATTCTTCCCATGGGGTTGCAGACCGTTTCAGCTCCTACAGCCCTTTCTTTAGCTCCTTCACTTGGATCCCCCTGTTCAGTTCGATGGTTAGCTCCAAGCATCCTCCTCTGTATCAGTATGGCTCTGGCAGAGCCTCTGAGGAGGCATCCATATCAGGTACTTTACAGTCAGCACTACTTAGCATCAGCAATAGTGCCTGGGTCTACTGGGCACATATGGGGTGTGTCCCCAGGTAAGGCAGTCTCTGGATGATCTTTTCTCCAGTCCCTATGTGTCCTATTTGCTCCTCTATTTGTCCGTTTCTTTCTTCCCCTGTTCATATTGTTCTTTCTTCTAAGAAAGACTGAGACATTCACTGAAATATTTGCTTCTTAAACAGCCTGGATTCTGGGCTAACTCATTGTGATATCAAGGATTACATAAAATATTACTGACAGCAAAGGGAAATGGCACACACTTGTACTCCAATTTTTTTTCTCCAGGACTTACCCAAGTCTACCAATATTGTTGATTTATGTACTGGAAATATAAGTTTTAGCAGTGGAACATAAAGGAATATCAGTTCATTGATTTTACTTAAAACAAAAGAGGGAGCTTCTTATAAATCATACAAAGTACAATTGGACAGCGCAGGTAAAAGGTAAAAGAGGAAAGCATTTAAGTTACAAATTTAAAGCATTACTTCTGATAAACAAAAATGACAATGCACATATTGTTCTGGAAGTTAAACACCTCCTGGAAGTTATTGAACACACCATATAATTTCTTCTACCAGGGCAAACAAGCTAAACTATGAGGAAGTTTTCAGAAATATTTGTTGTTATGGTTACTACTACAATGAGAAAAGGTGTATACCGCATATGAAAAAAATAGAAAGGAATGTGTATATTGCATGTGAGGAAAATAGAAGGGAATATACTATTTGCATAGATTTTGCAGAACTCTTGCTCTAATTTGGGAGCACGGAAGGTTAGGACCTATAGAAACAGCTTGAACAATGGCTCAGTTTAGGACACTTATTGTTCTTGCACAAGACACAGGTTTATTTCCTATCACCCACATGATGGCTCACAACCACCTGGAACTCCAGTTACAGGAGATCCTGTGCCATCATGTGACCTCTGCGGATGCCAAACACACATGCTGGGCACATGCATACATGTATGCATAACATTTACACACAAAAAAGAAGTCCATTTTAAAAAACACACATTTTGACAAATTTGAAGTGAAATTTCAAATTATTATTCACAGCCTTGGCCTCCATAGTTGATTTACTTTCTTGTAAAACAAACCTAAGGTCTTTCCTTATGACAGAAACCTTAATAAAATGTTAAGAGTAAAAACATGCGAAAGCTGTTGAAGGAAAGGCCAACTACGTGTTTTGCAGTATTGCTTTTATCAAAATATCCTGGAATTCCTCTTCTCCCAGAGGCACCGATCTCCCTTGTGATTAGTGAGGCCCCTCTTTTCTGGTTTCTTCCCCTGGGAGAAAGCAAGGGCTCCACCCGCTGTGGTCGTCTTTTTGTCTCTGCTCCTGATTTCTAGAATTAAATAGCAAATGCGTTGTCCATGTCTTAGTTGTGTTGCCAACCCTGTGTTCAACAGCTCCACTTGAAGGCGTAACGGGCTCCAGATCCTCCAGCGCCCTACACTCTAGTTTCAGCTTCTCAGTCTCAAACTCATCATGGTCATCTACCCATTGACTGATGGGCGTTTGAATTTTTTCAGTGTGTCACAAGTTTTGGTTCTGGAATGCACACTAATGTGCCAGTGTGTGTGTCAAAGCCCTTTTCATTTATTTTATGTTTTATTAGGACTACAACTGCTGCACTGTATAGTAATCCCATTCATAATTTTAAAATCAAGATGATATAAATTGCTGTTATTGGGTGTCTTGGTTACTTTTCTATTGTTATGATTTAAAAAAATGAAACTATAAATAAAGGAAACTTATAGTAGGACAAAGTTTTTTGGTGCTTTCCATTTCAGAGGGTCCAAGTCCATGGTCACCATGGCAGAAAAGCATGGGAAGAGACAGGTAGGCCCTACACTGCAGTGTTAGCTGAGAGCTCATAACTTCAGACCCAAACACTGCACACAGATAGCTTCCTGGTAAGAACACTGCATGTGAATCCTAAACATTTGCCCCTAGTTATATATCCTTCTTTCAAAAAGGCCACATCTTCCAATCCAAGAGTGGCACTACCAGGTGATCAGTTATTCAAATACAGAAACCACAGGAGCCATTCTTACTCAAACCACCACAAATGCATATCCTTTGGTTTGATTCATAATGTCTATTTTCTCCATCTTTTAATGCCGCAGTTGATATTTAAGGTTTGAATAGATCGCTGATAGTAAGTAAGGTCTTGCTGTAAACAGTCTATCTAGCTCAGCACTTACTGACTTTAAAATCAAGTTCATGCATTTTCAGCCCCGAGAGGGCCTGGTGACCACCATCAAGATTCAGGATTCATCCGCAGATGGTTGAGTCCCCTGAACAGCCTCAAAGTGTTCTCCCACCTGAGCCCACAGAGGGTGCCACACATCCCACCAACGATCTGGAGAGGGAACGCCTGGAGCTTTTCTGTGGCAGATAACATGGTACACACTGGGTCCTGAGTCCAAGGTAAGCCCTAAGCCTACCACATACGCCCACCAGCTGTCCGAGAGAGAACGCTGCGCGGATAGCATGGTGCACTCTGGACCCTGGACCTGAAAGGAGCCCCCCTCCCCCCCAGAGCTTCAGACGATTTCTCTCTGGATATCCGTTGGGGTGTGTGGCAAGCTCCCTGTGGGCTCAGATGGTAAAGCGCTCCGAGGCTGTTTTGGGAGCACAGCCATCTGCTGGCATGTCCCGAGTCTTGCTGGTGGTCACCGGGTCCTCTCTCCTCTCGCTGGGTCAGAAAGAATGGGAGCCTGGGGAGGGGTGAGAGGAAATGTAACATCTCACATGTATATACAGAGTATCTAAAAAAAAAAAAAGAAAAATAAAGGAAAAAAGAGAGAAGAAGCAAAGCATCAGTAGATAGAGGTTAGAGCAAATCTGTTTGTTTAAAGACTCCTACTGTGACACCTCTTTAGCTCTGTGATCTCAGACAATGTATTAAACTCCGTGTGTCTCAGTTTTCTCATCTGTAAGATGGAGGTGATGACGTCCTATTAAGAGCATCAAATGGTTGGGTACCGATCATCTTGTATGAGTCCCTGACACAGAACCTCTATACGAGGTGTGCGCATACACGTTTACATCTGTACCATCCCACGCGAAACATCATTCCCTGATGCTTGTGTCACAGAAAGCAGATAGAAATAGTGACATTTGCCAAAGATGTGGTAAAACCAAACTTTTAGATAAGGCAAGAATTTGCTTTAGCTAATCTCTTGAAAGGCAGAGTGCTGTGTCAGGTAAGAACATTCTGTAATTAATTTCTCCCACACGCCTATTACCTGCTGAACACTGTGCTAAACATTTTACTCTTGTAGGTAGGGTTATTTTTCTTGTTTTACATATGAGGATTTTGAGACTTAAAGAAGCTAAATGTGTATATAAGAACTTACATAATGAATAAAAGGAGTAAAACAGGCAAAAAAAAAATCAAGTCCATGTTTTTTTTGTTGTTTCATGAATGTATTGGGTTTTTAATGTTTTATTATTTTTTCTCCTTTTTGTTTTAGTTAATTTCCCTCAAGTTGGTCAAGTTTATTGCATGTCTACCTTACTGATAATATAATCCTGGGGATTTTGATTCTGTTTATCTGTTTTGTGATTTGTTTCTAGAATTTCACTTGTTCTTATTACCAGTATGTTAGTTTCATCTAAAACTATCTAAATAGTTCTATCTGTTGTCCTATCCTACTATGTTAGATTACATAGGTATGATTTCTGGTCACAAGTTAATTTTTTGTCCAATGTTTCTGTCATTTCTAATACATATCACTATGTCTAAATTGACTAATTTTTCTTAGTTACAAGCCACATTTCTTGGTCTTTCAGTATTTAGTTATATTGACTAGATTTTTTTGTTGTTAAAATGGATTACACTTAATCCCATAGTTTGCTAAGATGCTTGTCATGTGGAAGAGTTGAAGGAAGGACTGAGGGACCTGTAGGGATAGGATCACCATAAGAAGACTAACAGAGTCAACTCACCTTGACCCTGGGTGGCTCACAGAAACTGAACCACCAACAAAAGAACAAGCATGGACTGGACCTAGCACCACCCCCCTACACACACAAATAGTATATCTGAATCTTGGATTTCTTGAGGATTCCCTCAAAATTTGAATAGACTCTTTTGCCTGTCTTGGGAATACATTCCCCTACCTGGGCTGTCTGGCCTCAGTGAGAGAGAATATACCTAGTCTTGTAGTGAATGGAGGTGCCTGCCTGGTACCCAGAAGAGACCTCCACCTTCTCGGAGGAGAAGGGAAAGGGAGAAAGGGGGGAGAAGTTGTGTGAGGAGAGGCTCTGGGAGGAGAGAAAGAGTTGCATTTGGAAAATAAAGTGAATAAATTAATTAATGAAAAATGTTTGATATTTTCTAGTTTTTAGTCTTTTCCTCAAATTTGATCACTTCCTGAGAAGACTGTTATATTTTAGTAAACAGTGCATTTTGGTTTTTAAATGTCTTCCCAGAGATTCCTCTGTTAAAAGCTATTGCTATGTGGTCCTCTGGGAGGTGCAGTCATCTTTAAACTTTTACTTTTATATATAATTTAAAATTTAACATATGAATTAAAATATATTTACATAATTTTTATTTTCTTTTTTTCTCTTTCCAACCACAAGGATGGGAGGAAATTAGATCAAAGGAACTGTGCTACTCAAGAGTCTCTTGGGACTCTAAGTTTTTCTTGGTGAACCTCTTTGCTTCTTGAACACATTTTTTTCTGATACCATGTTTTCCTGTATACTGTATGGCCACAGGCACAGAGCAACAAGCCACTTGGTCATAAACTAAAAACTCTGAAATCATAGTTAGAATAATTTTTTCCTTCTTGAAGGTGATTATCTCACGATTTTTATTATAGTAATCAACTAAAGTACTCTAATACTGAAAGCCTCTTCTTCATAGGTACTCATTGAAAGCACCCAATGATCAAAATCTATACTGTAAAGATGCCTTTACAAATTAAAACTGATAGTGGTCAAACATATGTCAGTTAAAATACAACAATTTTATGGACATTATGGATGTAAAGCCTATTTCAGATATAGATTATAGTTTATATTTCTATAAGTCAAGCCATTATAAAATGACTTAAGAAGACTTTTAAGGAATTGCTCATAGATTTAAAGGGGAATATGATATTTCCCAAAAGATGATTTAAAATGTGCTTTGTTTACTTTAAAATTTTAAAAATGCAGTAAGACCAATAGCGAAGCTGCCAAGACGCACTGGATTTTAGAAAGGACGGTATAGCTAGACCAACCTGTGGAAGTTCTAATTCCAGAAAGGAAGAAAGGAAACGTTATGCTGGGGAGCAGATTTTATATTTATTCCAACAGGAAAAGAAAAGCTGCATATTCCATCCAACGTGCTGAAAATAAAATTTAACCAGGGAAAAACTGTGACGATCTTGACTACAGACAAAGAGGGAGTTTGAAAAGATCAACAAGACATGTAATTCATGCAGTGATTCTGCTAATTGATAACAGCTCTGAGACAGCCTGGGATATAAAGAATAGCCTTGCATAGCCAACAGAACTTGTTGACTACAAAATCCTCAAGACCTTCATCCCATCCTTTTAAATGATATAGATAAAAATTGATATTATAATCTGATTTAATTCAAACTGTTTATAGAAAGACAGTCGTCTTGCACCTGCTCAAAGAATAGGAAATCAACCTTAATGTATCAGTGCATGCTGTGCATTTGATATAAATGTCTTTATAGAACTATGTATTGCATGTAAAGTTTGTATACTGCAGAATGGCAGAAGAGAAGGGCAACCCTACAAGAGTCATCCTCGGAGATGCTGAGAAGACCTATTATTCTATTTATGTGCTTTATCTTTCCTCAACTCATATAAGCTGTTTCCTCTAAAGACTTGCTTCTGGGACATTTTTAGAACAGTTATCTCACTTGGTCCAGTCTTTTAGACTGTTCTACTCAGAGCTTCATTTAAGTCCCTACTTTCTCAACATATAGTGACTAGACAGCGGATGCTACAGTGAGATTAATTCACACTAATCATTTTCTAATTTTCTTGAGATGCCCCCAGAAGAAATTCCCCCAGTTCAGCAGGAAGCAATTACAAGAAAATTATGGCCAGACCCTTTAGTTGGGGTAGATGATATTGGTCATTTTATGAATCATACATATATTGTCAATTTAAAGGATGATTTTCAAATATTCATGGAGAGGAAGGAAACTGAACAGAGAGTTTAGACTCAGGTACCTGTATATTTCCTTTATTGTTTTCTATCTATCTATCTATCTATCTATCTATCTATCTATCTATCTATCTATCTATCTATCTATCTATTTATCTATCTATCTATCTATCTATCTATCATCTATCTATCATCTATCTATCATCTATCTATCTATCTGTCTATCTATCTATTTATCTATCTATCTATCTATCCATCTATCTTGCAAACAGAATCCAAGAACACATTAAAACAACCATTAACCATGTTCAAGTATCCGTCATCCTTGGGATGCAAGGATCGTTCAATATACAGAAATCCCTCAATCTAATCCACCATATAAACAAACTCAAAAGAAAAGAAAAACCAGATGGTTATCTCACTAGATGCTGAGAAAGCATTTGACAAAATTCAAAACCTCTTCATTTTAAAAATCATGGAAAGAGTAGGAATCCCAGTTCCATACCTAAACATAGTAAAAGTAATAAACAGTAAACCAGTAGCCAACATCAAACTACACAGTGAGAAATTTGAAGCAATCTCATTAAAATCTGGGACTAGACAAGGCTGCTTAGTGCTCCCCTACCTATTCTATATAGTACTTGAAGTTCTGGAAAGAGCAATTAGACAACAAAAGGAAATCAAAGAGATACCAATCAGAAAGGAAAAAAGTCCAAATATTATTATTTGCTTATGGGATGATAATATAATTAAGTGACCCAAACATTTTACCAGAGAACTTTTACAGCTGATAAACATCTTCAACAAAATGGCTGGATATAAAACTAACTCAAGCAAATCAGTAACCTTCCTCTACTCAAAGGATAAACATGCTGAGAAAGAAATTAGTGAAATGACATGTTTCACAATAGTCACAAACAATATGAAATACCTTGCTGTGACTCTATCAATTGAAATACTTGTATGACAAGAACTTCAAATCATTGAAGAAAAAAATTGAAGAAGATCTCAGAAGATGGAAAGATCTCCCATGTACATGGATTGGATGGATCAACATTGTATAAATGGCCAACTTTCCAAAAGATATCTACAGATTTAATGCAATGCCCATCTAAATTCCCACTCGATTCTTCTTAGAGTTAGAAAGAGCAATTTTCAAATTCATCTGGAATAATAAAAAACCTAGAATAGCACAATATATTTTCAAAAAAAAAAAAAAAAAAAAAAAACTTCTGTGGGAATCACCATCCCTTACCTCAAGCTATATTACAAAGCAATTCTGTTAAAAACTGCATGGTTGATACGGAGATAGCCAGGTAGATCAATGGAAAAAAATAGAACATCCAGAAATTAACTTTCACACATATGGTCCCTTGATCTTTGGCAAAGGAGCTGAAAACATTTAATGGAAAAAGGACAGCCTCTTCAAAAAATGATGTTGGCTTAATTGGCTGTCAGCATGCAGAAGAATGAAAATAGATCCTTTCTTATCTCCTTGTACAAATCTAAAGTGGAAGTGGATCAAAGATCTCCACATAAACCAGGTACACTGAAACTATTAGAAGAGAAAATGAGGAAAAGTTTAGAACACATAAGCACAGGAAAAAATTTCCTGAACAGAACACCAATAAATTGTGCTCTAAGATCAAGAACTAATAAATGGGACTTTGTGAGATTGCAAAGTTTCTGTTAGGCTAAAGACACTGTCAGGGAAAAAAAGAAAAACCAACCAACCCACCAAACAACAACAACAACAAAAATCCTGGCACCCAACAGATTGGGAATGAATCTTTACCAATCTCACATCCGATAGAGGTCTAATATGCAATATATACAAAAAACTAAAGAAGATAGACTCCAGAGAATCAAACAATCCTATTAAAACACAGGGTACAGAGCTAAACAAAGAACTCTCAATTGAGGAATATCGAATGACTGAGAAGCACCTAAAGAAATGCTCGACATCCTTAGTCATCAGGGAAATAAAAATCAAAACAACCCTGAGATTCCACCTCACACCAGTAAGGATAGTTAATATCAAAACCTCAGATAACAGCAGATGCTGGCAAGAGTGAAGAGAAAGAAGAAAACTCATCTACTATTGGTGGGGTAGTAAGCTAGTACAACTACTCTGGAAATCAGTCTGGCAGTTCCTCAGAAAATTGGACATAGTACTACCTTAAGATACAGCTATTCCACTTCTGGGCATTTACCCCAAAGATGCTCCAACATACAAGAGAAACACCTGCTCCACCATGTTCATAGCAGCCTTATTTATAATAGCCAGAAGCTCGAAAAAATCCAGATGTTCTTTAGTAGATGAATGCAAACAGAAATTGTGGTACACTTACACAATGGAGTACTACTCAGCTATTAGAAACGTCGACTTTACAAAATTCCTAGGCAAATGAATCGAACTAGAGAATATCATTCTGAGTGAGGTAACTCAGTCACAAAAGTACACAGATAATATGGAGTTACTGATAATTGGATACTATCCCCAGAAAGCTCTGAATACCCCAGAAACCACTCACAGACAATATGAAGCTCAAAAAGAAAGAAGGTAAAAATGTAGCCTTAGTCTTTCTTAGAAAAAAAATGTATACTATTAAACCTTTAAAAATGGCAAGTATATGGGACTCACCACTGAGGAGATAATCCAGCCAGCAGTTAGGAAAGTATATGGGGTTGCCCCCAGTAATTGACAAAGCCAAATGAAATAACCATAGTCTAAGTTGCATTAATTTGTAATCTGGTCAGAGATAAGCTTAAATTGATGCTACTATGCCCACTATTCCTTAATTTCTTTCCCACAAACATAAAAAAATTCTTGTTTATTATCTACTTGACTCAGATGTATTTTCTAATTGTTTTCATGGTCCACTGGTAAATCCAGTTTTTGTTTTCTTACTGAAAAGAACTTGTAAATGAATATAAATATTTATGTAAAAAACTAAAATTTGAATCTTTTCTAATCAATTTTCTGGTTTTTCAGATATCTATAATTTCTTTTATTAATTTACCTATAAATTAAAATAGATTATTTCCACTTAACTTAAGAAAACTTATCAATAATTTTATAAATAATTTAAACTTTTTATTAATTTAAGTAGTTATTTATTTTACATCTCAATCCTAGCCTCCATCTCTGCTCAGTTCCCCCTCACATAGTCCCTCCCCCATCCACTTTTCCCTCTCTCCTCTAATACAGGGGAGCTCTTTCTTATTCTTTATTAGAGTTAAATAAATACCTTGAGTTGAGAATTCTGTCCCATGAGCATTTCATGTCCTCAAAGCTCTTTTTTCCTCTTTTCACTACTGTGAATAAGAGATACTTCACAGACACATAAGATCCCTGAGAAATTCTCAGAAATTCTTCATCTATTGAGCACAGTTCTCTGGTGGTGTCTTTTGGTTTTCTCTACACTATTGTGTGTGTGTGTGTGTGTGTGTGTGTGTGTGTGTGTGCACATGTGTATTCTCCATGTTTTTCCACACTCAAGCTGGAGGTGGTGATGGGATATTAAACTTGGGTATTACCATATTTCCTCTCTACTAGCAAGAAAGAAGCAATAATTTACAAGGTAAGTTGTTCTTTTGAGAAAAAGTCTCAATATGTAGTCTTGGTTGGCCTGGATCTCTCTATGTTGACCAGAATGTCCCTGAAATCACAGATATCTAGCTCTTTCTGTCTCCCCAGGGTTCAGGTTAGAGGCTGTATGTCGTGTGTATGTAAGTTTAGAAAAATATTCTCTTATAATGTCAGATTCCTTGAATTTACTTCCTAAGACTAGACAAACATCTACATTGCTTTCTCTCATTTTTATAAAATATATATCTTTACAAACATGATTTCATGCTTAAGTACATTAGATATGTGGGGGTACATTTTCATTCTCATGGATTCTTATTACTAATCCTGACCATTCTTCTACCTCAATTTTTACTGCTACCTTAGAAATTCTAATTTGTTCATTTCCATTTTGTCATAACCTAAATGGAGTGTCTCCTACTTGAAAACAGTGTGACATTTATGATAAAATTTTTCTTTAAAATAAACTGAGGTTTTTAAAGGCTTGCCGTGAGATGTCAGCAGAGTAACTTATTACTCTCTCAATGTTACCCTTTGTTCGGATTACTGTAATCCCCTCTTTAATTGCAGATGACTTTAATTATACACTACTTTTAAAAATAAAGAAAGAATGAAATATGAAACTTGGTGTTGGCCTTATAAATTCACAAGCTAAAATGTGTAAAATTCTAAACAGGTTTCTAGTGTAACAGAAAAATGCTACAATATACCATAGAACAATATGCACCTCAATGACACCTAAATAAATATTGTGAAACAAATTGCTCAATATTAATTTATGCTTTGAGCAGCCCACTGAATGGCCCAGGAAACAGGTTCTCATACCACAGGCTGCCTTCAAGAAAGATCCAAACCTAGACTAGTTAGCTCCAGGAATTCACAAGGAATATATTGAAATTATTTAACTTAGACTTCTAATTTAACCTCTATTTTTTATATGAATAATTGTTGACCCAAAAGAAAAAGGGATTTGTATCTTTTCACTATTTTCAAAAAGAAATTAAAAAAGGGCCAGCTATGCATACACACACACACATATATATGTAAAACCATAATTTATTTGATAATGAATATTTACAATTGATTGTGCTACTTTGTATGGATAATGTGGTGCATAGGCAATACAAAATACTGAGAGTTTCATAACTTTAATTTCATTTTCCATTTTTTTCATGTGTGTATAGTACTTGTACATATATGCATATATATAATAAGTACACACGTGTATGGGCACAAGTGCACATGTGTATATGTTTACTTGGAATCCTGAGACTGATGTCAAAATTCATCCTTGATTCATTAAGACAGAGTCTTCTAATTGAGCTTGAGTGATTCCCTTCTGAGAATAGAATTGTAGAATCCCTAAGCCAACTCAGCATTTATTTGGGTTAAGGACCCAAATCAGTTCCTTTGCAAGACTTTAAGCATTGAGCCATCTTGTCAGCAACATGTTTCTCTTTAAAAACAGTTTCTTCACATATGTTTTTCAAATATAATAATCTTATTTATCTATGCTTAGTTGATTTACCAACTCCTCATGTAGTACGTTATTATCACTTATGCTAGTGCTCAGATGTTCCTGTGTGTGCAGAACTCATTAGCTTTTGGTTGTACACTGTCTTCATTGCAATCATTCTTGTTTAGGGACTTGTTTACATTGAGGTATGAAAGTTTGTCCAGGCTTCTTTTGAATACTTGCCAGCTCAGCCGTAGAGCTATGCTTTCTCTGTCAGTTCTTGACCCTTTTATGCGATCAAAGGGCTTAGGATCCAAGAAGTCTGTGATGACAGGTGCAACACTTTTAGGTATTTTTAGAAAGATGCCTATGGTGTTTCTATTGAGCATGTTACATGAGTCTAATCTGAGCAAGCATTGCTCAAACCTAAGCTGAGAACCATTTCACAAAATAAATACCTCACATTCTTCAAAACTGCTAAGGTCACTCAAGGAAGAAAAGACTTCGGGAAGCATAGAAATAGTAAATAAAGGCAAGGTGATCTTGAGTAATCGTGCCAGAGGGGAGGAAAACCAACAGTACAATGGTATTTTAAATAAAGTATGATTACTGATTACATTCAGAGTAGAAAGACACAATTTTTATGCAAATTGCAGAATAGAAGTTGAACAGTGCTTACTATATGGAATTCTCTGGCAGTTTGGCATGATCCAGTAAATGCCAGAACTCTGTGTGTGTGTGTGTGTGTGTGTGTGTGTGTGTGTGTGTGTGTGTGTGTATGTGTGTATGAGTGTTATGTGTGTATGTGTGTGCATGTGTGTTTATGTATGTGTGTGCATATGTGTGTGCATATGTATGTATGTGTATATGTATGTATACAAGTGTGTATGTATGTGTGATTGTGTGTATGTGTATATATGTGTGTATTGTGTATATGTGTGTATATCCGTATGTATGTGTGTGTATGTGTGTATGTGTGTGTGTGTGTTTGTTTGTATATGCACTCACTACATATGTGTGAGGATGTGGATGTATATTTCCATTAGTTCTCATGCAGAATCCAGATCAGAGTATCATGTAGTCTTCTCTGTCGTTCACTACTTTTAGAAGACAAATTCTTGAGACAAAGTCAGTAACACAATGCACATTTTGTTAGGTTAAGTGCCAGAATGATCCTGAGATCCATCAGCTCCTTGTCCCCAGTGCTGAGGTTGTATGCACTCACACCCTTAGCTAACCCTTCTTCCATGACTGTAGTGTGAATCTGATGATTGCAAAGCATGCACTCTTCTTACTCATAGAACCATTTCCCCTAGCCTTTCATAGTTTTAATGAAATAACACAACATTAATTCCTAACCTTTTCAAATATAGGGTAGCTAATTATTATTATGAAACCACTTAATTACACTGATTCTCATATGTATTATAGTTATACAGATATGATTTTAAAAGGTGAGGTGACATTTAAAATAGGAGTCAATATTTAGTTTTAATTGTGGTATCTGTAAAATATCTCCCTTGTGACTTTGCTACTGTCTACAAAATATGTCATTTACTATATGCATCAATGTAATTCAGCAGCACCTTGAAGATATGTTGTCATTCTCTCCATAAATTTACAGAACAAATTATGATACTGGAACACAAAATGGACGCAATGACGTTTTCAGGGAGAATGATAAACATTGATATCTAAGAAAGGTTGCTATATTTGATTTCTAAGTTTCTCATTATTCTATTTTAGATGTCAAAATTTACCCCGGCTTTTTCTTATTACTGACAACACCATGAAAACTGTCCTGAAATTTTCTTTAGGTCAATAAAAGTGACACACTTAGTGGTGAACTCTTACCACTGTAGGTGCAGTGGGACATGGGAGCATGATGCTAATAAATGAGGCAGATTGGAGTCTCATGGTGTTGGGACACATTGTGTGCAGTTATTCCTATAGTTGTTCAATGGTTAAGTTTGTGTCAGCAGAGAGCTAAATTCTGGCAGGATCTTGGTATTGGTTCTTTTCTCCCTCCTATGGGCCATCACCAGTCTCATATTTTGTAAATATTCATCCTTCCTCACTAGCCAAGTGTCAATCTAGATTTGTATCAGACTGGATGTAATAAACAACTGAAAGACAATAGCTGGACAGAAAGTTAAGGGCAAAATATATGAGAGAAAGCAATGCTGGGTGAAGAAATGAGATCGGAAAGACTTACCAGAGACACAGAAGTGAACTGACAGACCAGAGCAGAACAGAGGTAGATCCATCCATACAGTGGTATATAAACCCAGGAATAGTCTGGATAAACTAGATAGTTGGCTGGAAAAGTGCCTGAGCTAAATAGCATAAGCCTTAAAATATCAAAAATCTTATGTGACATTATGTGTATCTCTCGTGGTCTGAGAAAATTATGCTATACCTGGAATATCCAACTATATTCAGAGTATTCGACAATTAATAATCTGAATGTTAAGATAGGTCGCCTGAGTAGAGTTCTCATGAGTTCAAGCCATATACAATCATAAGAACAGGCTAAATGAGGCAAAACCATTTTTCTCCATAAAGACATGTAAACAAATTACAATAGGACACTGTAATGAACGAAGTAAACCCATTCCCATCCACTATACCTCAGAGGAAAATAAAAACACATTCCAAGAAAACTGTTTTGAAGAAACTGAACTCTGCTCTTGTTTTCTTGGAGTTTTCTTTCAAGCACTAAGAATTCTTGATTTCATTCTTGGACTATGTTCTGAAAATGCATGTCAGGTGCAGTCTGTTGTCACAAGCCTGATGACTTTAAACAACAGTTGACAAACACCCAGTCTGTTATAGTTTTAGAGTCTAAATATGCAGGGTTAAGAAGTTTTCAGGGTTAGTTCTTTGCAAAGCTTCAGAAAGAGATTCTTTTATGTCATTCCCTCCTAACTTGTAGAAGCTTCAACCAATCCTTGGAGTTAATCTAGTCTGTCTTGACCTTCACATGATTTTTTTCTGTGTTTCTCTACATGCTTAGGTAAATGATGCCATTTGACTTAGAGTACTTTGCAGAAGGGAAAGTTTGTTTTTTTCATTTCCTGGTTAGAATGAGAGTTTGTTTTCCGAACTAGTCTAACCAACCTATCTAAAATCCAATTTTCTTTTATTCTCAGGTCCTCCACAATATAAATGCATATATCCAGAAATGATAGTTTTGGACCAGGTCAAACGGGAGTATGGAATTTCTGGCTATTAGATAAAAGCCAGCATTCCTCAGAAACTTATGAAACACTTTCCTTACCTCGGACAGAGGGACATGTGGCTCTCCATTAACTAATACCCTTGGTTTCATATTGAAGTCCACACTGGTCTTCAGGTTCTTGTCTCTATACACAAGCACCCATCATATGTTTCAAATCCCATGCATTTGCACCCTTGCTCTTTTCCTCAGATCTTGGTCTGTTTCTAAAGGCAAAGTTAGTGGCTCTCCCCCTTACCCTGCCCCTCTTTGCTCTACCCTGCTCTTTTCTACTGCTCCTTTTCTTGCTATCTCCACTAGTCTCACTTACTAGGCTCTACTATTCTTGCCTCCTTAGCCCTGGCTATGTTCAGTATGTTTCTTTGTCTTTTTTGCTCTGTACTCCAGATGCCACTGGATATTCTTCTCTCTCTCCCTCTCCCTCTTCCTCTGCTCCCTCCTTCCTTTCCTCCTTCCTTCCCCCCTTCTCTCCGATACAATTAAAAACATCTCCCTTTAACCATGGGGCAGGCATTGCTTTTCTGCCCATTCACATATACTCCATTTTTGTGTGTCTTATTTTTAAAGGAAGAATAAATCAAATGCACAAGTAATCACAGCATTTACAAAAGCACAAATGTTCATTCACACATTAATTTCTACACATTTCAAAATAAGCATGCTCATAATCTTAATTTTTCAGTGAACAATGAATTCAGAAGATAAAAAAGTAAAACTAAATTGGTTAGAGATTTCTTGCTCAGTGCTTTCAGATTCTATATGCAAAGGTTGGTTTTGCCTATCACTCTTTTAAGTTTTTTATAGATAAGTCAGCTGTAACTCTCCAAGGTGGAATGATTTTATGGTTACACCAATCATAGCAGAGATCGCAACATTCTTGCTTCTCTATTATGAATTGCTCTACAGAATTCTTGTCTCAGTAAAGCCCCAGACTTTCCTGTCATATGGTGGATTCCAAAAAAATCTTGAGTTTTCAACCTGACATAACCTGTCCTACACATAGTTCAACTAAGACAAAGTCTATCAGAAAATGACTCAACAGATTCAAAACAACAAACAGGAAAGTGAAGCAAAACTAAAAGCTCACACATAGATGATAAACTTGTCAAAGACCCCATGTTCTTAAGAATCCAAACCAAAGTCTAAATGTTTATTCACCAAGTAGAACTTTTAAAAAGCAGGTGATGCTAGTAAAGATAGAAAAAGAAGAAACATCCCAGAAGTAGACTAGACATTATTACTATTATTTTGTGACATCCATTTTTGCTTTTCATCCTAAACCAGCTTCCTACTGGTGACAGACCCCTTAAAATGTGTTTTTCAGTAACTTCATGTTTTTCAAATTGTTAGCAAATTTGTGGTTATACTCTATACTTCAAACAGCCAGGTTTTGTCATAGTTTTTTTAAAAAAATTAAGCAAAGTTGTAAAAGTAATAATAAAAAGCAATAATATGGGAATATATTTAATGCGGCCATAGTGGAAAGAGGCTAAAGGAGAACCAATGAAAATCTGCCTAAATCCATTCAGGATTGTGCACATCTAAACAGTCCTGGTCAAGGTGTGCTCCCTTCCACCATTGACTCATCGTCTGGGCTTCAGTCTCTCCAATAAGCTGGTATGACAAGCTATAGCTCTGTTTGAAATCTCTTTCTGGGAAGCAAGATGCTAAGCAACCAACTGAAGCTTCAATGGGAGAGCTAGTGTGAAACCAACAAGAGAATTTTCCTTGCAGTATTCTGTCCAAAAGTAACTAAGACTCAGAGAACATAGTTCCTATGCACAGCTATCTGGCACAGACAAATGTGTTCTAAACTTAATCTTACTTCAATTGCTTATGGTATTTGTTTCAGTCATAGGCATATGTTTCCTCAAGATTAAATTGTTAAAACAGAAGTTAGGGAGTAAACTATCTGGCAAAGATGACGTTATTTTTAATAGACACCTGAACACACACACACACACACACACACACACACACAATGAGAGAAAGGCTAATTGCTGGGGTTTTTTTGTTGTTGTTGTTGTTATTGTTGTTACTGATTGATTGATTATCAACTTGATCCAATCTAGTTATTTCAGAGGCAAGGAGAAAATGTGCTCAATAGATTAGACCAATGGTTCTAAGTGTCAGAAGTGGAGGGGGATTTTAAGCAAATAGTATTTTATAAACACAACAGGGTACTTACACATATGAATGACAATGATTGTGAAAGCATGCACAAGTTCAAGCAGGACAAACTCCCTGTATGAGGATGGGAAGGTTTGTGCATAAAAACTAGCCATTCGCTGAGAAATTGTTGGCATTTGATGGCTGCTTGGGAGAGGGAGCCTGAATTAGAAGGATTGCAAGTTTGAGGGCAGTGTAGGCTGTGTAGTAAATGTAAGGTCATACTAAACTACACTATGTAATTCTCTTTTAAATATAAGAAAAAGAATGTGGCGGGGGCAAGAATGAGAGAAGAGAAAGAAACACAGAGAGCCAAAGAGTGTGTGAGAAACAGAATGTGTGAAAGAGACAGAGACAGAAAGACAGAGAGAGAAAATGAAAAAGGGAAGGACAGAGGAAAGAAGAAAATCAAAAGAAGAAGCAAACAGGAAGAAAGGAAGGCTCACTCTAATTGAAAATGTTGACATGCATTCAATAATCATAAGCTAATAATAGAAACAGAACATGATCCTGGAAATAGATAAACTTTATTTCCACTGAGACCTTTGTGGGTTAGAGGAGAGACTGATAATCTTATATTTTTCATGACGTATGTGCTTATATTCTTAGTCATCATTTATTTTAACATAATCATGGGCTTTCAGATATTTTCTTTACCCTTTTTTAATACTACAAAATAAATTATGTGACATATGCTTTGTAGTTTTGTTAATAAGTGCATCCTTGCTTTAAGAATGCAACTCTGACATCTTGACCGGCCCCAGTCAGAAGAATCTCCCCAAATGTCCTATGCATTTATCAGTTCCAATCCCAAGATCTACTTCCAGGTTCCACACCTAATACCTGGGTATAGTATCATCTCCTTCTTCCCATATCCTACAGGCTTTGGACAGGAGGCATATCTAGAGTAACCGATAGCTCTTTAACTAGTTTCTTGCTAGAAAACCACCCAGATACCTGGTGTGTGATGGCCAGGAGAGCCTACAATTGCTACCTTACCAAGACAGCATAATTCCTAAATACTTGTCTTTGGGCAGGTAAGTGTAGTTCTTTACATTTCATCAAAGAAACTTCATTGCAACAGACAGAGATCATTATAGAAACCACAACTGGTCAAATACAGCAAACAAGCGATTGTTGGCATTCCTGTTCCAAGCTACAAACAACTCTGGTACCTAAGGTTCAGGAAACATTGTCAAGCCAGAGGGACCAGAAGAGTTATTATACATCAGTATTTGCCTGGTGCCATCTTAGAAGATGTTTACCTTCATCTGTCTTATGAAATATCACCTACAATCTATCATTTTTATGTTTTCACCCCATAGAGAATAACTGTAGAAAATCTCTGTGATATAAATGTTGAATTAAATAATACCAAGTAGTATGCGTGTATAATCTGAAGCATGGATAAGAGTGAGTTTCCATGCCTACTTGCCTGAATGTGCATCCTATATCTTCCTCAAGTAAATACACATGCACACACACTCACACAAATGTCACTGCACAGGGTCCAGTGCACATTGTTGCTCCCTTTGACTTCGGACCTTATGGCTTCTTAATGTTTTCTCTCAGATTCAATGGATTTCCTAAATTATCTAACAGATAAACATTGCTTTCATATCTGGAGAACGAGGACAAGTTTGTGGTTTATGGAGCTGAGAAAACATCCTCAAATGGTACAGACTCAGTGGTTGCACTTGGCAATGCTTCTCAACACAAGAGAAATGAGGCCAGGGCATTTCTGTTCATCTATGCTCAGAACTTTGGTTGTTCCTTGGCTCAATTTCTTTCCTGGGCCAGCTTCTCTGTTATGAACTGGCAGTCAGGAGAAGAAATAATAGCCCTTTCGCTTAATGATGATAAATAGCTCCATTGGTCCTTACCTGGGAGGCTGCAGTAACCTAGGTCTGTCTTTGTGTGTGCCTGTGGGCAGCAGGCAAGAATTCTCCTGGTAGCTGGATGCTGGCGGGGCTCCCATTTGGCGTGTGTCTGACATTGTCTAGGGAACACTTTGTGCCTCCCGAGGCACACTCCTCTCCCAAGGCCTGCAGCTAAGAAAACAAAAGCTTTTGGTGCCAAGGCTGCAAGCCTTATCTGTAAATCACTTCGTTTTTTGTCTCTTCAAGGGTACGCTGACCTTAGCACCAAGCTTGGGTAGGCAGCTCATCAATTTTTTACTGACAACTTAAAAGATCAAAGGGATTTGGCTTTCCTAGTCCTTGACTCCGCCAGCTTTTGTATGTGAGTATCATTTTCAGCCTATTGGTCACTAGCACCTCCAAGAATGTGTGTGTGTGTGTGTGTGTGTGTGTGTGTGTGTGTGTCTGTGTGTTCGTGTACACATACACATATGTGTACACATACACATACGTGGCACATTTTGACTCATGTGCACCTGTACTCAGAGATACCTTTAAATGATTATTCACTTAAATATATGTAAGGATTCTGCTTGATTGTTGGAGAAATCTTGACTTCAACAATGTTAGTGCATTTAAGCCTATTAGCATTTACTATGTGAAAATATCAACAAAACGATTAAGGAAGATAAGAGGGCTCGATCTCTAACTTTTACTTTTAGTATTTTTGCATTTATAGAAGGAAATAATACAGAATAAAAGAATTATTCAATCCAAGAAACCTTGTTTATGGCTGAACAGAGGAAAATCCTTACTTTAATCTCCTAATGTCTTAGGATCATAGCATAGATCAACTCTGTCAGAAACAGCTGTCTTGTACTAAAGAATACAATCTCATAAATGTGTGCATATTAATACTCTCATCAGCAAAAATCATTAGACTTGTTAATTAGAACCATCATCACAGCTGGACATTGGTGGTGATTTTTATCATCTCTGCTATTTGAATTTAACTTTTTTGATTTAAGCACTGGCTATCTTCTTGATGGCTGTACTTTAGCACGCACACCAGTCAACATGTGTGAATGAGCTCTGCCATGCATGCTCATAGCCAATCTGAGGATCAGCTTGCGTAAGTAGTACTGCAGAGTCAGGGCTTAGTCTAAACCATTCATTTTCTTCAAGACTTATTCTTAAGAAATATGTCAGGTTAATGTCCTTTCAGTGCCGTCTGAGATAGGAATCAAAGTAAGAAACCTTGTCACGCTCCTAAGTAGAAGTTTCCTCTTCTGAGACAGTCTAGACTGCCTCTAGGTCACTGACCAGGAACGTTTACCCCACAGGGTGCACAAAAAGGAAACACAGTGGCTATTTTAGAAATCTGCATGAAAAACCCCTCTGAAAATAATCAACTACAGCTGTTCCCAATAAATATTACATGAAAGACTGCAAGATGACCAGCTAACGTGGAGGAATGTTGATCATTTCAGCTGTTTTTAGCCATTAAGATGCATTTCACCATCTCTGACCTGCTGTCTGACGCATGGCCCAAATTATACTTTAACCACAATAAAAATCCACTGGCTTGTTGGGCACCCAGTGAGTATCCAGAGTTATTAATTAGCATGGCAGAGTGACAGCCTCACACAGACCTTTACAGGTTTTGTCTGAGACAGAAGTTATGGGACTCTGGGTATGAAATCCATCATGTTTCTCAGCAGAGAATTTAGTGAAACATACAGACATGTCTTCTTTCCCCAAAGTTAGAGTTCAGATACCTCTCTGAATCGTTTTCTGAAGCTCTTCTAGAGTTTACTGCCCAGGGTTTGTCCCCAGAATTAGGAGACTTGTGTAGAGTTCTTGAATGCTGTTTGTCTCAACAACTCATGCCTTCATAATGCTTTCTGAGATTCTATCATCTCAAGTTACTGCTGGCAAATAGTATCTAATTCAATATCTATTCATGTCTATGGGTGTTTCTACATGATCTTCACTTTTTTCCTTAGAATTTAGAGTTGAGAAAGGGAGATAATATTATTTAACTGATGAGGAATCTGGGACTCAGTGAAATCAAAGATGTCTGCCCAAATCACACAGTTCAGAGACATATTTCTCCTGTTCTTCATGAATCCTTGATCTCAAACATGGGAAGTTAGGCCATTGTTGATGTCCCACTGCCACCAGTGCACATGCACAGTGTTTGTTTGTAACACAGTACATGTCCATAGCGTGACCCTTATACCATCACGCAAGGTCCATCCATCCAGTAGAAAGCACTGGAGTGTGTCTCTTGTGGGAGAGATGGTTTTATATTGACCTTTACCAGAGTTTCCTAGTACCATTATGTCATAACAAGTCTATCTGCAAAGTTCCCTCTATAGTATTGTTGTTGGCATACTTTAAATCATTTTTTACTTGAGAAGAAAAGGGGAAAAGAAGTTGGTTACTAAGTTCAGTTGTGATCGCCCTGTGAATTATTCTAATATCTAGTCATTTTTCCAAGAGAACCAATGTGAATGGAAAACCAGATCTCTTGGTGCAATGGTTGGAATGATCAAAAGAAGCAGGAGAAAGATCGTAGGTCTTCTTCACCTGTGTCTTTTTCCAGTAATTTTTGAACAATTCCATTATTGACTGAAAAACGTACCAGTAGGTGGCACTATACATTAGCAAACATCCTGTCCTAGAGCTACCAGCTCTCCAGGGAGCCATTCCCTCAGGAAAGGTAGCATTATCTCGTCGAGAAATGAGAAATAATGAGTAGCTCATGCAGTAAAAAGGCACACCTGTGTGATTTGGAACATAAAATTATTAGCTTTTACATAAAGCACTGAAAAAAGCTTACTTACATCTGTTGGAATAATTCTGGTGAGAGAAATCTAACAAATTCTTACAGTCCAATGAGCAGTGACTCCATACAGAAAAATGTTTGCATCCACTTGACATCTATTGAGCTTGGCAAGTGCTACATGGATTTCCAGATAGTTCCAACCTGGGTGCTGCTTTCTATGTCTGAATTAAGCACCAGTTCTTAGTTCTTCCTGCCTCGCAAGGTTTGCTCGTAAAACCCATGCCTAGGAACTGTAAGTATTCTGACAGTCTCTGCTACCTTATGTTTTACTTTTTTTTCTCTCTTAATACCTGTGGGACAATAAAAAGACTTCAGTTGTTATAAATATGGTTCAATCTTTTCATCCCAACATTCAGGAGGCAGAGACAGGCAGAACTCTGTGAATTCCTGATCTACACATGGCCCAGGCCAGGCAGGGTTACATAGTAAGAGCCCTTTTCAGAATGGGAATGCATATAAATGTCAATACTGTTCATTCTTGGCTTTGTGCTCAATAGAGGTTGATTGACTGGTTAATTAGTGACGCACATTACATTGAGTTTTCTGCACACTCATTCACTCATTTCAATGCTGAAATTATTTTGGCCAAAGTATAAAAAACCGAATTGCATTTGTCTTGGTGTCAATGTCGATGACATGCTGCAGCACTGAAAGCTGAAGCCAGAGAGAAAAACACTGACAAATTGCAAGTGTGAAGTTATGTAGCTGCTGCTATTGGGAGAGTATAGAGACCCAAGCATCAAGACCAGCAGCACAGCTTGTTGGGGAGATGTCTGACTCAGAAGTTAAATGAAATATCACCACCACGAAGAAATGTTACTGAAAATGTAAGTTAATGGAGATCTTGACAATTTTCAAAGTTCTTTCCTGGGAAAATACAGTGCATTTTAAAAAGAACCGATCAGATTGTATCTTGGATTGTTGGAGAATGCCGCCAAGAAAGCTCAAGTTACCCCATCAAGGAAAGCAGCGGTCCATTTGATGACAATAAATTTTATATTTGCAAGTTTGGAGATAGAGATGAATTGGTTAATCAAGCAAGCAAAAGGAAAGATGGGCTTTCCAGATGCCTTTCTTTCTTCCTCTGTCCAAAATAATTACTGAAAGAACATAGGAAGAATGTGTGTTCCACGGTACAACAACTAATTAGCCTCCACAGAGGGATTGCTCCACTGAGATTTCCTTATGGCTGAGGGATTAATTTTTGGAGTAGATGACATCACTGTGCAGGGTAAAATGATAGATCTTTGTAAACACTTTGATATAGGAATAACTAAGAAACAGGAATAAATTATAGTGATGACCATGATTTAGACCATGAAAATTTTATTATGTCAATATATGTGGAAAAGAAAAAAAGGGGCAGAATTGGTAGAAAATGAAAGAGGAGTTATTTTTATTTGTAAAAATGAGATATTGGACCATGGGCATAGTTCAGTAGCCAGTGTTGGTTAAACTTAGAGTCTGACACTGAGCACTTTGTTTTAGGCATAAGCAAGTTTGGCACAGTGTGAAAAAAAAATAACAGTTCCAGGTGAAAGTTAAGTCTGTCCTGTGTGTACCAAAAAGCTTAAAATGTTGCTACATTGAAACTCTCTGTAAAGTACATGATACATCTCCCTTAAAGGTGGGTTTATAGACTGACTACATGTGACATGAAAAGGTACTGGGAAGAGTCTTGTGTGGTCTTGGTTATATAAACAGCACAAAGGTCACCAAGCTTTCTGGACAGAAATCAAGTTATATATCTCCTCCTTTGAAAGGTCAACGCTGCATGTGTAACACTCTTGGTCTTCCTAGTGCTTATCTGTGAGCACAAGGATCTCTATGTCTCCATACTCACTGGATCACCAACCTAATAAACAAAAGCTCCAAGCCAGAGACAGAATAGGTTTATTTACATCTAAAAAGGTAGGGGAGGAGCTGACTACTCCAGCCAGGCAGGAAACAGGAAGGTTAACTTCATTCAGATCCCCACTTCTTCTCCTCTAAATCTAGTTCTCTAATCTCATCCACACCTCTGTAACAGACCACCTGTTTAGCCTCCCCTCCAGCCCAGCCCCCGTCTCCTGTGGATCATACAGATATTCCCTTCCAACTTTCCTTTCCAGTCATCTTATCCCTGTCTTCAACTGCATCAGGCAGTCCCTGGGAACCTGTCAGCTAAGGCTGACTGAGAAGTGCGTAGGACGGCAAAGCAGGCAGGCTCACATCAGACTTTCTCTCTCCCTCATCTCCTCCAAATTTTCCCTCAGTCTTTGAAGAAGACATTTGCCATGTCCTCTCTTCTTTCTCTCCCCCCTTCCAGGGGACTAAGCAGATCCCAAAGAAACACTATACCTCTCTCCCTCCTGTGGACACCACCACTATCATCTCTCAGTACTTGCCCATTCATAAATATTATCCTATCATATCTAGAAACATATTTTGCCTTGAACCCCAAGTCGCCACATATATAAGGATTCAAAAAAAAAAAAAAAATCCCTACCAAGGAACACAAAACTACCACACCCACAGAAGAATGAGAGATAGCAACAGAAACCAAGGAATAAAACACCCTCCTAACAAAGACAAGACGAGATATCAGCTCTTGAAATTACAATTATTCCAAACCTAGATGTCTAGACGCAAGCCTAAATTACAAACTACAACAACACAACAACCAAGAAATAGCAACACTAGTATAGTATGCTTTGAGAATTACAGTATAGCTGAAGCACAAAACAAAGACATTTAAAAAAGAATGTAATAGAAGTACTTACAGAGGAAATTAATATATCACTTTAAAAAATCTGTGAAAGACAAAGAATTGTAAGGAAATGAATTAAAAAAAATGAAATCTAAAGGTGGAAATAGAATCAAGAGAACCAAAACTGGGGAAAACTAGAAATAGCAAATTTAGCACTTGTACAGGAATCTTAGAACCAATGTTTCACCCACAAAACTAAAGACATGAAAGAAAGAATCTCCAGCACTTAAGACATGGTAAGAGAAATAATTCCCCCAGTCAAGGAAAATGTTAAATCTAAACTAAATCCTGGCATAATATACGCAGGAAAATGGAGACACTATGAAAACACTACAGTTAAGAATAATAGGAATAGCGGAACGAGAAGAAACCCAGATCCACGGGCCAGAAGGTTTTTCAGCAAAATTAAAGAAGACATTTCTTCTAATCATAAAAAGAAGGGATAGCTATTGAATCAGTCAGGGTTCTCATGGTTCTCTAGATCAGAACATATAGAATATCTATCTCTATCTATCATCTATCATATCTCTCTCTGTCTCTCTCTTTCTACCTCTCTATCTCTCTATTATCTATTTATCTATCTATCTCTATTGCTCTATCTCTATCTGATATATCCTTTTCTTTTTACACAAATTTTTATAATTTTATATACAGAGTCACCAAATTCATTGCCTCTCACAATTGGTGAATCAGGATAATCAAATGCGTTTGTTTCTTTAAGTTTACAAAGTAGTTCACATTGTAAGCCTTTAGTACTCTAGGAGAGCTTCAGTAACTACAGGTGCTGACAAATTGGAAAACCTATTCCAGATACTTGCAAAATTCATCTTTATTAATTCTGTTGCTCTACAACCATATCTGGTACCAAAATCTGTTTGAGTCAGTGTTTTTTAGATGAATATAATTGATAACATGATAGAATGAATATATAATATATACATATGCACATATAATGTCTCATTGGAATGATTTAGATGCTATGATACAACTACTACAAAAATGTGTATCTACCAAAGGAAGGTCCAAAACATCAGCGGTTGTTTGCTCCTTGAGACTAGAAGTCTTTTTTTTTTTTTTTTTTTTTTCTTTTTTTGATTCAACTCTTTTATATTTATTCTTGTGGTAAACATCAGATAACATGAGCAAAGCTATCTGTTCACAGTAGTTACACATTCTTTGTTTTACTTTTTACAGGCTATAAATATATGTAAGTAGATAAAATTCTTGGCTAAAAACTCATTCCAAAATTTTGACATAAATGTTTCCAATCAGGACTGAAGAAAGCTTGTTGAAGTTCCATCAGACCAGCAGCAACAAACCTAAATTGCATATATGCTCTTAAATTCACATCAACCATTTTTAAAAGACTTTTCCTTTCGTAGCCAAAATGGTAAAAGTGGGCCATACATTTTATTCATAAATATACTGGCCATTTAAAAATAAAACATATAAACAGAAATTTGAAATACATAGTTATGTACATTTGAATTCTTGTCAAAACAACCAAACATTAATGAGTTATTACAGAATATCTTAGTTGAAGACAGAATTTTCAATAACTGTTTCATGTTTTGTTATACCTTAAGGCTGATAATGCAACATGAACATAACATTACGTAAAAGTAAGTTCAAAGCATGTATTTTACAACTTCGTGCTTTTATAAATTTTAGAATAAAAAAAGGATCAAAAGTTACAAAGCAGACACCCTTCAGAATACAGTGTGGAGCAGGCAGAACATCTCTTAATCAGCTGGAATGACCTCAGAACGTCCTTGCTGTTGACCAGTCCCTGCTAGCCTGCCACACTGCTGCCTGCTTTTAACGTCACAGGTCCATTATTTACTCACAGACAGTATACACAGATCAAAAGCCCACATAGTATAAGCATGATGTTCAATCTTAGTTATATTTCTAACTTGGAAGAAAACAATTAATCACAAAAGTTTTATTTCCATAAATTATTGTGTTTTGTTGGTGCTAGAATGGGCAAAAGCTGTGCCCCATCCATGGAACCTGTTACACAAGAACAGCAAACACACTTGTGTGTGGGCACAACTCTCTTAGAAAGAACACTGTTCTAAGAGATTTAAAATCTGAGTAACATGAGTCATTCCACAGAAAACTCTTCTGTACTGATTTTACCACACAGCGCTCTGCTTCTCAAAAACAGCCGTCAACTTTTCCTATATACAAAATACAATAATCAAATATTTGTGTGGAAAAATGTGATACATTATGTAAGGAAATAAGTTGTAGCTTCGATTTTCATTGAACCCAGAAAGTGAGCACACGAGAGCTCTTGTTAAGACAGCTGGGAGGACTTGGGCAGGAATGGGGCCATGGCCTCCTTCAGCACCACCTTCCACAGGGGAGCAGTGACAGACTACTGATGCCTCTCAGTAGGAAAGTTCTAGAGACCGCGGGGCAGCTGAGTAGTGTGGAAAATGTAAAAATTCTCAGTTGTGAAGAGAAATAAGGTTCGACTCTAACTCCAGCCTCTGGCTGAAACACCAGCAATGCAAGAGCTACAGACTTTTAAGCTACATATACATAAAAGGGAATCTCCGATTTGTTAGAAAGATTCAAAGCGGACACAATAAATACCTATTTACCACTGATTGTTTCATTTCTTTAAACTATACTGATTCTCATGTAAGTATTCAAAAATTCTTAACTACTGAAGTAGTTTCTTCTTAGCAGCAGAGATATACTGCATAAAAAGTGGCACACTGCTGACCCTAGCAACACGGAAGTCACCGGATCGTGCACTTTGTAAGCATTGGTAAACCTGCTGTCACTACAGTATGTTCCTATGATGACAGAGACCGAGTCTCCAGACTTTTAAGAAAAATTAAATTGAAATCCTTACTTTTGGAACATAAAGCTGTGGGGCCAAAATTTAAAACAAAATTTATTCCAAGTCAGAATGTGCAGAACTAAAACTAGTGGGAAGAGTAACACCTTGGCTATGAATGATATTCCCCTCAATAGACTAAGTTGTAAGAATGCCACTGAGAGCACTGGTTAAAAAGTTAGTCCAATGCACTTCTAAAAAGCCTGTTAGTAAGCTTATTCATAAAACTCATTGAAGGTAGCTGTGTTTTTCAGTAGCATTTACAACAATCTAGCTCTTGGTAGATTGGCACACTCCATAGAACAGTGTAACGTTCTTTAAACTAGCTGCAATTTTCAGTAGCTGAGTTCACCAACCGTGTAACAGAATTATAATGTTCTCCTAAGCCATACGCATGCCTCATGTATATTAGTACTAACGGATTCCTTCACCAACTATAATAGGAGGAGCGTCTGCCTGTAGTATCTCGATTGGTGTTTGTAAGATGTGAGACAGAGCTCTTAGCTCTAGCTGACCACCCCACGCAGCTGTGTTCACAATGTCATCAGAGTACTTCCCAAACTCTTCTGCAGTGTACATATCTCCTGTACTGGGGTTTGTTAAGAACGGCAGGAAGTCATCTGAGTGGCTCTGCATGTACTCCGCAGTCTGCCTCCTTAGGGTAGCCACAGTCAGAGCACCGTCTTGCTCTCTCAGCTGATCCTCAAGTGCTCCGAACACACAATGACCATCAGATGGAATATGTTTAATTTCCAATTCTCTGGCTGCCAATATTTGAGCAAGTTTTTCACTCTCGAGATGTCTGGCTCCAGATAAGTTCTCAATTTCAGCCTCAACTATCCTCTCTTCCCGCTCCTATTTCAATGCAGCCTTCTTCTCCCGTCTCTTTTGTGCTTTTGAAATCCGAGGTGGTTGATTCTCAATTACCAAGTTTGAAATGTTAACAGCAACAGACTCTATCTTACTGTCCTTTAAAGTCAGCTTCAGTTGCTCCAGTTCTTTCCTCTGCTTTTGCTCCATTTCTCTCTCCAATTTAGCAACATCTTCCGTGAGTTGCTTCCTCCTCTTTTTGTCGTTTTTGGGAACAGCATTCTTCATTCCCTGGATTTTAGCTTGCCGCCCCTTCTTCTCCTTCTGATGCCTTCTCACCAGCTGCTCCTCTTCATCAAGCTCCTCAGCCATGACCTCCTCCATGACGACCAGGTAGTCCGGCACACGCGCTGGAGGAGCTCTGCACCTCAAGAGGGCCAGCGCCTCCCACCCCTCCGAGACTGGAAGTCTTAACCAGTCTGAAGCAAATCCTGGAATCCTGAAGAAGTAGGCTACCATTTCAATGAAAAAAAAAAAAAAAAAAAAAAAAAAAAGTCTTGTCAGCAATAGTGAGAATAAGAAGGCAAAGAGAAGAACAGGTCCCTAGGAGCTCGGAAGACCAGCAGTAACGCTTTCCACTCTAAGCCGAAGGGTGAGTCAACTTCTTCTGCCCACATACTAACTACCCGGGGAAAGGCTGCCCAGAAATCTTTAGGTTCAAGCAGGGGAACAGAACAGGGGTGCACACTTCCAGCCCAAGGCCAGACCCGGCACGCTTGCGTCGGAACAGGTGACCCGCCAGTGCACAGGTTCCTGGGAGCTCAGAAGAGCAGCAGGAATGCTTTCTATCCTAAGCAGAAAGAAGACTCAGCGCAAGGCAGAGCACTCTAAGAGCTGGGGGACTGCCATCAAGACTTGGTACCTGCCTGCAAACTGCTGAGACCCAGGAACTGCCAAGTGCTCTTCCGAATGAGCCCACAGAGAGCTTGCTACATACCCTCCAGGCTGTCCTGGAGCCCCTGGAGGCCAACTAGTGTGGTGCATTCCCATATATGGTCCTTGCCAGCCCAGCAAGAGGGCAGAGCAACCTCCATCAAGACTCAGGACCTGACTGCATGTGGCTGAAATTCTAGAATAGCCTCACAAGAGCTCCTCCACCTGAGTCCACCAAGACAGAATGGAGTCATTGTAACCAGAACTCACTGCCTGCCTACAAAGAGCCAAACACCTTGAAGCAATTTTCTTCCTATGCCCACAGGCCCTAAGACCAGAGGAGAGGCAGGCTCCACTCAGAGACAACAAGATCACCTATAATCACAGATAACAAGATGGCAAGAGGAAAGTGAAAGAACCTAAGCAATGGAAACCAAGACAAGATGGCAACATCAGAACGCAGCTCTCCCACCACAGCAAGTAGTGGATTGCCAAACACACCAGGAAAAAAAAAAAACAAAAAAAAAACAAACAAAAAAAAAACTTAGAATTAAAATTATACTTCATGATGATAATGGAGATCTTCCAAAAGTGCATAAATAACTCCTTAAACAATTACAGGAGAACCAGAAAAAAAAATCACTCAAAAAATTACAGGAAAAGACAACCAAACAGATAATGGAATTGAAAGCAAGAATAGAAACAATGAAGAAAAACGAAAAAGAGAAAACCCTGGAAATGGAAAAACAAACAAAACAAAACAAAAAATCAGGAGTCACAGATGCAAGCATCACCAACAGACTACAAGAGACGAAAGAGAGAATCTCAGGGGCCAAAGACAACATAGAAACCATAAACAAAACAGTGAGAGAAGGTGCAAAAACCAAAAAGCTCCTAACCCAAAATGTGCAGGAGATCCAGGACACAATAAGACCAAACCTAAAGATAATAGGTGTAAAAAAGTGTGAAGAATATCAAATTAAAGGCACAGTAATTATCTTCAACAAAATTATAAAAGAAAACTTTCTCGCCCTTAAGAACAAGATGACCATGAACATACAGGAAGCCTACAGAACTACAAATAAATTGAATCAGAAAAGAAACTGCTCCGGACACGTAACAGTCAAAACACTGAATATTCAAAACAAAGAGAATCCTAAAAGTGGTAAGGAAAAAAGGACAAATAACATGTAAAGGCAGAACAATCAGAATTACACCAGACTTCTCAACAGAACCTATCAAAACTAGAAGATTTCATACATAATCTAAGAGAACACAAGTGCCAGCCCAGGTTACTATATCCAGCAAAACTCTTAATTACAATAGATGGATAGACCAGTATGTTCTAGGACAAAACTAAATTTATACAATATCTGACGACAAATCTAGCCCTACAAAAAATAATAGACGGAAAACCCAACACAAGGAGGGAAACTACACCCTAGGAAAAGCAAGAAAATAACCAAAAGAAGAAAGACACAAAAACATAATTCTGCCTCTAACAACAAAAATAGAAGGAAACAACGGTCACTATTCCTTAATATCTGTTAACATAAATGGACCCAATTCCTCAATAAAAGACATAGACTATAAGACTGGATATGCAAACAGGATACAGCATTTTGCTGCATACAGAAAACTTATCTCAGAGACAAAGACACTACCTCAGAGTAAAAGGCTGAGGAAAAAACCATTCAAGCAAATGGGCACAGGAAACAAGCTGGAGTAGCTATTCTAATATCAAAAAACCACAGATTTTCAGCCAAAAGTTATCAAAAAAGATAAGGAAGGACACTTTTCACTCATCACAAGAAAATCTATCAAGATAAAATCTCAATCTTGAACATCTGTGTTCCAAATACCAGGGCACCCACATTTATAAAAGAAATCCTATTAAAGCTCAAAGCATATATTATACTATACACAATAATAGTGGGAGACTTCAACACTCACTCTCATCAATGGGCAGATCCTGGAGACAGAAACTGGAGAGACACAGCAAAACTAGCAGAGGTTATGAGCCAACTGGAATGAACAGACATCCACAGGACATCTCATCCAAAAACAAAAGAATATATTTTCTTCTCAGCATCTCACAATACCTTCTCCAAAACTGACCATATGGTTGGTTAAAAACAGATACAAGAAGATCAAAATATTCCTATGCATCCTATCAGATCATCATGGACTAAGGCATGTCTTTAATGATATTAAAAAATAAAAAGTTCACATACACATAAAAGCTGAACAATATTCTGGTCAACGATAACATGGTCAAGAATGAAATAAAGAAAGAAATCAAAGATTTTTTATAATTTAACTGAAATGACACCACTACATACCCAAACGTATGGGATGCAATGAAAGCAGCACTAAGAGGAAAACTCATAGCTCTTTGTGTCCCCAAGAAGATACTGGAGAGAACATACACTAGTGTCTTAACAGCACAGCTGAAAGTCCTGGAACGAAAAAAAAAAAAAAAAGCAGATAAACACAAGAGGAGTTGAGGGCAGGAAACAATCAAACTCAGAGCAGAAATCAATCAAATAACAACAAAAAGAACTATACAGAGAAACAACAAAACCAGGAGCTGGGAGTTTTTTGTTGTTATTCCACCATGAACAAGTAGGCTTTATCCCAGTGATGCAGAGATAGTTCAACCTTCAGAAATCCATCAATGTGATCATATAAACAAACTCAAAGTAAAAAAACCACATGATCCTCTCATTAGATGCTGAGAAAACATTCTAGAAAATTCAACACCCCATCATAATAAAAGTCTTGGAAAGATCAAGAGTCCTAGGCCCATACCTTAAAATAGTAAAAGCAATATACAGCAAACCAGTAGCCAACATCAAACTAAATGGAGAGAAACTTTAAACAATCCCATTAAAATCAGGGACTATGGAAGGTTGCCCATTGTTCCCCTATATAGTATCGGAATTCCTGGCCAGAGCAATTAGACAACACAAAGAAATCAAAGGAATTCACATTGGAAAGAAAGAAGTAAAAAATCACATTTGCAGATGATAATATAGTGTACTTAAGTGACCACAAAAATTCTACCAGAGAACTTTTAAAACTAATAAACAACATCAGCAAAGTGACTAGCTATAAAATTTACTCAAACAAATCAACAGCCTTCCCTTATGCAATGGAAAAACAGGCTAAGAAAGAAATTAGGGAATCAACACCCTTCATAATATTCACAAAGACTATAAAATAACTTGTGATGACCCTAACCAAGCAAGTGAAGGATCTGTATGACAAGAACTTTAAGACTCTGAAGAAGGAAGTTGAAGAAGACCTCAGATTATGGAAAGAACTCCCATGCTCATGGATTGGCAAGATCAACATTGTAAAAATGGCCATCTTTCCAAAAGTAATCTACAGATTCAATGCAATCCTCATCAAAATAACAACTGAATTTTTCATAGAGTTGGAGAAAGCAATTTGCAAATTTATCTGGAATAAAAAAAAGCCTAGAATAGTGAAATCAATTCTCAAGAATGAAAACATTTCTGAGGGAATTACCATCCCTGATCTCAAGCTATATTACAAAACAATTGTGATAAAAACAGCATGGTATTGGTACAGAGATAGGCAGGTAGATCAATGGAACAGAATTGAGAACCCAGAATAAACCCACACACCTATGCTCACTTGATCTTTGACAAAGGAGCTAAAAATTTTCAATGGAAGAAGGACAGCCTTTTCAACAAATGGTGTTGGTTCAACTGGCAGTCAGCATGCAGAAAATGCAAGTCGATCTTTTCCTATTTCTTTGTACAATGTTCAAGTACAAGTGGATCAATGATCTCCACATAAAACCAGGCACACTGAAACCATTAGAAGAAAAAGTGGGGAGGACCTTAGAACACATAGGCACAGGGGAAAAATTAATGAACAGAACACCAATAGCTTATGCTTTGAGATCAAGAAATGACAAATGGGACCTCTTAAAATTACACAGCTATGTAAGGCACTGTTAAAAAGACAGAACAGCAGCCTACAGATTCAGAAAGGATCTCTTTTAATTCTACATCTGATAGAGGGGTAATATTTAATGTATACAAAGAACTCAGAAAGCTAGACTATAGAGAATTAAATAAGCCTATTAAAATGGGATGCAGAGCTAATCAAAGAATTATCAGCTGAGAAACCTCAAATGGCTGAGAAGCACTTAAAGAAATGCTCAACATCCCTAATCATCAGAAAAATGCAAATCGCTCTATTTATAATAGCCAGAAGCTGGAAAGAACCCAGATGTCCTTCAGTAGATGAATGGATACAAAAATTGTGGTACATTTACACAATGGAGTTCGACTCAGCTATCAGAAACAATGGCCTAACGAATTTCTCAAGAAAATGGATGCATCTAGAGAATATCATAACCCAGTCACAAAAGAACAGACATAATATTCAGTCAATGATAATGGGATACTAACCCCAGAAAGCCCTGAACACCCCAGAAACAACCCACAGACTGTGTGAAGATCAAGAAAAAGAGAAAAAAAAGAATATGTTTTAGTTAAAATAGAACTGTATCACACCCCCTTTTTTTCCTACAGCCCCTCCCAGTTTCTCTCCTATCTCCTCAAATTAATAACCTCTTTTCCTATATTATTGTTACATATATACATATGTGTATGTATAGGTACCCACAAATACTTAATTACAACCTTAAAAAATGTGTTTGTATACTTTTATGCAAAAATGCTTTAAAATCTGTACATTTATTTTTGTTTTGAAAAATAAAGTTAAAAAAAGAAAAATGAAAATCAAAATAACCCTGAGATTCCATCGTACACCAGTTAGAATGGCTAAGATAAAAACGCAGGAGACAGCAGATACTGTGAAGTATGTGGAAAGAGGAACGCTCCTCCCCTGTTGGTGGTGTTGTCAGCTGGTACAACCAACTTGCAAATCAATTTGGTAGATTTTCAGAAAATTGAACATGGTACCACCTGAAAACCCAGCTATTACACTCCTGGGTATATACCCCAAAGATGCTCCAAGAACAAACATGATAGGCAGTCAGTGATAAGCAGACAGTAGCCCCAGAAAGCTCTGAATGCCCGATCATTACTAACTCTTAACACCCATGGTAAGAGACTATTCCTCAGTTTAAAAAAAGAAAAAAACCAGACCAACAGAAGAGATGTGGAAACCAGATCATCAAGCATCTGCTACATCCAAGAAGCACACCTTAATATCAACTGTAGACCTCACCTCAGAGTAAAGGGATGGAAAATATATTTCTAGTAAAAGAACCTGGAAGCAAGCTGGTAGAGCCATTTTAATATATGACAAAATAGCCTTCAGAACAAATGTAGTAGAAGAGATAGGAAAAGACCCTACATACTCAAAGATAAAAACTCAACAAGTTGAAACTACAAGTATTTTTTTTTAATTTTTATTAATTTACTTATTCACTTTACATCCCATCACAGCCATCCCTCTTCTACCAATCCTCACCCAATACAGCCCCTCCCCCATTGTCTTCCCTCTTCTCCACTGAGAAAGGGGATGGCTGCTTTATATCATTGAATCCTAGTACATAAGTTACTGCCAAACTAGTTGCTTCCTCTCCCACTGAGGCCAGACAAGGCATCCCAGTCACGGGAGCAGGATCTACAGGCAGACAACAGACACAGGAACGGCCCCCATTTCAGTTGTTGAGGAACCTGCTGGAACACCAAACTGCACATCTACTTATGTAGGAGGAGCCTAGGTCCAGCTCATGCTTGTTCTATGGTTGGTGGTTTCATCGCTGGCAAATCCTGAATGAAGTAATCCAGATTCAGAAAGACATGCATGGTATGTATACACTTATACGTTGATAAAGTACAGGATAACTATGCTACATTTCGCAGACCCAGAGAAGGCAAAATAGCAAGGAGGGCCCAAGGAAGGATGCTTGAATCTTTCTCAGAAGGGAAAAATAGACATCAGAGGTAGATAAAGGGAGGGACCTAGGTTGCAGGAGAGATAGGGAGAAGAACAGTGCAGGGTTATCAGGAGAAAGGAAAACAGGAGAGAGAGAACAGAAATTGGTCATGTCCAGTGAGGAGGGCATCTTTATGATATGCTGAGACTTGAGATGTGGAAGTGAGGGCTAGGGCTAGGGCAGGGAGGCCCCAATGAGTTTATAGATTTATAGAATTAACACTAGCCAATACTCCTAGCACTGGGGGATATGGAGCCTTAAAAGTTCACCTCCTGTAGGCAGGTAGGACTTCTAGAGTAGTAATAAAGGGATCAACCCACTCACAAAACCTTCAACTCAAAATTTGTTCTACCAACAAGAAGTGCAGGGACAAGGATGTTGTAGAGACAGAGGGACTGGCCAATCAATGATTGGCTGGGCTTGAGATCAATCCATGGACAAGAATCAATCTCTGATACTATTAATGACACTCTATCATGTTGCCAGACATGAGCGTAAACTATACTCTTGAGAAGCTCCATCCCACAGCCAATGAGAACACATGTAGAGACTCACAGACAAACACTATAGGGAGCTCAGGGAGTCTTGTGGAAAAGGCATTGCAATTTGTAATTAACATTGATGATCCAAACACAGAGCCCTGAGTTTGTTAGAGAAACAACAATAAACCAACCAACAAAATGCAGCTAGTGGGAGACTTTAATAGGCTACTCTCACCAATAGACATGTCAACTAGACAATACAAAAACAAAAATATACAAACAAAATGCCCAAAACTACTAAACTAAAATCCTGAATCTAAAAGCCATTGTAAACCTAATATTCCTAACAAATATTTACATATCACACCCAAACACAAAAGAATATAGGTTTTTCTCAGCACCTATGGAAATTTCTCTAAAACTGGCTACATACTCAGATACAAATCAGATCTTAACAGATTAACAAAAAAGTGAAATACACTCTGTCCGATTGGATTACCACATATTACATATGGATATCAACAACAATTTAAAGCCTGCAAAGTCATAGACTCTGAACAGTATTACTGAGTGAAAAATTAGTACAGATAGATCAAGAGAGAGATGAAAGACCTTCTAGAATTGAATGAAAATGAACACACAACATAAGAAACTTGTGAAGGCAGTTCTAAAAAGATGTTCCTGTTACAAAGTGCCTACCTTGATGATCCTGGGAAACCTGCCATTTTCTGAAGGGAAACAGAGGAGGAATATATTTGAGAGAAAAGGGTGTGTGTGTGTGTGTGTGTGTGTGTTTATGGTGGGGAGGGAGGTGCTTGAGTGAGAAGGTTGGAAAGAGTGGAGAGAATAGAAATTGCTGTGAGCATATAATATATGGTTGGCAAATAAATAAAACATAAATGATAGATAGCATATTAATAACTTAAGAGCACACCTAAAAGTTCTAGATCAGTTGAAAAAACACACCCCACAAAAAAACTGAATGGCAAGAAAATATCAAATTTAGAGCTGAAGTTAATATAATGAAACAATACAAAATAAAAATCAATAAAAGAAAGAGTTGTTGAAGAAAATTAATATAACTAAAAATGTTATCCAAATTAACTAAAAGAAAAGATGCAAAATAATAAAATTAGAGATGAAAGACATAATAAAAATGGTTTAAGCAGATTCATAAACAACATCAAGTTATATACAGATAAACTCAAGACAATTTCACTAAAATAAGAAAAAAAGAAAAAGAAAAACAAACAAGGTTGTCTATTTTTCCTATCCCCATTTATTAAAGGTCTGGATGTCTCAGCTATAGGAATAGCACAACTGAAGAAAATCAAGGGGATGCAAATTTTTTAAAAAAGAATGCAATGTATCTTTATTTGCAGATAATATAATAGTATACATTAGTGTCTCCAAAATTCCATCAGGAAACTCATACAAGTAATAAACATTTTCAGCAAAGTAGCTGGTTACAAAATTATCTCACTAAAATCCACAGCTTTCCTATGTGTTGATGACAAATTGCCTGAGAATGATATCAGGGAAAAGACAGTCATCACAATATTCTCAAATAATAAAAAAATATCGTGGGTTAACTCTAACAAAGCAAATGAAAGACTTATACAATAAAAAAAATTCTGAAATATTGGAGAAAGAATTTAAGAAACTAGCTGATGATGGAAAGAACCTCATATTTATGGAGCAGTAGTAACAATATGTCATTTACTAGACATTCTACACATTTGAGAAAATTTCACTCATCAACATAGTTGTTTCCCTCTCCATCAGGTGTGGCAGAAGTTCTCCTAGCTGAGTTCTTTACCTTCAGGAATATCCATCTTGGATTGCATATTGGTTTGTCAATAATTCTGGGATGTTGGGTGTGGCTCCTTCATTGCTTTACAATGGTGGCTCTACCCATACAAGTTTTTTGTTGACACCCCACATTCTCTGCAATAATATTTGAGATCCAGTCACATTGCTCAGCTGTTGACTTCTGCTGGTGTGAGGATTTAGTGTCATGTGGGCCCACCGAGGCTTAGAACTTGTCTCTTCTAGGGCAACAGCTAAGCCTCTCATAGCCTCCACTTGAATCCCATATGGAACAGCTATGATTTGTAAGCTTGCCCTGCAAAACATGTGAAGAGCCACCCAATGAATTGACATCATCCTCCTGAAGCTCTACAGAAATGAGTGGGGAAGCAGTGATAGTACCTGAAATGCCCCCAAATCTTCACTCAACATTTGTCACCTCCTACCCATATTAAACTCCACCAAATGACAGATTGGTCTTCCTCTTAGGGCTGCCTCCCAGACCTGCCTTACATAGATTGTGAATAATCTCAATCATTACATTTTGTTTCTTCTAGAGATATAAATGTCATCTTTGTTATTTCTTTCTCATTTCACTCTCAACTGTTAAAAGTGACTACACAGCAGCTTGAAGACATCGTTTTTATGCCGTGTTTCTCCTGCCTTGTGACAAACTGAGTTCACCACTCCTAAATTATTTAATATCTAAAATCCTTAGGACATAGGCTCACATTGTCCACTTTGGGCAGCTACATACTCGCGTGCTCTGTATTCTGCTTCTAATGCCTTATTTTACATCTCTCCCAAAGATCTTATCATATTCAACCATATTCCCCATTTGTCTATCAACATTTTATTCATGTCCACTTTAATAATTGCTAGACAATTGAGAGATTTCCCGAAGTTAGTCTATTCTTCCCTGTTCTCTGAAGAGTCATCCCAATGTTCCATCAATGAAAACCTAAACATTTCCTAGCACACTTCTCCCAATTTTCACAGACACTACTTTCTCTCTACTTTGCACATTTGTTGAGAAGAGAGCTGTGCTCTAAGCACTGATTTACTTTCTTGTTTTTTTTTCTTTTCTGCTCTACAGTATCCAAAATCTGATTATGCAAGCTAGACTCATATTTCTGTTTCCCAGAGTTCTATAGGCTATGATATGTAAGGACATTTAAAAATGGGCCTCTGTGCTGCATTTGAGCACAGTGAAGAGCAAATGAGCATAAAGCAGAGAGGAAAGCTGGCTGTGTGTGTGCTTCTTACCTGCAATCCCTTCATGCAATAGTCAGCCCACTCCAGTGACAAAGACATAAGTGTGTTTATAAGTGTAGAGCCCTCATAGTTCATTATCCCTGATATTGTCCACCTTCTTAAGATAGCTGCCAAAGCAATTTGATTTCTACATGAATTTTGAAGGGCACATTTCAAACCATAGCAGACTGCTATCAGAATTATGGAAGGATATTTTATACAGATAAAATGATCAATTTTGAATAATATAATCTAGCAGAACAGAGTAGCCTTTCTTGTCTGAAACTGGGCCCTGGGTAGACCTTGGGTGGTGGTACTCCACCCAATCCCATGACACCCAGAGGAAGTCTGTCACTCAGAGAAACAGAAACCCCTGCCCAGCCAGTGGCCTGGGTCCCATCCAGTCTGAACCTGAATCCTGAGGAGAACTTTGTTGCTGGTACTGCACCCAAGCCCACAGTACTCAGAGGAAGCCCATCACCCAGACGCTTTAATATGCCCAGGATCACAGGATCGCAAAAACACATGTGTGCTAACAGACCCAGGATCACAGAGGAAACCAGACTCCCAGGTGATCATACACATCCAGGAACACTGGAGCTCTGACAAACACAAGGACATCAGGAGCTTGGTCACCCTGGGACTCCAGTATCTCAGAGGCAGCTTGATTACCAGGAGATCTGATACACTCAGGATCCCAAGATCACAGGATTTCAGAGATACCTGGACTCTGACAAAATCAGGATCTCAAGAAAGACATGCTAAAGTCAGAGACAACTAAGGCATGTAGCACTAGAGACAACCGGGTGGAAAGAAGCAAACACAAGAACATAAGGAACAGAAATCAAAAATCAAGACTACATGGAATAATCAGAACCCAGTTCTTCAACTAGAGCAAGTCTTGAATATCTCATCACACCTGAAAAGCAATATTTGGCCTTAAAGTCATTTCTCAAAATGATGATAGAGCACTTGAGGAAGGACATGAATAATCTCTTTAATGAAATACGGGAGAAAAGTACCAAACTGGAAAATGAAGTGGACAAACCATCTAGGTCTAAAATGGAAATAGAAAGAATGAAGGAATCACAAAGGGAGAGAACATTAGAGATAGAAAACCAAGAACAGAGATCAGGAATCATAGATGCAAGCATCGCCAGCAGAATACAGGGGATAGAAGAATCTCAGAGGCAGAAAATTTCATAGAAAACATTGATACAATAGTCAAAGAAAATATGAAATACCAAAAGGTCGTAAGCCAAAACACCCAGGAAATCTAGGACACAATGATAAGAACATACCTAAGAATAATAGGCATAGACAAGAGTGAAGATGCCTAACTTAAGGACCACTAAATATTGTAAAAATTTTATGGAGAAAAATTTCCCAAACCTAAAGAAAGTGATATGCAGAAACATAGAAATTGTTTACAGAACTTTAAATAGACTAGACCAGAAAAGAAATTCTTTCTGTAACATAATAGTCAAAACAACAAAATGCACAAAATAAAGAAAGAATATTGAAAGCAATGAGTGAAAAAGGTCAAGTAACAACAAAGGCAGACAGATCAGAATTACATGAGACTTTCAACAGAGACCATGAAAGCCAGAAGATCCTGGTCAGACGTCCTTCAGACACTAAGAGAACACAAATGCCAGTACAGGCTACTATGTCCAGCAAAACTCTCAACTACCACAGATAAAGGAAAAAAAGATATTTCAGGACAAAAAATATATTTACATAATATCTCTCTACAAATTCAGACATAGAAATGGTAATAGATGGAAATTTACAACACAAGGAGAGAAACTATACCCTAAGAAATGCAGGAAAATAATCTTCTTGCAACAAACCCAAAAGAAGATATCTACACAAACATAATTCTACCTCTAACAAAATCAAAAAACAAATAAACAAAAAAAATAAGGAACAACAAACACTATTTCTTAATATCTCTTAATATTGATGGACTCGATTTCCCAATAAAAAGACATAAATTAACAGACTGGATACAAAAACAGGAGGCAGGATTTTGCTGCATACAGGAAATACACCTCAGTGACAAAGACAGTCACCATCTCAAAGTAAGAGGCTGGAAAACAATTTTTCAAGCAAACTGTCACAAGAAACAAACTGGAGTAGCCATTCTAATAGTGAATAAAATTGATGTTAAACCAAATGTTATCAAAAATGATAGGGAAGGACACTTCTTACTCATCAGAGGAAACATATATCAAGAGGACTGGCAGCAGCCTAGTGGCAGAGAACTGAGCACACAGGAGAGACACGGGAGTGCTCTTCCCACAAAACCCATGGGTAAGCACAAGCTCTCTCTCCACTGACTATCTGGAAAGGATCCCCTGGAACTCTCAGGGCACAGGGATCATGGTGCAGTCTGAAATGGAATTGGTCCGGCATCCATCTAGGAAATTACTTTATGGAAATTACTTTAAAATCAGGTTGGAGAACCAGCCCTCTAGTCTCCATTTAAAAGTAGTAACTTATTTTATACACAATGACCTCCTACAAAACTTAACTATTTAAGTTCATCTACATATACACAATATCAATTCAAACTTTACATTTATTTTCTTTCTAGGTAATAACCATTATTATTTTTTAATTGAACAACTTTATTTTAAAAGACAAAGATAAATGTACAGATTTTAAGCATTTTTGCATAAAAGTATATGAATGTATTTTTGTCACTATTTGATTTTTTTAAAGATTTGATAGTGTAAATTAAAATCTTACTAGTTCCAATAAGCATAAAGTACATGTAAAGCAAGATGTAACCTGTAATTAGTCAAAGTTTCTTGTTGTGTAAAGATAAAGCATAACATTTTTTCATTTTCTTTTTTTTTCTTTTTGGCCTTTGTTTTTTCTTCAACTTCCTATAGCATGTGAGTTGTTTCTGAGGTGTTTTGAGCTTTCTGGAGTTAGTATCCAATTATCAGTGACTGCATATTATGTCTGTTCTTTTTGACTGGGTTATCTCACTCAGGACGATATTCTCTAGATGCATCCATTTTCTTCAGAATTTCATAAAGTCATTGTTTCTGATAGCTGAGTAGTACTCCATTGTGTAAATGTACCACAATTTTTGTATCCATTCATCTACTGAAGGACATCTGGGTTCTTTCCAGCTTCTGGCTATTATAAATATGGCTGCTATGGACATTGTGGTGCATGTGTCTTTGTTGTATGTTGGAGTTTATCTGGGGTGTATGCCCAGAAGTGGGATAACTGGGTCTTCAGGTAGTACTGTGTCCAATTTTCTGAGGAATCACCAGACTGATTTCTAGAGTGGTTGTACCAATTTACAACCCCACCAACAGTGGAGGAGTGTTCCTCTTTCTCTGCATCCTCGCCAGCATCTGCTGTCATCTGAATTTTTGATCTTAGGCATTCTGACTGGTGTGAGGTGGAATCTCAGGGTTGTTTTGATCTGCATTTCCCTGATAGCTAATGATGTCGAGCACTTCCTTAGATGCTTCCCAGACAATCGATATTCTTCAATTGAGAACTTTGTTTTGAGCTCTGTACCCCATTTTTAATAGGGTTGTTTGATTTTTACAGTGTTGATCCTTCCAATCCATGAGTATGGGAGATCTTTCCATTTGCTGAGATCTTCCTCAATTTTTTTCTTTAGAGGTTTGAAGTTCTTGTCATAAGGTCCTTCACTTGCTTAGTTAGAGTCACACCAAGGTATTTCATACTTTTTAGTGACTATTGTGAAAGGTATCTTTTCCCTAATTTCTTTCTCTGCATGTTTGTCCTTTGAGTAGAGGAAGGCTACTGGTTTGTTTGAATTAATTTTATATCCAGCCACTTTGCTGAACTTGTTTATCAGCTGTAGAAGTTCTCTGGTAGAATTTTTCAGGTCACTTATTTGTCATCTGCAAACAGTGATGTTTTTACTTTATCCTTTCCAATTTGTACCCCCTTGATTTTTTTTGGTTGTCTAATTGCTCTGGCCAGGACTTCCCATACTATGTTGAATAGGCAGGGGGAGAGTGGGCAGCCTGGTTGAGTCCCTGATTTTTGTGGGATTGCTTCAAGTTTCTCACAGTTTAGTGTGATGTTGGCTGTTGGTTTGCTGTATATTGCTTTTAGTATGTTTATGTATGGGCCTTGGATTCCTGTTTTTTCCAAGACTTTTAACATGAAGGAGTGTTGAATTTTGTCAAATGCTCTCTCAGTATCTAGTGAGATGACCACGTGGATTTTTTTTCTTTGAGTTTGCCTATATGCTGGAATACATTGATGGATTTCCGTATATTAAACCATATCTGCATCCCAGGGATGAAGCCTACTTGATCATGGTGAAAGATTGTTTTGATGTGTTCTTGGATTCGGTTTGCTAGGATTTTGTTGAGTATTTTTGCATCAATGTTCATAAATGAGATTGGTCTGCATTTCTCTTTCTTTGTGGGGTCTTTGTATGGTTTAGGAACAAGGGTTATTGTGGCCTCAAAAAATGAGTTAGGTAGTGTTCCATCTGATTGTATTTTGTGGAATACTTTGGAAAGTATTGGTATTATGTTGTCAATAAATGTCTGATAAAATTCTGTAATGAAACCATCTGGACCTGGGCTTTTATTGGTTGGATGGCTTTTGATGACTGCTTATACTTTTTTAGGTGTTATGGCATTATTTAGATGGTTTACCTGGTCCTGGTTTAAGTTTAGGATCTTGTATCTGTCTAGGAATTTATCCATTTCTTCCATATTTTCCAGCTTTGTTGAGTATAGGATTTTGTAGTATGATCTGATGATTTCTTGAATTTCCTTAGTTTTAGTTATTATGTCTTTACTTTCATTTCTGATTTTGTTAATTTGGATATTCTCTCTTTGCCCTCTAGTTAGTTTGGCTAGGGTTTATCAATCTTGTTAATTTTCTCAAAGAACCAGCTGTTGGTTTTGTTGATTCTTTGAATGGTTCTTTTTGTTTCTATTTGGTCAATTTCTGCTCTGAGTTTGATTATTTCTTTCCATCTGCTCCTCTTGGGTGTATCTGCTTCCTTTTGTTCTAGAGGCTTCAACTGTGTTGTCAAGTTGCTACTGTATGCTCTCTCCAGTTTCTTTTTGGAAGCACTCAGAGCTATGAGTTTTCCTCTCAGTACTGCTTTCATTGCATCCCATAGGCTTGGGTATGTTTTGTTTTCATTTTCATTAAATCCCATAAAATCCTTATTTTCTTTCTTATTTCTTCTTTGACCATGCTATCCTTTAATAGAGCATTGTTTACTTTTTATGTGTATATGGGCTTTTTGTTATCTTTGTTGTTATTAAAGACCATGGTGATCTGATAGGATGCAAGGGAGTATTTCAATCTTCTTATATCTAATGAGGCTTGTTTGGTGACCGATTATATGGTCAATTTTGGAGAAGGTGCTGTGAGGTGCTGACAATGAGTTGTATTATTTTGTTGTAGGATGATATGTTCTGTAGATATATATTAATACCAATTGGTTCATAACCTTTACTAGTTTTACTGTGTCCTTGTTCAGTTTCTGTTTCCATGATTTGTCCATTGATGAGAGTGGGGTGTTGAAGTTTCCCACTATTACTGTGCGGGGTAAAATGTATTTTTTGAACATTAGTAGTGTTTTTTTTTTTTTTTTATGGATATGGGTGCATTTGTTTTTGGAGCATATATGTTAAATACTGAGAGTTCCTCATGACAAATTTTCCCTGTACTGAGTAAAACGTGTCCTTCCTTATCTTATTTTATAACTTTTGGTTGAAAATCTACTTTATTTGATATTAGAATGGCCTCTCCAGCTTGCTTCTTGGGGCTGTTTGCTTGGAAGGTTTTTTCCCATCCTTTTACTCTGAGATAGTGTCTGTCTTTGTCTCTGAGATGAGTTTCCTATATGCAGCAAAATGTTTTGTTTTTGTTTATGTATTCAGTCTGATAGCCTATGTCTTTTTTATTGGGGAATTGAGTCCATTTATGTTAACAGATATTAAAGAATAATGGTTGCTGTTTCCTGCTATTTTTGCTTTTGAAGGTAGTATTGTGCCTGTGTGTCTTTCTTCCTTTGGTTTTCTTGCTTAGGTGTTTTCTTGTTTTTACTAGGATGTACTTGCCCTCCTTGTATTGGGTTTTCCACCTGTACTTCATTGTAGTGCTGGGTTTTGGTCAGATATTGTATAAATTGAGTTTTGACTTAGACTATCTTGGTCTCTCCATCTATGGTAATTGATAGTTTTGCTGCGTATAGCAGCTTGGGCTGGCACTTGTGTTCTCTTAGGGTCTGCATGATGTCTGTCCAGGCTCTTCTAGCTTTCATAGTCTCTGTTGATAAATCGGGTGTGATTTTGATTGGTCTGCCTTTATATGCTACATGACCTTTTTCCCTTACTGCTTTTAGTAATCTTTCTTTGCTTTGGGCACTTTGTGTTTTGACTACTAATTATCAGAAGCAATTTCTTTTCTGGTCCACTCTATTTGGAGTTCTCTAGGCTTTTTTTATGCTCATGGTCATCTCATTCTTAAGTTTAGGGAAGTTTACTTGTACGATTTTGTTGAAGATATTTACTGTGCCCCTTTGTTGATATTATTCTCCATCTTCTATTCCTACTATCCTTAGGTTTGGTCTTCTCATTATGTCCTGACTCTCCTGAACATTTTGGGTTAGGAGCTTTTTGGTTTTTCCATCTTCTCTGGCTGTTTTGTCTATGTTTTCAATGTTGTCTTCGGCCCCTGAGATTCTCTCTTCCATTTCTTGTAGTCTGTTGGCGATGCTTCCCTCTGTGACTACTGATTTCTTTTTTATGTTTTTTATCTCTAGGGTTGTCTCTTTTAGTGTTCCATTTTTGTTGAGTTTAAGCTTTTATAGTAGGATCTGATGATTTCTTGTATTTTCTCAGTTTTAGTTGTTATGTCTCCACCCTCATTTCTGATTTTGTTGATTTTGATACTCTCTCTCTGCCCTCTAGTTAGTCTGGCTAAGGGTTTATAAATCTTGTTAATTTTCTCAAAGAACCAGCTCTTGGTTTTGTTGATTCTTTGAATGGTTCCTTTTGTTTCTACTTGGCTAATATCTCCTCTGAGAAACTGGAGAGAGCATACACTAGCAAATTGACAGCACAGCTGAAAGCTCTAGAACAAAAAGAAGCAGATACACCCAAGAGGAGTACACAGCAGGAAATAATCAAACTCAGATACTGTCTTTTTTCAGTTGGATGTTTTTAGCTCCTTTGTCAAAGGACAAGTGACCATAGGTGTGTGGGTTCATTTCTTGGTCTTCAGTTCTGTTCCATTGATTTACCTGCCTATCTCTGTAAATATCATGCAATTTTTATCATGATTTACCTGTAATATAGTTTGAGGTTAGAGATGGTAATTCTCATGGAAGTTCTTTAATTGTTGATAATGGTTTTTCTTATCCTAAGTTTTTTTTGTTATTCCAAATAAATTTGAAAATTGCTCATTCTAATTCTATGGAGAATTGATTTGGAATTTGGTGGGGATCACATTGAACCTGTAGATTGCTTTCTGCAAGATGGCCATTTTTATTACATTGATTCTTCTAATCCATGAGCATAAGAGATCTTTCCATTTTCTGAGAACTTCCATTTTTTTCTTCAGAGATTTAAAGTTCTTGTAATACAGAACTTTCACTTGCTTAGTTGTGTCACACCAAAAAATATATATATTTGTGACTATTATGAAGTGTGTCTTTTTCCTAATTTCTTTCTCAGTTTGTTTATCTTTTCAGTAGAAGAAAGCTATTGATGGTTTTTAGTTAATTTTATATCTAGCCAGTTTGCCAAGTTTTTTTTTTTTTTATTTTTTATCTGCTGTAGGTGTTCTCTTGTGGATTATTTGGGGTCACTTAAGTATAGTATCATACCATCTGCAAATACTGATATTCTGACTTCTTCCTTTCCAACTTGTATCCCTTTGACTTCCTTTTGCTGTCTAATTGCTTTCCAAGACTTCCATTACTATATTGAATAGGTAGAGGGAGGGTGATTGGCCTTTTCTTGTACCTAATTTTAGTGGGATTGCTCAAGTTTCTCATCATTCAGTTTGATGTTGGCTACAAGTTTGCTGTGTATTGCTTTTTCTATGTTTAGGCATAAGTCTTGAATTCCTGGTCTTTCCAAGACTTTTAACATGAACAGGTGTCAACTTTTGTCAAATGCTTTCTCAGCATCTAAAGAGATGTACATGTGGTTTTCTCCTTTAAGGCTTTTTAAATATAGTGGATTATGTTGATTGATTTTTATATATTGAGCCATCCCTGCATCCCTGGGAAGAAGCCTACTTGATTATAGTGAATGATTGTTTTGACATGTTCTTGGATTTGGTTTGCCAGAATTTTATTGAATATTTTTGCATCGATGTTCATGAGGAAAATTGGTCTGATGTTCTTTTTCTTTGTAGGGTCTTTGTGTGGTTTAGTTATGAGCATAAGTTCATTGTGGCTTCGAACAACGAGTTGAATAGTGTGCCTTCTGTTTCTATTTTGTAAAACGGTTTAGAGAGAATCGGTATTAGGTTTTCCATAAAGGTCTGATAGAATTTAGCACTAAATTTATCTGGTCCTGGGCTTTTCTGGGGGGGGGGGGTTGTTGGGAGGCTTTTGGTGATTGCTTGTATTTCTTTAGGGGTTGTGGGGCTGTTTAGATGATTTAGCCAATGCGTTCTGATGGCGGTGACCTGTCTCTGTTGCAATAAGCTCAGGTAGGAGAATGCTTCTGAGGCTCTTCTGGGTGCTCAGCATTTTGCAGGCAGGCACTGAGTACTAATAGTGGTGACTTGGCTCTTTCTCTGGGTCAGAATAGACCCCTTCCCAGAGAGCACCATGCTACCTGCACCCTGAGAGTTTCTCCAGGTCTCTTCCTGCATAGTCAACAGGGGGTGGTGGGGGGTTACCTGTGCACTCATGTAGGAGAGTGCATATGAGGCTCTTCTGAGTATTCAGCAGTCTGAGAGTAGGCTCTGAGTCCTGATGACTGTGACCTGGCTATCTCTCCCCCCTTTCATGTTTTTAACCATAGTATTTAATGGACAGAAATATGAAAAGAGACTTTTAAGGGCCAACTGACATCTAGTCCACCTGTGGGACCTCTTCTGCCCTCCGAGAGAACATGATGTAGTAGTGTAGCACCTTTGCTGCTCTTTGACAAGTGTGAGTTTCCATGTTAACCACCAACCACTGCTTGACAGAGGGAATCAAAGTTGCTTAATGGAAGTTGCACCTAGAGACATATCTGTACCAGATAGTTTCACAGTTATAACAACCAGAAGTTAATGGTAATTTTCCTGGAGTTCTAGAAAGTGTAGAAACAGAAAAAGGAGAGATAGTCACATTCTCCAGTGATTTAAAGATGAAATAAAATTACTTAAAGTCTTTCATAATAGTATACCAAAAGCACAAGACCACTGTTCATTTGTCTGGGAGCCTTCATTAAATATGTGTTTTCAGTTATTTATCATTTCTTGATAACCTTTTATGCCCTCAGTGCTATGTGTAGCATGAAGAAAATATTCTCCTGAGATTTAGAAGAGTGAAGTCTTTAATCCTAGTATTTTCATTTGTGGCCCCATTCTTTCTCTTTCTAAGGAGGAAACCGACAGGGCAGAAAATACATCCTCAAGATATCTTTCTCTACAACTAGTTGAACAGAACTTCCTGGCCAAATCACAGTAATCAAAATGCAATATATTTATTTACTGGAGGATTATTCATGCTACTTGAATCAATGAAGACAAAAATAAAAAGCAAATTAGAAAAATTAATTTTAGTGATGACAAATTTACCTACGGCTGGTGCCCTTTATTTTAAACGAAAACACTGCTACCTACATCTGTTTAAGTATTTATAAAGTTGGGTGGAAAAACTGGTCCAAATTATGTAATTATACCACAGTTTAATATTAGTAGAGATGAAATAGACAATCTTTAGGTTGAGGAGAAAACTGAGACAAAACATTTGCTTGTGGCAAAACAGCGGACTTATTAATTCTTACATTCAACCTTCCATCACAACATTATCATTCCATGTTTCTAAGATTCTTTACAGAAGAGTTACTCCTCAACATCCAATGGAAATGAAACCATGGAATCACTTAAGGACATAAACTATAGTCAGAGTATTTTTGAGTCTCAATGTAGAATCACCTCTTTCCTTGTAAATTATAAAGGGCATTTATGTCATCTGTATACCTATTTTCTCATCTATCAAGTAATAGTATAGGTAGTGCATTGTGTATCTGTAATGTTGCATACAGTCATACTTATAAAGTTTATAAAACCATGAGGCATCTACAATAAGAACTACTAATGTTTATTCAGCATAGCAGAGAATAGAGTTTATATTTTTCCTTATTTGCTTCTCTCTTTCTCTGTCCCTTCCTTGTATGTTAGTGTTCTTCCATTTTCCCAGCTATTTTTCTCACCCCTTCAACTCCATCCTTTCATCATTTAAAAGGTCTATACTTAGTTTCTATATATTGTGAAAAAGTCTGTCTGAAAGAAGCAGGCCAAGTTCCAGGGGTCTTATGAGAATCTCTAGAGTTTGGGCTTTACTCACTTGTGAGCTCCAGTGAGCTATGGATTGTGCCAGATATGAATTTAATAAATTCTACTATAAGTAGGTCTGATTCATTGCAACTAATGCAATTCTGTTTTCTCTAACCACACCAAAAGTTCTTGACAATATGAATGACCTCCCATTACTTATCAACAAAAGCTAAAAAGCCCAACCTGGCTGGTAAAGCAAAGCATCCCAGCAGGCCTAACCACTGAGCACCTCCATACCAAAATGAACAGTACACTCCAAATGGAATCACAAAAGATCAATCAAGAAGAGAAAAAGAAGGACTGTAATCCTCTAGACTACTGATTTTGATATTTCTACATAGAAAACAAAGCCTATACTACAATCCAACATGATTCCAATGAATATTCCATATTCTAAAATGTCATTCTTAAGTGCACCCATTAGAATTCACCCTCCCAAAGAGAATCACAGATGTCCTTATGATGGGACAAGACTTTACAGTCTTTGATGTTTCTGCCAGCAGCACCAAAGAGAAAGAAGTATGCCATATGTTTGAGTAGGTTTAGTCAGAGCTCAGCCTGGTGTGAAATCAGTCTCTGATGACTGCTGCACTGAATAAGAAATGTGCAAGGAAACATTAAATGTAAGGGACTGGAGTTTGTTTAGTCTCAAAGGCTTTGACATTTCCTTTATGCTTTTGCTGAAAAAAATTTTAAACTAATTTATTATTAGGTGCCTTACTCTCCTAGGAGCTCAAAGTGAGGCTCATATTTTTCTTGTCTAGAATATGACATAGTTCTCCAAGTCCTTTCTATGATGAGTAAGTAAAGAATGTTAATGAAAAACCATAAAGATGCACATGTTGTAAAACATAGTTATTGAGACATGTTCATATATAATGCATATGCACATACACAGGGAGGAGAGTATTATCATTTTATCATGTGAATATGCATGAAGATAAAAATCTGGCAAACATTACTAATGACTTTCCTCAGCATTGTAATCAAATCTGTAAGTAAAAATGTTAGGGGAAAGGGGGGATATTGGGGCTCAAGGTTTGCTGCCTTTATTGTGAGAAAAATATGTAGATGATATCATAAGTGAGCAACATATGTCACAATTCCGTCATAGTCAGGACATAAAGAAGAATCAGAAAGTGGGGCCATGTTATGAGATCTTAGGAAGCACAGTGACTCATCTTCTTCAGCAAAGCTCTATATTCTAAACTTCCAGGCATGCCTAACGCCCAGTTCACAGGTTGCATGCTTCTTGGGATACTGTGACCATGGCCCAACATATTTGTAGACCATAATATCACATTATGTCAAAGGTTAGTCAGTGGTTCTGAGCCTACATAATGCTGCCACTTTTTAATAGAGTTTCTTATGTTTTGGTGACAGCTTTTTAGTCATAAATTGTTTTCATTGCTAATTTATAACTGAAATTTTACTACTGTTATGAATTGTGATGTATACATTTTTAAAAACTGGATCTTGTCAAAGTGGTCATGACCCACTTGTTGATAACAATTGGGTTAGATGTTTCTGAGAGATTCCACAATGTTCTTAAACACTCTCTGAGACCAAGAGTCACACAAAGTGAGGGGAGACATTCACATTTAAACCAAAGTAACACTTATAATTTTTGTTGACTATGAGTTAGTAATCTCTATTTATTATTTTATAAAAAGATTAACATATTTCTGGAAGAGACTATAATTTCCTTTTGTGGAACATTATCATGTGCCCTCCTATGTACCTGTAGGCAGCTGCCTGCTACTAAAACTTCTCTCATTTGCCTCGTTGTTTATAGGCTTTAACAACCACTATTCTACTAGTTATTATTTAAAATTAATAAAACTTTTAGTATTTTGTGAGTGATAACATATAATATTAGTTCTTCATATTTACTTTTTTCCCTTACCATAATCAAACAGCATTTAATTCTAGTTATTATCACAGAACTTGGGGCTGGGGAAGAGTGGTATTGAGAACTTACCTGCCCTCAAATCACTCATACTCTAGCAAAGAGAATCAGACATGAAATTAATTGATACGTGGAAACTCAGTGCATAGGAAATGTTCATGTTCCATGGGTGGAAAGAAATAGACAAAGTTAGAAACAGGCATTCTCCGAGGAAAGAGATGTATCTAGTCAAACCTGTTTTGAAAAAGTAAGGCAGTCTAAAGACTAACTTGTAACCAAAGCACTGCTCACATAAATTTAGATGATAAGGTACAGTATTTCATGTATAAGGTTCATTCTTTTCAATGACCATAGATACAGATCCTGTTTGTTATGCTTCACAACAATAATTGTAACTTTGAGAGTGTAGGATAGAGTATTTAGTTACCCCAGTTATGCATCTGTTGCTAATTAAATTGAAGAAAATGTACTGAATCAGATTACTAAGCATAGAAAAAAAATGCCACATCCTAACATAAACTCTAGTTTCATTTGATCAGTTTGCAATTTCTGCAGAAGCCAGAAAAATAAAAATTATCCACTGGGAAGAAAATACCTTAAGAAAAGAAGAATAACAAAATACATGCAATATAAAAGTTGAGAGTTAAATACTATAGTACATCACAAAGGTGAAGCAGGGTAAGAATGTATCTATAGAAGAGACGATAAGACAAGAAGGGAGTGTTAATCAACATGAACGGATATTAAAAGACCATATGGAATGAACTATCTTGTAACTAATGTGAATGTGGTACATATAAATTATATGGAGATACTTGTAGAGCTGTAAAAGAAAACTTTTAGAAGCTATGGATTATTTAAAAACCCAAATGCCTAGGGTGAGAATCTTGTCATGAGTTTTCAGGCAGGGACATCCAATAATCCTGCAAAATAGAATAGGCTTTTGCTATTTTTTTTTTTTTTTTTTTAGTTTTCTGGCAGAACAAGTTGATAGGTTATTATTGCTTAAAACATCAACGATGTTGCTTGTATAATACAGAGAAATAAAGCCAGAACTGAGCTAGGAGTGTTCATCTTGTTGGTGAGCTTTCATAGGCCTGGAAGAGACTATGTAGACACTGGGATGGCAGAAAAGGCCATCAACAGAGTTATTTATGTGCTCTAGAAACTATGAGAATAACAACCAAGGCAATTTGAGTACATATGTTCAGTAGTGGTACTAGTGTTATGAAAGGAACTAATATCTCCTACTCAACAGAAAAAAATTCATGCTTGGACTGTAAACCTGGTCAGAATTGAAAAGTCAGTGACAGGGGAGATTCTAAGGTCTGTAGTGGAGGAGGAACATTTGATACCATTGTTTTGGTAATTCACATATCATAAAATTTATGTATTGGAAACCAATGTTCTCAGCCTTAATCATAGAAGTCTTTTTCTAATGAATCATGGTGACTTAAGACTCATCATTGTGCAAGGTGCTGAGAATGTTGCAAGATTCTTCAGGGAACACTGCCAATGTGGCAACAGCAAGAACATGAGATCAGCAAGACAGGGTGAAGAATAGTGAAATGCCATATTCTCTGTAAGAGATGACTGTCATAATCAGAAGATCACAGCAGCTGTAGATACTTTCACTGAACCAGTGCATGCCTGTCTACTGCCAGGCATGGATGACACTCAGAGAACCCTAATCATCCTTGATAACCATTTACTACTGACAAATTCAGGGATTAGAATGCCACTGGCTTCAGTTTTGATGATCCTACTAGCATCCTGTGGACAGCACCAATCCAGTGGTTACATTTGTGACCCTCGTTAAACTAACTTGGCCACAAAACCAAACTAAAAGTAGTGACTCTGAGAAAAAGACTAATAAATAGGAAGGAGTTGATAGGGATGAAAGAGAGAGATTAGGCAGTGGGACAGGAGACAGAGTGGTTAGATTGCATTATATAGACAGATAAACTTGTTAAAACTAAAATAATTAATAGAATTTTAGTACTATGACTGACTATTATAAGACACTTTCTCGATCACTGCTACAGTTAATTTCAGCAAGTGGTATAAAGGTATATCACTATAGACTAGTGTGCACCCATCCCTTTGGACACACATATAACTTCTACAGCTCATTTATACCACTTTCAAAAAATGTTTTGAAATGCAGCAAGATTTACAGAAATTATAGCACTGTGTTAGAGGCTTTCCTTCATTACTCAGAGCAGCAAGTGATTGTCACAATGCACTCACTAATTTGAAGAAACACAGATCCCTTTCAGGATTTCTGAGTGACTGATTGTTCTGGAAGTGAACACTTTCCAATGCAATGAAATCTGTGTCCAAGTATTGTGAGTAGCCTGCATGTAGATTGATGTTGCATATGACACATGATTGGATAGTGAAGAGGTAGGCAGAGAAAAGGTAGAAAAATGGTTGAGGGGGTGGAGAGAAAGGAGAAATCAAGATAGAGCTCCAGAAAGATGAGCTGGATCCAAGTGGACTTGATTGGCATTGGGTAGATATAAATATTTCAAGTGATCCTGTAAGTCTTTTGTCTCATATAGAAGTGCAGTTTGTGTCTTTGTCCATTGGATATAATCATATTGTCTAGAGGGCTTATGGATTGAGAATTTAATATATAAAACAACCATGAAAGACAACTTGGATTTGCCTGTGCTGGACAGTAGAAAAATGGAACATGCTATGGTGGTTGTATCCACATGGGACAGGAACAACAGGGTAGGCAGAGTGAACCACCTGGGAAGAGAATCTCGTTGAGAGTTTAGCTGGTGGACTTAATGACAGAGTCCATGTGCTCTGCTACGCAATACAGTAGCTTCCATGGAGTGAGAACATGGTGGCTATTAAAGGTTTAGGATTAGGGTTAGGGTTAGGGTTAGGGTTAGGGTTAGGGTTAGGGTTAGGGTTAGGGTTAGGGTTAGGGTTAGGGATAGGGTTAGGGTTAGGGTTAGGGTTAGGGTTATGGTTAGGGTTAGGGTTAGGGTTAGGGTTAGGGTTAGAAATGATATAAATTTCATATTCTGGGAGGAAGAAGACAGAGTTTTATAGAAACTATTATAAATCAGTAAGGTTTGTTTTAGCAATAGTTTTGCTTGTTAAGTTTGTACCATTTCAAAATGATTTGCTTTTTTTTAAATTTGTATGTATGTGTGTGTGCCTGTGTGAGCTATATATGTGTCAGTTGTGAGCTGCATGATGCAGCCACCGCGAACTGATCCTATTTCCTGTTCCTTAGAAGAGTGTCTTCTTAAAGCTGAGTCATTCCTCTAGCACAAGGTGATTTGTTTTTGTTTTTGTTGTTGTTGTTGTTAAGTCTTTGTTTAGTGTGAAAGACTGTCACATGCAGCCCCATACTCTGAGACTTGCCATCCAGAGCAAGTTTGCCTTGTACTTCTGACCCTCTAGCTTCTACCTCTTGGATGTTGATGTTACAGAAACAAGCCACAAGACCTGGTCTATTGTTTTTTTCTATTTTGCTTTGTACCATCTAGTCACAGTTGATTTTATTTACTTCATATTTAAAATTTTGAATATTTATCATCTTTATACTAATTATTGATTTTCTGCTATGAGAAAGTTATGCTCTAAGTTGACCTACATAAGTAGATCCAAGGAAGTTCCAATATTAACAATCTCTCTTCTTCCACTCACCTTATGTTTTTCAGGGCTCTTTAATGTGATTTGTTACAATGAATAACATTTCATGAAATGAAAGTCAGTGAACCAGCATATTAGGCAGCCCATGACCTGATTGTTCTGACCTCTCAGAGTACTGTCTGTCAATATACTTGGCAAGATGAGTTCACTCTTTTTATTCATGCATAACAAGGGTCACTTAAATTTTAAGGGATTAAACGTTTCCTGTACGTTTGGCATCAGTTAAATCTACTATTGTTTCACAATCTAGCAACAGGATATGTGGGTCTCAATATGTTTTCTTTGGGGTATTTGAGTGTATGCCTGCCACAAGTTGTGTTTATTGGCAGTAATAAAACTACATTTAAAATGGAACCAAGTATTATGTTTCCACATTTTAAAGCACCAAGACACATGCAAATGGAAGACATCAGTATGACCTAGAATGCCAATGACTATCATTGTCCTAACAGATAATTCTAACATGTAATATCTTTTTATACCTTAAATGTCTTGGTTCTTAAAAATTTATACAAGTATATTCTAGGCACATATAGTAAAATTTAACCTAAAAATGTTGGGTCAAATGTATTGATAATAAGTTATTTATGATATATTTTAAGAAAAATCCAAAAATTGATGTAATTTTCTTACATTCTTTGTTGCAAGCTAAGAAATGAGTTATAGTACACATCAAATGTAAAACCAAATATGAAAGGTGAAGGGATATTTAGGGAAGCAATCATGTCTGAGTAGAAGCATTAAATGAGGCAAAAAGTATAGTGTGAAAAAACAAACAGGTCCCAGAACTCTGTTGATCATAATGATGAACAAATTTTAGATAAGAGAAAATTCAACAACCTGGAAGGCTTGGGGAAGGGCAAGTTTTCTGTGCCCTGTGGATGGTAGGCATATTATTTAATTCTGTGTTACTATAACGCAATACCTGACAGACATGATTATCTTACTAGATATAAAGGTTATTTTGACTCTGTTTAAAACGTTGCATTTCATTGATTGTCCTATGCTGTTCTGCAGTAAGAAGGTACATCATTATAGGAGTGTTTTATAAAGGAAGCTGTTGAACTCTTGGTGACAGATAAGCAAACTGAGAAAAGAGGTGAGCAAGGACAGCAATATGGCCTTTACTAGTATCCTTTCATATAACTGGAAGCCTTAAAACTATCCTTATACCTTAAAGTTTCTACTACTTCTTCAGAGAACCACGGGCTGAGGACTAAGCCTGCTACTTCTCCCTTATGGGGATGGGTACATGTCTATATCAAAGCAGTAGTAGATACTAGTACAAAGTAGGGTTTACAGATAGAAGTGAGGTTAGCATATATGAGTCCCCAGATTAAATCTCTAATACATGGGTGGGGGGTGTGGGTGAAGCCAGATAGCATGGGAGTGATTTTGGTGATGTTTGAAGGTGTCAATCCCAAAGACTGAAGACTGGATTTAAACACAAAGAATTTAGAAAAGAGATATTTGCATAACAAGGCTGCATCTACCTCACTAGAGTATGCCAACTTTAACTCACAATTCTAATGGAAGCTATTTCAAAGGCCTTAAACTCACTGATGCTTGAGAGACAGAGCCCTTATGAGGAGTGACTTCCAGACTTGAAGGTACTAGAATGTTGGTATAGTTATCTTAATATCATAAAAGATATTATGGCTTACCATTTGATCAGTTAAACACATGTTTTAAACTAAAAATACACTCAGACCTCACGAATTGTAAAAATTCTAAAATAAACATACTCTCAGATCTTAAGAATTACAAAAATCCTAAATTAAGAAGTCATGAATAACTGAGGTTCTAAATTATTGTCAAAATCTTATTAAAATGACTACATACAAGGAATTGATCAAAATTAGGTTAGCCTCAATTCAAGCTAATATTCACTGTGTGGTACTTATAGATATCCCAGAAATTAGATCACTGGCCCTGGTTTGTTGGTGAAATGACAATATTTAATTATTGAAAGAAACTGATATGGGTTTATTAGATTGTCAGGTCGAACATTTGAAACAAAGAGGACAAAGTATAAATCTTGACTATGTGCCCAGTACTCACTGTGATACTAGATGATACAACAAAATTGATCATTTTCTTGTCATGAGAATAAATTCTTCATTTTCATGGTTTTGAAAATTTAAATACAGTGTTGATAATCACAAGCTACTGGTATGTGATTCTCTCTCCAATATGTACCTGTTGACCAATACACAGCTTCATCATAGCCTTATCAATAAGTTTCACTTATTTTAGATTTTGCTTATTTCAGATATGCTTTTTTGAGATCTGTTTATGACTGACACCACATAAGGTCTCTTTTGATGTGCCTAGCTTACCTCACACAACGTTTATGAATATATACATATACATATCATTATGTTTTCATTGTATTTATATATATATATTATATTTATAATCACATTATTAACCTACATCAATGGATCTTGAAAATGATTTGATAATTTGGTTATTGTGAATTCTTCTGCAAAAGGTGTGGGACTACTGATGATTATTTTCAAACTGATTTTGTTGTCTTTGGAATTATGACCAAGACCGAGATTCTAGAATAATATGGCTGTCCTGCTTTTAACGTTGGATGAATTTCTATACTGTTTCTGCAGTGGTTATATAAATCCACATCTCTACCACAGTATGTTAGAATCTATAGTTCACTATCCCCAGGCCAACACGTATTACCATTTCAGTTTCGACCATTGTAATCAGGGTAAAATTTTATCTCATTGTGCTCTGCTGGCTACACATGTGACAAAAAGGGAGTGGGTTATACTTTTGTTTTAAATTATTTTGTTTTATGTGTTATTTTTCTAAATGTCATTAATGTTATGTCAGTGTATGCCAAAAATTCTTTCTGAGTATCATTCTTAATTTTTCACAATATTTCAAAATCCTCCCCTATTTTTTATTCCATCATTGAACGTTAGATAGCCTCTTTTACAGTATCATTAATCTCTGTAAAAATTAATCATTAATTTACTATCCCTGCATTGTTGTTTATGCAGTAGAGGAGATGATTCTCTCTTTTGCATTTATGACTCTTCTAGGACAGCAATAAAGCTTAAAATTCACTCCAGCCTATGATTCTGGGGGTGCCACATAGTGATGACCCAGGCAGGCAGAACAAGTTTGTTCTCTAGTTTTCTGTCACATTTCTCCAGTATCTGATGGACCTAAAGTCTGAGCTTCAACAACCAGTGAGAGTATTCCGGTGGTCTGCTATCAGAAGCAGCTGCTAGCTAGATTACACCATGGCTTTGTATAAGCCATGGAGTTAGAGAATGAATATGTTCTTGTGCTGCTACTTGGGTTCTGCAGTTAGAGAAGCGTGTAAGATGGCTATTGAGTCCAGGTAAAATAAGTCACTAAGTGCACAAATGAGATGAATATCCATGCTTCTTGGAAATGCGTAGTACAAGATTTTTTTTTCTGTCTGAGTAAAGAAATGGGGTACACTTCATAGTGGTTTGAGTTGTGTGTGCCTCTTTAGATCAAACAGGAATATTTCATACAGTTCTCAATATAAATGAGTTGGTAGGACCTTTTCTCCTGGCATCATCATCGCTGATGGACTATTTGGATATGCTTTGCTTTCACAGACAGAGAAATTAGAACCCATTGATGCTCTGAAAATTACAAAGTTAAGATTTTCCTTCCTGAATGGGATTTTTAGAATTGGCATTGGCATGAAGATCAGGCAGTCTAAAAGCTCAGTCCAGATTGTGTTTCCCACCATTGATTGTAAAAGTAACTTTTATTTGCCTATGGTAGTTGTCCTCTCAGAGGCTTACTGCTGAATGAACTCTTCCTATTTCTTTCTGAACTCTGGCTGGCTGGTTCAACTTAGCTCTTTAGGATCAAGCTCCTCTCCAAGCTGACTGCTGCAATCTGGCTTTTCTCAAGTTCTCACTGAATCACTCTGATTTGCCTCAAACTAACTCTGGCAACTTGTTCTAGAGTTGGGCTTATCCTATCTTTGACTCTTTCTGTGAAAATTTTCTATAAGTCATCACTTTGTCTGCACCTCAGTTAGACTCATACTTTTAAACACAGCTACATCCTTCTATAAACTAACCTTACTAAAGGCATGTTTGCATTTCAGTCAAATTATACTGTAGATCTAGAAAGTATTTGGATGTGATGCATTTTTAGAGCAGCCAGGTAGATAGATTAAAATTCCAATACAGAGTGAACTTCCTGAGATCTCACAAGGCCAAATGAGATGATGCCTGCTTATGGCTCTTTTCACTGTAGGAACTGAAAACTATGTCCTCTGTCTTGGCCTGTGCTCAATTGAGAAAATAAATCTTACCCTTCTAAGTCGAATTTCATAAGATTTTCTGACTGTGTAGGTATTTTAGACATACACCTACATGCCTTCAAGATATAATTTAGTCTGGATAATTTTTAGTTGAGCTTTCAGGAGTAAGGAGATGAGGCCCAAGATCTATTTTTCTGCTTTCTTCCTGATGTTACTTTTAACAAAATTATGTTATATTCCAAAAAGACCTATTTCTATCATATGTTTGTATTTTTTAAGTTTCCTTGCATGTATACTTTAAATTTTCTTGGCTTTCAAAATTTTTACACAGATTGCTATATAATTTTAATTTTCATTGTCCATTCTAATTTTTATTTAGTTTCTAGCTTTTAGGTGCACAGCACATATTGAAATAATTTTTAACACTACCAACCAAACTCTTGATATTAGAAATACAACTGAGGACTATCATAGCATCAATATTTTGTTGTACACTTGGAACAAAATTTGAGGCTGATTTCAGCACCTTGGCTAGAGCAATGGGATTAGCAACATTTTTATATTTTGTTCAGTAGGTTGATATGTTTCTAGTTCTGTGTCCAAAGGTGATTGATAAAGAGATACTTAAGTCAGCTAAGCATTCCATGAGTAGCATGCATAAAAGGTGTCAGAAACTTTGTTAACTTTTATTATCCTACTGAAGAATATTAATAAAAACCAATCAGAGGGCTTTGAAGCTGAGTTAATAAAGAACATATGACCCAGGTCTTTCTCACATTGTGAATAACTTTTGGGAATTTTTCCAATTGGGAATTTATCCACAAAGTACCAATCTACTTATTAACACAATAATTGTACCTAGTAAACAACAAGATTTCTGGTGTAATAAATTATTTAATTAATTTCAAAAAAAAGCTTTGTGTGTCTATTTTTGATATAAAATGAAATGACTAATATCAATATGTAAATCTAAGATTTTTATTTATGAAATGAAAGTGGAAATATTATGATACAGATTTCATTACTTTATGTTTATTACTATTTTTAAAAGTGTCACAAATATGTGATTTATGACAATTGGTTAGTATAATGATTAACAACTCTTGTTTCACATTATTATTTTATGAAAGAGTCACAAACAAAAAGCTCAGAGGATGAGTATGTGTGAGAGATGTAGTCCTGCTTCCCACTGACTGTTAAGGGGGGAGGGGTGATGCTATTTACCCCTCAGGAGTCTGAGGCCAAAGGTCAGAGTTGTCCTGTCACAGATACCTTTTTTCTTATTTTGGCTGGTTAATCTCCATCCCCTTTTGTTAATAGGGAACCTGGTGTTTTCTTAAGGTTTCTTGAAGAATTTATTTTTCAATTAATCACTTAGGGTAGAATACCTATACAGTAAATTAAAGGACCCAGAAAGCTGAACTCAGTAGTGACACACCAATTGGAATGTTGGATTATGGGGACTCAAGGGTCTGGGATAAAGGAGGAGGACTGAAATAGAATGATTTCACAAGGAGACCTTGCTATTAGACAGAAGGTATACTGCCTTCAGCTTTGGTGCTTTGCCTCTTCTGTAGTTGAGCCCTATAGGCATCTAGTTCACTCAGTGAAGAAGCAGTTATCAGAACAAACCTTTTCTCTTCATGGTAATATCTACAGATGCCTGCTAAGGAACCTAAGTTTTTTAGCCTAATTTCTCTGCTGGTAAGGAAGGCTCTACAGCTATATTGAGCATAACTCAAACATAACAGTAACTGGATAGTAAATGTTTTATCTAGTTCCATTGCTGTATATTGCCTAAATGGGCTTGTGTTTGAAATTATTGATTTGGTTGTCCTATCTATCAAATGGAAAGAATTAGGAAGTAGTTTTGTTACCAATGATGCCTTCAAAGAGAGTCAGGGCATCAGCCATCTAAACGTCTTTTTTTCTTTTTCTTGAGTTGGGATTGAACCGAAGGCCTTGCAGAAACTAGGCAAGTGCTCTACCATTTAACCATAACCCCCCAGTCCTGTTGTTTTTCTTGTTCATTTCTAATTCTATTAATAGATTTTAGATTTTTTTCCCTGAAACCAGTTGAATCAATTCCAAAATAAAATACTTCTCACGGACATATAGACTTCCCGGTCTGACTTTGTATTTTGAGTACCAAGAACAAACCTATTATTTCCCCCTGCTATGTACTGTAGTCCTGCTAGTGAGAGAAACCAAAATACCCCTGGAAAGTGGGTGGTAGAACATTTGACTTTTCATTAAGAGGAAAGATAAAGTGACCATGTTAGGGTTTTTGACTTTGTTGTTGTCATTTTTATACTGAGTGAAATGCTGGAAACTCAAGACTATGAGTCATGGTTTTGCCACTAACTGGTTGGGTTCTAGAGCAGGGTAACTCACCCCCCTGGCCTTACTTTTTGCCTGTGTAATACAAAGATTAGCATAGAAGACACCAACATAGAATACAATAATGCTGACATCCAATGAAGTGGCATTTTATAGTTCTAACTAAATTTGTACTCTTTATGGAATATATTTCTAATAAAGTGCTTTTTCTTAAAAAGAAACAATAAAAAAAAACAAAATTAGTAAATAATTCTCACAGCATGGCATTTCTAGATCAGCATCAACTTTATGAACATCTAAAGAATAGAGCTACTGTGAAGGATGTATAATATTTATACATTCCAGAGGAGCCTGAATACACCTAATAAGAAAAGTCACTGTCTAGTAAGATTCCCATTTTTCTATGCTATTCTATAAAATATGATTAATGTATAAAATTAACTTGGATTATACCTATAATGAGACATTTATTTGGATTATTTATAAAAAATTAGCCTTTTATATCTCAAAATTTATGAGCGTTACCAATTGATAGAATCAGAACTTTCAAATTCTGGGAAATTTTAGTAAGATAATTAAAATATTAGTATTGGGGCTTGAGAGATGACTCATAATCAAGAGCACGGTTTTTCAGAGGCTTGGGTTCAGTTCCCAGCACCCATAAGGCAGCTCACAGCCATCTGCCATTCTACTATTATAGAATCTGACACCCTTACAAAAACACACATTGTCAAAACACCAGTGCACATAAAAATGTATTAGTTCTCCTGATTTCAGTAACTTTATTCACTTCAACTTCCAAATCAGCAGGTGGGATTTTTCTTACCTAACAGACATTCCATGAATATTAATTTCAACAGTTAAGAACACAGCAAACACACCCTAACAATTGTTTCAAAGTTATTGTAGCTGCTTCTTCAGGATAGCATCACTGGGTGCAGAGGACTTTATGTGGTTAAAACCCAAATGATGGGTTTTACAATACATTGGGTTTAAAGTACTTACAATATGGTCCTGGTTTATAGTACTTTCTTCTCAGACAGATGACAACACATGGTTAGAGTTCATGCTACATGTTCAGCCTATGTAAGATTTTTCAAGGAAATATTATATTATTAATAGTAAAACATCAAGATGAGGAGTTTGGAAATGATCTCAGTTTTTCTTGTGGGATATTGATTTAATCTTATAACGTTCTGAATATTTTGAAAAAAAAAATAAACCCTTAAGAACTAGACTCACTTTTTATTGTTTGAGGCCAGTGTAAACTGATGTGTAGCGTGACCCCTGCTGGTTATGATAGAAATGACATATTTAAACCATTGCCTTACTCCTGTGGATTCACTGCCCATTATCAGTGCTCTATGATACAGAGAAATTCTATTTATGGAGAATAGAATTTTGCTGGATTGTAGGGACATATGAATCCTTTATGAAAATAAATCTTGTAACCAACAATGCTGATTCCCATTCCTGAGAGTTCTTATATCATGTCTTGTCTGTCTTCTGTTATCCTTTTCTCCTGTACCTATACTCTTTGTAATGACAATGTTACATCCCCTGAATGTCCTTGATACCATGCTTTCAGCAAACACTTTTCTAATTTTCCTGTAATAAAAAAACTTTCGGGACAAGATTATATTTTGAAATAAGCATACATGAAATTAAATAATTAAATATGTATTACTTATTTAAAATGACCTGTTTCAATAAGCATGAAGGGTTTTCCTTTGACAGTTTAAAGATGAATACTTTTGCTCTATATAATGGGTATGAATACAGTTGAGGATGCTTGCAGCTACCCATTGGACTGAACATGAGGACCTCAATGAACGAGTTAGAGAAAAGACTGAAGGAGCTGAAAGGGTTTGCAACCCCATGGGAAAAACAACATTATCAACAAACCAAATCCTTTAAATCTTCAAGGAACTAAAACACCAACCAAAGTGTACACATGGAGAGACCCATGGCTCCAGGTGCATATGCAGCAGAGGATAGCATGGTCTGGCATAAATGGGAGAAGAAGCCTTTGGTTCAATGAAGGCTCATTTTCCCAGTGTAGGGGTATTCCAAGGCACTGAGCTGGAGAGGGTGGTTGGGAGAGGGAGCGCCTTCATCGAAACAAGGGGATGTAAAGGGGGGATGGGAGTGGGGGAAAGGGGATAAATTTGAAATGTAAATACAGAGAATATCCAATCTAAAAAGTAAAAAAGAATAATGACTCTGAAACTATACATCATTCAAAAGATTTATTATCACTCTCAGGTAAAAACACTGACAAGGAGAAGGGGAGTTTACTCCTAAGGATGCTGTGAGCAGAGGAGCCATATTCTTTTTTTAATTAAGTAATGCATTTATCCACTTTACATCCTGACTGCAGCCCTCCCTCTTCTACCATCCGTCCTTCTCACATGGTCCCTCCTCCACCCCCTTCACCTCTGAGAAGGGAGAGGTGTCCCTGCCACCCCCTGATTCTGTTCATTCTCTTGGCCCTCTTTCTCCAAGAGCCACCTAGTTTCAACTGTAAAATACATTCTTTGTTCACATGGTTGTAAAAGGAAGGGATATCCATGCACATTTTGCTTTGATTTGCTGACATAAGCATATCCTTGTAATTGCTGCAGATATGAATCTGTCGGTGTACAGAGGCACTGAAAAAAATGGTTTTTGAGTTCATCAGTGGGCAGTTTAAAATTCTAGATTATTTTGTCCTCACTGTTGCTAATGAGAGAGTTCACAACAAACTTGATTCAGCTTCTAGGTCTCTATCATTTCAAAAGTCTGTTGACTAAAGTATTGATACAAATGTTTAGTATGCACAGTAAGAGGGCCAAGTGGAGAAAGTCATAGTCCTTAGACTCCTAAGGAGAAAAGGCAGTCTTTGGCAAGATGGTGTTCTAACTCCCAGTGGAGGCTGTGGTGTTGACGTTCAAACAACACACCAGGCAGTTGGGCCCAGGGGAGCACCTGTACAGGTGCCACTTTCAGATTCCACCTGGAACCACACCTTGATCAGCAGGGATGCAAGAAGGGGGATTCTACAGCCTCTATAAGGTAACAAACCCCAAGAGGCAGACATGAATGGAGGGTGTGTTTTGGCCTTTTGCCTGAATATAAGGAGGGTGTTGACTTCTTCCATCATCCTCATTAAATAGTGCCTCCGGCTGTCAGATTCCCTGCAAAGGAGGATCCTGAGGGAAAACCCCCTCCACAGGGTCTTCAATGCAGCAGGACGTCCATGCCTTTCTATTTCGAATTATCAACCTGGAATAAAGATAAAGACCAAAGCCAAGTACACCTATTATTTCCCTAGAAAAAATATTTAGTTGTCCATGTCCAAAAACAGAGGAGAGAGAGCACCTAGGGTGTATGAATTCAGGGATTCTTTATGCATTCTAGTTCTTCATGAAGTCTAGGTCTTCAACCACTATCTAACTAGCCTTCTAGCATTATGTAAAATGGTTGCACACAGAAGAGAATAATGCCAGTACCTCAATGACTATGACATCTATTTCCTAAAAGCCCTTTGCATGCTATGCATGTGCAGGCGTGGTACCACATATGCATAGATACTTACATGTATTCCAGGCAAGTGTTGTATAGCTGTAGAAACACAGATGACATGAGGTGTCTTCTTCAGTTTTTCTCTATTGTACTTACTGAGGCAAGACTTCTTCCTGAACCCAGAGACCTCAAATTCTATCCATTCTAGCTAGTCCATCTGCTCTGTTTTAGATGGATCCTGGGCATGTGCACTTATGTGCCCTTGCGTTTTCTGCAAACACTTTATTCATTTAGCAATCCCTTGCCCACCATCTAGCAGACTTTTATGTGAAATATTTGTACATCTCTGCTTTAGGTTTTAATATGAACCGACATAATTAGGAAATAAATGAATTTTCCTTTTACCTTATTTGCCATTTTTGGTAAGAGACACATCACTATTTTCAAGGGTTAGTTACTCCTTGATATTTTGCCACCATTCCATCCCCATATTAAATTTGAGATGTGCGAATTAGATCTCTGCTGAGAATCATGAGATTTTGAGTCTCCAACTGTCTAGTGGTAACAATAAGATAGAGGATTAGGAGTGCTGTCTACTTTCAGAGACTTTGTATCAAAGGCCTGATGTGTTCTTCTACAGTCATGGTGCCATATATTCATTTTACTTCCATAAAATATATATTATAGCACAGAGAATATTTTGGGGGCTTCAATTAGTGTTCATGATTGACCAGAAAACTGAGCCTAAGTTTCCTAATATTTCTCATATAGATATTTGTATGATTTTTCCGATTTCCTTTTCTAGTCTCGCTTACCCCATGTGCTCCCCAAGCCCTGCCCTTTCTCCAATATGTCTTTTTCTTTGTTATTATTACATGTAGGTATCAATGCATAGATGTGTAAATATGACCTGTCCAGCCTGCTTTGTGTTGTTTGCATGTATATAATTTGAGGGCTCCATTTGATACTCAATACGCAATTATTGAACTCATCCATGAAAAACCAAGTCTCTGTCTTTCTCAGTGGCTACCAGCTTCTTGTAATTTTTTATCTGGGGACAGGAATCCAAGAGACTTGCATTTACCTCTTTCCATGAAGCAGGTTTATCATTACTGTTATTGTCCAAGCCCTCTCTAGGCAATGGAAGTATTGAAATTAAATGAGTGTAGTTTCCCTGCCATTTGTTTCCATTCCATTTTCCTTGATGTTCCTTGAGATTAAGGTGTAGAAGTTGTGTTGTAGTTGTGTCCATTGGTTCAAAACAACCCATGGATAGTTTTTCTTTGTATTTTGTTCAGCGTACTGAAATTGTCAACGTAATATCCACAGTACAGTGGCATTCTGTAATGATCTTTGCTGCAAAACATAGCTTCTTTGATGAAGGGTAAGAGGTACTTTAATCTGTAGCTATAAAGGTGAGTATTTAGAACCTAGTTAGGAGTTGTTTTGGGTTATATGTTAGAAAGCAGAGCTAAAAGGTTCTTTTTCAGATCCATGATATCACTAACCCTTGAAAGGTGGGTAAGTTTCCAGTAACAGACATGATTTTCTTTCTGTTAAGCAGTTCTTGGTCCATGATGGCTACCAGCATGGTATAAAGGTTTGCTGTTGCGCTTGGGTGCATGATGCCGTGATGGCCACTGTTGGGTTTCTTAGGTGTTAGAACTAAGTAGGACCATTTTTTGCTTCTCTCCATGACCAGCTTGTATGTACCTTCACTCCAATGAAGGCTGGTTTCCAGAAAGAGGTTTTCAGGTTAGATACAGCGTGGATCCTTGAGTTCCGTATTCGAAGTGCATGGTGTCTTCATCAACAGGGACTTCACCTTCAGCCAAAAAGTAGAACATCTTAATTTGTTCAGGGGAGTCTATTTGTCCCCCTTTCCCTTCATGTTATTTATATTCTGCTATTTCCTTAACATGCACTCATCAGCATTAGAATATCTACTTTCCTGATTTCTGACCTTGCTTTTGGTTGTATACTCACATCTAAGAATTTTGAGCTAAGAACTTACTGCTGAGAGGTAATATTAGGCATTTCTATTTCTGATAACATATCACTATGCTCAATATATTTTCTAGTTCTACCTGCTTGCCTGAAAATGTCATTAGTTTATATACCTATCATAAGTGAATTCTGTATACTTTTTTTCATTTCATTCAGAGAGAAATTAAGTCATAATTTTCTTCAAGACAAAAAGAAAAAAATAAAATCCAGACACTGAAAGAATCTCTATGCACTCCATTTAAATAGATATTATTATTATTTTCCTTGTGAATGATAGTCTAGAACAGATCACACAGACTTGGGAAACTGTTCAGTTTCCATGTGCAGTGATTCCAGTCTGTTAATTATTCCCCTTGACCATATCTAGATTCTTTCCATTTTTTTAGGGCAATCATATGTGAAAATATCAGAAAATGTGTTATGAGACAAAGCCTGCCTTTTACTTTCACGGAACTTGTCACATCCTGCATTTTGTTTGTTTGTTTGTTGGTGTGAGCAACCTTTTATCAACATTTAAGAATCTTCTTCCAATCACAGCCTCTCTTGAGATCTCAAAAGAGATTCCTGTGACCACACCTTGAACATGAATCAGTTCACATTGGAACAGATGTCTCTTCTTGAGAGCCAGAGTTTCCCCGATTTGATGAAACACGTTCAAGTTGTGCTTTTCGTTTGTAGCTAATTAAATTTTTAAATTGTATGTTGTGTTTTAATATCCTCACTAAAGCCTGTCACAGGCCATATCTATTAAACAATTATCTTCATTTTAAATAATTGTGCTTTTTAAAACCTGATTTGGAAAGGAAAAATGCATTTTATGGTGTAAAACTTATAGCAAAAAGAAAAAAGGTACAAAAGTCTCTTTTTAGTACATTGTTTCATTCAGTGCAAACCATTTCTAAAATAAGAGTTCAAAGGGCAATAAAATAAATTTAGTCATTTATTAGTTGTAGATTGATTACAAATTAACTTATAATTAGAAATAGTTCCAATAAAAATAAATCATAGCATTTACACCCCAAGTAATAAATTGTACTTGACATATGTAGATATTTTTTGTAATAATTAAAGCTAAATGCTTATGTTCATCTAATGAAGATTTACACATATGTAAAAACATACTTATGCCATAAGTTTATGTTATAAGAACTAAATGTAAATCAGGTTTATTCATAAATAATCCAAAGCAAAGACTTTGGGTCTGTAAGGATAGAGTGAGTAGATGTGGGAGGAGTTAGAAATATTGGTCATCAAAATACATTGTGTAAAATTTTGGATAATTAATAAATTATTAATATAATATGATTAAAATCAACATTAGATTCAAATTCTCATGTGAGGGAGGGTAAGTTCAAGAAAGCTGTATTAATTAAGCATTTGATACTTTTTAGGTTACAGATTATGCAAAAGCCTCATTTATAAATCTCAAAAAGGAAACAGTCAGTAACCCTAAGTGCCAATGATACTAATTCAGCTATAAACGTGTATGAAAATTAGTGCAAATGAAGAAGATTATTGTGACAACCTAGAGGGAGCAATATCTGTTGTTGGAAATCATTTGCACTATATACAAGTGCCCATCACATTCGGAAGAAGACAGAGTTTTCGTTTGTCACTTTATCTTGTAAAATATTAAGTGGATTGCTGGACAGACAAGATCGACGCATAAAAGTCAGAACATGTACTCACATAATGAAATTTCAAATTTTTTGTACATCAGTAAAGTGATAATCTATGTATAACTCAAATAAATATCAGAAATTTTGAGATATACTTGTAAAAAATGTGTGGTGATACCTCTGTTACCACCTTTCACATTATAAGTCTGAACAAATTATCCATGGGATGTAACTTCTATAAACCAGGCTGAGACCAAGTGGTTTAAAATGATCTCAAAAGCTACGATGTGTACATGGCTGTTCTTTGTGCATCAATGCACCGTACTGGACATGGGTATTTCTTCATGTCATTCATCACACAATACAGTGCTTAAACAATGCAGCTTAAATATCTGTTAACTAATTTGGTTTTCTCTTTATTTGACTTTCAAAGTAATTGTGCTATTCACTCAATTCCTAGCAGAGTAACAATCAATTCTAATGCTCAATTTATTACTCTAAAAGGAGATTGATGTCACCCAGCAGGAATATGGATACTAAAATATAAAGGGAACTCCTTTGAAAAGAAAGCATTTAAAAGTTTTATTGTTCTATGAGTTCTGAAAAGACTCTCCTGAGTACCAGTACCTTCAATGATAGTAAACAAAACTGATTAGCAATAGAAATTATAACACAGATTCTTTGATTCTAACTATCAAACTAAAATGGCGAACAAAGAACAAAAACCAAAGGAACAACTTTTTTTTTTCAAAAAAAATTACACACAGTACACATGTCAGATAGGTATTCTGGGAGGAGACAGATTGAGAAGGAATGGGGAAGAGAGGAATAGCAATGGACAATATGCAGACAGTACAGGTGCATGCCCATGATGTATGCTTAATTCCAACAAGAACAGGGTGAAAAGGAAACAGACATGTGAGAACATCTCTTTAAACCAGAAATGGATAAATTCATAATGTTAGGATTTTCATTTAAGCTATGCACATCTTAAAAATTGATATGGATCTATTGGTAGGTGCAAATGACTCTCTAGTAGGCTACACTAAGACATAAAACTGACTTATGTTGAAGAATATCAGGATGAGAATCAAATTTGTGTTGCTACATGTATCTTGCTAATAGTTGTTTTTCTTGTTTTGACTCTATACAAGGCTCACTCTACATAGTATTTGCATCATTTATCAAAATGAAAGGGAAGAATGGGCTGGGATATCATTTTGGACTAAAGCTGATGCAACCCACACTCCATTCAGAATGTTCCTGGTTCCCTAGCCCAACACTTGTATTCCAGAGTCAGGAAAACTAAACCCTCACACAATGAAATAGCTTCTCAGGGTTAACTTGTGGACTGGTCTAGATCTTGAGAGATTTGTCCCTGTACCTTGTCCAACATGGATACTCAGTATTGTATAAATATTTTGATGGTATTGCTGAATGAAGGGAGAACTTAATCAAAGTTAAGTTAGACTACAGTTCCAGTGAAACAGTTGGCAGGCTTGGTGTAGTCTAGGTAACCTTGCCTTTTTTTAAAAAATTAAAGTCCCTCAGAAAAGTTTGTATCATTTTGTTCAAAGAAACAATCTCAGATGCCAATAGAGATTAATATAGCACATTAAAGAACATGTAGTTATTTTGACTGCTATAATTTGTCATTGATATTTCTCATTGGTGATGTTAGCTCTGTTTAAGAGACACAACATCACCATGGGACATTTAATTATTTGAGCATCCATGGATATAATGTTACTCATACTGACCCTATGTCTTCAGTAATACCAAAGGGCAGAACCTCCATCCATGAACATCCAGTAGCAAATATGTGAAATAGAATTGGGAATCAGTCTAAATGTAGCCATCAGAAACAAAGACAAGCATGGAAAAAGTAGAAACCATGTTCAGACAATTTGATCAAAAATGGTATGCTGTTAATTGGTCATAATTGGAAAAGAATAGTTATGTCTTGAAAAACTATACTGGTAATTCAAAAATATATTTCCAGGCCTCAGACAATAAGAGGAAGCCAACTGCAAATGTGAACATGTAAACAATTAAAATATGAGTGAAGGAAGAGCAGTTCCCTATTAGTGTGGTTTACTGACAACCAAGCCCTACAGTTTTACATGTGAAGCCTGAAGGAACACTGGCAGTGGCAAGAGGCAGGAGAGACCTGCTGTGTTTTCTGTGGTCAGGTCCATATGCAAGAGGTCTTTGTAGCCAGAGGTCCTGGCAATACTCAGTAAGAGAAGAAGGGGTCACTAGATCTGCTTAGGAACCCAGGTAAACTTCCAGCCTCCCTCCTCATCTCGACGCACAAAGGCTTGCCCCTGGTGAAAGGAATGAGTTTTCACATTGCAATGAGGGCTCAAGGATGTAGAAAAGGCCACCTCTGTTTTGTTGGGTGACACATCTCCAGTGTGGTAAGGAAGAGTCTGCATCCTCACTGTAGGATTAGAAGCCCTGGGAAAACAGAGACGATCTTCCTTGTGGATAGAGGCAGTGTGTGAGGCATGTGTTCTCTGACCTGTGTAGTCACAGTGTAGGTCTCTAGGGGCATTTGCATAGCCAACTGCATCATGTACACACTGTGAGGATGTACTGGGAACTGTTCTGGGAAGAGAGGCGGTGGTGGCACTGTAGTTAGCTGGTAGGCTGTCATCAATGGTGTTGAGGTCTTTTAACCCAAGGGTTTGAAGAACCCAGGGGTCCACACAGGGCCCAGGTTGTTCTTCACAGTTAGAAAACTCTGTGGAGAGGTTTCTCTTGGCAGTTTTGGACTGGGGAGTCTCAGCAGGGAGGTGTCTGTACTCTTTGGGTTTCCTCTTCTCTTTTCTGAGTTTTCCAAACACTTTGGAAAACTCATCTTCTGACATCAATTTCTGGAAAAAACAATATTTGGAAACTATACTTCCTTCAGATATTTACTCTTAGACCAATTGCTTAGGGAAAAAAAGGCTAAATGTCTTGTGTGTTCCTACACAAGTAAAATAATCAATTAGCTACTATAAATAGTCTTAATAAGTTGTTACTTTAAATCCCGTTCTTTACTCAGTTTTTAAAAGTTGAAAGAAGCAGATGACATTCATAAGGTTTCAACTAAAAGAAGGAAATGCTAATGTTAATAGCTGGTGTCACTTATAAAACTTAATTATAAGTAAATAAAATAGGATAGTCATTTATAAACCATTGATTACATGCTTTTATTGGATGCAGATGCTATTAAAGTCATTAATAAAGAAATAAAACATAGTCATAAGAGTGATTGACTGAGCCTAGATTTAAATCTCATCTGAATCTAGACAGAACCTCTAATTTCAACACTGTAAACCACCTATTATTTTATTATATTAACTTTCAAAACACAACATTTGATGTATTGCATTATTCTAAATTTAGAAACCTGATATCTAGAAAGTTTGAAATAATATTGCTTTAATGAATTTATAAAATAATTGTTATGGACTAATAACCGACATTAGTATTTCATACTAACAACTGTAAAATTATGTTATAGTCAAAGCTAAACAGATAGTAAAAGAATCAATTTTAGTGAGTCTTTAAAAAAAACAGGTGGTAGTATCAAATTTAGATTAATGTCATTAATGTCATAGTTTGTCTATAAATAAGATTAAATTGATGGTAGACACATTAATGTGAGGGCAAATGCAAACTAAAATGTGAAATATCAAAGAAAGGAAAAACAAAAACCTTACAGGTGAGGTACTTATCATTGAGTTAAAGTAGTTCACTTTGAAATGCAAGGAAGGTGGGAAGAAACACAGAATGCTCTCACCACCCTGATTTCCAGTAGTGACGCTGGTGGGCAGAGAAAGGGTGCATGTGTGTGTGTGTGTATGTGTGTGTGTGTGTTTGTGTGTGTGTGTGTTTGTGTGTGTGTGTGTGTGTGTGCATGTGTGTCACTGTTGGGGTGTACTTTGGGGTCTTTGTTCCTAAAGCTAAGCCTAGTGTTCTTCTGCCTTGGGATCCCGAGGTAGAATTCTCAGCTATCTGTCTAGCACCATGTCTGCCTGTGTGCTGCAATACTCCCTGTCATGATGAAAATTGACTTACTCTCTGAACTGTAAGCAAGCTCAAGTGAAATGTTTTTCCTTATAAAAGTTGCCATGGTCATGGTGTCTCTTCATAGCAATAAAACTAACCAACACAGGCAATAAGGAAGAACTTTTGCTAACATCTAAAACATATTTAGAACTACTGATATATTTTTTTCATTTGGTTTCTACTCCAATATTCCGCATTTACTGACCCCATAGTCTTATCAATTCCTCTAATTAACTTTTGCCCTTAAACAACTTTCTTTATGAGGACTATGTAAACATCTCAAACTAGAAAGTTCTGGGAAATAGTATACAAAAATCCTGTTGAAGTGACAAATATCCTGAAGGACAATGATCCTACGAAGTCCATGTAGACGACCTGTTCAAGTAAAGCTCATGCACTCAGTCATGGGGGTTTATGTAGTGATTTCCAATGTCAGCTCACTGCCTTGAACTTTTCAAACAGATAATTACATACCTTGGCCTTCTCTTCCAGACGTTTAACCCAGGTAGAATTCAGGTATTGTCTGAGGTGATTATTCTCTTCATGTAGTCTAGCGAGTTCTTCCTCCTTCTGTACTAGAGTATCCTGGAGCTGCAGGAAGCACACAAAGGCAAAGGGTGCTCCCCTGTATTGGCTTTGTAATCTAATAATAATGCACTGCTCCCCAACCTTCTTCAGCTTGATTACTCTTGTTTGTTTTATGAAAATAGTTTCAAAGAGCCCAAGTCCTCTGAGTCCTAAATTAAATCCACGCTCCCTACCACCTGATTGTTCAGTTTTGCGCACTGCGTAGTCCATTCATTACAAAGTATTTAAAGAGATCGGATGACTCTCAAAACTGTAACCACAGGGAATCAGGTGGGTATGAAGGAAAGTGAGACACACGGAACTGTTTAAACATAGCAAGAAGAGTTAGAAGGTCTGACTGGACTCCTTCCTCATATTTGTGAAAATAAAATGGAGAGATGTGACCTTACTTCCCCTGGCAGCTGGCTGGTCTGCCTGTGTGTCCAAGAAATAAGATGGCTCACCAGGAAAGGCACAAACAAAACTTGGGAAGGAGTGATCTTTGCCACACACTTATCATCATTCCTCCTCTCAAAGACAAGCTATGTTTATTGTTGACAACGTTACTGTGTTCTTTCTTTGCTCCCGAAAGCAGCCCAAAGAGTAGGGCCACATAAATATTCCCCAGATAATAAGGGAAAAAATGGGCAATTAGGAGGTCAGTTTTTGGAGGCACTGTTTCTGTGAATTTGTTCACCTAACTGTTATCTCTTTGGGCACGCTGGGCCACTATGCTTTTAAAAAGAGAAATAAAAGAAAACTAAAAATCAATATGAAAAGGGGGAGAATCTAGAAAGAGTGGACTTCATGAAATCGAATAGTCTGAGAATTCTTGATACTTGTCCCTACCTGCTTATTTCTGTAGAGCTGAGATGAGAGCTGAGCCTCTTCCCATGAACACGAATCCAGAACAGGGAAACTTAGGTCACAAGGTGATTCTATGTGAAAATACAAACAAATGAATGATCGTATTTAGAACTGTGTGATTAAAAACTCAACAATTAACTTCAAATGTTTAATAGGTTTAGTTACTTCTCTTTTGCACAGGAAAACATTTTTTTAAAGATTTCCAAAGAAGAACGTCAACGTCGGGAAATATTTTTGCATTGCCTACAAAAGTGACCAAAGAGATGCTCTCTGTGGAGAACTGGGCAGCTCCTGGGATGAATTCTTGTTGGCTAAGAATACGGGCTATTTCTTCCACATCAGCACTTCATAGGAATATGTACTGACCCTGCTTTCCACTAGGCATAATACTGAGATTACAATACCCTTTTCTAGTGTTTATGACATTATTGAGCTTTAGCATTTGATAGTATTATGCTTAGCTCCCCGATCAAATCCTATATTGTAAAGCTGCCTTTCCACCTCACAGTGCCTACTTCTGAAATCTGAAAGGACAGAATTTGAGAATTTTATAGTATAGCATGGTAACACTTTACAGCATGTGCTTATTTATTATCTGATGCTAGACATTAAAACCAGGTCCTTGTGTATCTGGGGAAGCCTTCCATGGCGGAGCCAAATCTCCACCTCTAACTGCCAGTGACATTGTGATAATGCTTCCTTTTTCTCTGAAGAATCATATGGAGATTTTACTAACAAATTATACATGATCTATTTCAAGTGCTTATATCTGTGTATCTTAATGTTTTTAAAGGTTTATGTTTTTCATAATTTACAGCAACTATACCCAGCAATCAAAACTGTGTCTGGTTCATTCTCAGTCCAGACAGGAACTAGGCTTTACATTATTGAAACATTTAGTATTAAATCACAAAGATGAGCAAGAAAATAAAAATAAAACTTGGGTTCACATCCTGAGACATTCTTCTTCTGCTTTTGCTTATACTGAAAAGACCAGACTTAACAACTTCTTCCATGCCTTATGTATTGCTCTTTGCTTTGGTATCTTGTTATAAACACTTCAGGTTCTAAAATATCTTGGGGCAGGACGAATACACAGGTCTTTGAATTTGTAGCGCCTGGGAGTTTTACAGAAACCACACATTAATATAAAAATTTCTTTAATATGTGTACTTCTAGCCCAATGTGCTTTGTATAATTTCCATCAGCATTGGAGGTCTTCCTAAAGTTGAAGTGGGCATGTGAAACAGAAATGGTTGTTTCCTTGTGTGTAATACTGTGCTCAGAACTTGTGGTATGAAATAAACATTGTTACTCATTCTTGATTTTCTCTCAAGTTCACAGGAATCTCACCAAATTACAAAATAAATGCTCCACCTGATACCTTGACTTCAAAAACATGCTGTTTATGAAACTTTGTTATAGATCCAACATTACTTTGTGAGTTGAAAATCTCTGAGAATTATACAAAGTAGGAAGGAACAAGTTATCTCACACACAAGGGAAAGAGTTTCATTTTTACTAGTTGATGAGTATAGAACAACCAGATTAATCCTATAAAATGCAGGCATTTGGGGGCTTACTTGAATTCCCTACAATATCTCTTTTTCTGTAGAGATTAAGCCCTGTCATGAGGATTGTGAACATGCCCATTCTCCCAGGGAAGCAGAGGAGTAGAACTTACCCAGCACTTGTGGTGCTTGTTGGAGCTCAGTGTTGTCCAGGAGACCAGCAGCCCAGAAAGAGACCCAAGTCTCCTTGGAAACATCAACACCAGATTCTGACGTCGTAGTGGAATACGGGCAGTTATAACTCTGGCCTCCTACAAAATACTGATCTTGGCAAGGCAGAATGGTGTTCTGTAAAATTCAGTATGGAGGGGTGTGGGAGATGGTGTGAAGGCAGTTGGGAGAGGGAGAGAGTGGGAGAAACATAGATAAATCATATGTGGTGATGCAAATAAGCAATGAAGGTGGTAACTACAGGTCCACATACATGTTTCAATGGTGTGATTATAATTACTGAGAAAGGAGTAGGCTCTTTATATTTTCCAGTACTTTTATAAGGCCTTTTTAGAAAATACTAGCATTATTGGATGGGCCTAATTAGTAAACATCAGAAGAATATTTCCTACTGTAGTATCCAGTTCACTGATAAGCTACCCAGAAACTAAAAAAAAAAAAAAAAAAAAAAAAAAAAAAAAGTTAGGCTTCATGATTCAAAAATATAAGAACTCTTTGTTACTCTATAGGAGACATCTTGATTGTTTTTCTAATAGCCTTGGGAGATAAAGACCTTGTACTACAAAGTGTTAAGTGAACAGTTCTACATGATATCATATCAACTAACCTCCTAAACTGGGAATCTGAACCAGGTATGTGCCTTATACTGTAGGAAAACCAATTTAAGCTTATCCCTGACTAGCTCACAAATAAATGAGACTCAGAATACGGTTATTTTATTTGGCTTTGGCAGTCACTGGAGGTCACCCCTAATCTACTCTTCCAACTGCTGGCCTGGCATCCTCCCCAGCAGTGTACCCCATATACTTGCTGTTTCTCCTGGCCATGCGTTCATGGTTCATCTCCTCCCACTATGGCTTCCTCTTCTCCTCCTGCTCTTTTTCCTTCTCCTCCTCAGCTCTCCTCCTTCTTCTTCTAGCTTCCCCAGTCCCAACCAGGTAACCCATAACCCTCCCGTAATTGTCAGTAGCCAATTCTATTTAACCATGTAACCAATTACATTTAACCATATTAAAAGCTGAGAATAAAGGCAATGGGCTCTCGTTCCCTCCATCACTGAAGCTTGGTACCTTTTCCAAGTTCTCTTGCCACCAGGAGCTGCCTGGCATGCATTCTCCACTGTGTTCTGATTCAGTGAACACCAGCCTGCCCTGCCCCACTCACTCCTCACACCTGAGACAGGCCCTTTCCAAATGGCTATGCAGGGCAGGTAGGCTTCCTTCTAGACCAACTTGTCCAACAGCCCATTCTTAATTATGTGTCAATGTTTAATCAGGTAAAGGACATCTGTGACAACAGAGCACAGCTTTGAACAAACTCCTTCTAAACCCCAAGTCCGTTGCTACTCTTAGGACTTTCTCGGACGTAACATAAATGAAGCAAGAAGAGAAGGCAGAAAGGAGGAGGAAGAAAAAGGAGGAGGGAGGAGGGGAGGAAGAGGAGGAGGAAGAAAAGGAGGAAGAGGAAAAAGAAGAGGAGGATGGGGAGAGCAAGAATAAACGAAGAGATTTATTATCATTAAGTCAACTAGACTAACACTTGGACTCTGCTCCCAGCAAGTGGATTTTTAAAGTATGGCCTGGGCAGCCATTGCCTAAAGAAAGTCAGCCAGAAGTTTATCAAGTGCTTTTTTTCTTTTTTCTTTTTCTTTCTAAAAGTATGTTTGTCGACTCTTTTAGGAGGTTATTATTGGAATCGGAGCTAAGATATTATGCAACTGACACCCGAGAGGAGAACAAACCCCAAACACTCCTAAGCAGCTCAAATCCAAGTGTTTGCAAATATGTGTATCATCTGGAGAAACAGGGGAAGGAAGGAGAACCTGTGCACGGTGAGGGGAAGTAGGTGGGGTGGGGAGGCAAAAGTGCAGGAAAGGGGACAGAAGAAACAAAAGGGTGCCGAGCAGCAGACGTTGCCTATTTCAATAGGAAAGGAAGTACAAAGGCATCTCCCAAGGAGAAGTATATTTTAAATGCAGTTTATTGTCTTCCAGGGTCCCCAGGTCCTGGCCACAGACCCAGTTAAGGCCACCTCCTCACTTACCATCTTGCAGAAGAAAGCGCTGAAGAAACTAAGCCCACTCGGCTCTTTCTTAAAGCCAGACTTATCTTTAAATGGGACTGCAGGGAGGAGCAAGGAGGCAAGTTCTAATCTGCTGGAGCCGTCAGCGACGCGCGCGCACACGCAGGCTCCTGGCTGGTGGCGTGCCGCTCTCAGATTTAGTAGGAGGCTGTCAAACAGGTGACTTGCGTGCCTAGGGAGCCGCCCAGTCTAAGCCACAGCCACTCAGGGGACACCCGCACTGAGACGTGAGATCTGTGCGTCGCCCTGCGGGTGCGGAGGCAGGATCCAAGGCAGCTCCTGGTCAAAGCCTGTGCGTGTGCGAACTGAGTCTAAGGAGTCTACCTGGCACGGTGGCAGCCGGCAATGGGGACTTGGCTGCCCTGCTCCCTCTGTGCCACGCGCCCAGCAGCCGGCAGGGCGGGGCCGGGCAGGGCGGCCAGCCAGCCCCCGGAGGCATCTGAAGGCCAAACCTTGGTCTCTGCGCAGCACTAAAGAAGCCCATCTAAGAGACCCTGGTGCGAGTGGCGCTCTGTGCACTCCCTGGTCACAGGCTAACAATTGATGGCAACTAGCTTTGATTTTTTTTTTTTTTTCATATTTAATGAAAGGACCGAGTTCTTGCAAGGTTTAAATGTGAGGGGAAAATGTATAAAATTTAGAATGTACATTTTTCAAGGTATGAACCATGACCTGCAAACAAGTACTGAATAAAATGTGTTCAAACAATGAATTAATGTTTATATTTAGGAATCTAAAGTGTTTTTCACTGACTTGGACTGATGCACACTACTTAAGACAAAAATATTAATATTCATAAAAATAATGTCTGCAATACTTCATAGCATATTTTATTTCCCTATCATTTATTTTATCCTCATATGTATCTCTATAATGTTCAATCTAGGCATGACAGAGAAGCAATGCCCCCACTAGACAAATCTAGTAGCCAACACCCACTTTTGCTGCCCATTTAAATGGATATAGAGAAGAAGATGAATAGGTTCCAGCTCCAGCAAGCCTGGGATTATCCCTACAGGTGTCTAAGACAGCCTGCCAGGGACACTTGCATAACCCTACCTCTTGCTGTTCAAGTCACAGAACTCAGGGTGTGGAGAGTGCCCACCAACAGATAAACACATGAAGAAAATGAATAAACCAGAGAGTCTCATTCAGCTATAAAGAATGACATTATGCCCTTTGCAGGAAAAAAAAAAAAACTGGTAATCTTGGGTATAATAATGCTAAGTGAAAGAAGCCGCACTCAGAAGAACAAACCTTGTATATTCTTTTATATGAAGGTCTCTATTTAAAGAGATGTGTGTGTACATGTGCATGTGCCTGTGAGTTTGTATGTTCGAATGTGTGTGTGCAGTGTGTGTGTAAAAGAGAAAGGGTGCTGTTTTACTACTTGATAAGAGGAACAGGACCAGTGGGTGGAAGAGACAAGAGAGAGAAATGGGTGTAAATATGAGTGATGTGATGCCGTACACACATGACAGTGTCATGAAGGAGCCTGCTATTTTATACAATGAATAGATGCTAATTTAAAAAAGCTAAAAAAGGTCGACAGTCAACATGGAAGACATGTTCTACTAGTCTCTCAGTGTACAGGGAAGGGCAGGGGGTAAGAAAATGAACACTGTTAGCCCAGTACATGAGTGTCACACTTGGGTTTTGTTCTTCAGGCTAAGGCAACCAAGCTCCATTCTACCTATTGTGAGAACATTGCGTTCAGTGTTGTCAGTTACACAAGTGTGTGTAACTGGCACAGTTGCAATACCAATTTGTGTTTCTTTCAAATTCACAGGTTAAAGTTCTGGTGCTAGTGTTAACTATATTTAGAGAAAGGTTACTTCTTTATACTGCTCTGGCAGTATAAAGGACAAAGCCCCAAATTTGTTTAGATCTTGCGAATAAAAGATCATGTCCAAGCCAAAAAACTGTTCACGCCTCTGTCCTACAAACACCTAAGCTCTTTAACAAAACCCGGTTAGTTCTGTGATGAGCCACCGAGGCGGAGACAGGGAGGGCTGGGTAGACTTGCCTTGGGACAGGTGTCTCAGAAGGGAAGAGGGAGAAGTTTAAGCCTTTGTAAGGAATGACACAGAGCGGGTAAATGAGCAAATATAGGGTAATGAATAGAAAAGAAAGAGCCATCAGCTTTGCATTAAAATACACATGGATTCCTATTCCTGGTATTTTTTGTGATTGACTATGTGTGTTGCTGTATTAAGGTCTCTAAATTCTAGAAATCCATTTGATGAATTAGAAGAAAAATGCTTACAAGAGAGTTCAAATATGAATCATTCTGCTAATGCTCAATGGTTTTTCCTATTTGCTGATTAAATAACAGTAACAGTTTACTATTACTCATAGAGAGAGTTCTGATTTTGATAATGCATAAATGTCTATTGATCTGCTGGGTCTGTTAAAATTTCTAAAGGGCATGCATGTTGAATTCGTAAACTCGGTATTTTTTGAGGGCTAGATATAAGTCTTAAAATTCTATAATGTATTTTTAGAACATAAATGCTTTGGAAATCAACTACTTTAGCATAGTACAAGTGAATAAGCACGTGGTGATATAGAATCACAGAACACTGAAGAGCTATTCAAAATTGAGTACAAATCAGATTGCAAGTTCTTAGTGAAACTAATACACAGTGGAGATGGTGATGGCGCTCCACACTTAAACTTAGCACTGGGAAGGCAGAAGTCAGCAGGTTTCTAAATTAGAGGCCAGTCTGGTCAATAAACTAAAGTCAGAATTACCATGGCTGTCAAACAGTGAAACCCTATCTCAAAAAACCAAAGGGGACAAAGGAAGCCCTGAAAACAAAATAAAACAAAACCCAAGCCAAAATCCAGAAACCAAAAACCAGAAATTCAAAAACAAAAATAAAAGCAGAAAACCTACAATGGCAACACTTCAAATCCTTGAACTCTGGCTATGCCCATCATTTTCTTAAGATTTATTGCAAAAGAATGAGCTTAATTACTTTTATATTAAAAATGAAGCAATGACAACAAGAAAAAGAAACACTGAGCACAGTAAGCGACACTGTGAAGCCCTTTGATAGGTATATCTCTGTGTCTAAGACAAAGGCTCATGGTTCTTCGTGGTGCATACAAACCCATGCACATTCTTGTCTTATATAAGCAATGAGATCAGTTAAAAGCTGCCTTTGTATTGTGTTAGAAGAGGTGGTGTTGAAGAGGAGGTTAATAACAGTTCAGCTGATGAATCAGGGTAAAAATATAACAAAATGGGAGGTAATTCGACCTCCACAAGAACCACGTCTACAGACAGCGAAAGGTAGAGTGTGGTCAGAGGGTTTAGGATATAAATAGATGGGCATATGGAATGGTCTTTCATTTCACCCTGGAGAATGCTTTCTTCCATTTGCCCATTAGTGGATTCAGTAGCTAGCATATAGAATAAAGAAGAATCATTTTTCTTTGTAAACACAGCTCCTTCCCAGAGCATAGACAGCTGAGTCTCCAAGTAATAAAAGGATCATGTTTCTCCTTTCTCCTACAGGTAGAATGTTACATGTGGAAACATTTCTGTGCAATAGTTTTGTTTTGTAAGACTTAACATTTGCTATTTTTAGTGTATCTGGAGAGGCATTACACAGTCAGGTTATGAGATACACTTTTAACTTTATTCATCCAAAAATATATGTGATCAGTATTTTAGTATTGACCACAGGGAGTTACCTCTTCCTCACCACCTGTATGTCAATGGAGATTTCTTGTGGTTATGATATATATTGAATATTTTAAAGTAACAAAAGTTGTTTCTTCAGAAACAGGATGTGTAAAAATAGTTAACTCTTAATTCTGAGAACAGACGTAACACAATTGAAAAAAGCACAGTGGTTATTAGCTAGAAAAGAGAAATGCTCTGCACGAAGACAGGAGTTAAATGTGTCCTCTGCAACTAAATAAAATAAGAATTCTTTTGTGTGAAAAGTGTGTATATATGTGTGTGTGTGTGTGTGTGTGTGTGTGTGTGTGTTTATGTCAGTCAGAATTTCTTTATATGTAGTTTTATATCCAACATTATTTATTGCCTCATAAATGATTCTTGACAATTCAGTTATGATTGATATATTTTGTTAAGTCAAATGACATAGCATCATCATATTGAAAAATCAGAAGATTATTCATATATCTTTCCAATATCGTCTATATAGTGTGCGTATGTGAGATTGCTTGTGAATGGACACTGGCCTGTATTCATTATTCAGGAAAGCTTTTGATTCCTGGTAGCCTTGCTCTCTGCCTTTTGTCATAATTGAACCCTTTCATAGGATGCATATGTAGGTAGACTGACATAGCTTCACTTTGCTGTCAACAGATCCGGGAGTCCCTACTTCCTTCAGGTCCTGCCTGGATCTGAGGCAATCAATACCCCCCATTGCTCTACCGGTCACTGTGTGAGCACTTGTGGGACACTCTGTGCCCTGAAAGGCTGTCTCTTTCAGGGAAATGGGAAAGTGTCAAGAGGTCTGTGAAAGAACATTTAAAAAACTGAAATTTACCTCCCATTAACACAAACACTGAAGAAGAAGCATTTTAACCTAAGCTGAGAGGAGCCAGGGCTGAGGGTAAGCTCTGTGATTCAGTGCTTAACTGTACTGGGAGACCTCAGAATCCATGCCCAGGAGCAGTAACAAAATAAATAAACACATCAATAAATCAATATAGCTTTATTCCACACACTTTATCTCAGTGCACTGAAAAATGATTAAAATAATTGTAATGATTAATGTATGTCAGGGATATGCTCATTTGACTTTGATATAAAATAAAATTCTGCCTCATGAAAATCAATATTATACCAACTAGATTTCAGTGCCCACATTGTTCAAGATTTCCTGTCAGGGATGCTTGGCAGACTAGATGACAGAAAGCCAGTGCAACATTAACAGCTTGGAGAGCCAATTGGCTGTGACTGCAGTATTTACATTTATTAAAAATATAGAAATCAGAAAGCCTATTTCTATCAAGGCAACTGGACTCATTCCATTCCAGCCTTAACTGAGAATCTAAAACAATGATAATTATATCACAAAATGTATACAAAAACTGAAAAGAATTCCCTTATTGCTTAACAACACATTAATTCAATTTATTTACAACCACATCAAAGAAATGTAAGTCAACCAAATTTCAGTTCCTAGTAAAATTTCCTGTTTTTTTTTTTTTTTTTTTTAGGAAAAAGGAAACAATGGCAATTTGTACCAATTTGTATACATTAAAGAAGTCTAAGAAGATATACCTAGTGTTTACTGCTGTGAAAATAACATTTTCCTACTTGGGAAAACACTTTAGTGAGAATACCACCCCCCCCCCCATCATCAGCTAAGTACAAATCCAAAGCCTCTGTAACTTTGAATGAAGGGGACACTGCAGATGACAAGTGAGAACAGTACAGAATCTCAATCTCTCTCTCTCTCTCTCTCTCTCTCTCTCTCTCTCTCTCTCTCTCTCTCTCTCTCTCCCTCTCTCCCTCTCTCCTTTCTTCCTCTCTCCCTCTCTCCTCTCTTCCTCTCTCCCTCTCTTTCTCTCTCCTCTCTCCCTCTCTCCTCTTTCCTCTCTCCCTCTCTCTCTCTCTCTTTCTCTCCTTCTCCTCTCCCTCTCTCCCTCCCACCCCCATTCACTCCATGCATTCTTTCTTCTCTCTGGCTTTTCTTTTTTGCATGTGTGTATGTGTTTGTGTACTTGTGGGCATGTGTATGTGTGTGTGTGTTGCTGTTTCTGATTGCATTTGTATGCTTGTATGTGTATGTGTGTTCCTTTATTCCCTTCAGGGGTTCTTTTGACAGACATACACATTTCAGTGGCTTCTTATCTGGGTTAGAAAGCAGCAAGAGCAAGGTGGTGGGGTGCTGGTGCACACCATTGATCCCAGCACTGCAGAGGCAAAGAAAGGGGGATCTCTGAGAGTTTGAAGCCAGCCTGGTCTACAGAGAGATTTAATAACAGTCAGGGTTACGGAGAGAAACTCTATCATGAAAATACACACACACACACACACACACACACACACACACACACACACAAAGAGAGAGAGAGAGAGAGAGAGAGAGAGAGAGAGAAGCAGACAGAGAGGGAGGGAGGGAGGGAGGGAAAAAGGGAGGGAGGGAGAGAGAGAGAGACAGAAGCAGAAAGAGAGGGAGGGAGGGAGCAAGGGAGGGAGGGAAAGAGGGAGGGGGAGGGAGAGGGAGGGGGAGGGAGAGGGAGAGAGAGAAAAGAGAGTATTTTCTAGCACTTAAAATGTTATTTCTTCATAAAACAGACTTGGAAACATTTCCAACTACAAACAGCAGAAATTATATCATGTGAAAACTTTCTTGCTATGACTATACATCTAGGTGTACATATGTTTACATATTTGTATTTATTTATTCCCATGCATAGATTGGGAGAAATCAGTAAAGTCCAAGGGTCAAAATACTTGGATATAAATAAAAAACATTCAGCTGTTAGACACGAGCTCTTATTCTGCACTACTAAATTCTCAGTAAAAGACAGAAATCAGCCTAGACACGTATGACTGGTAACTTTGGAAAATAAAAGCAATATTTTTAATTTGGATACATTTCCCCTTTTCAGACATGCACACTAAGAAGCCTGGTCGGCCTATACATATACATTTTATACATGATAACACACAATGCTCCTTTTTACTTACACTGAAACAACAACTACTTAAAAGATGCTAAAGGCAACTTGTATTTCTGCAGCAATATTGGAGATTTCTGATATAGGCAGTATGTCAGTTATGATCACTACTGTATACAAGGAAGTAATCGAGTGAATCATCGGAGATCAAATCACTAGAAGAAAAAAATATGTTCATTTGACATTTGGGCACATAGATTAGATTAAGTTTCAAGAACCATTCCCATTTCTCTAGCTGGAAAGGCAGATGAAACCAACCAATAAAAAAAACTTGATCTCAAGTGGTTTATGACTTTGCTCACATATCAATATAAACATAATCACTCTGTGTGTGTGTGTGTGTGTGTGTGTGTGTGTGTATGCTATATTTGCACAGGTTTGACACTAGGTAGCTTCATTTGTCACCCTCCTGAATTGAGTCAGATTCTTACTGTATTTGACAAGTCTCTGTACCCAGCTTGCTTGAATCATTCCTTATCTGCCTACCTTGCATTGGAATTACAGGACAGCCACTGACCCACTTTGATGGGAGTATTAAGCATCTAGACTTGGTCCACATGCTCACACAGCAAATGTATTACTTTTATAGCCATTTTATGTGCCCCTGATAACATTTAAAAATCTAAAATAATAAGGATGGTTTCAATAAATAAGACTGTCTACAGTGTGGATTGCTACTCCTGGGAACATTATGCTAAAATGTAAGTATATTCTCATAAACATAAAGGTGTTAATATAGTAATGTCTTAAATGCGTTTATTATAAGTTCCTGCCCAGCCTTGTTGATTATCAAGGCTGGAAAGCAATGCATAAAAACTTCAATAGTTCTGCAGTGTTTAGTGCATACCCATTTTAAAGGTAAAGCCGAGTGACATTTTATTTTTTATTTAAAATAATTTAGACCTTTAAAATGTGATTCTAATATCTTTCTTTAATAATTCTTATCACCATAAGAATCATTTATCTAATATTCTGAATTAAATTACAATTGGAATTCTCATACTGCTTCATTTGGTACAATATCAATAATATATAAAAAGCACTTCATTTTAAAGGGAAAAGCAGATAATAAACTAACATGCATAAATACAGGAATTCTATAATTATGACAAAATATACAGTAGACATGAGCATGAACAGAGGAAATAGTAAGTTTTTGCCAGTATGCAAAAATATTTTAAAAAGCTGTTACACTGAAGAAAGATTACATAATGGATTCCCTGATCTTTCTCAGTGGATATGTTCAGATTTCTCCCATGCCTTTGTTTCTATAAACAACATACATGCTTGTCATCCCAATATTCAGGGGGTACAACAAGAAGTTCAGAAGTTTAAAGTCATCATTAGCTCCGGAATGAGTTTGAGACCTAATTCAAATACAAAGTAAATAGGAAAAAAAGAGGATGGGAGGGAAACAGAAAGTCCTTGCTCTTAGAAAAAGAGGTAGAGGCAAAGGGAGATACAACCTGGCTGTTCCCTGAGAGGCTCTACCAGCAGCTGACTGAGATAGAAGCAGATATTTACACTCAACCATTGGACTGAAGACAGGGACTCCATAGTTGAATTAGGGGAAGGATTGAAGAAGCCAAAGCGGAGAGCAACCCTACTAGAAGCCTGCAGTCTCAACTTACCCTGACCCCAGAGAGCTCTCAGAGACTCAGCTACCAACCAAGAGCATATACAAGTATAGCAGAGAACTCCTGGCCTTAGCGGGAGATGTGCTTAATTCTCTAGAGACTAGAGGACTCAGGGAAAGGGGAGGCCTGCTGGGTGGGAAGAACGCCCTCTCCGGGAGGCAAGGGGGAGGAAGAAGGGAATGAAGAATTGTGGGAGGAAGGGACCAAAAGTGGAGGCAACAACTGAAACATAAATAATTAAAATAATAAGAATTGGAAAGAAAATAAAGAAAAAAAGGATCTAGGCCAAATTATTAAGTAAAAAGTAGGCCATAAAAGGTGCTACATAATGAGACTGTCTCAATAAACAATCAAACAAACTTTACTGGTTTCTTAAAAGTACATCTTATATGTTTAGCTAAAACGCCAAAATTAATTGTACTTGATTTTTAATGATTTCCTTCAATTAGCTAGAACCATATCGGGAGCAGGAAGAAGTAATTCTTTCCCACCTTCATGTTACTTTGATCTTTAGTTTCACTTTCTTAGTCATCTCTGACATCTTCCCAATCAAAGACCTGGCCTTAGATAAAGTGACGTCAAACCTCTGGGATTTGTAACCCTAGTTGCTCCTTAATTTGTGTATAGCCAAGTATTTGTCTGGTGTTTCTTCACGTCTCCATCTGGTATCGTTAGGGATGGCTTCTGTATTGTATCCCTCGACTCTCTGGTATTTCTGACTGCAGTTTTGATAGTCTACTACTTCTCCATCTCTTCAGTTCCTCAGAAGCACCCATTCTTCTCTTGCTTCATGGAAAACCCCATGAATCGATCTCTACATATTTCAATGTGTTTATTGCATATTTTCTACTGTTAAACTTCAGCTAGAGAGCTTATATAATGTGTAGCGAACCATCTATTTGTTTTCCAAAAGTCCATGATAGGAATCCTGCATGCATCCCAACATGCATTCTGTTCATGTCTCTGCCCTTTCATTCTTACTCCGCAGGCTTGTGAATTTTGCCTTCTTTTTGTTGTCCATGGTTGAGATTTTGAAGGCATCATCATGTCAAGCGTCGTTTTTCAAAGCTCTGCTGATTTACTTGTCTTTTGTGTTTTTTCTCAGTTGTAAGCAGAACTTACAGTAGTGTCATTATATACTAATATATGATATACAACGTGGGCGTTATGGTGATAACTGGGCTCATCTTCATGAGATGATTATTTTATTCAAGGGCCAAATGAAACACATGCAAACTTCTTACTGTAATTGTATTTTTTTAAATCAAGTTGCCCATGTATTAATAAAGTTTTCCTTTCTGTTGTTATCTACTAAAGCTTATATAAATACACACACACACACACACACACACACAAAGGTCTGTGACTGTGTGTCTCTTTACAAATGCACATTTATCAGAGGACAGCAACCTACTTTACCCTCAGACCATTCTTGCTACATCGAGGTTGACATGTGGTCATTAGTATTGTACCTCCTCTGTCCCTGTTTTACATTCCATTTGTTTTCACATTTTCATTTCTTTCCTTTCATTCTGATTCTTATAAATTGCACACAGATATACTTTTTCAAATTAAATTAAAGAGCCTAAGTATTTTTGGAAGATTATAATTCACCCAATGTTATAATTTGGAAGTGTTTGCTATCTGACATTGTGTTTTAGGTTTGAGTTTATACTTCTTTATAATTTTATCAGTTTTTTTAGAATTATAATCATTTTTATATCCATGAAATACAAATTTCTAATATCCTTAATAAAAAATTGCCTGTATTTTCTTTGTAGTTAGACATTATTTAGAACTCAAAAGCATAAATATAATTGTCATTCTTTTTGCTATTATTACAATTATATTAATATATACACATATACCTTAACAAATTATAAACTATCCATACTTTAAGCTACAGTTAATATAGTAGCAATATTAAAAGCTAATGCAAATATAACACATTAGACGGCTGACAAAATTAGAACACTGGACGGTAAATACAGTACAACATAGAAATGTGTCCCTTTATAAATTAGTAAGTGCTATTTTGCTTCTCTCATCATTAAGGAAAGATGAATGGAAATTATGGAATTTTATAAGCTGATGAATTTTAAAAACTTGATGTTTGGAAAAGCTGAGTTTTCATCTCTCAGTTCCCTCCGTGAACCAGAATGCTATCATAGGAATAGATGTGTTAACATTTCAAGACAAAATTGGAAAATTATGAGAATAGTCCCATGGTTCAGATTTAGGTGTGATGTCCTCTCTAGGATTTTGACTGGTGTGTAGTGGGAATGTTCACAAGTAAACTGTCAACAGTATTAGCTCCACGTCCTTGGCACGTTCATTCTACTCTTTGCCCTCATTTTACATTTCATGTTAAACATTTATGTATCATGCTTTTCCTTTCTATTGGGATAATTTAGAAAGTTTATGTAGACTATTATTCTGAACAATGCTTTCCAGTGTCACAGATTCAAATGAGATTTATTGCTCACTAGAGAAATTTAATTAAGATTAAAGTCAATATCAAAAAACATAGAGTAAGTTAGTATGCTATTTTTGAAAAATGTTTTGATAGAAATACCTGCATATTGAAAAATACTTAGCCCCTCTTTCACTTGAAATTCATATTATAATCATTCAGAAATTAAAATGAGCATTAAATTAAAATATGTTAATCATAACACTGATTTGTAATAAAATTTATCAAAAATTAATTAAGCTGGATGTATTAATAGCATTTAACCTTATGAAAGGATTTTATTTATCCATTAAAAATAATAGATAAAAGAGAAAAATCAACTATAAATGTAAAAATATGGTGAATGTGGAGGCATGTAAGAGACAGAAAACTGACTTAACTGAATTCACCTGTTAAAGAATTATTTTTTAAAAATGCCAACAATTCAAGCTGGAAATACCTTACTCAGACCTGGGATGATGAGAAGAGAAAACTGTGATTTGGCAGCAAGTATGAAGTGCTGTCAATATCACAACAGCTGCCTGAAATTAGGAGCACAATGTAATATGCAGTTTTATGCAGTTTTACAAATCTGTAACCATTTTATAATGTTCACTTAGGATCAATTGTCACCCTGACATTCTAATACTTTAAAATGCATTTGTCCATTACCACTTCTCCATAAGCACTATTTCATTTCATACTTATACACATTTGACAAATGTTATGTTCTTTTATTTTATGAGATTATAATATTCACCATTTCTCCCCTTCTTTTCTCTCACGAAGCCTTTCCATGCAACTCTCCTTGCTCTCTTTTGAATTCATGGCCTTTTTTTAGTCATTATTCACACACATACACACACACACACACACACACACACACACACACACACTTATTCGTACTTGCATAAATATATCCTAAAATGTTACTTGTACGTATGTTTTCGTGGTTGACTGTTTGGTACTGGATAACCTTACACAAATATCTACAGGTAATTAAGAAATACTGAGTACATTATGTTCTTTACAGCAAAGGCTCATACTAAGACAACTTGAACCATACCGCCCTCTATGGGATTTGGAGTGATTTACAGCACTTTTCCTTTCTTTCTTTCTCTCTTTCTTTCTTTCTTTCTTTCTTTCTTTCTTTCTTTCTCTCTCTCTCTTTCTTTCTCTTTTTTTCTTTCTTTCTTTCTGTCTTTCTTTCTCTCTCTCTTTTTTTTTTTTTAAAAATTGGATATTTTATATATTTACACTTTAAATGCTATCCTTTTTCCTGGTTTCCCCTCCACCTCCTCCTGCTTCTATGAGGGTGCTTCCCTCCCACCTACCCACCTATTCCCACCTCACTGCCTCCTACACTGGGTCATATAGCTTTCAAAGGGCCAAAAACCTCTCCTCCTGTTAATGCCAAACAGTGCCATCCTCTGCTACATGTAGCTGGAACCATGAATCCCTACATGTGTACTCTAGTTGGTGGTTTAGTTCCTAGGAGATTTGGAGGGTCTGCTTGTTTGATATTGTTCTTCTTCCTCTGGGGTTGTGAACCCCTTCAGCTTTTTTAGTTCTTTCTTTAACTCCATGCTCACTCCAATGGTTATCTGTGAGGATCTGTGTCTGTATTTCTCAGGCTCTGGCAGAGTCTCTCAGACGACAGCTATAACAGGTACCTGTCAGCAAGCACTTCTTGGCATCAGCAATATTGTCTGGGTTTGGTGTCTGCATATGGGATGGGTCCCACGTGGGGCAGTTTTTGGTTGGCCTTTCCCTTAGTCTCTCCTCCACACTTTGTCTCTCTATTTCCTTGAGACAGAAGCCAATCTGGGTTAAAAATTTGGAGATGAGTGGGTAGCCCCATCCCCCAACCGGGGGCCTTGCCTAACCTCTGAATATGTTTCTACAAGTTCTCTTTGGCTGGGCATTTCAGCTAATCACATCCCCGTTGGGTCTTAGGAGCTTCTTGCTTTCCTGGCATCTGGGACTTGATGGTTGCTACCCCAGTACCCTACCACCCAATGCTACACACATCTCTGTTCAAATTCCTGATCCTCTGTATATAATGCTTGTCTCCTCCCGTACCTGCTGCTGCACACCCTTTTCCCCTCACCCTTGTCTCCTGCTCCTAAGTCTCTCGAAACATCTACCTCCTGTGAGTATTTTTGTCTCCCCTTCTAAGGAGGACTGATGCATCCACATTTTGGTCTTCTTTCTTCTTCATATGGTCTGTGAATTGCATTGTGGGTATTCTGAGCTTTTGAACTAATATCCACTTAGTGGTGAGTGCATACCATATGTGCATTGCACTTTTGTGTCTGGATTTTGCCTAAAAATTTTATGAAGTCATTGTTTTTAATAGCTGACTAGTACTCCATTGTGTAAATGTACCACATTTTCTCTATGCACTCCTCTATTGAGGGACATCTGTATTTTTTTCAAGCTTCTGGTTATTACATAGTGGAGCATGTATCCTTGTTTTATGTCAGAGCATCTTTGGGGTATATGCCCAGGAGTGATTATAGTTTTTCTTTTTCCTCCCTCTTCTTTCTTTTTCTCCTCTCACATTCTCTTTCCACCTCTGCATTTTGTTCTAAAGACCTAGTCACAGATTGTAGTTACATGAGCAAAACGTATGTGTACTCAGAATTTAACATAGAATACAAACGCAAGGCCAAAGTAAAGCCTAAAGTTTTCACACATGCACAGAGACACTGGCTTGAATACTATTTATTCTATAACCATAGATCGATCAAGTTCTGAGAAAATAAGCAGAAGGAAAGACTGATAACAGCAGGTGATTCAATGCTCAGTTTTCAAAGCTTACATGCTCTTATGCCCCATGTGGCTTTCCTTCTGGGAGATTTCTGGAGAGATAATTTAATGACAGAGAGGAAGCATTGAGACCACTCTGGTTTTTGTTTTAGGAACAGAGACCCTCTGAGCAGAGCTCACTCCCTCTTCATCTCTCTATCACAGATTCTTTTTACATTGAAATTGCTCACACAGTTTCCCCATCCCTTTTACCCATCCTTGTACATTTCTTCTAAAATTCATGGCCTCTGATGTCCTTATACTGTTGTTACACATATATGCAACATAAAGATATAGACACAATATGTTTACTGTCTAAAAGTTTGAGTATGTGCATATGAGTTCATGTATAACACTTGGCACTGGAGAACCAATCGGGCAGCTCTTCTTTGGAGAAGACTATGTCTCCTTTCAGAATTCTTGAGCGGCCTGTAGTTCTTTGATTAGAGTTGGAACCCTGTGAGTTTTTCACCTTCCATGTTATCAATTGTTTATGTTGTCCTTATTCATTCCTTTTTATAGGTATTACTTTAACAAGTTTTCATGGTTTCTAGGCCAATAATATCACTCATTTCACAGACAGAGTGACTCGGTTGGGTTCCAGGTCATATAAATTCTGTTCACTCCTTTCTAGGGCTTCCAGGGTTGTGCCAATTTGTTCTTTATTTTCTTCTTTGCCTTCTGCTTCCTGTTCCACTTCCTCCTTCTCTTCTTTTTCTTCTCCTTCCATATTCTTTTTACTTCAGAGTTTCTTCAAGTTCAGTACCTGTTGGCTATACTACCCAAGGGTTCTGTGCAATTAACATAACATTTATTCCCTTTCTATTCATAACCTAGACTTTATGTACACACACACACACACACACACACACACACGCGCGCGCGCGTATATACATATACATATATTTAATATACCACAGGACAAATGCTTTCAGCTATGTGTTAAGTTAATGGAAGCATAATGGAGGGAAAATTATAAATTTGAAAAAAGGTTTGTCCTAAACCAAAGCTGTTAACTGTTAGAAGCAAGCACATATGCTGCTAAGTTCTCCTGTGCCTTGTTTTCTTTATCTCTAAAGAAACTTTATTCCCAAATGCTTTGTGTTAGTTTTGAAGAACAAAATAAATACTATATGTTAAAATTCCCATGCATATTTACTAGGCCTTAATACATTATGTGAAAAGTAATTAAATATTTAATGAAAAGCCAAATTTAACTATCATACATTAAAACTATTAAAAGCTTATTAATTCTTTTGTAATAAGCAAAAAGAACATTTTCACTTATGCTCTGTGTTGCCTTTGTAATCTCATTAGGATGATTTGATACTGGGCAATATAATTCTAAAGTAGTTCAAAGAATTTTTTTCATATTAATTATTGTCTTATATTTAATTTTTTAAGCTGCTTCAAAGTCACCGTTTTTTTCTCTCTCTCTTTCTGAAGTTCTTATTGCTTTATCTTAATAAGTTGGACTTTCTTCCTATATTTGTCTTCAGAGGCCCCTAAAACAATATAGGTAATTATCTCTGCCATTGGTTTCTCAGCAGAAATACAGTGTGAGTATAATAATGATGTACAGTATTACATATTTATGTAAAATTAGTAAATCTTAATAAAAATGTAACTAAATTTGTCGAAGAGGATAGTAAACTGATGCTCCAATTTGTCTGTAAGAAACTCATCACTGTGATGCTGAGGTGCAGAAGTAGATTGAGATTTAAGATGTTAATTAAGGTACATGATGCATGAAGCCATATGTAAACTAATACGTAGCATGTAGAGCCTGTGTAGAAAAGCTACGCTGTAAATGAGGCACACACATAGTAGTATGGTTGAGCTGCTTGTCTTTCTCCCAGCTCTGGCCCACTGTTTTTCTTGGAAGTGTATCTTTTCTCAGTTAATTTTTCCTTTTACTTACAAACAACCCCCTATCTTCACTATCTATGCATCAACTTAAGTTGCCTGAGGTGAAGGTTCATCTTTATCAGCAACCAGATTCAAATTTCTCCAGAACACTCTTTGAAAAGAATCTGTAGTCCACTGCCATGTCACCGTGCATACTAGTTATGTGATTATATTCTGAATAAAGTTATTTTTGGATGTTTAATTCCATTCTCTTTGTGTTTGTATTCTACAGTATCATATTGCCATGATCACTGTATTGTTAAAGCTATGAACTCTGTCCACTTTCCTGGGCAGTTTCATTTTCAGTTTATTAATTTCAATGTCAATTTTTACCAAAACATTCTGAGGCTTAGTTGGAAACAAAATTAAACTTATGTGTTGTGTTTTTGAAAAAAAAAAAGTCAGTGTCTTGAAAACTGGGACTCATAATGGTGGCCACAGTGTATCCAAGTGAAGAACTATTGATGAAGGAAGTCACCATGGAAACGGTCCTATCATTTTCTTACCACTGTGACCCAAATACCTGACTGAAAAGGCAGCAGGGAAAGCTTTATCAATAATCACAGTTTCAGAGAATTCAGCTCATGGTCATTTGTCCCGAGTTTGGACAGAACATCATGGCTAAGGATAATTCAGCAGGAAAGAACATTCAACACAATGATAGAAATGAAGATAAGAGTAAGGAGAAACCTAAATATTCCAAAATTCCTCAAAATATTGCCACTGGGTTATTCTAAGCTTCAAAAAAAAAAAAAAAAAAGAGTTCTAGGAGATGTTTCATATTTCAATCATATTCTAGTGGGCTGGGGATGAAAATTAAAGTTATATGACAAAATATGGAAGAAGGTCTAATTTTCTCTGTAAAGTATAAGATAAGGCATCCATTGGTAGACAAATGTAGCTTTTCGAACAGCTAGGAAGGTCAAAACCTGGCACAAAGGGGCAGAAAAGGGAAGTGACCATCAGTGAAAGGGATGTTGTTGAAACAATAAGCAACAGACATGGACCTAAGTTTTACGATGTTGAGGCAAAAGTAAGGCCAGTGTTTACATGGATTTGGGTGGGAGGATTTTTTAGAAAAGTGAGATTCCAATTCAGAATTTGTCAGGTCAGTTTGATATCCATGGGAGGCCTCCCCTTCTCTGAGAAAAAGTGAATGAGAGGTGGGGGAGGGGATGTGAGAGGGAAGGACTTGGAAGAGAGGACAGAGGGGAAGCTGAAATCTGGCTGTAAAATAAATAGTTAACTTTTACTTTTTTGTTTTTTGCTCTCAGATATCCACAGTGAATTACTGCATCCTTCAGACACTAGAGGGGGCTTGTTGAAGATAGTTCTAATCACCAAAGGAGAACCGAAGAACGACCCCATTAACAATACTAACTTTGTTGATAAGGAAATGCAGTTTTATTTTGCATTTTAAAGGGCATATCAATAAAGTAAATGCTGCGACCACTGAGGTATCATGTTTATTTGGTATGACCTTGCTGTATGAAGCACAAATAATTTACTTTAAACTTAAGCATGGCTGTACATACTTGTGATCCTTGTACTGGAGAAATAGGGACAAGGACGTTGTGAGTTCAATGTTAACCTCAGCTACAGAGTAAGTTTGAGGCTATCCTGGGTTATATGAGACCCAACTCAAAAACAACAAGCAGATAAACAACAAAAAGAGTGACTAATAAATCAATCTGCTCTAAATACTGATCAGATCTAGAACATTTGCCTTTAGATTTGTGAATCAAAGACATTTTTTAAGAAAGAAAACTCACAATATATGCAAATATGAGAATGAGAGTTAGTGTGTCCTTAGGTATTAGAATGTTATTCTACTACTGATGATCAGAAATCCAGTAACAGGTGGACAATTTGGGTGGTTCATTATGTACTATTCCAAATAGTGTTGTGATTAAGACAGATATGCAGATATCTCTATTATGACGGGAAACATGTAAAAGTACTGGGCAGAATGGGGGTATGAAGTAAGAAGGGAACAGTAGTACTATTGGTAGATATATAAATATCATACCCATTATATAAATTAATACGGAAATTTAAAAAAAAATCTTAGGCTAGAATAATCATTTGATCCAGTAGAATCCAATGTAATTTCCAACACGGTCATTTGACCTTAGACCTACATCTCTAGATGTCAGTTTTAACATATATAACATGTAAACAATAATGACAAAAATAATCTTACTCTGTATTTTACTGCCTATAAAATATATGCATATAAAAGTATATGAAAATCAACATCTGTGTGTGTGTGTTTGTGTGTGTGTGTGTGTGTGTGTGTGTGTGTGTGTGTGTGTGTGTGTAAATGTGGGTGTTTTTTTTTATAACCTCCAATATAGGGCTCCTCTGGCAACACAGAATGAAGGCATAGACCAACGAGAAAACTAGATTTAAGTCTACTGAATCTTGAGTGGGTGGACTTGTAGGACAAGTTCCAAGACCATTTATTCAACCAGATACATATACTGTTTCAATGAACCTTCTATTGTGACATGGATAGAACAGAGAATGACGTAGATCCAGGTCATTAGACTGGGCTCTAATGATTGTATAGCTAGTGTGCTTTCCTCCAAAAGGTGTACCTATGGCAAAAGCTAAAAGCAAAACAAAAATAAATAAATCAAACACCCATAGATCTTGCAATCTTATCAATGAGAAATGTATAATTACTACCATTTCCTGCAACATCAAAATCCCCATTTGAATTATTATTTATAATTCTAATAGAGAATTAATGAATTTAGATTTTACTACCTATAACACACTGTCAACATGATATTAAACCACTCCATTTCCTTGTTAATGCCATTCTGGTCAAATGGCCAATTTGTACTTTCCTCAAAAACTCTATTTTCTTGAATTGGTATCATCGATAAAGTCACCTGATTATTTGTATAAAGTTCTATAACATCTTGCTTTTACTTTATAGCTTTACTGGATTCAAATATTAGTATTTAATCTATAGTAAATTATTAGATTTTAAAACAAATTTAGAAATCAACAATATGAGTTAAAACAGGTTGACATTCTATGTTTGAATGACTAAACAATAAGTATATTGCAAAAGAAAAGTCACAATGTATACTATAAAGATTTTCCTTCTCTAGGACTACAGAGATTCCTGAGTCCACCTCCTTCAAATAGATTGTGGGAATAGCTCTACCTCAGCCTTGTTCCTCCCTTTAGTCTTTGTCCTTAGTCCATCCAGTTCTTCTGTGCCTTGATGAATTTAAAATGCGTGTAGTTAGCCTACCTTCTCCCTTCATCTCAAAAGAGCGTCACTGTCTTAGTGCATCCTTGAACCCTCCTGGCGGCACAGGTGTACTCTACTCACATTAGACACTCACTCTGAGAACATTTCAGTCCTCTTTTCTGCTAATAACAAGACTATCATCTAGGCTGCACCAGATTCAGTCCCAGAGGTCATATTCAACTTCTACAACCCATCAGCCATAAAGTCTCCATCCCTAACCTCCTCCCTAGCCTCCAGTTTCCAGTCACCTGATAATTGGTATAAATACTTATAACATCCTGTCTTTAAAACTTTGCTGGACTCAAAGATTAATGCCTCATCTATAGTAAATTATTGGATTTTTAGCAAATGTAGAAACCAGTAATATGAATTTAAACACATTCACACTCCACATTTAAAGGTTTAAATGATAAATTCATTGAAAAAAAAAGTTACAATGGATTTTATAAAATATTTAGAACAACAGAACAAGATGGATTTTTATCAAAATTTGTTAGGAATAAATATATTAAAAGTGAGTTATAGATTTAAGAATGCTGAGAAGGGCTGGGGCTGTTGCTCGGTGGTAGAGCATGTGACTAGCATACAATCATATTCACCTCCTGCTAAACAAACTCCATCCTCAAAAAAAATCTTGAAAACAAAAACTGAAAATTGATCTTATTATTTAATATACACAGCGAGGAGAAAAATGTTGAAAGTTGGGAAAGATAAAGAAAAAGACGGTGTCAGTATTGGAGTCCTTGTACTAAAAACTGAAAAATACTGAACTCATCAGAAAATGTCTTTAATTAGATTTTTAATAAATCCATTCAATAGGTTTTCATGTAATTATCTGGCCATGAGAAGAAAGAATATTAAACTGTCTGAGATAAAATTACAGTTACCTTAGTAAAAAGTATAAGGCACTATAAATTTATTAATGCAAATAACTTTGAACATTTTTTTTAGTATTTCAGAAGTATTGATATTTAAAACGTTAATTATGGAGCTGGAGAAATAGCTCAGCGATTAAAAGCACTCCACTGTTTGCACAGTTCCGGATTCATTTTCCAGCACTCACGCTAAGCACCTCAGAGCCTTATGACTCCAGTTCCAAGGAACCTAAAACTCTCCTTTGGCCTCCACTGGCACACACGTGCACTGCTCACACACATACACTATCATACATGCACAAAAATGTGAAAAATTAATTAAAAACAATACACCGTGCTCATGTGTTTCCATTAATGAGTGTTTAATTCTTACAAAAACTCAAATCAGTTTATTTCATTAGCATTAATGCTAAAGAGAGAAAACTTCATACGCAAAATATTTGATAAAGCTAATGCAACATTTAGGTGAAATCTGATTGAGAATTGCCTTGGATATTTCAGGACAGGGTGTTACCCAAGGGGGAAACCCCCTTATCTGAGGAGAAGGGGGGCAATAGGGGAGGAGTTTATAATTTTAGGACTGTGAGGAGAGGAGTGAAGGGGAACTGTGATGGGCATGTAATGCCAATAAAAAAATAAAATATTGAAAAAAGGAAAAAGAATTGCCTTAGGAAGACATTACTCAAGCTTCCCTGTAATGATCACCTCAAAGTTCCGAAATCAGAAAAACATTGCCTTTGTCTGAGTGACGTCACTCCGTCCTTCCCACCCACGGTCTAAAGAAGGATTTTAAGGATTCCAGTGCTCTCTGACTTCCAGCCATTTCCTTCATGCTTGTTCTCTGAGCTTCACAAAATGTTTGTTACCTTTTCTCGTCGTGCAGAACTGACTTGCAGAGCCACTATCAGAACATTTTCCTAATACCCCCCACCCTGTGCTTAGGTGTGATCTCTGCTCTGCATCCTGCTCGCACTAGGAGCTAAACGTTAGGACCCAGAGTGGTGCCTTGAGCACCCTTTGCACCCGTGGCTCTGGATGGGAAGCTGCCCCACCGGAGCACCGGGCATCTGGTCCTGTCCACCCTTCTGCTTTGCTGTGCATTCTCACTGATCCTTTCTAATTAGACCGACAGCAAAGTCGGCGTGCTCTGTGTACCAACAACTGGCTTCTAATATACTCGTGTTCACGCTTTTCCTGACACTCTCATTTTATGAACACATGCTGGTTTGGCATTATTAACTCCTCTCTCCCTCTTCTGCCAGGAAGAGCCTTCTGAGTCAGTCCTTAGCAGTTTCTGTTTCTGCCTCTTTCTAACCGGTCTTACTGGCAGCACGTTGGCCATGAACCCGTCACTAACCTGGAACGTGGCATCTTCCATAGCCTTCCTTTGCCCAGTGTGCGCTTCTCATCACTGCTCAGTTTTTGTGAAGCATCCTGCTCCTCTCTTAGCTCACACGAATGCCTTCTTCAGCCAGTCACTTTTTCTCACTGCAAAAACACTACAAGATTTTAAGAGCTCTCACAATCAGTTCCCGTGTCTAAACAATGTAATTTCCCGTGTCTAATCTGCACCTCTTTACGTTCCCGGTTATAATCCTCACGATAAGTGTAATTTCACTGTACATTAATCACATAGAAAGTGAATGTAAAGACCTCCCACCATGACCTTGAATAAAGCCTTTTGCTATGGAAACAAGATTATAGTTTGGGTCAATTAAAATTTCTCCTATTAAAACACATCAAAATGGAAATGTTGGAATGGTTAAGCTGAAAAAAATAAGCTTATTAATTTATACTTTTAATTTTAGTTTAAAAAGAATTATTTCTTGCCTAATGACAGTCATAAAATATAATTTTATGATGGCAAATTGTGTTTAAAAACAACCCTTTGGCTCTGACTGTTAAGCAGTTTGCTCCACGGGGGTTAGTGAAGACACTCTGTGCACTTTGTCTAATACTATCCTAAAGGATTATTAAGAAAATCGCCTGTAACTCGTACCGATCTGTGGTTTCTGCAATTTCCCATTGGCTTATGTCTTTTAATTCCCTCATCATCCACCATATCAGTCGCTTCCTAATTCACTTTAAGCCACAAATCATTATGTCTGTTACTCAGAAGCCCCAAGTCCCTTGCCACCTAAAAGGTTATTTAATATGATAGCGGAGATTATGCAGTCGGCAATGAAACTGGATCGCACACTGAGATTTAAGTAGTGATGGTAGACTATTCACAGATTGCTTCATAAGAGGATTTACAATAACAGCAACAAAATCACAAGTCTTAAAATTGGCATTACTTAAATAGCAAATTTGCTACTTCTGTTTAATTTTCCGATTCTTAAATTTTATATTGTAGCTACTGCTTCTGTTTTCTCAAGTGCATATCAACCTTTCTGGTCCCATATGTGTCACCAATGAAGATTATTCTTTCGAACTGTAATAATATATCTATAAATATTAATTTTAAATAAAATATTATAACATTTAAATTGTGGGAAATATATTCTTTTTTTAAGTTGAATAATGTGTTCCTCATAGCCATACTGGGTTTTAAAAATTAATGCTGCCAAATCCTCGTAGCAAAATTCAACATTATACCATGTGGTAATTATTAGTGTAATTCATTCGATCAAAGCTATGTCGAAGAGCTGGGTAGAGCATACAAATATGGATGTACATTTGCTCAAAGTACTCATCAGCTTTCTATGTATATCGGATAAGCACATCTAAAGGCATAAATACATTTTCGAAACATTAGGAATTTATTTTCTGTGTGTGCGGCCAACGACAACTAAAACAATTCAAGAAAAGTTCTCTTTTCTGTCCCACGTGCTGTGTGACAACTATTTCCCACAGAGACAGCCCAGACCTGCAAATACATACATTTAGTTTTATATGTTGCACTCTTACCTTGAGATGAGATTTCTTAGCCAAAATTGGACACCGCTGTTTCTAACATGTCACTTCTCATTGCTCTCTGGAAACCTCACCACTACCTATAAATGTATTCCACTGGCTCATAAACAATTATATCACCAATCCCCTCCGTGAGTAACTAGAGACCTTAACCACAGACCTGGGAAATAAAAGGAAGAATTGTGCCAGAAGCAACACCGATGCCAAGAACCTGCTTTGCAATGATTGGCTAAAAGGGTGAACCAGTTGAGTTTCATTCAGCACACTGGACTCTTGAGTTAACCTACAAGCATTTTTTTTTCATTTTTTCTATTTTTTTTCCCTTTCTAAGGTCCCCTTTGATTTCATGCTGGCTTTTTAAATTGAGGATAAAGTTAATTCACTTAACAATACCACAGCTGGAATTAAGTATGCCTCTTTTACTGCTGGGCTGAGCGGCTGTACAGCCTAGTTTTGTCTTATTGGATGTCCAACACCCTTGACGGCTGTTGCGGACTGAGTGGTGCCTCTAGCGACAGGAAAGAAGTTAACTAATTACGAACATATGGTTTGGCAGGCACCTTGTTAGCTTGCTGCTGCGTAGGTGTTTGGAAGCAGGAGAAGGGGAAACTTTGAGGTAGAAGGTGCGGTTAAAAGTCCCACTGATAAGCCTGGGGGAGATTTGATTGATCCTAATCTATTCTTTTTGTCAGGAGTCAGCGTGCTTCTGGCAGCAACAGCTTGGTAATAACAGAGATTTGTGGCCCTTAAGCTCTTGTGGTGATAGCCGGCACACGACCAGACCAGTCAACTGGCTGCTTAAAAGGCCTCACGTTAATTGGCCATAGTGGTGAGAACAGAAATGAGAAGTTAGGTCAAGGTAGAACACATGGTCTACCTGAAATGGCTCACCGTGATCGGCTGCACAGATGTCGTCCTTTATTGATGCGATCCAAAGTGGAGGAATAAGAGAATCCTTGGGGAATGGGCTGCAGGAAAGCATATATAAGAGCAGCGAGTGCGGCCTCTGTGTGCAAATTCCCTGATGAAAACACAGGTGGATGGATACAGGATTGGAAGAAGACTTATCACATTGCAGTGTTGGTTATCGGATTTAAAAGAAATACAATGGAGTGCTTGCATTTTATAGAAAGGAAAGCTTAAAAACTGAAAATAGAGAGTGCTGTAGAATTACAGAATCCTGTGATTTTTGCAAATACATCAGATTAAAATAGAACTTCATACACAATGTTCAAACGTAGGTCATGAAATAGGATGTTTTTTTCACAAGTTTGTGTGTGTGTATATATATATATATATATATATATATATATATGTGTGTGTGTGTGTGTGTGTGTATGTATATGTATAATCTATCAATCTGTATATGTGGCATACTTGGATGTCTCGTTATATTTTGTTTTATTAATTGTATGTCTGAACATGTATGTGTTTCTGTGTGTATGTATGTGTGTGTGTCTCAATGGATTTGTGCATGTGGTGCAAGCACAAAGGAGGTCAGAGGTATCAGAAACCCCTGGATTTGGAGTTACAGTGGTTGTGAAATTGCTGGACAGTTGGATGTAGATGCTGGGAATAGAACTCTGGTCCTCTACAAAAGTAGGATATGCCTGTACCTAGCCAGTACCTAGCTGCCAGTATTTAAGATTTAGGCACAAACATTTAAACAGTCCTGCAGGATAAGGCCCTACTGGAGTCCCCACCTATTTCAGGGGTTCGTGTAATGATGAAATGAATTAATGTGAGAATATCATTTACATATTACATACATATTCAGGAGCCGGAAATGGTCACGAGAGAACAAACGTTTCTATAAGAGTCATCCAGGTTCTGCATTGTGCTATGCTATCTGCACTAGAATTCTGGAATATCCACCAGAATCTGCCTGGATTTATTGACTTCCCCACTCAAATCTAGTTATTCATACTTATTTTGTGTCCTATGCCTTCTTGCTCCTCCCTAATTAAGAATTATTTCCTAAGCAATGTTTGTGAAGAAGCTCTGCCTTCCATTCACCATTTCTCTCACAAAGAAGCTAAAACAAAAGTCATTTTGAGGGTATCAGAAAGTTGCAGTTGTCAATGTTTGAACTCATATATGATTCTTCACCTTAAAAAATGTTTTTACACCAACTGCAGGATTTTATCTTACAGTACATATGAGAGAAGCTCTCATAAATTGTCCTATATGTGTCACTGTCTAACCAGGGTGTAAGTTAATGAAAAGTAGGACTTGTGTACAGAGGAGTTTGATATTTAGTAAATATTCTATATGAAGCCTAGATAAATGCTCCCCCAAAAAAATGTAAAACCAATTCATCTATAAGGGATTTCTAACTTTTCTGACATTGCTGTGACCTGTCTGCACTGTTACTACTGTTATTTCCGTCATTCATGGGCCTTGAAAATTTTCTATCATTTTTACCTTCTCAAAGACTCTCAACACTGTCCACTTCTGACCTTTTGAAATTACAATGCTTTCCTGTCTCGTCTCCTTTCTTAAATATATACATCCTTTAAAACTCAGGTCTAATAACCAGCCCAACTTGAGACCCTTCCCATAGGCAAGAACCAATCCCTAACACTATTAATGATACTCTATTATGCTTGCAGACAGGAGCAGGTTGTCCTCGGAGAGGTTCCATCCAGCAACTGACTCAGACAGATGCAGACACTCATAGCCAAATGTTGAATGGAGCTTGGGAACTGATATGAATAAGAGGAAGAAACTCCACAGGAAGACAGAGCCAACTACCCAGGACCTTGTTACTCTCAGAGACTAAACCTCCAAAACAACAACAACAAAAAAAGATGTCAGGCTGGACCTAGGACTTCTCACACATAAGTAGTAGATGTGCAGCTTGGTCTTCATGTGGGTCCCAAACAACTGGAGCAGTGGCTGTCCCCAAAAGCTGTTGTCTGTATGTGGAATATGCTCTTCTAGCTGGACTGCCTTCCCTGGCCTCATTAAGAGAGGATGAGCCTAGCCTTTCAGAGACTTGAAATGTCAGGGTGGAAGGACAGTCTGGGGGTCTCTCCTGCTCAGAGGAGAAGGGGAGGGGAGATAGGAGAAGGATTGTGGGAAGAAGTGAGCAGGAGGGAGACATTAAGTGGGATGTAAAGTGGAGAAGTAAAATAAATAATCAAATCAAATTTTAAAAAAAAGAGGAAAATTTAGGTCCATTATTTTTTTTCCTCCTCACTAAAAAGAAATCATTATTTTCTCTCCTGTTTCTACTGGACAATTAAAAGTATATTTGACTCTACCTGAAAGTACCCATGTGAAAAACTTCATGGGAAGCTTATCACTTAGCTAAGGGATAAAGAATACTCCATGGGACTCAGCTTAGAAGCATGACTGAGTCTAGTTCCTAACACTGATTCTGACATGAATTAGCTATATGACCTTGACCAAGATGCTTAGCTTTTCAAAGTTTAAAGTTTGTCTCCACAGGATGAGAACATGATAACTTTGCAGAGTGCCAATCTTACATAAGCACATGAATCTTAAATTATGATGGAAGTGCTGTGTGAGATAGGTTTGTGTGTTTCAATTATTAACCACTTATCTGAAGTCTTGTATGTATAGAATAAATTCTTGAAGGCAGAATAGGTAAAAATACAAATGCCAACATACATGTGTTTCTATATTCTACATGTAATACACACAATATGATCACAATGGTATTCTCTCAAAATTGATTCAAACTGAGCCATCTTAGCAATAAATGGCTACCTTCAGGGAACTGAGATGTAAAACTGATATTAAAATTGTTCAGTTGTGGAAGACTCAAGTGATAGACATTCTTGTAGCTGATATTTTCAAAGCTTGGTCTTTCTGATCTCATGTAGAGAGTACCTAGTTATCAGCACTCACTAAGTCTGCACTGGAAATGAGAGTAAGACGTATCACACCTCTCGCAGCACACACTCAGATGGCTACATAGGAAGAGAATCCCTTTCTTAGATACGGAAGTGTGGGCAGAGCCTGGGGAGTTGGCTCAGCCAGTAAGAAAGACCACTTGCTGAAGAAGCAGGAGAATCAGAATTATAAAAATATTAAAAGCAGAACCCTTATAAAAAGACATGTTAGCCTGAGCCCAGGTCCTGGAACCCCAGTGGTTCTGGAAACCCAGTACCTTGGGGAGTTGATACAGGAAGAGTTCTGGGGTCTGATAAATCTGGTTCTGGATTTAGTTCACCCTGTCTAAAGAACAATTAATTCATGTAGCACCTCATCTACCTGCAGCCTTCCCTCTAAGCTAGTGAGATTTCTCCATCCACTAATATCTATACCTCAAATAGACCCCTATTCTCTGCTTTTATTAATTTATTTTAATTTTGAGAATTTTATATGCTAGTTCTGATTTTACATAATTTCCACTCCACTCTTACCCTATCATCTTCTGCTGTATACTCACTACCTCTCTCTATATATAGATACATCTATATATGTACATCACATCTTTCTCTTTCTGTCTCTCTCTTTCTCTCTCTCTCCCCTCTCTCTCTGTCTCTCTGTCTCTCTGTCTCTCTGTCTCTCTCTCTCTCTCTCTCTCTCTCTGTGTGTGTGTGGGGGGGGGGGTCTGTGTTTTCATGAGTTTCTTGTGATTTTTTTTCCTTTGGCTCTTTTTTTGTTTGTTTTGTCCTACTAAGTTTCATTTTACTTATAAGGCCTGTTTTCTAATGAAATAGGTTAAGAATGACTGTGGATTTTTTTGGGGGGTTAAATAGAGAGGATCTGGGAGAGTTTGAGAAAGAAAAGTTCTAATAAGAACATATGATATGAGAAGTCTGGCTTTAATATTAAAACTCTCTGGCTTCTATTATCACCAAATGGCATAGATTCTGCTAATACACAAAATGTGTGGTTTTGCTAAGTATCATTAAAAATGTAAATATCTTAATTTATTTTTCAAGAGCATTAGTTTGATAACTCTTGCCCCTCCCAGCCACCTTGGTAGTTCAAACCATGTAAGCCCTTGTGGAAATCTCTCCCTTGACTTCGCTCTATGTGTTCTCTCTAAGTCCGTGTTCTCTACCCTAGGCAGCCACTCCCCTCAGCTAACCTCTCCTTTGAGCTAAATATCCACTCATCACATTGTCTCCTCAAGAATCAGTCCTCGGCCTTCTTACTCTTTCACGTCACTGCCTGCTCCTAAAATTTCACACTTGTCTTTCTATAATCGTCACCCAGGCTCCTTATCAGCAGCCATGGATTCATTATTCTGAATACAAGTGGCCAGTATAGACTTTTGTTCTGAGTTCCTGACACAAAATTGCCGAGTTTCATTGCACCTTCACATAGATGCCTTCCAAGTATTTGATACTTGATGTAAGCACATCATACAACCACAGTCCAGTTCTAACATTTGTCTTTCCTCTGTCCTCCAAATAGAGAGCTAATCTCAGTTCCCAGTCATACCTGAGCATCCAGGAGTCGTGGAAGCCGGAACCCCTGACACCTACTCTCACCTCGTTGTCCTACAGAACTTATCATTACCATCTTGCCTTTTTTTAATGTCCTACACACTTCTAACATCAGTCACATATTTTTACGTTTACAATATTTCACATTCCCTTGCTCACCTTACTCGAACTGTCTTGATCTGTCTAACAGATGGCTCTGCAGATTTAGAACTGTTTCTCCAGCATCTCTTAAGATACTGGATCTTTCAATCTCAACTCCAGAGTTTCGTCAGTATTTCAGTGATGTATGTTTAATCTCATTATCTATCTCCATTTAAATCCATGTAATCTTTTCTATTTTTTTTTTCTCATAATGAGGACCAAACAACTGAAGAAAACTTATGCTTGGCATAACTGACAGTTTCTCTAGGTCTTGGTCCCAGGTCCACTCTTTGTCTCTCAATCTAACCATACTAACCTCCCACACAATGAAGACAACAAAGCCGCCCACAGGCAATCCCAACAAGCTATTCCTGTGAGGTGTGCTGCTCTGCTTTATAAACCTTGGGGGAAAGTTGCTTCTCCATTCTATAGCAATTTATTCTTGAACTCCGCCACAGTTAATCTGGATAGCTACACTGCCCAGAAGCAAAGCAGACGTGCATGCACTTAGGAAACAATAGATTCCTGAAAGTAAGATGTAATAGTCACGTGCACCAGGGAAAATGCAAGCTCTGGAAACCCTGCTCAGAGATGAAAACACAATGAAGTTTGCCAGAACTTAACTATATTTTTCTTGTAGGGGAAGAATTAACAATGTTACTCTGGAGGCAATCACAAGACTCCACATAGAACGCAGCTCTGCCTTTATTTGAACAGTTGAAAAAAAAAAAAAAAAGGCACCACCAAGGAAACTGTGTTAGACCAGAGTAAGATGAGTTTAAAAGGGCAAATAAAGCCTTAGGGAGAAAACAAAACAGATACTAAATTTAACCACATGGTTCAACCAGAAAAATGGCTTACAAGTCTAAAAGCTTCTGTCTGGGGTAAACAACGATCAGCCATGCATCCTACATCAATAAACTCCAGGTCAGCACAGTGCAATTCTTATTATTTATCATCCAAAGCTGAGCCCGTAGGTCCCTCTCCTGACAAACAGGATGTGGTCAGTAGGGTGACTTGCTTCCTGCTGACAGCACTTATATCTGCTGTGTAAGGCACAAAGACATTGTTTTAAAAAGCCTATGATTTTGAACAAACTGGCCCAGCAGGGAGATTTTAACATGCCCTCCCTAACAGGCACAACAGCCTGTGTTTGTAAACAGAGCCTTATTGCACTAGTGAGAGACATGCAGAACACTGTCAGCTCATTAATCGGGTGTCAGCTCCCTACTGGGAAGAAAGCTTAATGAGTCATCTCTTCATAAAGAATTGTGGCTCAGGGGAGGTGATGGCTTAGGCAAGGGGGTTGACTGGTCCAGCAATAACTATGGGAATAGAAAAGCTTGGGGCCCACCTGTTGGGATAAAGAGAGAGCAGCATTTGGGCACTGATGGTTTCTCAGTATTCTGCTATTCATAGGGGAAATCTGAGTTTATGAGTTTTTAAGTGCACCAATTACCAGTCTATATACTCAAGTTATTAGAAATATAATACACTGCAATTATTCAAAACACGTTGTACACAGATTCAGGGAGTTTTTCTTCTTCCAAATATACACACTCCTAAATTTCTACACAAAATATTCTATGAAAATATACATTCTAACCACTGTTTATATTAAAAACCGAATGTGTCCCCACAGCTCACTCTAACCAATATGAAAATCTGCCTCTTTTGGCTAATTGTGTGTTACAAAGTCACTAGACAATTTTAAGTAACAAAAGCATAACCTTAAAGTTGATTAATGGAACTTCTCTTTAGTTACTTATTCAACTCCATCCCAAGAGCATAGCACGAAGAGGTTTTACAGAGTCTATGTTCCAGGCTTTCGGTAGATGCCAGCTCATGATTTGGACAGTATGTTCCACATTCGCCTTATAAATTTAAAATCATTTTAATAGTATGCACACTAAGCTACAATTATTTAGTTCCCTGTTTACTCTCACTCTGTATTTATGCCTGCTCTGTTGTCATGCATTACATGAAGAAAATAGAGTCTGGGTGGCTGGAGAGATGGCTCAATATTTGAATATGCTTACTGCTGTGGCAGAGAACCCCAGGCTGGGTTCCAGCACCCACATGGCTTAGAACCCTCTACAACTCCAGTTCCAAGGTTTCTGTGTCTTCTTCTGGTGTCTGAGGGCACTTCATGAGCAAAGTGCATAGACATGCATTTCAAGAAAAGTACCCAAACACATACAATAAAACACTAAATCAAAAGGTGTACTTTCACTTTTCTCTAATTTCACTGTTCGCCAAATTCAGCAGAATCTCCAAAACTCCACTCTTTGGGCTTTAATTCTCCACAGTAAACAGTCTCTCTGACATTTTAATTCCTTATCAAGTCACTGGTTTGTCTAGTCTTAGGCCATGTCCTTCACCGAGAAAGGCATCATAACTGTTATATTGTGTATTGTCTTGCAAAAGAATCAGAGACGTTTAACCATCCATTTATGCATGCATCCATCCAAGGACAGGGTTTCTTTTCGTCCTCTATAAAATACACCCATTGCTATGGCTTTTAAAATGGCCTCAATACTTGGAATGTCGTCTGCACAATTTAAATTTTCTTCCTTCATACCACTTTAGGCCATAGGTATAATGGTGCTTTGTAGACATAACTAGATCATTAACCTGTTTTATTTTGTTTTTCTTGTCTGTTGAGAAACTCCAAGTGGACACCTGACTTATGATGTGAGAAATCCAGCAATATTAGGACACTGCCTTAGTTATGTCTCCTAGGTAGGATCTTGGGTACTGTAGGAGGCAATGCCATTGGATGCATACATGGGATGGTGCTTCACATGGACCTGAGGAAATCTTCAGGAGTTACTGAATCCCAGCTGTTCAAATCTTCCCAAGTGAGCTTGCAGATATTACAGCGTGAAGGCAAGACCTGCTGAGTCCCACACTAATATTCACACTAACATTTCCCTTGCAGAATCCTGAGATCAATTACATCCTGGAGTGGTTTCCTTTGCAGCAACAGTTACTGGACTCTTTGTCGCCAATGAGGCTTTGTTTCAATAAAATAAAAAACTTCTTTTCTCTTTTACGTACTCATGGACACTGATAACCCTTACTATCCACTGTCTATGTTTATACTGCAGACAGACTTAATGTTGTAAGCTAATAGAACTTTCTGACTCCTGGTTTCTCAGGTACTTTTTTCTACATCTTATGCTGCAAATTGCTTTGAAAATGTTTGCCTTTGTGGGTCTCTTTAACTCCTTGCTGGTTTCCCTGCTCTGTTTCTCAATGTCATCATTACTGGGACAAGGCAATCTTCCAAAGTCACATAATACTTCTGAGCTATTGCACTACAATTAGTTTGATTTCTTAATTAAACTTTTGTTTATTCCATTGTTCTTCTTTACTTTTATTACTTCAAAGACTATCTCGGCAGGTGGTTGTATCTAGTGTGTAGCTGTAGAGCAAGCCAGTAAAATAAAATCCATCAACTTTGGATAAATTCACATTTCTCTATGCTGTCAACTCTTTAAAAAAGAGTTTCATCAAGTTATAATTGATCTCAAGTAAGCATAACAAAACTGTGCAATTTACAACTATCAATGCTTATATAATTTATATGTTAAGCTTTATTTGGCATAACATATATGCAGAGGACCTAGGTTAGACACCTACAGGGTCCCTAATCATTGCAAGCTCCCATGAATTTTGATCACTTTGTTCTTGTGGTATCCTAGACCCCTCTTTTTCCTCTGACCTCTTTCTTCTCCGTCCTCCACAGGACTCCCAAGCTCTGCCTAATGTTTATCTGTGGAACTCTGCATCTGCTTCCATGAGTTGTTGGATGAAGTCTCTCTGATGATGACTATCCTAGGTTTTGGTCCCATAATACTTTGCAGCAGGGCAAACTTTAGGTCAAAGGTTTTGTGGCTGTGTTGCTGTGCCAATCCCTCCACTTGAGACCTTGACCAATTATAGACATTTTTCAGACTCTCTGTTGTCCATTCCTAGGAGTTACTTTCACAGATTCCATGGAGTTTCCTTTGCACTAAAATGCCCCCAATTCCAGCCATTTCTTCTATCATTTTCTCCTTCCCTCTTGTTCAACTCGATGCCTCCTGTTCCCAACTGAGGTGGGTTGAATATGTTTAGCCTAGTGAGTGGCACTATTTGAAGGTGTGGTGTTATTGAAGTAGGTGTGGCCTTCTGTGAGGAAGTGTGTCACTGTGAGGGTGGACTTTGAGACCCTCCTAGCTGCCTGGAAGATGTTTTCTGCTGGTTCTCTTCACAACAAGATGTAGAACTCTCAGCTCCTCCTGCCCCTGGATGCTGCCATGCTTCCTGCCCTGATGATAATGGAGTGAACCTCAGAACCTGTAAGCCAGCCCCAATTAAAGGTTGTCCTTGATAAGAGTTGCCTCGGTCATGATGTCTCTTCACAGTATTGGAAACTGTAACTAAGATATTAACCCAAACCACCCCCCAGTCATCCAGCAAAATCTACTCTATTTCCCCTTCTCAGAATAATTTTTATTTTCCTTCTTCAGCCTTCTTTGTTACTAAGCCTCTCTATGAGTCTATGGATTGTAGTCTAATTATCTTTTACTTTTCAAGCAATACCCCTTAATAAGTAAGTACATACCACATTTGACTTTCTGGTCTGACTTATCTCACTCAGTATAATTTTATTTTCTAGATCCATCCATTTGCCTGCAAATTTCATGATTGTTAACAGCTGAGTAACATTCCATTGTGTAAATGAACCACATTTTCTTTATCTATTCTTTAGTTGAGGGACATCTAAGTAGTTTCTGGTTTCTGGCTAGTATGAATAAAGTTGTTATGAACATAAATGAGTAAGTGTCCATGTTGTAGGTTGGAATTTTCTTTGAGTATATGCCTGGGAGTGCTATGCATGGGTTTTGAGGTAGATTGATTCTAAATTTTTTGACTGAGTGGCTTGGTGTTCTTATGGGATTCCTAACAGTCGGAAAGGGACTGTCTCTGACTCAAGCCAAATTATGGGACTCTTTTTCTTCTACTAGGTTGCCTCATCCAGCCTTGGGTGGGGAGATACTTGGAAAGAGAAGAAAAAAATTCTGTCAGCATGTAATATATGAGAAAAGAATTTTCAAAAGGGAAAAAATGAGGACACTAATTATGCCAGCTTTCTTTAAAAAAGACTATTTGTTTTTAATTTAGGAGTATTTAGGAGTATTGTGTGTGTGTGTGCACGCGAGTGCACGTGAGCTTGTGCACGAGTGCCCACATTGTACACATCCTATATGTCAGTTACCTGCAGAGACCAGAGGAGGGCAACAGATCTCTTGCATCTTTAGTCACATGATATTGCTAGGAACTGAACTGAGATGCTATGCAAGAGCAGTAAGGCGTCATTACTGGTTAATCTTTCTAGGCCCTATGTCTATTTATAAAACCAGCACACTTAGGAGAATGACTGTACCTCTTCCTGAACAGCATATTTTCTCATGTCCCTTCATACCACAGGGCCTGTGCCGCATGCATATGCTTTACTGGGGAAGTACTCTTACGCCATTATAAACATTTATCTTTTAGAACTCTTTGTTCATGAAACAGTGAATATATTCTTTGTTGGTTTGTTTTCTCCATTATTCTGTCTTATTTTTATCATTCAGGCATCAGTAGGTTCACTGACACAATACATACATAGTCTATAATGTGTTTTCATATTTATTTTTTATAAATAGGCTAACAGAAGAAAATATGGTTCAAATGAAACAGATAACAGGATAATTATATACTTAATACTTGAAGAAATTTCCACAGCATAATTCAAATTGATCATAGCATTTTCCACTAGAAATATTTTCAAACTGTATGGATATCCTTGGTTAATGTTTATAATTTCCGGCACTCTGATGGGTGAGAAGTAAAATCCCATCACAGTTTTCATTTTCATTTTCTTAATGACTAATGATAACATTACTCATCTTCCAACCTTATGATGAAGTGACTATTTAGATCATTGTTCATTTTAAAAAGAATTTCTCTCTGTCTCTGTCTCTGTCTCTCTGTCTCTCTCTCTCTCTCTCTCTCTCTCTCTCTCTCTCTCTCTCTCTGTGTGTGTGTGTGTGTGTGTGTGTGTGTGTGTGTGTGTCTGTTTTATATTTATACACCTAAGTGAAGCAGCTGAGGAGGCCAGAGGAAATTCTCAGTGCCTCTGGATCTGGAATTACAGAGTTATAAGCCAACCAGCACTGGTGCTGCTAGTGAACCCTGGGTCTTTTGCAAGAGCAGCAAACTTTACTTAATCACTTAGCTGTTGATAGCAAACAGGTGGACAGGCTTACACAGCAAACCCCTTATCCGATTAACCATTTTTCTGGCCTGGAACCCTAGCTTCTGTTACATAAGTGGCTTGCAAACACTTTGCTGCTACCTGTGAAAGTTTCTTAATTGCTGTATGGTTTTGATGAGTATTTATAGTGGATTATTGAAATCTTGCCTCTTCGTCCTTACTTTTCAGAGTGAAGCTGGTTTAGATGGTCTAATTGTCTGTATTTCCATGTGAGTTTAAGACCATAGCATCTATGTAGTGAGTGATGCTTGTGTCTTAAACACTCAGACTCTCCCACCCATAATGTCAGTTCTCTCTCCATTTGGAAAGATCTTATTACATAACTCAGAAATGTGTTTTAATTTCAGTTTATAAGTTTCCAAATATTTTTTAAGATTTGTCCTTAAGGTGCTATGTTTTATAATATAAGCTTTAATTATTTCCTGTTCCTTATTCTGAGATAAAATCATTTAATGTTTTATTAAATGAGAAGATTATACATTATACAGTTTTCATCAATTGTTTTGTCTAGAAATTAGGAAATTCTAACCCTGGAATATATGTTTTTTTTTGCTTGTATCAATAATGATGCATGTTGAATTAAAATATGTATCTTTTGTACTAATGTTGAGATGGTCCTTTGGTAATGATACTTTTCGTTTTAAAGGAACAAATTGCATTGGTTATTAAGTTAAGCTTGCACCACTGGAATAAATCTCACTTATTCATCCACATTTAGCATTTTCTAAACAATTCTCAAGCATTTTTGTCTGTATGAGACTGGCAGGATGGTTCAGCAGACAGACATGTTTGCCACCATGGCTGATGACCCAAGTTAGATCTTTGAGGCCCATCTGGTAGAAGTAAGTGGTTATCTTTGACACATGTTGTTGTGTCATGGACCCTACTCCCTCATTCAAAAATTTATAGATTTAATAAAATAAAGCTTTAAAAAGATATTTTTTGCTTATAAAGTAATCATAATGGAAGCTTTCCTTGCTTAAATTTTCCAATTTTTCTACTGAGAGTATGTGATTTATTAAGAGTTGTGAAATACACCATCCTCTTCAGTATTGAGAGAGTTTCAGTAGAATTGGTATTTTTTTCTTACAACTTTATTTAAAGAAGAAAGACACATGCACAGATTTTTAAAAGCATTTTGGCAATTCTTTTAGAAGTTTGATAGCATGCATTGAAATCCCACTAGTTACCATAAGCATAAAGTACATGCAAACAGAACAGAACATGAAAACAGTCAGAGTTTGCTTGCTATGTATAAATTAAACATAAGATCTTTGAATACCAAAAATTGCCACAAGGCTGTATTCTCAGCTCTTGAACTATTAATGATTTAAGGTTTAGGTGTACCACAGTCTGAGAGGGTGCTGTATTCTAATCAATAAAATCTTAGTTTAGCTTGTCTAATTCTTCCTCAGCTTGCCTATTTTATTTTCTTCAAGAATATTCTTTCTTTCTAAATTGTTCAGTTAGTATTAGCAGTATTGTAAAAATAAAATTGAGGGACCATACTACTAATATTAGAAATAAAATTATTTTTGTATAATAATCTTGCAGAGTTGTACTATTTCTCATCTTAATTGTGCACACCTTGGTATTTTCTACAGAAGCAATCAAGCTTGCTAATAATTTATTGATTTATGACCTTCAAAACATTTTAGTCAAAAAGTTAATTGTGTGTGTGCTCGCTCCCCCTTTATCCCTCACTCCTCGCCCCCCCCGACACCCCCCCCCCCGCATCAGATCAGCCTGAACTGGAATTTCAGTGGTTGTGGGCTCCCTGATGAGGTGCTGGGAGCTGACTTTGGGTCCACTGAATGAGCAAGTGTGGTTCACTGCAGAGCTGTCTCCCAGCCTCCACTTCACATTTTTAATTCATCCTTTATTCTCCAGAAAGCGTAAGGATTTCATATTATAATTGTACTGTGCTTTAAAGTTGCTTATGTAGAGGTAGTTTTGTCTGATGTTTTTGCCGTTTTATCAAAAAAAAAAAAAAATCCAGTTGATTGAAATGATTTTAAAGAGGGCATGATAGTCTTTATAATGAAAAACATTGTTTGTCCTAAAATTTACTTTTTAAATAAGGTATCCAGTGTGAGCCCTACTTGGACCGGTGATAGCCTGGAGTCTTCTTTCCTCTTGCCCCTGATTGGGTTTTTAAATAAACTTTTAAAATTAATTTTTAAAAGTTCAAATGTGTGTGTGTATGTGTGTGTGTGTGTATGTGTGTGTGTGTGTGTGTGTGTGTGTGTGTGTGTGTGGTGTTCATATGTATTCAAGTGTCCACTGAGCCCAGAAGAGTATGTGTGTGTGAGGGGGTGTCTGTGTGTGTGCATGTTCATGTGTGTGTGAGTGTTCATGTGTGTGTGTGTGTGTGTGTGTGTGTGTGTGTGTGCATGTTCTTGCATGAAGTGTCCATTGAGGCAGTCAGAAATCCAAGGCTGGAGTTACATGTATTGGTGAAGAATTTAACATGGTTACTGGAAAAAGATGTCAGTTCCTCATAAGAACAAGTATTCTCACTCACTGATCCATCCCTCTGGCCGCTACACTCTTGTATTTAAAAGTACGGAATTGTGTGGTTTTTTGTTCACATCCATTCTTAAAATGTCTTCTAATTTTGGTCTTTGGGCAACATATTTTGCACAACTGTTAATGCAGACAAACTTAAAATCAAACACATTCACTTGTTTTCAATCAGCTGCACACATTACCCTTTACTTTTTATCTTTTAGATTAAACAGAAGCATTTTTATTTCTCATTTTTCTTTTAATTTGTTATTTATTCCTCATGCTCCTATTATTTCATGAAGCTAACTGTAGACATGTTTCTATTCTAAATTGACCATATACCACTTCATAGATGATATAATAACAATATAACAATAACTGCCTTGTTTCTCTTTAGTTGTTTTATCCCAATTAAAGTTTGTCAATTTTCTTGTGAGAGGGCATGTATGTGATGCTTTGCTTAAAGCAAACCATTGAGAAGGTAAATCGTGTTTATAGAAAGTATAAATATAACCCCACAACCAGTGAGAGGACACTCCTGCATTACTAGGCCATGCAAGGTCTTTACAGGTCTTTGCTGGTGTTTGCTAGTCTTCCCTTGGTAGAGAGAAGCACGCCAAAGAACTTCTTTTTCACTGTTGTATTCCTCCTAATTCTGACAGCTTTGGCTGGCACATGTTGATTTGGTGGAGCTTTGCTGTCTATGCTGAATCCTGCTGCTACAACTGATTCATGTTGGATGTTTGCTATTAGACTGGACTGCTGGTATTCTGACAAAAAAGAGTAGCTTGACCCCAAAGAACTACTTTTAAACAGGTTCCCAACTCTCTTTTCCTATTAACCTTCTTTCTCCCCTACCTCTAGTCAGTGGGCTAGAAGGGAAGTTGAATCATTTAAGAACCCTAAATAAAATAGATATTGAAAAATCTAATCCTACAAGTTAATAATACTCTGTATTCCCGAGAAGTTGCTATTCTGATGTAGAATCCTGCTTTGGAGAGATCATCCAGTATCCCTAAGATGCTCACTTGCATCTTGTACAGTGCTGCTCTACTGGTTTCTGTTGGGACTTTTATGTTTACAAAAGGCTTTCACCTTAAATTTTATAAATATTAATATCAAACTCCTATTATCAAGTATATAGAAAGATCGGTTCTACAAACAGGTTAACTTTGTTAACTTTGATGTGGATGGTGACTTGTTTATCCTAGGCTTAGAACATCGCAATTAAAAAGAATCCACTAGATAAAAGGAGTCAAGCATTGGGCATTGAAATGTTGCTCTAGGAAGCACCTACATCCAGTCGGAGTGATTACATACTTCTTAGGGGACATGCTATGCTGTTGACATCAGCTTCAGGACAGGTGGAATATACAAAGGAAAATCTTATACTCATATGAGAACCTATAACACTTAATATGTTACAGAACAAAATGATATAAACAGAAGGAAAGACACACAGAACTTTTTTTCGATTTGAACATTTGTAATGATTCATAGTACTTAGGAACTGAGTTTACAAACTTTATTTCTAAATTATAAAAGTTTAAGAGTCATTACCCCACACGGTTCACATCACAGGACTATACTCACCCTGGCTTTCAAAAGTGTCATACCTATAGGTGAAAGCTTGCTATGTGCATTCAGGCCTCTTATGGTCTCTCTCAAGTGTTGGTTTGAAATTAGGCATCTGGTAGTTACAAGAGTTGACATAGTTAATAAAGTCTAACTACATGAACTAAAATTATAACCTAGTAATTTTACTAGAATTTTAGTAGAAAATTTAGTAGAAAAATTCTACTTAGAATTTTTCATCCTTGCTATGTTGAGGAATAAGGCTTAGAGATACAATTAATATGAACTTTAATTAAAGGCATGAAAGGAATGAGTAAATTCAATAATAAAATGGCACTTAATCTTCATCCCAGGTACTAAACAACAATCTTCTACTAGTTACACTGAAAATGTTGAATTCTCAGGTAAAAAAATCAGGATCCAGTTTAATCATGAGGGGCCTGGGTAATTTTAATGAAAATACACAAGAGCCAATGTATTAAAATTATCCCCCCACTCTGTGTGTGTGGGAGGGTGTATTCAGGGTGTGCATGGGTGGCATGCGTATACCCATCTTTGTAGGATAGGAGAAAACCTCAAGTGCTTGATTGTCTCCTGCCAACATGGGGTTCCCCAGCATAGATACAGGTAGTTAGGCCTTGGATGAGCACCTTTACCCACTGAATCATTCTTGTCAGATTGCATTCCTTCAACTTTAACTATTAGAAATCCAAACATAAGTGTGAAATGCATAATACAAAAGGGAATGTTGCAGGAGGAGCAAGAGACACCTTTGGATAAAGAAGACTATGATATCTTATATTTATATTGTATAAGTTAAAATACTAACAGATTAAATAAATGTTTGGAAGTAAGAATGAGATGAAAGTAGAAAGAAATAGTGATGGATTTTTGGTTACCACAGAGGAGGAGGAAAAAAGAGGAGGAGAAGAAGCAGCAGCCACAGCAGCAGCAAAGTCTCCATATTCTTGAGCTGTGTGTTACCATAGGGATGAATTTATTGACTGACTGAAGAGACATTAGAGGCTCCACACAGTGACCTACTTACATAGCAATTCTTATCAATATTGGTTGAGTAGTATTCCTGGAAATTAGTTCCCTAGTGCTTCTGACATGTGGATAAAACAGAGGTGTTCATACTGCAAAAACATTATTGTGAATGGAAAAGCTGGTCTTGGCCAATGAAAGTAAAGGAAATAGGCACTTGAAGCAGTAAAAATCAAGTAAAATGAGTGAGCTGGGGAGTGGGGGCCTTGTATATGAATATAGAAACATTTTACAATTGGTGAATTCCATTGGCATTTTCATAAAGCTCTGATCTGCCCACATTACACTATTCTTTATATCTCCTTTTATTCCAGTTGGTTCTTTTTCCGTTTCTAAAATATTTTCAGTTCTACTTTTATCACACACACACACACACACACACACACACACACACACACACACACAGACATACACACATACAGAGACACACTCAGAGACATACATACACACAAAGACACACACACATACAGAGACACACAGAGAGAGATATATACACACAAAGACACACAAACACACACACACACACACACACACACACACACACACACACACACACACACAAACACACACTTTTAGATGAGCCAAAACAAGAGATTTCTATTTTGAGTCTGTCTCATTTCACTTTTTAACATGATATTAAGTTTCATTCATTTATCTGAAAATAACAGCTATTAAGATGTATTTGTTTTATTTATATGAGTACACTGGTCAGACATACCAGAAAATGGCATTGGATCCTGTTTGAGATGGCTGTGACCCACCAAGTGGTTTCTGGGAATTGAACTCATGACCTTTGGAAGAGCAGTCAGTGCTCTTAATTATTGAGCCGTCTCTTCAGCTACCATCATTTGTTCTTTATTATAACTCAATAAACCAATGGAATCGAAGCCCCCATACTCCCAAGATAATTGCACATTTCTGCTTACTCTTGTGTTGCTCTCGCAGGAATGTCATAGATTAGCCTGTGTACCTGTTGTTCAGCCTGTTGGCTAAGACAAATTGCTGAGTGCAAGATTGCCGCAACTAGGCTTGTAGACTGTTGATGCAACTTGGAAGAAGGACACAGGAAAGTCAGGCAAAGGCAGCCCACACTTGGGTGTACAGTCATCCCTTTAAGTCAGTTTAATAATATTCTGCCATAATTGCCTGATTTATGTGTGTGGCTTTCCCAGGAAGAGGTTGAATATGTAGATAGGAGTGGATTGAAGGGAAGGAGCCTCTCTCTACACAGCCACAGTCACTCTGTTGTCCTGGCTAGGTGTAGAATGCAGTTGCTTTAAGATTACCCATGTTTTGTCTGCAAGCTCTTACCCATTGCTCTACAAGTAAGCCTGACAAAATGATTCTTCAAGATGAACATTTGTGTAACTGTTCCTTGGTTTGATACAGGGACCGTAGAAGTAGACGTCACTTCTCATTCTCAGAAGAAATTTCAACACGTCCATCAATTCGTGAATAAAAAGAGTTCTCCTTCCTCCCTAAGTACTAATTCAATGCTCCTGCCTAATTCCTTGAATAAAATATCCCAAATAACCTACAATGATTAGCCCCTTAAAATAAACTTAACTGTGTAATGCAGAACTCAGAAATTTGGGGATCCCTTTAAATCCGAAGTGGACACACGAAAGAGTTGTTAGTTTTGCTGGAATATATTGGTTTTAAACTACATCTTGAAAAATACGTAAATATATTGAATAACTTTAAGGTATATAGCAAGTTATGATAAGTCACATGTATGTTAAAATGGTTACTTCAGTGTATGTATATTTTATAATTCTATGTGTTTTAATCTTTCATACTTTCTTACTGTGGGACCAAATGAGACAGACACCACAGAGGCTAGAAACTACAGTCACCTTCCTGCTTAGAATTGTTCATGAGGATGTAGGAGAGGGTTTAATTTACTCATAATTTTAGAGTGCATGTGAGTTGTTATTTTGTGTGTGTTGTATTCAGAATTAAATTTAAAAAATGCTTTCAAATTGTTATGATTTATGCCATGCATCTCAACACCTTGCTTCATAATAACAACTCTTAGTATTCCCTGTTTGGGGATTTTGGTTTGAAAATTAATAATAAAAACTAATATGATGACATATAGCAAGTATATATACATATATATATGTACTTATACTCAATTCTGATAAGTTTTGTGAATATGTTTATATTTCAACAAAACTATATTTTTATATTTGTTTTCCGAATACAAAAGATAAGAAGCATTAGTGACCAAAATATACATCAAAAGGTTTTAGAGATGGAAAACTGAGTGAGGAGCAGTTAAATATGTTGTGGGAAACTGGAAATAAATGCCAATATGGATGGTGGGCTGGGTTGGCAATACACAGAGAGGGCCTGTTTGGAAGGTTCTAGTACATTCAATGATTTTATAGGAATGCCCTTGGGTGGGAAAATTAGCTGAAGCGAAATGAATGTCCTGAAATAATGAAGATGAACAAAGAAGGTGCAGGTAAATTTACATGGCTGTGATTTTTGTATGTGTCAGTCATGAAGAGTGATGTAAGCTGATGAATATGGGAACTTTACTTAGTCAGCCAACAAGCAAGTTAAATGTACTAGAGAATGCAGGATGAGTCTTCTATAACCAGACAGCATAGATTTTATAGGAAGATATTTAGGCAGAAGTCTTTCCAACATGAAGTCCACATAGAGTGGAAAGCACAAAGAACAGCCACACGTCCAACGCAAGGACTCACAGTAATAGCTTATTAGAATTTGCTCTTTAGTAGCCATCCATGCTCACTTGCCTATAGTCTTCAAATCTAAGAAGATTAAACTCATCTCTGTCTCTGATCCACTGTCAACTGACTACCAAGTTTGAGCTGAAAATTACTCACTGACACAACCTGAGCAATGACATGTACTGTCTGTTTTATACTGGACAATGTAAAGTGTCTTTACAAGATTGTTTTCTCATATGAGAAAAAAATTCTAAATTCTCAGATAAACTTGATTCTCAGGGTTCCTAATAACGTATGTGTCTTTATAGCAATATTTGATTTCCCAAAACTACTGAGCTCTAAAATGCATTTGACCTGTTAGGTTTATAGTATGGGATAATGGGTAGATAAAAAACTTTGTATATGTTAAACAAAGCCCAAATTCAGATGTTTTTACCTTATTAAAGAAATGGAGACACGTATATTTGGAAGTCTGTTTTTGTTTACATACATTTGTTAAGGTGAATAATAGCCTGTTTATATTTTCATATTTATTTATATTTCTTGCAGTGAAGAGTTTACGATAACATACACACTAAGAGTAACTTTAAAACATGAATACAATCATATGCAGAAACACTTGCCAAATATATTGATTAAAAAGTGTATTAGTGACAATAGACAATAATGTCTTTCAAAAAGTGCTATAAATAAATACAACTGGATTTTATTACTTTAATACCACAATTTTTATCCTTTACAGTGTAATTGCTTCTGCAAACACTGCAAAGATATAAGGGAAAATAATTGTTGTAAAAATAAAATACAGAGGGAATGAGGCATTGTTGCTTAACCTGTGCATGAGTTTGTACCATTGTGATTGTGACCTCTTGATGATACAGTTTTACACTGTCCAGGGTAATCTATAATTAGAAAATCATGTATTTGTAAGAAAAAAACAAGTTTCCATTATTAGAAAAGATACATGAGCACCGTCCATGGAAAAACACTCCAATGTTTTGTCTAAAATGTACATACCTAACTTATCACTAGATGCTACAATAATTGCTACCATTGTCCTGCAGCCGCTGCTTGTTTTTCCATGGGTAAGAGAATATAGTTACTTTAATCTCATAGTCAAGTAATAAAAGACTAGAGTTTTGCTGCTGTTATTTTTTTCTACCCTGAACGGTCATCAGACCATTTTGATCGTTCATTTCTCTGAGCTTACTGTCTTTCTAGTCATAAAACTTTTAGTAAGTTATCACATTCCAAATGTTTTTCCACAAGGTCTCTGTATGGATTTCAACAACAATATAATTAAAATTTACTGCCATACTACAGTGCTACACCAGACACGTCCTGGAATTTGTCATCTTCTGGAAAATCTACTTCTCTCGTTTTCATTATATAAAACACCAAGTCATTTTTCAGAAGCCATTTTGCTCACAATGTCTTCCTTAAAAATCAATAAGAAATTTGATTGGAAATATTTCACAGAAAGTGAACTTCATGCTTTGAAACCAAAAGCCAGACCTTAGGAGCAGGGAAGTGAACTTCCCCAGCACCCAACACACATGGACTTACTCTTAGCTCTTGCTCATTATTTCTTAACTATAGAGTGTATCCTAAAGATCTCTACAATTAAAGACATGTTTATAGCCTCAAAAGTTGCATGTTAATATATAAATTTACAATTGGGATTTCCTAGAGGAATTCGTTCCAATTGTTTACATTCATGGTAAGAAGCTAATAGTATACGACTTGTCTATGCGTCTTTCTTGGGGTAAAATTACACTGCATATATTAGGCACTCCATTCTTTTTCAAAAAATATAACATTGGTCATCTGTGACTTGAGAATGTTCCAATATGGGTTCTAAGTATTGTAATGATTCAGGGAAACAGGGATGTTGGTGGGGGTAAGAATAATTTTCTTTTACTTTTAGTTGTGAGCCTAGCTTTTAACAGCTTAGCTATCTCTCCAGCCTAAATGTTGAATTTTCTATGAAAACATTTTAAATAATCTAAAACATATGGTTCTGAAAGTAGGGGTGATCCCCTTAAATCAACTTTCTTCTTACTCAATGAAGATTTTATCTCTTTGAACTTTTTCTTCATTATTTAAAATATGAAAGCAATGTTCTGACTGCTTTAATATTAGTAAGTCCAGGAAAATTAGTTACTTTACTTTCAGGGTTAAGTAACAGACTACATGTAAGCAGATTTCTTGGTCTAGTTCATTTTTGTAAGTACCTTAGCTTTAATCCTGTGAACATGAGAATATGCCAGAACTTAACATTAAACTTCACACTAGAATAGAAATGGAAGGAAATGATAGATAGATGGATAGATAGATAGATAGATAGATAGATAGATAGATAGATAGATGGATGGATGGATGGATGGATGGATGGATGGATGGATGGATAGATAGATAGATAGATAGATGATAGATTGATTAATATACAGATAAATGATTATTAGATGATTCATAAATTGTAGTTAGATTGACATAGATGATAGATTATATATATAATAAATTGATAGAAGATTGATGTTAGATGATAGATAATTGGATAAATAGATATACAGATAGATAGACAGATAGGTATGTAGGTAGATAGAAAGAAAGAAAGAAAGATGGATACATAGATGATAGATAGATAGATAGATAGATAGATAGATAGATAGATAGATAGATGGATAAATATACTTTATAAAAATTTCTCATGCTTAACTGGTTCTATAACTCAGCCTTTTCATGCTTTCAAGTTAATCTTAAGCTATTGTTCAATATTTTTTCAGTTTTCTCTTTCATTGAAAAAAACTGTCTAGATCCATCTTCCTCTTAGCTATAAATCAAGTCAATTGTTTTTATAGAGATTTCAAATAGCTTCATCCCTTTTACTAGTATAAAAGCCTAGATTAATTCTTCCTCTTTCTATAATCTTAAAATATTTCTGCTTATATATCTTCTTTTAAGGAGTACACAGAACAATTATATTAATGCAAGCTGCCACATGAAAAGAAAAATCACACACACAATGCACCTATAACTATAACTTAAGTTCACACCTTCCTGTAGAGCTCAGGGTAATTGCTGGGATGAAGTAGAGATGGATTATCATGTAACATCTGATGGCTGCCCTTATGCTGCAAAGTGTGTTTGCAGAAATAATTTCCTGCCACATTCCTGACTGCATTTGCAGGCTGAGTTGAGCCCCTTCCCTGCTGTTCTGTGATCTGCCCCTGGGTTACTAACAGCCCCAACAGACAGACTGGCTGGTGCTACCTGCTGCTCAGACACAGATTAACTCACTGCCAGCCATATGTGCTACCAACTTCACAAATTCCTCTCCTTTTGCTTTTGGCTCTTAAGATAGTTAATGGACAGTTTTCTGGTGGGGAGAAAAACAACCTGATGGTGTGCAGCATGGGCAGTAATCACCTGCACCCCACACAACTGCCCCTTCCATCTGCCTGCCTTCAGAAGCTGTGTGTGTGAAGGGAACGGATTATTGCATTTGGTTCTCCTGTGTTGTCAGCCACTGGATTTGCCTGCACTAGAAAGCCAAGTGCGTGTTCTACGCTTATGATCATTTAGAGGCATGCCTATTCTTAAAAGAATCCCAAAGTGTCTCCAGAAGTAAAGAAAAAGTTCCCTGTATTCTACCATGGGTACTTAAAAGACTGTTTCTTTTGGGTTTCGAGTCTAGCCTTTATCAGCTAAGCCAGCTCTCCAGCTTCTTTTTCTTCCGACGTGTAGAAATAAAAATCCTAAGAAATTGTGCAGATTTGAAAACATCATATGTGGATCTTGTAATATGAGTCAATTGTGACTCTGGGAAACTCCTTTCTTATGCATTCTATAATAGCGCATAATCGGAGGACATCAATCACCAAGCAGACTCAACATACTCGTTATAGATAGCGTTATAAACATTGATTTTTTTAAATTTGCAAACTATTCATTTCATCCAGGAAAATAATAACATCTCAGGTGTTTAACTTGAGGTGAGTATTCAACTCATTTTGATTTCTATTCTTAAAAACAGCCTTGTAAGTGGTTCTCATAGGTAGAATAAGTGAAATAAAGTTAACTGCCCTGAGACTCAATAGCAACAATATTATAATGTTTCACTCTATTTCCTTTCCTTGTCTAGAACATAACTTTCTCAATCAGCTGATAATAAAATGCTCTATAAACTAAGGTAATGAGTATTTTAGCTTTATGTTGTATATGTTAAGGTTAGAAATGGTATAAATGATTAAATTACTTAGTAATTATGTGGTTTTCATTAAATATTTAATTTCCTTCGGATTCCCTAGGGGGATCTAAAATTTATGTAGTTGATCAGAAGCATTACAAAGATAACTCATTAGCTTAAGTGCCTTTTCTATGAAATTATGACCAGTAAAATTACTTTTAATTATTTTTCATGTTTTGCCTTTATTTGTGCTAGAGACTAGCACTTTTATAAGAAACATTAAAGTAATTTTATCTTTGATTGAACTTGCCAGATCATTTTATTATCAAACCTTATAAATTTACCTGTTTCACACATATTGTATGTGACGTGGTAATTTTTTACATCACAGATATTTGTTTGTATGTATGTGTGATATGTGAGTCTCTAAAAGAATAATTGCCAGGTAAATAGGAACCTTTAAAAACTGATGTATAATCAGGTTAGCTATTCTTCCTATTTGTCAAAATGTAGTCTGCAATTCATTAAGGTCTTCACCCTCAGGATGTGGAGCACATCTTCACTGAGTTTGCATACCACTGTGGAAGTGTAACAGAACTTAATTCTATTTATCAAAATAAGAACCTTTAATTATTGGAGTGTTAAAAGGGAACTGAATGAATTTATATATATATATATATATATATATATATATATATATGTATAAAATTTATTTAAAATTATATATATGTATAAAATTTATGTATATATAATTAGTATATATTAATTAAATATTAATATATATTAATATATATACATATATATTATTGGTATATATTATGAGTAGTGGAGTGGCTGTGGCTAAAATTTACTTGATTTAGTAATGATTTATTTTTCATATTTATTTTATACTATCTAATATTTAAATATTAGCATATTGCTGTCCTCGTTTCTCCTTTCTCTTTCCCAATAAGAATAACTATAAAGCTCTGACAGCTGCAAAAATCAACTGCAGAAAAATGCTGAGAAGAAGATTAATGATCCTCATGTCCCACAAAATAAATAAAAATAAAAGTCTACCTAGAAATTACCCAAACCTATTCAAGGGCCAAAGCCTCCTAGATGAATAGACAAAGAGCAAGGATACTACTAGAAATTAAAAACGTCAACATTTAAATTAATTTGTAAGATTTATTACATCTTTTGACTTATGTTGAAAAGCCTTGACATCTCTAAGATAGAGCTAACTTGATCATCATGGATGATCTTTTGGATAAATGCCTAGATTTGGCCTCCAAATATTTTACTAAAGATTTTTATGTCATATTCATTGGATCTTGCTGTTTCCTTTCGTTATTGTGTATTTATCAGTTTAGACATTAAAATACTGTTGATTATATAAGAATTTGGAAGTATTCCTTTCTTCAAGTTCTTAAAGGAATAAAACACAATTTATGAAGTAATGGTTGCATGTAGAATGCTGCAAGCTCATCTGAAATAGGTATTTTTTCTTACAACTTTATTTTTAAAAGAGAAATACATGTACAGATTTTTAAAAGCATTTTAGCATAACACTATATGAATATATTTTGTCAGTACTTGATTCTTTTAAAGGTTTGATAGTATGCATTGAAAACTTACTAGTTATCATAAGCATAAAGTATGTGTAGAACAGAACGTAACATGGAAACAGTCAAAGTTTTCTTGGTGTATATAGATTAAACAATGATTTTTAAATACCAAAAATTGCCACCAGGCTATATTATTAGCTCTTGGATTATTGATTTAAGGTTTATATGTACCACACTCTGAGAGGGTGCTATAGACTGAGGCTTTCACTTTGCCTTTGGTTTTATTTATTTATTTATTTTTTTGAGCTTCATATTTTTTTATAATCAGAGGGCTTTTTATTTCTGTTTTGTCTTTTTATTTGTTATCAGTCTATTCAAGATGTTATCATTCTTGGTTCAAATTTGGTAGTTTTTATAAAAGTAGAAACTCTTCCATTTATTTGATATTTTCTAATTTAGTGGAGCAGAGGATTTAAAAACATTCACTGCTGTATTTTGAATTTCTTTGGTGGCTGTGGTAAGGTTTCACTGTTTATTTCTGATGTGGATCATTTGCTTCCCTCTTTCCCTTAGCGGGGCCAATGGTGTTTCAGTCTCATTTGTCTCCTCAAATGATCAGCTCTTAGATTCGCTGATTCGATTCGTTGTACAGTTTTTTATGTTTCTGTTTCATTGTCAGTGTTGTGTTATTACTCCTTGCTGTGTATTAGATTTGAGTTTGGTGTGTTGATGGCTCTTTTTATAGAAGTTAATGCCCCAGAGTTTGGTGCATATACATTTAATATTGTTATATTCCTTTAATTAATTGACCCTTTGAATAGAAGCAAGTGACCTTCATTGTCTCTTCTGATTAGCCTTAGTTAATAGTCTATCTTGTCAAATTAGGATGGCAATACCTGCTTGCTTCTTGGTACCATTTACTTATAATATTTTTCTATCATTTACTTTAAGATAGTGCATATTTCTCAAGCTGAAATTAGTTCTTCATAGACAACAAATAGATGAAGTTAGTTTCTTAACCCAATCATGTCTTCCTGTCTTTTGATTGGAGAAATGAGGTGATTAAGATTGATAATTAATATTGAAAGATGTGTAGATTGCAGTCATTTAGATATTTTTGGGTTTTGGTTGGTGTCCTTCCGTGTGCGTGTGTGTGTATGTGTGTGTGTGTGTATTTGTGTGTGTATGATTTATTTTTAAATTATAGTTTTATTTGTTTTCTTTCTGGGATCTCTTAGCTGTGCTTATTTTTGTTTTAAGATAAAAGAATTGCTTCCAGAATTCTATTTAGATGTGTTGTTGTTGTTTTTTACTTCTTGTTGCATATGAAGATTTTAGGCTGATTATATCATATGAAAGCTTTTGTTTTTTTCTTTTAACTATGAAATAAGATTATTCTGGGTTAAGTAGCTTTGGTTGGGCTGTATATACCTTTAAAACTTAAATTGTATCATTCCAGCCTCTTCAAATTTTTTGAGTTCCCAATAATAAATCCGGTCTTATCTGGATAGGTTTCCTTTACATATGATTTGTGCTTATTCTTCTACAACTTTTGATATTTTTCTTTGTGCTCTCTCTCTCTCTCTCTCTCTCTCTCTCTCTCTCTCTCTCTTTCTATATATATATATATATATATATATATATATATATATATATATATATATAGTGTCTTAATTATAATATATAACAATAGGGAGTGATCTTTTTGTTTGTTTGATTTGTTCTTTCTCTCCCTGTTTTTTTTTTATATTTTGTTTTTGTTTTTTGGTTTTACCTAGTTGCAGTTTTGTGTGCTTATAACTACACGGGTGATTATCTTTCATTTAGGAATGTTTTATTCTATAGTGTTTTAAAGAATCTGGTCTTCACCAGAATGAGATTCATCTCTTTCTTCTATACCTATTGTTGGGATTCTATAAACCCCACCCCTCAGTTACCTAGCAACAGCCAGGTATACCCCACCCCTCAATTACCCAGCAGTGGCCAGGTATGCTCCGCCCCAGTGACCTGACACTATAAAGGAGCTGCTTGACCCCTCCTCTCTTGGCCTCTCCTGCCCTTGTGCTCTTGCAGCCTTGTTCTCCCCTTTCCCTTCCCCCATCTCTCCCACTTGCTCATGGCCGGCCTCTACTCCTCTACTTCTCTCTCTCTCTCTCTGCCTCTACCACCCTCTTAACTCTCCCATGACTTGAATAAACTCTATTCCGTACTATACTGTTGTGTGGCTGGTCCCTCAGGGAAGGGATTCCCAACATGGACCCCCCAGAGGCATCTCCCTTGCCCTCAGGCCTCGCCGCACCTCCATGGGCCATATGCCCCCCACTCTCTTCATCCTTCCCCTAACATTGGTGCCGTGACTCTAATCGTTATCCTCTCACAACATTGGTGCCCTGTGACTTTTCCTTTCATTGGTGCCCCGTCATCTTTTCCTTACACCTATTATTCAAATACTTGGTGTTTTGAAAGTGTCTCATTTTTTTGTGTGTTCCTATCTTATGCTTTTTTAAAGATTTTCATTTTATTTGCTGACTTTGCCTAGATGCTTGATTTGTCTTCATGGCCTCATATCCTCTCCACTGGATAAATCAAACCTGATTGTTGTTGAGTGATGGTCTTGATATATGTTTGTATTCATTTTCTAATATTTTATTTAGGATTGCAGTAACTATGTTTATTATGGATATTTTTCTGTAGTGTATGAGTTTTCTACATCTCTCTCTCCACCTCTCATGTGCATGGGAGTGTGTGTATGTGCATGCCTGTGCATGTGTGTGTGTGTGTGTGTGTGTGTGTTTATACATTTACATGTGTATTTACCTGGATTTGGTATGAGATTAATAGCAGCAGTAGAGAACAGGTTTTGAACAAATCCTTATTTTTCTTTTCTTGTACTTTCTTGAGAAATTTAAGAAGGGCATGTATTGTTCTTCTTTGAAAGTCCCATGAAATTCTTTGAGGCTTGGACTTTTGTGTTGGAAGACTTTTTATTACTATTTCAATATCTTGATAGGCCTATAAAAGCCTGGAAATAGAAAAGGAACAGAGAGAAATGAGAGAATGAGAAAACTTGTAAAATGATTACTTGAAGGCAGAAAGGGAACTGATGGAAGAATTATGCAGGAAATGTAAAAGAAGGCTAGACCTCAGGAAGAGGTGTTGGCTAATGCTGATGAAGTTTGAAAAATCCATAGGGTAACTTAATCTCAAATGCACCATCACCCTAAAAATGTCTGTTAAAACGTTTAATTATAAAACACTAAAAACTATAAATATGTATACAATAGAACCCAACAGCAACATAATGTAATTTCTGGTAACAATATTTTGAAAAACATACAATATCCAAAATTAAGTGAACAAATAATCTATATATAAATATACTCTTCAGCAGTTAGACAGGCACCTAGTAGAACAAAACAGAAGGAGGTGATATTAGAGAAGTAAAATTTCAATAGAAAACAAGAATAAAGAATGAGTCACCAGAAAAGCTGAGAGGAAAGGTTTAAGGATTAACCAAAATTGTGTTTGGAAGAAAATAAAACCATAGCAAATAAATCATGCTCTGTAGGTAGTTTAAAAATGTTAAGATAAATTGTATTGTGGCACACTACATGGTGGATAATACCAATATCCGAAACCAGGGTTCATCAGTTGCAAATCCTAATATCAGCTATGGAATTTTTTTTCCATGAGTTTCTGGTCAAGAAGACCCAGCAGCATGCCAAACAAAACAGACTATTAATGTTACTCTTGGTTTCCTGTAAGAACTAGATAGCTAAACTCTATTGTTGAATGTGCCATATGTCCTAGTTGGGGAACATAGAGAAATCAACCTGGATCTGGATGATCAGCTCAGTAATTATTAGCTAGGAGTGACCTGATAATTAAGATACCCAGTGCCTCAGAGGCAGAGGAGAATATTTCCTGAACAGTACACCAATGGTTTATGCTCTGAGAATCAACAAATGGGTCCTCATGAAATTGTGAAGCTTCTGTAAGGCGAAGGACACTGTGAAAAGGACAAAATGTCAACCAAGAGATTGAAAAAATATCTTTACCAACCACACATCTGATAGAGAGATAGTATCCAGTAGTTATGAAAAATTCAAGAAGTTAGGTCTTAGAGAATCAAAGAATCCTATTAAAATGGGGTGCAGAGCTAAACAATTCTCAACTGAAGAATATTGAATGGCAGAGAAGCTCCTAAAGAAATGCTCAACAGCCCTAGTCATCAGAGAAATGCATATCAAAACAACTTGAGATTCTACCTCACACCAGTCAGAATTACTAAGATAAAAAACTCATATGACAGCAGATGCTGGTGAGGATGTGGGGAAAGAGAAACACTCCTCCATTGTCGGTGGGGTTGTAAGCTGGTACAATCACTCTGGAAATCAGTCTGGCAGTTTCTCAGAAAATTGTACATAGTACTACCTGAGGACAAAGCTATTCCATTCCTGGGCATATACCCAAAAGATGCTCCAATATCTAACAACAACACATGCTCCACCGTGTTCATAGCAGTCTTATTTATAATAGCCAGAAGCTGGAAAGAACCCAGATGTCCTTCAACAGAGGAATTGATACTGAAATTGTAGTGTTTTACACAATGAAGCACTACTCAGCTCTTAGAAACAATGACTTCATGAAATTCCTAGGCAAGTGGATAGAACTTGAAGCTATCATCCTCAGTAAGGTAACCAAGACACAAAAGAACACACATGGTATGTACTCACTGATAAACGAATACTAGTCCAAAAAGTCTCAGAATACCCAAGAAACAACTCACAGAAATTATGAAACTGTAAGAAAATGAAGGCCAGAAGGTGGATGCCTCAGTCTTTCTTAGAAGGGAGAACAAAACTTTCATGGGAGGAAATAATGGGACAAATAGAACAGCAGGGATTGCAGAAAAGATCATACAAAGATTGCCTCACCAGAGGATCCATCCCATATTCAGCCACTAAACCCATACACTATTGCTGATGCCAAGTAGTGCTAAGAGACTGGAATCTGATGTGGATGCCTACTCAGAGGCTCTGCCAGAGCCATACTGATACTTGCAGCTAACTGTGGAACTGAACATGGGGACTCCAGTGAAGGAGTTAGAGAAAGGACTGAAGGAGCTGAAAGGGTTTGTAACTTTATGGGAAGAACAAAATGATCAACTTGCCAAACTCACCATAGTTCCCAGGGACTAAAACACCAACCAATGAGTTCTCATAGAGAGACCCATGGCCCCTGTTGCCTATGCAGCAGAGGATAGCATTGTCTGTAATCAATGAGAGGAGAGGACTTTGGTCCAGTGAAGGCTCTTTTTCCCTGTGTAAGGGAATGCCAAGGAGCTGAGGTGGGAGAAGAAGCTTAGGAGAGGTAGCACCTTTATGGAGTCAATGGAAGGAGCATGTGATTGGAGGAAAGGAGATAACATCTAAAAGGTAAGCGCAGAGATTATCCAATTTAAAAAAAAAAGGTTAACTAAAAAAAAAAAAAAAAAAAAAAAAAGAACAAAAGGAAAAGAAAAAAAAAAAGTGCCTGAAGTTGCTATGCAGATTGCTGGTAAAGGAAACTCAACTGTAGTCTTAAGGAGTTGTGAATATTGAAAGTTACAATATCAACCTCCCAGGTACATAATGTAGTCTAAGAAATTATTATTATGGGAGTGGCCATATTCTTATTGGCCGTAAAGTCCACTAAGAAAAAGGGGATGTAGTCTTGTTGCTGTGAGCCTAGTCAAAAACATCATGACTGAGCAGCTCATAGGCTCTGTTAAAGGAGGAAATTTGTCACTCTCGTTTGGATGACTCAACTGGCATCAAACAACCCTTTAGATATTTATGTATGTTTCTATTTATGAAGACTTCTCTTTGCAGTTATTAAGAGTGCTGAGATTCATGGAAGCTCAAAGGTAGCAAAAATAAGTTACTGAGTGCTCAGTCCTAAACAGGACATTTATACCAACCTCTTCTAAGGCTGGGGAGTACTGCAGAAGACAGAAGTTTTCTAAGACTTCAACAATAGAAAGAAAGATAAGAAACAGAAATTTTCAGCATCACAGAGCCATTGAAATCGTTGCCTCTCAGCAACTGTAGCTGGTTGGACTGTACTAGAGTGAATCTTTCAATAATTAGTCTTGGATAAAGGAGGGTCTCATGAGCTTTCACCTCTCCCTCTATGAACTTATTGTCTGTGGTGGAGCTGGAAAAGCAGGTTTCATAGCTTTCAGTTGTATACACATCGGCAATATCACCAGGTTCTAGTGGATAATTCCATACGTTTGGCCCTGTGGATACAATGGTTACAATCAGTCAGTCATAAAACAAAGACATGAATGTGAGAACAGGACTTTTAGGGAAATAGTTTGTTTGAGGGGGAGGAATATAAGAGAGCATGAAGAAGCAATCATAGTGATACACACACACACACACACACACACACACACACACACACATTTGAATTTGTCAAAGTCAAAGAATACATTTAATTCCTAACAAAAATGTTTAAAAATTGTTGAGTACTAATATTATACGTGGATCTAAGCAAGCTGGCACAAATAGCCAGGCTTTAACAATGCATCTAAGATTATGTAATTCATACAGAATTCTGGAAAACCAATGAAGGATGATGAAAATCAGATCAGTGGTTAACTAGGATGGGCTGAGGGTGGCCTGACTGTTAACAACATGAAAAACCTTTTAGGGTATGGAACCATGAGATACCTTACTGCAATGAAGTTTATACCATGTTATACCACATACAATTGTTAATATTCATTAAAATTTCATCCTTAAGATGGTTTAATATTTCTAATATGTGAAACATACTCTATTTATTTTAAAACACTTTACAGAGCAAAAGGTACTCAAAGGAATATTGTGTGTTCTTGGTGTCCAAGGCTGACTCATCAAGGTTGTCCATGTCTCCTCCCCTTCCACTGTAATAAAGCCCTTCTTAGTCAGGTGCCAACCAGAAAAGCCAGTTTTCCACCCAGGGTGCTGAGCTCTTAATAAAACCAAAGGCTAAAAGGTGAGAACAAACTGCCCCTTAACTGCTTACTCTGGAAAAAGTGGCCAGCAGCTCTCCAGGGGTAATCCTCTTAAGGATGTAAATTTGCAGGAAACACTTCTTGTACCTTTCATTCACTGTTCAGACATTCCTGTAGTGTCCATTTAATTCTTTCCTCACTCTGAGCCTTTGTTTTCTTTATAATCCTTCTCAGTAAGATGATGGACTTATAAGCTAGTGAGGCGGGCAAGTAGATAGATTAATGAATTAGTTCATTCAATAAATAACAAACTTGATCAATCCTGGAACAGTGTGTGCGAAGGGTAGTAGACAAATGGAGCTCTACAGGGAGAGGGAAAAGGCAGCTAGTACACCATCTTAATGTTACCTCATTTTATGCATTAGCTTACAAAAGAGGAAAAAGGAAGAGATTTTGGTTTGGGAAATTAAGGCTGAAGTAAGAATACTAACTGAGAAAAGTAACCTAGACAAGGTCAGATTCAACATAGCAGAAAGACAGGACTTGGTGCTTATCAACCTTATAGGCAAACTGTACCTGTAATTAACACTTTAACAAGTACTGATATTTTGTGCAATTAGACCACAGTGTATTTGCTTCATATCTGATTTTGCTTAATAAAGAAAATAAAAGGGTTTTTCAAGTAGACATTAAAAAAATGATTGGAAGTAAACCAGAAGCTTTGAGTAGATTTGCCACATGACGATTATTCATAATGTGATCTATTAAATAAGCAGAAAAGAGCTAGGAAGATGTGTTTTGGTCTAACAATGTCATAAAAAGTAAAACCTACTGAGAAATTTCTTAACTATCAACATTTTCAAGGTGTGAAAGGTTTATCTTTGTGTTTGTTTGTTTGTTTGTTTGTTTGTTGGCAAATTTGTTTTGCTTTCTGAACATTAAATTGGTCAGTATTCACAGTATCCAAAATTCAGACTCATGCTACATGCCTAAACACATTTATTTAAATTGTTTTTAAGACCCCATTCTTAAGGTTCTTTTTCTTTTATGAGAGCAAAACATATTTACATTAAAGGCCAGCAAAGTCCTTAAAACCATTGGCTTTAGTGGTATGTTGATCAATGCTGTTTATGGTAATGTCTTAGTTAGGCTTTTAAGGCTCTGAACAAACACCACAAGGAAGGACAACATCTTTTGGGGTTGGCCTACAGGTTCAGAAGTTCAGTCTAGTATCATCAAGGTAAGAACATGGCAGAATCCAGGCAGGCATGGTACAGGAGGTAAAGGAGGAGCTGAAGACTGCTAGTGGAAGACTAACTTCCAGGCACCTAGGAAGTGGCTCTGATGGCCACACCCACAGTGACACATCTACTCCAAAGGGCCACAGCATGTACGAGTGCCACTCCCTGGGTCGAACATATGCAAACCAGCACAAGTGATAAATGAAAAGATGAAAGTGTAAGTGTTTATTTAACCACCTTGGGTTCACATCCAGCTAGTAAACATAGCTCTCCATCAGAATAGTTTCTACACATATTTGGAGAGTGTGCACAGTAACCTAGCTATCATGGTTGCTGCTACTGAGAAGGATTTGACAGTGCTGTTTATGGAACTGAGGGAGGAGCTCAATGTGACATTTCATTTTACCCTTTGCTTCTTCTTATTAGGTTACTTACTTATATGTGGCATAAACTGAGAAAAATGAAGCCACTAACCAGTCACCAGGAGTCTATCAAATGTCCAACATACTCTTCTTCAACATAGGTAGTATCATCTGAAGACAATATACAATAAAGAAATATGCCCATCCTCTTTCTCACTGCTTTGAACAAACATGTGGAAGAAATGACTTTGAGGACGAACTCTTTATGTTGGTTCCTGGTTCTAGAGAATCTTGGTTCATAAAGGTAAGTATTGTGGCAAGGTTTATCTATTGTATCTTGGCCAATTAAGAAAAAGCTAGATAGAACTGGGGGGGGGGGAGATAGCAATGAAAGCCCCTTCAACATCCACCAAATAGGCATCATATCCCAAAGTTTCATGGTCTCCCAAAACAGAGCCTCTAGCTGGGACCCAACTGTTCATTCAGGTGCACCTGTGGGAGACATTTAGCATAATCTTTTTGGTAATGGAGCCATGAACCTCAGTAATGATTTGATCTTTAAACTCTAATTCTTATCTCATTTGACCAGCTAGAGTAACCTAAATCTAAGCCAAAACTCGACCAAGCAAATTTGATTAATCAGTGCTTAAATTGACCAGTGATATGCTTAATAAAATGGACAAATTAAAAACTGACATGCATTATAAACATACATTTTTGGAGCTGAAAGATGGTTCAGTGGTTACAAGTTTTTCCTGCTATTGGATAAGACCTGAGTTTGATTTGCAGCACACCAATCATATGTTAACAATCACCTGTAAACTCCAGCTCTAGGAATCCAACAATGTCTTGTGTACAAAGCACTACACACACATTCATAAACACACAAAAAGACATGTATACCTATATACACAAATAACTTCTTAGTCTTAGTAAAGCATACAGATTTGCATTGCTGTCCAATTCATACACATAATCTCTCCTTTGTACTTTATATATTCAGAAATTTCATACAACTTAGGGTGAAATCTTATACTTCTCCCTAGGATATTGAAAAATATTAACAAGGGAAATTTTTATGATACTAATAAAATGTATTTTATTAATGTCTATATGTGTACATAATGTAATATAGGGAAACACATAGCACATAGACATACATACACACACACATATATACATTTGCAGGTACACATTCTGAGAACATGCTTTAATGAAAACTTTTGAAGAGGGTTGGAGAGATGCCTCACTGGTTAGAAACACTGTTGGTTCTTCCAGAGTTCTTGAGTTCAATTCCTAGCAACCACATGAAGGCTCACAACCATTTGTAATGGGATCCAATGCCCTCTTCTAGTGTTTCTGGAGACACTGACAGTATACTCATATAAATGAAATGATTATTTTTAAAAGCTTAAAAAGATTTGAAAAAAAAGAGCAAAAATTCCTTATGAGAATATTCTGTTCTTGTATGAAAAAATTCTGTATTTTTTCCCTTTCTGTGATACATCTTCATTCAAATAACTTACAAATCAAGTCAAATAATGTTATTCAAAATTCATTAGATGCTGATAAAGATCTGAATGAAAGAGGTTTAGTGGATGATGCAGTTAGGAACAATGCCTGTGAGGAAAGGTTCATTTATTACAGACATGCCAGCCAAATTCCTGAGGAGCTCTAAAACAAGAATTTCCCCTTGAAGCTTAAAAAGGGCAAAAAGTTGTAGAGCCTTTGTAGCCCCATTTAGACTGCTCAGATTAAAAAAATGTTACCCCAGAGAGCTTTTATGGGGAGCATGTCCTTTCAGGTTAGGGTAAGTGCCCGAAAGAGCTGTGGGTCATCGAGTGAGCACTCCTAGACTTAAGGTAGACATGACAGTGAATAAATCACTTCTGAAATTGAAGTGTGCCATGCACAGCAGGATATCAATTTACATTGAACTTTTACATTGGATTTCATGCTTTTTATAAGAATTTTGTCCCCATCTATATGCAGCTTCTTATAACTTTTGCTATACTTATTAATTCCTAAGTGTACTGATAACCTGGCTAGATTTTTGATAACATGACACAAAAAAGTCATCCGGCAAGAGATACCTCAGTTAAGGAAATATCTCCATAAGATTGGTCTATAGCCAATCTGTGTTCTATTGTCTTGAATAACGACAAATATAGGCGTACTCAACCTATTGAGGTTAGAAGCTATTAAGGTATAGAAGAAAGCAGTTAAGAGCAATTTCTGAAGAGCAAGCCAACAAGTAACATTCCTCATAGCTTCTGTTTGGGTTCCTGCCTCCATGTTCCTGCTTAAGTTTCTGCTCTGACTTATCTCAATAAAGGACATTGATGTGAATGTGCAAGTGAAATAAACTTTTCTCAAGTTGCATTTGTTCATGGTTGTAACCACAGCAGTAAAAAATGGCTAAGAGAGTTTGTAAGCAGAACTTTACATCTGTTATTATAGCTATGCCAAAGAAGAAATTGCTCTTAGACTTATTTGCTTCTATCCTTCTTCCTAGAACCCAGAGTAAATTAGCATAAGGTCATGAGCCATGAGTCACAGGAATTGTGATAAATATGATATGACTGGTCCTTGACTTGGAACAAATCTCTCTCTCTCTCTCTCTCTCTCTCTCTCTCTCTCTCTCTCTCTCCCTCTCCCTCTCTCTCTCTTTCTGTGTGTGTGTGTGTGTGTGTGTGTGTGTGTGTGTTTGTGTCCAACCTGCAGATAAAACAAATACAGTTTGTAAATTTTCTAATAAGCACGCTCTTCATTCTAATTAGTGTGAGGTCTTGAGTCAGCAGGGCAATACAATGGTCTTTATAGTGGTCATGTAGTCTGTGTTCTTTGATCTTTATTATAAAAAAAGAGTAGAGATCCATGATCAAAACAGTAGTATATAGTAATAAACAGTAATATATAACTTTATATATTCTCTTGTACTACAAAAATATGTGAATTTTATTTTTCGCTATAAATAAAAAAAGATTTTTCTATACCTACAGTGTATAACACAGAGTAATAAAACTATAATTAATGTGTTGAATATAGATAACATATCTATCTATCAGCTAAAATTTGCACAACTCTTTGGTGTTTATTACCTGAATGTTTTAGGTTTTTTTCTAGAGGCAGGAATGGAAAAAGAAAGAAAGAAAGAAAGAAAGAAAGAAAGAAAGAAAGAAAGAAAGAAAGAAAGAAAGGAAGAAAGGAAGGAAGGAAGGAAGGAAGGAAGGAAGGAAGAAAGGAAGAAAGAAAGAAAGAAAGAAAGAAAGGGCAAGAAAGGATATTGGGACTACAAAGGGTATGATATTTTCTATGACAAATTTTCATTTCTGAAAAATAGTAGCTAATGCTGAAATTTTCAAAAGCTTTTGCCACCATGAGGGCACTTTATCAGACCTAATATGAAACTATAAGGACCTTTCTGTTTGCACCTTTGACCTCGAGCAGACCTAGGCTCTGCCCCTCCACTACTCTACCCAGACTCAGAGGTAGCTTGATCCCCCAGAATTTCAGCTGAGGCCCTATACCATGCCCCATTACCTAGCAAAAATATGACCCCTTGGGACCCAGGATATATATAAAAACCGCTTCCCAGGCAGAGGCATGCATTGCTTTCTGTTTGCATCCTCTGGCATTCCACCCACTTTGACCATACCCAGACTGAACTCCCAGGAGTTTTTACACAATCCAGATTACAGGAACATAGGCTCGTAGGTAGGACAGTCATACAGGAAGGCCAGTTAGCACCAGACATAGCCACTGGGAAAAGTAAATATTAAGAATGTAAGGAACAGAAATCCAATACTAATTAACAATATCAGAATACACTTTTCCCACCAGAGAAATCCCTGATACTTCAATACACTGAAAATAAAGATTCAGATTTAATTTCCATCTCATGAAGATGATAGAGGACTTTAAAGAGCACATACATATTCCCTTAAAGAAATACAAGAGAACATGTGTAAACAATTATACGTCCTCTGAAAGAAAACATAAATTTGTTAAAGAAATATAGGAAAACACAATCAAACGGGTGAAAGAATTGAAAAAAACCCTCAAGGATCTAAAACTGTAAATAGAAACTCTAAAGGAAACATAAATGGAGACAACCCTGGAAATGGAAAACCAAGAGAAGAGTAGGAATCACAGATGCAAACATCACCAACATAATACAAGAGATAGAAAAGAGAGTCACAGGTGTAGAAGATACTATAGAAGACAATGACACAACAGTCAAAGAAAATGCAAAAAGCATAAAGCTCTTAACTCAAATAAATTTTTAAACTCCAGGACACAAAGAAAAAAACCAAACATAAGAATCATAGGTATAGATTTTCGCTTGGACTGTAGAAAGGAAAGATGCACAATGTAGGAAGCCAGAGGCTGTTTGATCCAGTGGCAAATGGCAGATATACCACCAGAAAATTTCTAACACAGAAGAGCTTATATAATTAGGATGCTACGTTCTAAGCCAGAACCTAAGTTACGGTGATTCAAAACTAAGATTGAGTGGTACTTTGCTACGCACAATGACTCTACTGGATTTCAGAAAAAGATGTCAGGGGATTTAGTACCATCTATCTGGTTTCCAATGATTTAAAAGAAACCGCAGATGATGGGAGCACAAGGATACTCAAGTGTAGTATTAAGTTTTCAAAGAATTACATGGAAATAAAAGTGATGCACTGTATCAGTCCAGATTCTATGAGCCATAGACTCAAGACTGATGGAAATAATTCTCTAACCTACAGAGTTTGTCTTAGGGTTCCCATTACCATAAAGAGACACCACGATAAAGGCATCTCACCTTAAGGACAAGATTTAATTGGGGCTCATTTACTACTTCTGAGGTCTAGTCTATTATCTTATGGATAGAAGCATGGCACCCTTCCCTAACCCTGAAGGCATACAGAAAACTGGATCTTCTAGAGAGAAAACGTGAGAAATGTGAGGAGCACACATTAACAGCTTATAAACTTGAATCTGTGAATCCTAAACACTTTGCTATTGGAGACATGATTATGGATAATTCAAAATAACATTTACCAAATTTACTTACCAACAAATATCAAGACGGATATAAGATCAATGTTTTAGTTTCATATAGGCTTAGAATTACTTATATTTCAAAAACAACCATGTTATTTCTACTATGGTATACTCATGAGGAATGAAGAGAAATAAGAGTGACCTTAGCATTGTCAAAAGGAATAAATCTTACAAAAGAAACGAGAGAAGGGCCACCAGGAACAGCGGAGATCCAGGAACGCAGCCCTGGTGAGATTGTGATCCAGTGGCCAGGCCCAGAGAGGGCTGGGCCTGGCACGCAGAAAGTGCCCTCCCCCGACTGGTTCAGGGAAGCAGGAACTCTGCCATAGGGACTTGGTTTCCACCCAGAGAGCCCTTTCATGGTGATCAAAAGGCTCAGGCCATTTGCCACCAGAAACAACGGAGATCCAGGGACGAAGGCCTGGTGAGACTGTACTTCCAGTAGCCAGGGCACACAGAGGTCTGGGCTGAGTGCATGGAAAGCAAAGCCCTCCGATTGGTTTAGGGAAGCAGGAAATCTGCCATAGGGACTGGGTTTCCACCCAGAGAGCCCTTGTGTGCAGACCAAAGGCTCAGTCCATTTGCCATCAGGCCCAGCGGAGCTCAGCAATTAGACAACAAAAGGAAATCAAAGGGATACAAATTAAAAAGGAAGAAGTAAAACACCACTGTTTGCAGATGACATAATTGTGTACGGTAGTGACCCCAAAAATTCTATCAAAGAACTTCTACAGCTGATAAACAAGTACAGCAAAGTGGCTGGATATAAAATTAACTCAATCAAATTAGTAGCCTTCATCAACTCAAAGGACCCACAAGCGGAGAAAGAAATTAGGGAAAAGATACCCTTCACAGTAGTCACAAAGAATATGAAATACCTTGGTGTGACTTTAACTAAGCAAATGAAAGACCTGTATGACAAGAACTTCAAATCTCTAAAGAAGCAAATCGAGGAAGATTTCAGAAAATGGAAATATCTCCCATGCTCATGGATTGGAAGGATCAACATTGTAAAAATGGCCCTCTTACCAAAAGCAATCTACAGATTCAATGAAATCTTCATCAAAATTCCAGCCCAGTTCTTCATGGAGGTGGAAAGAGCAATGAGCAATTTCATCTGGAATAACAAAAGACCTAGAATAGCAAAATCTATCCTCAACAACAAGAAAACATCTGCGGGAATCACCATCCCTGACCTTAGGCTATATTACAAATCAATTGTGTTAAAAACTGGATGGTACAGGTACAGAGATAGACACGTGGATCAATGGAATAGAATAGAAGGTCCAGAAATGAGCCCTCACATATATGGTCACTTGATTTTTGACAAAGGAGCTATAAACATTCAATAAAAATAGGACAGCCTCTTCAACAAATGGTGTTGGTCCAACTGGTGCTCAACATGCAAAAGAATGAAAATAGAACCTTTCTTATCTCTTTGTACAAAGCTAAAGTGCAAGTGGATCAAAGATCTCCACATTAAACCAGGTACACTGAAACTATTAGAAGAGAAAGTAGGGAAAACCTTAGAACACATATGCACAGGAGAAAATTTCCTGAACAGAACACCAAGGGCTGGAGCTCTAAGGTCACTTATCAACAAATGGGATTTAATGAGATTGCAAAGTTTCTGTAAGGCTAAGGACACTGTCAAGAAAACAAAATGGCAGCCAACAGAGTGGGAAAAGATCTTTACTAACCCCACATCTGATAGAGTCCTAATATCCAAGGTATACAAATAACTCAAGAAGTTAGACACCAGAGAATCAAACAATCTTATTAAAAAATGGGGTGCAGAGCTAAACAAAAAGTTCTTAATTGAGGAATATCGAATGGCTGAGAAGCATCTCAGGAAGTGCTCCACATCCTTAGTCATCAGGGAAATGCAAATCAATCAACCCTGAGATTCCACCTCACAACAGTCAGAATGGCTAAGATCAAAAATACTAATGACAGCAGTTACTGGGGAGGATGCAGAGAAAGAGGAACACTTCTCCATTGTTGGTGGGGTTGTAAACTGGTACAACCACTCTGGAAATCAATCTGGTGGTTCCTCAGAAAATTGGACATATTACTACCTGAAGACCCAGTTATTCCACTTCTGGGCATATACTCCAGAGATGCTCTAACATACAACAAAGATATTTACTCCTTACTCATTTTAGATTATTTTCAAATTAAATCTTTCATCTAATCAGCAATAAAAATATTTAATTTGAGGAAAATAAAGAATAATAAGTATAGAAGAAAGTGAAGGCACAAAACTACAAGGAACAGTAAACCTCTTCAACAAAATTATAGAAGCAAACATCCCTAACATAAAGCAAGAGATGCAAATAAAAATACAAGAAGCCTACAGAATGCCAAATAGAAACCATAAGAAACTGAAATAAAAAAAGAAATTCCTATTGTTTAATAATCAAAACAGCAAATGCACATAAGAAAAAAAATATTAAAAATGATAATGGAAATAGGTCAAGTAACATATAAAGGCAGGCCTATAAAAATTACAATGGTCTTTTAAACAGAAATTCTAAAAGCCTGAAAATCTAGGGCAGATGTAATACAGACCTAACAGGTGGTGGGGCGAATCTTCTATACTCAGCAAAACTCTATAGTATATGAAGAAACCAAGATATTCCATGAAAACCCAAATTTAGTCAATATCCTTCGACTAATCCATCTCTACAGAAGAGAAAAGAAGAAAAAACATTCAACACAAGGAGGGAAACCACACCCAAGAAAAAGCAAGAAATTAATCTTTTTCCAACAAACCCCAAAAAAGAAAACTGCACAAACATAGTTCAACCTCTAACAACAAAACTTAGAGGAAGCAACAATCATTGGTCCTTAATGTCTCTTAACATCAATGGATTAAATTCCCCCATACAAACACATAGACTAACAGACTGGATATATAAACAGGACCCAGCATTTTGATGAATACAAGAAATACACTTCTGTGACAAAGATAAATGCTAACACAAACTAGAAGGTTGGAAAAAGTTTTCCAAGCAAATGGTCTCACAAAATAAGTTGCACTAAAATTCAAATACCGACTAAAATGAATTTTCAACCAAAAGTTATCAAAAAAGTTGGGAAAAAACACTGCGCACTCATCAAAGGAAAAATCTGCCAAGATGAGCTCTCAATTCTGAACACCTATGCCCCAAATTCAAGGGTACCTACATTCATAAAAGAAACTTTATTAAAACTCAAAGTGTGAATTGAACCCCATACAATAATAGTGAGAGATTCCAACACCCCACTCTAACCAATAGACAGATCATGGAAACAGAAACTAAACAGAGACACAGTGAAACTAAAATAAGTTATCAACCAAATTCATTTAACAGATATCTATAAACATTTCATACTAAAACTAAACATATATATATATATATATATATATATATACACACACATATATATATATATACATATATACATATATATATATATATACATACATATATATATATATATATCTTCTTAGCACCTCATGGTACCTTCTACAAAATTGAGCATAAAATCATTCATAAAACATGCCTCAACAGATACAAGAAAATTAAAATAATCTCATGCATCCTATTAGAAAGCCCACACACAGAAGGAAGCTGAACAACTCTTTACTCAATGATAACTTGGTCAGGGAAATAAAGAAATTAAAGACTTTTTAGAATTTAATGAAGATGAAGGCACAGCATACCTCAAATTATGGGACACAATGAATGAAGTGCTAAGAGGTAAACTTAAAACTCTGAGTGCCTCCATAATGAAATTGGAGAGACTTAATACTCTCAGCTTATCACCACCTTTGAAAACTCTAGAATAAAAGGTAGCAAAAACACCCAAGATGACTAGACAGCAGGAAATAAACAAACTCAGGGCTGATATCAACCAAACCTAGACAAAAAAACATGCAAAGAATCAACAAAACTAGGAGTTGGTTCTTTGAGATAGATAAGATAGAAAAACTCTTAGCCAAACTAATGAGAGGGACCAGAGGCAGTATTCAAATTAGAAAAATGAGAAATGAAAAGGGAGACATAACATCAGAAACCAAAGAAATTTTTAAAAAAAAACATCAGACCCTACTGCAAAATCCTATACTCAACAAAACTCGAAAATCTAGAGCAAATAGAGGACTTTCTAGACAAATACCACATACCAAAATTAAATCAGGATCAGATAAACTATGTAAACAGTTTCATAAAAAAAAATAGAAGCATTCACAAATGTCCCCCAACCAGAAAGAACCCAGAGCCAGATAGTTTTTGTGCAGAATTTTGCAAGATATCCAAAGAAGTCCTAATACCAATACTTCTAAAACTATTTCACAAAATAGAAACAGAAGTAACTCTACTAAATTTGTTCTATGAAGCCACAGTTACAATGATAACTAAACCACACAAAGACCTAACAAAGAAAATAGAACTTCAGACCAATTTTCCTTATGAATATTAATGCAAAAGTACCACTATACTTCAACAAAACCAAATCCAAGAGCACATCAAAACAATCATTCACAATGATCAAGTAGGTTTTATCGCAGTTATGATTCAATATACAGAAATCCATCAAAAATTAATCCACTAAAATAACAAACTAAGAGAAAAAAAACATCATCATCTCATTAGATGGTAAAAAATCTTTTGACAAATACAACATCCCTTCATGTTTAAAGTATTGGAGATATCAGGAATTCTAAGTCCATACATAAGCATAACAAAAGCAATATACTCCAAACTGATAGCCAACATCAAACTAAATGGAGAGAAACTTGAAGCAGTTCAACCAAAATCAGGGATAAGACAAGTCTGCACAATCATCCCCTATTTACGCAATATAGTACTTGAAGTTAAAAATCAAAAAAACAAAAAACCCAGAGATCAAAGGAATATAATATGGAAAGGAGGAAGCCAAGTTATCATTATTTGTAAATGGTAGGATAGTATATATGAGTGACGTCAAAAATTCCACCAGATAGTACCTACTGCTGATAAACAACTTCAGTCAAGTAGCTGGATATAAAATAAATTCAAACAAATTAGTAGCCTTTCTCAACTCAAATGATAAATGAACTGAGAAATAAATTACAGAAATGAAACCGTTCAACATAGTCACAAATAGTCTAACATAACTTGGTGTGACTCTAACCAAGCAAGTGAAAGATCTGAATGACAATAGCTTCAAGTCTCTGAAAACACAAATCAAAGTAGACCTCAGAAGATAGAGCAATCACCCATGCTCATGGATTTTCAGGATTAATTGAGTAAAAATGGCCACCTTAACAAAAGCAATCTACACATTCAATGCAATCTCCATCAAATTTCCAACTCAATTCTTCATCCAGTTAAAAGAGCATTTCTCAAACTCATCTGGAAAATAAAAAAAGAAAGGACAAAAAAAACCCAGGATATCAAAAACTGTATCCCTGACCTCAGGCTGTATTACAGAGCAATATTGATTAAAAAAAAAAAAAAAAGAAAAGAAAACGCATATGGTATTAGTACAGACAGGCCAGTAGATCAATGGAATAGAACTGAAGATTTGAATTTGAACCCACACACCTGTAATTACTTGATCTTTGACAAGAAAGCCAAAACCATAAAGTGAAAATTAGCCTGTATTTTCATCAACTGGTGTTGGTTCAACTGGAGGTTGACATGTAGAAGAATGCAAATTGATCCATTCTTATCTCCTTGTACTAAGCCCAAGTCCAAGTAAATAAAGAACCTCCACATAAAACTAGATATGATGATTCTAATAGAAGAGAACATAGAAAAGGACCTCAAACACATTGGTAAGGGAGAAAATTTCCTGAACAGAACACCAAGGGCTCATGCTCCAAGATCAACAATTGACAAATGGGACCTCATAATATTTAAAAGCTTCTATAAGACAAAAGACTCTCTCAATAGGACAAATTAGCAATCCAGAGTTTGGGAAAACATCTTCATGAACTGTACATCTAACATGCAAAACATAGAAAAAAACCTCAAGAAGTTAGACTCCAGAGAACCAAATAACCTTATCAAAAATGGGGTACAGAGTTAAATAGAATTCTCAACTTAAGGATAGCAAATGGCTGAGAAGTACCAAAAGAAATAGTCAACATCCTTAGTCTTCTGCGAAATGCAAATCAAACTAACCCTGAGATTCTGCCTTAAACCAATCAGACTTGCTAAGATAAAAAATATCAACAAACAAACAAAAAACCATAGGTGATAGCAGATATTGTCAAATTGTGGAGAAAGAGGAAAGTTCCTCCATTGCTCATGGGACTGTATCCTGGTAACCCCACTTTGGAAATTATTCTAGTGATTCATCAGAAAATTGAAAAATTTCCTGAAGACACAGATACTCCTGAGCATATAGGGAAATGATACACTAACATGTAATAAGGACACATGCTCCTCTATTTTCATAGCAGCCATGTTTGTAATGGCCAGATTCTAGAAACAACCCAGATGTCCCTCAACAGAAGAATGAATACAGAAAATGTGGTACATTTACAAAGGGGAATACTATTCAGCTAATAAAAACAATGACTTCATGAAATTCACAAGCAAATGGATGGAACTAGAAAATATTATCCTGAATAAGGTAACCCCCCCACACACATACAAACACACACACACATACACACACACACAAAACCGGACATGGTATGTACTTACTGATAAGCAGATAATAGCCCAAAGGCTCAGAATACCCATGATACAACTCATAAAATACAGAGCTGAAGAAGAAGGAAGAGCAAAATGTAAATGTTTCAATCCTATAATGATTGAATGGGGAAGAAAATAGTCACAGGATGCAGAGGGAATGAAAGACTTGGGAAGGAGAGAGGAGGGGAAGGAAAATAAGGCAGAAAAGAATCAAGTATTAGAATGGTTAGGAGAGAAGTACCGAGAGTCAGAAAATTGAATAGAAACATGTAGCACTGGAGAATGGGGAACTGGAAGGAGTCTCTAGAATGTCCCAGACTACAGGGAAGCAAAAGGCTCCCAGGACCCAATGGACTTTAGTGGAAATACCCAACAAAGGGGAAGTACAATCTATAGCGACCACCTTCAGTAGATAGGCACTGCTCCCAGTTGAGAGATGGTGCCACCCCTGCATCTCAAATATTTTAAGCCAAAAATTTTCCTGTCCAAAGCAAAGACAGGGACAGGCACTGTACTGGCTGGTTTTGTGTCAATTTGACACAAGCTGGAGTTGTCACAGAGAAAAGAGCCTCAGTATGAAGAATTGCCTCTATGAGATCCCCCTGTAAGGCATTTTCTCAACTAGTGATTAAGTTGCAGGAGGGCCCAGCCCATTGTGGGTGTTGCCATCCCTGGGCTGGTAGACCTGGGTTCTGCATGAAAGCACATTGAGCAAGCCAGGGGGAGCAAGTCAGTAAGCAACATCCCTCTATGGCCTCTGTATCAGCTTCTGCTTACTGACCTGCTTGAGTTCCAATCCTGACTTCCTTTGGTGATGAGCAGCAATGTGGAAGTGTAAACTGAATAATCCCTTTCATCCCCAACTTGCTTCTTGGTCACAATGTTTTGTGCAGGAAGAGAAACCCTGTTTAAGACAGAGACAAAAAAAATTAACAAATACTGAAGAAAAGGCCATCTAGAGACCACACAAGCTAAGGATCCATCCCATCTCCAGACACTATATCCCCACACTATGACTGACACCAAGAAGTGCTTAACAACAGGAACCTGGTACAGTTGTTCCCTGAAAGGTTCTACCAGCACCTGACAAACACACATTCAGTTAACCATCATTCAAAGAACACACATGAAGAAATCCCTGGTTTCAGCTGCATACATAGCAGAGGATGGCCTTATCTGGCATCACTGAGAGGGGAGGCCCTTGGTTCTATGGAGGCTTGATGCCCTAGCAAAAGGGGGATGCTAGAACAGTGAGGCAGGAGTGGGTGGGTGGGTGGAGGAGCACCCTCATAGAAGCAAACTGGAAGAAGGAAAGGATGGGGCATTTGAGGGGGGCTAAGCGGGAAGGAGGATATCACTTGAAATGTAAATTAATAATAACAATAATAATAATAATAATGATAATAATAAACTAAGTAGGTAAGGAGCTTCTTTACCAGCAAACAGCTTGATTATCAACAGAAAATCTGCACAAGAATGGGTCCATTAACTTTTCATCATAAAGGGGGAAAGGGCTCATAATTCCACAGACCTTTTCTACGATTTAAACAGTTAACAGCTATTGCAGAAACAGAGATGTTTTGCTTAAGTGGGGTAGCTGCCCATATGTCTATAAGTGTGCCCTCTCTTGTGCTTCTGTAAGTAATTACAGTTGGTCCACACAGCTACACTTAATTGTGATTATTTTTTTGTCTGTTGTTGCTACCCTATCTAAGGTGAGCTGACATTTGTTCATATTTTCTCAGAAAAAAATCATATAATGAACACAGTAGCATAGAACTCCATACATTCTCATACATGATATATATATATATATGATCCTTGATGGTAATGAAGCTGTTATCACTGTTGGTGTTCAGATAGTAATTTATACTTGAATGTATGTTTAACAGTTCATCAGAGATCTCTTTCTTTTAATTTTATATCTTTGATATTATACATAACTAGAATCATCATTACAGTTCAGTGTATGATACACATTAAATAGTAACATAAAATGTTGCACTTGAGTTTACAGTATCATTTCTAATGTAAGTCTAACCTCTCTCATGCACAGTGGATTCTAAGGCTGAGCACTGGCAAGGGAGCCATTCTAGTGGATACATAATACATCACAGTTTCCCCTTCAGAACTAAGGAATTGAATCCCACAGATTTCAGGAATGTTTCCTGGTGAATGCTCACTCTAGAGTCACCCTCTAAAAATGTCTTGTGGCCAAGTAGCTGGTTTGTCTAATCTTTCAAGTCCTCCTCCAACATAACTCTATCCCTTTGCTGAGCTGAATAGGCCACAAAGGCCCACTGGCCTCAATTTTTGGAAATATGCTGAGGGTTCAGGGGAACTAAGCTGTGGGATTTTGGCTAGATTTTTGGAGACTTGTTTCAAATACCTTTTTTTTCTCTCTCACTCTTTTTTCTTACTTCCCCAAGAATCTTGTTTGCTTTTGTTTGCTTGCTTGGCTTTGTTTCTCTAACCCAATTTTACTCTGATTAAAACTTTGCCTTGTGATTTTTCCCTTAAGCTGGTTTTCAGAAGAGTTTAAAATAAGTGATAAAATGTCCTGGAAGTAAGGTAAATAATTTTTACTACAGTGCTTTCATTCTTTGAATAGCACTTTGATTAACTTCAGTTATTCTTGTAATTTATTTCCTTTGTTGTGCATCATATAAATTGAAAATATTTATTGTTCATCCTCTTTAATGTGAGCTAACCTTGGGATTGACCTTTTCCAACAAACATATCAAGGTTTTATATAATTCTAGTTTTATGTCAAGCCTTAAGTCAATGGGGTGGTTTGACTTTCTGTTTCTTGTAATGTGAAACTCAGTGATGCCAAAGTGATATGGGCACAGTGTGGAAAAGGGAAGTAAGATATCTTGATCAGAAGGTTGAGCTGACATGTTCATAGTCAAGATACCTGCCGAAAATAAAAGCTACACAAGTTATTGTCAAGTAATTGAGTCTTTAGGTAAATGCAGTTAGTTCTCAACGTGGAATAGAATTATCAGAGGAGCCAGAAAGTATTATAAATAATCAAATAAGTATTGTTAAAAGTCAGTAAATATGGATCTACCTGTTTTGCAGGAATAATATGAAAATTGCAACCTCAAGGAAATGTAGTACTATTGTTAGCAATGACAATAGGGATGACGAGGAGCCTAGCATTTGTAGTGTAGGAAGGCATTCTTCATTCTACAGTGGAAAAAAGTAATAATTAACCATCCCCAGCTATGAACACTGCCAACCATGATACTGACCTGCCTTCATCATATACACTCTGATGCAATGGTAGCAAAAGTACTAGGGAAGTACCCAACTGCTGCTTTATTGGATTTAAGGCCCATCCCAGAGATGTAACTCTTACCTGACACTGTTAATAAGGCCAAGGACCTGAAATCAGAAGGTCATGGAACTAGGGAAACACCAATTAATAATGTCCGGAATGAACATAATAATAAAGGGACTCCTAATCACACATTACCATGCCCATCAGTGTATCAATCCTAATCAAAGAAACATCTTGAGGTGGATGGCAATTAGCGCGGATTCAAAAAACAGACAGAATACAAAGAGTAGGAGATCTTATAGCACTCAGTCCTATATGGGATATCTTTATCACATTCTTCTTCACAAAGCTCAGGGATTTATTCAGAAGAGGGGGGCAGAAAAAGAAAATGTTAAGAGTCAATGGCAATATACAACTTAAAAGAAAAATTTCCCAGTCACAGCAAAGAAGATGTACATCAGGGCAGAGATGAACTTACAGAAGCTGACATTATGCCTAAGACCTGAACCAAGTGCAAACCACACAATCTCAGCATGGAATAGGGAAAGTTGGCATAAGGTCCTACTCCTAGCCAAGAAACTATTCATTATTGAGGGAGGAAAAATACTAATGTTGAGTAGTTTACTAGGGAAAAGGGGTAACTTTACCTAGCCCATATTCTTGGAGATATTCCATAGGCATTTCCTAGGTTCTGAATAGAACAACTGTAGTTTTATACAGAACTGGTCTGGCAAAAGCCATTCTCAGCTTGGAATGGGATTTGGAGAAAGGGATGTTTGGGAGTGGCAAATCATAGGTTACAATCTCACAGTCTGTGTTTTGCTCAAGACAGCTTTCCAGACAGCTCTCTCTCTCTCTCTCTCTCTCTCTCTCTCTCTCTCTCTCTCTCTCTCTCTCTCTCTCTCTCTCTCTCTCTCAACATCTGTCTTGAAATTCTAAAAATCTGGATAGCTCATCTCTTGTAGAACAAAAGTCTAGTCTTTTATTTATGTATAAATTCAGTAATTTACTCCAGGTTTCCTTTTGACTATCCCATGGATAACTATCCTGTGACACCCATTCCCTTGATTCTTAGTGAAAGAATGCAAGAATATTTATTAATATTACATATGAATTCAAAGCGCTGCCTGCCTTTATAATCACACACAATGAGCTAGCTGGATGGGATCCCCTCTTGAAATTAACATTTCCATCACTCCTGGGCCCAAACTTACCTTTGTCCCAGGCTGGTCTTTAACTTAGAAATCCACCTGCCTTTATATCTTCCTGGCAAGGTAGCTCATAGTTCATATGCCTCTGTTCTTTTAGGCTCATGACATTCCACATATAATTCATATTGCATCTTTATACTTTGCATAGTTGAAAAATTATATATTAGTGATCTCATGTTTTCAGAGTTCTTTTCCACAGTTATAAGGGCCATCCTGAAGGTCTCAGCATTTATCATTTTGCAGAAACATTAGCCACTCCCTTGCCTCCCAGACTCCTGCTGTCTCTGATTATGGTAGAATCATTCGCTTTGTCAGAGAGGGCATTCCTCAAAGGAGAAGCATAAAAACATATGTATTATTATACAAATAAGTCTTTTGCCCACAGCAACCATCAACATTTATGGAGGCCTATGGTTGGCTGTTCCAGGGGCAGGAGCCATGTCATGCGATCCCTCACATGGCACTTGACCCTCCTCTTACCTAGTGTCTTAGGGTTTATATTGCTGTAAAAAGACACCAGAATCATGGCAATTCTTGCAAAGAAAAGCACTTAATTGGGAATTACTTGCACATTTAGAAGGTTAGTCCATTGTTATTTTGATGAGAAGCATGTTGGCATGGTACAGGAAAGAAATTGAAAGTTCTAAATCTGGATTGGAAGGGGACACAGAAGGAGACCCTGGCTCTGGATTGAGCATCTGAGACCTCAAAGCACACCTCTAGTGAAACGCTTCATCCAGCAAAGCCACATCTACTCAAACAAGACCATACTTCCTATTAGTACTACTCTCTATGGGCCTATGGAGATCAGCATTTTAATTTTTTTCAATTAAAATATAATTACGGCATTTCTCCTTTCTTTTCCTAACTTCAGCCCCTCTCATGTATGTCTCTTAACTTTCCTTTTCCTTAAAGTCATGACATTCAACCTTTTTTAATTTAAATATTGCTACACACACACACACACACACACACACACACACACACACACACACACCTGTCTAATTACCTTTAATGTTACTCATATGAATAGGATTTCAAGGCTGACCACTTTATACTGGTTAATCCATTGGGAGACTCTTCCCTGATGAAAAATACTTTCTCCTGTTTACAGCATTCTTTGGTTGCCTATAATTCTTTGTTTAAAATGGAGAACAAGTGAGATCCCCCCTTCCATATTAGCATGTCTTTGATGTCATTTTTGTCCAAGTTGTACTTAGGCAGCCATGTTGTTGAAATTCTGTGGGTGTAGCTTCTTTGACATTTCCAGGAGGCACAATCTCACAGCAGACATTCTGTTCTTCTGGATATTACAATAGTTCTGGTCCTCTGTTCTGTGATTTTTCTATAGCTTTGGGTGCAAGAGTTGGAATGTATACCGATCAGTTAGGGCCAGGTAATATACAATTTCTTCTTTCTTGTATTATGATCAATGTGGTTTCCTTTAGTGGTCTCTTGTTTCAACACAAATATCTTTGCTGAGGAATGACAGCATCATTGTCTTAGACCTCTCTATGCCCAAGTCGTTAATTCTATTCTCAGTACTATGCCTGTTTTCTCACTTTTTAAGCAGTCATTATGGCTAATTAAAAAGCTGTTGGTTATGGCTACAATGAGTACCTCTATTGTACCCTTAGAATTATTGTATCATATGTCTTATAAGTATCATAGCTACACTGGACTATTGTTACTTTCTTCCTTTATAAGTATTCATGGCACCTTCAGGCAGCATAAAAGTTAGTTCTCAGGAAAGAGACTTTCTGGTCCCATCCAGCACAGATACTATGGTGTCTTGCATCCAAAGTGCATTGTGTTTTCAGCAATAGGGACTTACCTCTAACAGTCAAGGGCAAAGGCAACAGATGATAAGGTTTTGGAAGTTTCTTGGATTCCTCAAACCAACAAATTGTAAGAAAGTGTCTCATAACTGTTATTGGAGGTTTGTTATGTGTCTGAAATACTTGATGTAGCATTAAAAGCTTAGGGAGAAAAATTTTAGTTAAAGATATATGTATATACAGATACATATATACATATATATATACTACATGTACATATATACACATAAATATTTGTTAATTGTATATGTAATTTATTTTTAAAACACATAAATAAAAGTAAATATTGTATTGATGTTAAATAAGTATATTAATAAAATTATTATAATGTTAATATATGTTAATGGTATTTGATTATTTCATAATTATTAATGATTTGATAATATTAAAAATAATGTGTTTGTTGATATGTTAGATATATATCATATGTCTTATATAGTACATAGTAGATTATATATCATATATATAATATATAGTATTAATATGTAGTATATGCTATATGATATATGGTACATATATTATATAATTATTTTAAGTAAATAGATAATGTATTATATCTTATGAATTTATAATCTTTTAATTATAAATATGTGTTATACAAATATAGAAGGTCAAGTATGATAAATTATACATATCACTTACCATTCTTAAAGCTGTGGCATTCTACTTAATAAATGACCTGGAGGTTATCCTAGCTAGAAAGTGCATATAGAGAGAAGACATATTAACTGAAGAAAAGATGCTGCACTGAAATGATGGGATATTAATCCAACAGTAACAGAAACTCAGATGTCACTGCCATGAGGGACAGCGTACAGTGTGATACAGGAAACCCTCACAGACTCTGCCTCTGAGGTCTACTGCACATAGAATGCATACATAATACCTGTTTGTGGTTTAATAATACACTAGAACTATGAGACAGATGTCACAATATTTCTAATTGTTAACAGAGAATTTGTGTCTACGGGGCAAACTGTACAATCTCATATTTTCAGGTTTCCAACAATAAACAATTATTTTCAAAGAATGTTAAATTAGTAATTAGCAGAAAATACAAGAAAACAAAATAGGAGCATGAGACTCACATTTGAATTCCTAACTGTAAATGCTATTCTGCTCAAACAGTCCCAACTCAGTTTCACTATGGGCTCCTGATAATTATCATTAATGAGCTGCAAAAAAAAAAAAAAAAAAAAAAAATGTGTCACAGATGAAAAACACTTGAGATAGGTTTCTCCTTGTCGCCCTGACTTACCTCAAACTCACAGAGACCCATGTGCCTCTGTCTTCTGAGTACTTGGATTAAAGGCATGCACCACCAAAATATGCATTGCTATTTATTTTACTTTATTGTTCGTTTTGAAAAATAACCTGCCCCCAAATGTGTGTGTGTGAGTGTATGTGTGTGTGTGTGTGTGTGTGTGTGTGTGTGTGTGTCCACAGCACAGGCATGGAGGAAAGAGTCAGAGGACCACTTAGAGCAGCCAGTTCTTTCTTTCCTATAATGCATTTTCCAGTGATCTAACTCACATCCCATGGTTTACTATCAAGTGCCTTTACCACAGAGCCACATTAGTAGCCTATTTATTTGTACAGGTTGTTTCAGTGTGTTAATATTAGAGTGTGCATCGTGTTGATGTGTTTATGTGCATGTGTATGTGTTTGTGAGAGTGTGGGACCATGAAAGGCATCCTGGTTTCTGGCTTAGATGAGACTTAAGACCCTGTTGACCCTGGCAGGAACCGAAGGAGTCTCACATGACTCCCGAAAGCAGGTGTCAGTCACTAGCCATAGCTCCCCATAGATTCCACAGTCATAGCTCTCCATCAGTCACATAGGACAATGCCCCAAATCCATCCACATGTGAGAACATGATTACAGGCCACATGGGCTCAAGACACATCTTTATCATAATGAAGAATCTAGTTATAATGAGGTACCTAAACACCTGGAGGCTTAGCCAATTAGCCTTTCTATCCAAACACTCCTCCTTGCCAAAGGAATTTAATCTCAGGGTCACCCTGAGAGCTTGGGATCCAGTTTTACTCATCCACTTTCTTCCATTACAACAAATGCCTTAAGATAATGTCTCTTTTCATCAGGACCCACTGTCGGGGGTTGTAGGGAAGCCCTTCACTTACATTCCTCTGATGGAAAAACTTAGCTGACAGTTACCTAGCAACCTACTGATTTTAATAAACAAAATGAATTCCCAGAAGATGGCTGAAAATCTGCACCCATTATTAGAGGAATTTTAACATTAGTACGTGTATTAATCAGGAATATCTAGAGTCACAGAAGTTATGGATAGTCTCTATATAGTAAGAAAATATGTTGATGACTTACAGTTCATAGCCCAACTCCCCGACAATGGCCAGCAGCAGCTATGAATGGAAGTCCAAGGATCTAGAAGATGCTCAGTCTCACAAGGTAAGAAAGTGAAGAGAATAGTCTTCCTTCTTCCAATATCCTTATGTAAGTCTCTGGCAGAAAGTGTGTCCCAGACTAAAGGTATGTACCACCATGCCTGGATCTGGGACATGCTTTTTCTCAGATGATCTTGAACTCAGGGATCTCCTGGACTTAGTGTCCTGGGATTCATAGCCACTATACCTCAAGATCTCCATCTCAAGACCCAAGTAAAAACCTTGTTTTATGTTTTTTTTTCATTTTTATTGGATATTCTCTATTTTTACATTTCCCCACAAAGCCATCTCCCCTCTCCCTCACCTTCATTCCATGAAGGTGCTCCCTCTCCCACCCACCCTCTCCCACTTTAGCACCTGGACATCCCCTAAACTGGACCAAAGGCCTCTCCCTCCACTGATGCCACAGAACGCTGTCCTCTGCTGCATATGCACCTGAAGCCATGGGTTTCTTTATGTGCTCCATGTATACTTATTGGTCGGTTTAGTTCTTGGGAGCTCTGGAAGGTTTGGTTGGATAATAACGTTGTTCTTCCCATGAAGTAGCAAATCCTTTCAGCTCCTTCAGGCCTTTCTTTAGCTTCTTCATTGGGGTCCCCATCCTGAAGATGGTTACCTGCAAGCATCCTCAACTGTATCTGTATGACTCTGGCAGAGCCTCTGCAAGGGCATCCATATTAGGCTCCTGCCAGTAAATACTTCTTAAAATGAGCTATAGTGTGTGTGTGTGTGTGTGTGTGTGTGTGTGTGTGTGTGTGTTTGGTGGCTGCATATAGGATAAATCCCCAGGCAAAGCAGTCTCCGGATGATCTTTTCTTCAATCCCTGCTCCTTTATTTTTCCCTGTATTTTCTCCTGTGAGTGTTTTGTTCTCCCTTCTAATAGGGGCAGAGGCATCCATATTCTTGCCATCCTTATTTTTGAGCTTCATGAGGTCAGTGAATTGTTGCTTGGATATTCCAAGCTCTTTGGGCTTATCAGTGATTGCATAAGATGTGCATTCTTTTATAACTGAGTTGCCTCACTCAGGATAATAGCTTCTAGCTTCATCCATTTGCCTTGGAATTTCATTGTTTTAAATAACTGAGTATTACTCCACTGAGTAAATTTACCACAATTACTGTATGCATCCCTCTGTTGAAGAACATCTGAATTATTTCCAGCTTCTGGCTATTAAAAATAAGGCTCCTATGAACATAGTGGAATATGTGTCCTTGTTATAAGTTGGACCATCTTTTGGGTATATGTCCAGGAGTGGTATAGTTGGGTGTTCAGAAAATACTATATCCAATTTTCTAAGGAACCACTTATTTCTAGACTTGTTTTACAAGCTTGAAATCTTACCACAATGGAGGAATGTTTCTCTTTCTCCACATCACCACCAGCATCTGCTGTTACCTGAATTTTTGATCTCAGCTATTCTGACTTAAGTAAGGTGGAATCTTAAGGTTTATTTTTTTTAATTTGCATTTTCTTGATGTCTAGGGATGTTGAGCATTTCTAAAGGGGCTTCTTAGCCATTTGATATTCCTCAGTTGAGAATTCTTTGTTTAGCTCTGTAACCCATATTTAAAAGTATTATTTGATTCTCTAGACGCTAACTTCTTGAGTTCTTTGTATATATTGAATATTAACCCTCTATCAGATGGAGGATTGGTAAAGATCTTTTCCCAATCTGCTGGTTGCCATTTGGTCCTATTGATGGTGTCCTTTGCATTACAAAAGCTTTGAAATTTTGTGAGGCCCTATTTGTTGATTTTTGATCTTAGGGAATAAGCCAACGGTATTCTGTTCAGGAAATTTTCTCCTGTGTCTATGTGTTCTAATTTTTTCCCAACTTTCTCTTCTATTAATTTCACTGTACCTGGTTTTATATAGAATCTTTGATTCACTTTGTTCAAGGAGATAAGAATGGATCAATTTGCATTCTTCTGCATGCTAACTATCAGTTGAACCAACACCATTTATTAAAAATGTAGTACATTTTTCATTGAATGTCAAAGTACAAGTTACCATAGGGGTGTGGGTTCATTTCTGGGTCTACAATACTATTTAATTCATCTATTTGCCTGTCTCTGGACTAATACTATGTGGTTTTTATCATGATTGGTCTGTGATACAGCTTAAAGTCAGGGATGATGATTCTCCCAGAAGTGATTTTATTATTGAGAATTGTTTTGGCTACTCTGGGTTTTTGTTGTTGTTGTTGTTGTTGTTGTTGTTGTTATTTCAAATGAATTTGAAACTTGCTTTTTCTGACTCTATAAAGAACTGAGCTGAAAATTTGATGGGGATTGCATGAACTCTGTAGATTGCTTTTGGCAAGATGGCCATTTTTACTCTGTTGATCCTTCTAATCCATGAGCATCAGAGATCTTTCCGTCTTCTGAAATCTTCTTCAATTTTGTTCTCAAGAGATTTGAAGTTCTTGTCATATAGCTTTTTCACTCACTTGGTTATGGTCACACCAAGGTATTTCATATTGTTTGAGACTATTGTGAAGGGTGTTCATTCCCTAATTTCTTTCTCAGCCTGTGAGTCTTTTGAGTAGAGGAATGCTACTGTTTGTTTGAGTTAATTTCATAACTAGCCATTTTGCTGAAGTTGTTTAACAGCTGTAGGAATTCTCTGGTGTAATTTTGGGGTCACATAAGTTAACTATCATATCATCTGAAAATAGCGATGTTTTGAAGTCTTCCTTTCCAATTTGTATCCCTTTTACTTCCTTTTGTTTTCTAATTTCTCTGGTAAGACCCCTAGTACTATATTGAACAGGTAGGGATAAAGTAAGCATCCTTGTCTAGTTCCTGATTTTAGTAGGATTGCTTCGAGTTTCTCACCATTTAGTTTGATGTTGGCTACTGATTTTCTTTATTTTACTATTACTATGTTTATGTATGAGCCTTGAATTCTTGATCTTTCTAAGGCTATTAACATGAAGGGGTGTTGAATTTTATCAAATGCTTTCTCTGCATCTAATTAAATAATTATGTGTATTTTTTCTTTTTTGAGATTGTTTATATAATGCATAAGTTGATGTATTTTTATATTTTGAACCATTCCTGTATACCTGGTATGAATCCTACATGATCATGGTGAATGAATGTTTTGATGCTTTCTTGGATTCCATGTGCAAGAATTTTACTAAGTATTTTTGCATGGATATTCATGAGGGAAATTGGTCTGAAGTTTCCTATCTTTGTATGGTCTTTGTGTATTTTTGTATGATTGTAATTGTGGCTTTGGAGAATAAACTGGGTAGTATTTATTTTGTTCCTATTTTGTAAAATAGTTTGTAAGAGTATTAATATTAGGTCTTCTGTAAATGTCTGATAGAATTCTGCACCAAACCCATCTGGTTTTTGGCTTTTTTGGGGGGGAGACTTTTGATAACTGCTATTCTTTGGGGGGTATGAGACAGTTTAGATGGTTTATCTGATCCTGATTTAACTTTGGTACCTGGTATCTATCTAGCAAATTTTCCATTTCCTCTGGATTTTCCATTTTTGTTGAGTATAGGCTTTTGTTGTAGGATCTGGTGATTTTTTGAATTTTCAGTTTCTGTTTTTATGTCTCCCTTTTCATTTCTGATTCTGTTAACTTGAATGCTGTTTCTGTATCCTTTAATTAGTCTGGCTAAGGGTTTATCTACTTTTTGATTTTTCTCAAAGAACCAGCTCCTAGTTTTGTTGATTCTTCGTATAGTTCTTTATGCTTCTGCTAGTTGGACTTCAGCTCTAAGTCTGATTATTTCCTGTCATCTACTCCTCTTGAACATATTTGCTTCTTTTAGTTTTAGAGCTTTCAGGTGTGCTGTCAAGCTGCTAGTGTATGCTCTCTTCAGTTCCATTTTTGGAGGCACTCAGAGCTATGAGTTTTTCTTCTTAGCACTAATTTCATTGTATCTCATAAGTTTGGGTAGGTTGTGCCTTAATTTTCATTAAATCTAAAGAGTGTTTAATTTCCTTCTTTAAATTTTCCTTGACTATGTTATCATTGAGTAGAACATTTCTCAGCTTCCACATGTATGTGGGCTTTTTGTTTTAATTTTGTTGTTGTTGTTGTTGAAGACAAGTCTTAATCCATGGTAATCTGATAGGATGAAAATTGGATTATTTTGACCTTCTTGTACCTTTTTTGGCCTGTTTTATGACTGAGTACAGGGTCAGTTTTTAAAAAGTTGCTGTGAGGTGCTGACTACAAGGTATATTCTTTTGTTTCACGATGAAATGTTCTGTAGTCTATTAAATCTATTTGGTTCATAACTTCTGTTAGTTCCATTATGCCTCTGTTCAGTTTCTGCTTCCATGATCTGTTCATTGATGACAGTGAGGTATTGAATTGAAGTCTCTCACTATTATTGTGTGAAGTGTCATATATGCTTTGAGATTTAGTAAAATTTCTTTTATGAATGTGAGTGCCCTTGAAGAGCATAGACATTCAGGATTGTGAGTTCATCTTGAGAGATTTTTTTCTTTGATGAGTAAGTGTCCTTCCTTATCACTTTTGATCGCTTTTGTTTGAAAATCTGTTTTATTCAATATTAGAATGACTACTTAAGCCTCTTTCTTGGGGTTATTTGCTTGAAAAATTTTCCCAGCCTTTTACTTTGAGGTATTTTTTGTGTTTGTCTCTGAGATGAGTTTTCTGTACGCAGCAAAATGCTGGGTTCTTTTTATACATTCATTGTGATAGTCTATGTATTTTTATTGGGTAATTGAGTTCATTGATGTTAAGAGATATTAAAGAATACTGATTTTTTGTTTATTTTTATTTTTGTTGTTAGAGGTAGAATCATGTTTGTGTGTTTTTCTTCTTTTGGTTTTGTTGCAAGATTACTTTTTGCTTTTCCTAGGGTGTCTCTCAGCCTCAAGGTCAGGATCACAGGTTTGCTTTCCAATTTTGGATTGTAGTTCAATCTAGATATAGTCTAGCTGACAACCAGGAAGAACCACTACAATCCACCCCTTGTTAACTTGACACAAATAATATCTCATGTCCACATTAAACAATAATAAGATCATGAATATGCCTAATTTGATATAACTATTCCTCATACAATTGCAAATGCATTTGTAAATTTACAATGGTACAATGTCCCTTTGGAACATTCTTTCAGTATCTCAACTTAAATACCAATTGATGTATTTGATGAAATACAGATGTGTTCTTAATAAAATAAAACAGAAACTTCATATTACTTTATAAACCTCGCTTCTGCAATGGATTATGTGGCCTTAGCTGATATATATAACTATCTTCCTCTAGTACCCATATTGTATTTTTTCTATCCTCTGCAGGTACCTCAGCAGGTCTTGGCTTGTTCCTGGAGGAGTGACCATACCTTCATTCCTGATGGGTCTGTGTCATTTGTCATCCTTCTTGGATTAGGCTGTTGTAGTTTCCTATTGACTTTAATCACAGAACATCATACTAATAAGAAATGCCCTAAGGGATCACCTGCACTCCAGACATAATTCTTTTTACCTCCGTTGTGGAGAGGCAATCCAATTTCCCCAAGGTAGTCTGAATATATTACCCCTCCCAACATTGCAATTCCATTTTTAACCTGTTCCTTCATGGGCGTTGGAAACCCAAAATGACCAGGAGGAAGTCTGAGCTTCCAGTTCAATGAAATGTTTGTTGTGGCTCCTGGTAGGGACACTCCCCCCTTCTGGAACCAAAAACTTCTAGGCCAGCAGAACCTAGAGTTGTGGGGACAGGAAGCCAAAATTTTCATAGATGGTCACTAGGAGTGATAATCAGTGGAACTTTCCTTTTTCCACCCCTTGATTCCTGGATCCATTGGTTCTGGCTATGGGAGAAACTGTACCATATATTGGACACTGATTCAAAGCATAATGCCTTTTGAAGAACTCTGTCCTGGCCCTCTATACTGCTGCTTCCTAATTGGCACTGTAACTGCATCTTCAAAAGGCCATTACAGCTTTCTATCAGACCAGCTGCTTCAGGATGATGGGGAACATAGTAAGATGAGTAGATTCCATAATTGTGGGTCCCCTGTCACACCCATCTGGCTGTGAAATTAGTTCACTGTTCTGAAGCAATACTGTGTGGAATACCATGATGATGAATAAGGCATTCGGTAAGTCCATGGATGGTGGTTTTAGCAGAAGCATTGTGTGCAGGAAAGGCAAACCCATAACCAGAATAAGTATCTACTCCAGTAAGAACAAAATGTTATTCTTTCTACAGAGGTAGTAGTCCATGTAGTGAACCTGCCACCAGGTTTCTGGCTGTCCACCTCAAGGAATGATTCCATATCTGGTGCTCAGTGTTGGTCTCTGCTGTTGGCGGATTTGGCATTCACCCGCAGCTATAGCCAGATCAGCCTTGGTGAGTGGAAGTCTGTTTTGTTAAGCTCAAGCAAAACCTCCATCTCAGCCACCATGGTCACTTTGTTCATGTGCCCACTGAGCTATGACAGGGATGGCTGGGGAAAAAAGCTATCTGTCTACAGAACCAGTCATCTTCTCCACTTGGTTATTGAACTTCTCCTCAGCTGAAGTCATCTTTTGGTGAGCATCTACATAGGACAAATATCTTCACACCCTTTGCCCATTTCCAGAGATCTATCAACATATTTGTTCCCCAGATGTCTTTCTCACCAATTTTCTAATTTTAATCTTTGCAAGTTCCTGACCATCCAGCCCATGAGTCAGTGAACAATCATACATCTGGACATTTCTTCTTGTAAACAAATGGTAATACCATATGCACTGCCCAAAGTTCTGCCCACTGTGAAGATTTTTCTTCACCTGTATCATTTAAGGTTGTCCTAGACTTTCTGTGAGTCAGACATCAGTCAAAACTCCACTAATAACCTGTTCTTCATAAGCCCCTATGTTAACCAGAGGGCCACAATGTTTTTTTGGGATCTCCTGGGATCAGCGTCAACTCAGAACTAGTATTCAATAGACCCTGGAAAGTCTGATTATTTTCTTTTCCTCAGTGCACAGTTACCCTTGTAGAAGACCGTAGGTCCCTCTGGGGAAAAACTAGAGAAAGGTTAAAAGTAAAGCTTATAGGTGTCAGCTTTTAGGTGTCTTACCAAGATCTTTCCTCAGGATAAACTGGTCACCCCTTAATTCAAGGGATTCTGGGTCTGCAAAATGGCTCAAGTCTGTAAACTGATTCACTAACTCAGATTGCCTTTTGGAACCATCCAATGTAGCATTTCTTTCATTTGTTTAAGATGTTTTCTGCTTATACAGATCAAACAGATATGCAGTAGGCTTCTTACTATTTCATGCCTGGAAACACCATGACTGATTAGCCAGTACCAAAGTTCTGAACGAGTCATGTCATTATAAATTTCACCTCTCCTGTGCTGGCCATTACCATCTTTGTCATTATAAACACTGTTTTGTCTACACTGTCCTTTATAATAACTATGATCACCTTGTCTCTGGAAATTCAACTCGGCCACCTGACCCTTGTTACCTTAGGGCCCAATTAAACCCATTGCATTTAATTCATCTAATTGAGCAGCAGTATCTCCAACCCTAAAGTCTGGCACAAGGAAAGGGGCAAGAAAAAATCTTCAAATGTGATGGTGCCCCTCTCATCAGTTTGCATCTTATAGGATTTATCATGAAGGTCATATCTTCTGGGCCTTCCCATTGTGCAGGATTAGGTTTTACACAACAGGTCCACTCTAGCATTGCAATTTCCCTGAACCTTAAAATCCTTTCGTCAGTACTATGCCAAGGGATATCAGAAATCTCCAACTTCTTCTCAATAGGACATCTTCAGCCAACAATTCAAACAAACTTCTGACACATTATGTAACTGTTAGAGCTTCCAGAGTAAACCTAGAATATCCACTCAGAGGTCCCATGTCAATAAACTTTACTTGATTTAGTTTCATTTTCCTTCCACCATTATCCTACACCTTTAAAATCCATTCCCACACATATTCCCCAGACTTCTGCTTGAATGAATTAGCAAACCCAATAATCTCCTTAGTAGTGTAGCATATTTACTGATGGAATACACTTTCTACCTCCCCTATAGGGACCTGTTTTTCTTTGAGTCTAGTTATGGGTCTAGAAGAAACTATTGGTGGGCCTTGAAGTACATCAATATTGTCTTATCTGGCATTTTCTTCAGTGAAAGTCAAGGCTGGTTTATCAGACTCTGAGGAATAAATTATCTCAAGTGAAAAGAGGCTTTATTTCAATGGTTGGGGCTAAGGGTACTATTTCCTCAGGTGGGGTAAACCCTTGAGAATATTATGACTCAAAATTCTCAGCTTCAACAGGATCCCCCCACATATCCCCATGGCAAGTTATAGAATCCCAATCTTTGCCAATTAGTTCTCTTAATTTAACTGCTCACACCCTATGGGGCTGAGGCTTGAATTTTCAATATAATTCAGCCAACGTTATAATGAGGGCATCAGTTTGATTTTCTGCAACTCAAGCTCTGTGGCCATTGGAGAAAAGATTCTCTTCAAGGACACACTTAGCAACCTTTAGATTCTTTGCTTGCATCTGGAGACACTTGACTTTACCATACAGCTCATTCTTTTCTTTCATCATTTTTTTCAGAGATACTAATAGCAACAAGCCAGAAAAACCATTTTCCATTTTTTCAAACTTGAAGAAAGCTTTATACACCAAATCACCTAATTCATCAAGATAATGAAAAGCGTTAGCTTCTTTAAGTTTGAAATATAGTTTCAAACACCAGTCTTCAATACCGTCCAAGCACCCAGAAGAGAATATCTGGAGTGGTTTCAGTAGTTGCAGGTGCTGGAAAATTATTAAACCAAGTCCAGATTCTTAAGATTCATCCTTATACTTCTGCTTCTCTAGAACCACTCCCAGTACAACTTCTGTATTAATCAGGGTTCTCTAGAGTCATAGAACATATGGGTAGTCTCTATATAGTAAGGGAACTTGTTGATGACTTAGAGTCTGTAGTCTAACTCCACAACAATGGTCAGCAACAGCTGTGAATGGAAATCCAAGCATCTAGCAATTTTTCAGTTCCACAAGTCAAGCAGGCAAAGAGCACAATGTTGTCCTTTTTCCAATGTCTTTTGTAGGTCTACAGCAGAAAGTATGTCTTAGATAAAAGGTGTGTACCACCATGCCTGTATCTGGGAATTGCTCTGTTCTAGATGATCTTGAACTCAGAGATGTCCTTGCCTTAGTGTCCTGGAAATTACAGCTACTCTGCCTCAAGATCTTTATGCCAAGATACAAGTCAGAAATTTGTATCTTCCATCCTCAAGATCAGGATCACAGGTGAGATTAAATTCTGGACTGTGGTTCATTCCAAATATAGTCAAGTTGACAACCAGGCATAGCCACTACAGTAGGATTCAGTGAGACCATGTGTTTCATTTTTTCCCTGTTTTGATGGAGATTCTTGCTGAAGTCATCCAGGGAATTTTTGCTGCTTTGCGCACTGTATATGTGTTGTTGTTTTTGTTGTTATTTCTGTTGTTGTTTTTGTTGTTGTTGTTGAGGAGGAGGAGAAAGAAGAGGAGGAGTTATTGGCATGATGGGGCTGCCCTTTTCTATATGAGCAAACAAAATAAAACAGCCATGTTGCATTTATAGAAGAAACTGAATGTCAAGGAGACCCAATCTCAACCAATTTATGTCATATGTCACATTTAATAACTATTGTTGCTATAAAGAGCTGATACATTTTAGGGTCATGGAAAAAGGTTACTAAGAGGTCATTGAGTGGTAAATTTTTATGGCCACAGAACATGATATCTTCTCAGTAAAGATGGGCTTAATGTTATTTAAACTATGGAGAAAGAAATCATTCTTGTGGAAACAAGTGTACCTTGAGATCTGGTATATAATACAATGTTATCTCCAAACATTAATATTGTTTGATAGGCAACTGAAAAAATGTCTAAAATCAATAGTATTTGTAAACATAAAATCTATGCTTTCAGGATTCATTATGTGTTCAGAAAGGTGAACCCTGCCTCCTGTTTCTATTTACTGACAAAAGTGCAGAGTCTCAAACCCAGACAAATAATTAGCCAATTATCTTGGATAAAACCATTATTCTCAATTCAGATAATATCACAACTCAGATAAGTAATGAATTTTAGGTGATTTGGTCACCAATATATGAATACACTCAAATTCTAGCTTAATTTATTTTGGTGATAATAAGTATTGATTATTAACAGAGTCTGGAATAACCTAGGAAACAATCCTCCAGGCACACTTGTGAGGGACAGTTCAGATTAGGTTTGTCTCCAGGAATGCCTGTAAGGAATTATCCAGCTTAGGTTAATTAGAATATTTATCATAAAAAATAACAGCACTATTCCAGCGTCTTGAGTCCTATAATGCATAAAAAGAAGACAGTATATAGACGGGAACTTTTATCCATTTATTGTTCTCAAAATTCTGTAATGCTGACCCAACATAACTGCTGCCTCCTGTCCTGTCAGCCTACCTTTCCTTTGGGAAGCCATGTCTTTCATCTATAATGGAGGGATCTCCTCAAATTGCAATCTAGGTCAAACCCTTTCTCCATCAGGTTCTTATGTCGGGGTATGTTATCACAGCAACAAAAAGGAAACAATAAAATGTCCTTTTGGAGGAAAAAGTATGGGTGATGACAATACCTTAGAAAATAAACAGAGGAACTGTGGCCCTCAAGTTATTAACAAATGCCAACTTTTACCATAAGGCATAAGTAAAATTTTAAAAAGCAGGGGGAAAAATATTCACAACAGGGTATTAAAAGTTTATATTTGTCTGAGTCTACCTTTAAAATACCTATATGTAGAAACAAAATTCTTGTCTCTGCTCATGTTTCTGCCCACTTTGTCTATATCACGTGATTACATCATGTTTTAAGTAATTTCTGACACTGAGAGTTTAGTGGTCATATAAGCATGCAGTGGCATCTGTATTTTAAGAAATGGTGTTGAAACCAACATAAAGGCATATGAAATGGCAATTGGCACATTTAGCAATTTGAATATATTATATTTAATAACAGAGGCCCCCTTTCTGCCTTAAAATAAAAGGAAGTACTTAATAGATACTGCCACACTGGGAAGACTGCATGGTGTGAGGAGCTAAGCCTGGATTTTCATAGTACTTGGCACTGATTTGAATTAGCATGATATCATGAGTCATGGAAACTGGATTAAAATTTATTAATAATTTTTGTCTTAGAGCCATACCACAACCCATAATATTTTTAAAGATAACTTTGACATCAATGAGCAGTAAATTTGCAATATAAAGTTCAATTTCATTCTCTCACACAGTATTGCAATTTAATTACTGATTTCCTTTTTATAGAATTTGAGGACATAAATTTAATATTCTTTAATTAAATTTTCACCCATAACCATATTATTAGACAATTATCTTGGACAAAACCATTTATTCTCAATTCAGATAACAATAAATGTCTCTACTTCATATTCAATTGCCTTATTTAAATTATTTCTTTATAGAAAGAGAAGACTTTGATGAATGGCAAGTAGTAGACAGTAGGTTTGAGGAATATATTGTGAATTCAAGACATGAAATTGATTGGGAAGACATGGACCGTATTAATCAAGAAGATGAGACTGTCTTCTCACAGTCTCAGTGTATGGTTTTTGGCCCCCTTTATGTTTTCTTCATTCAACAGATCCTCAATTCAAAGATGAGGGTGTGTATCTGAGTCTCGGGCCTCCAGAGTACCTGACTCTACCCTCCACTGTTCTGAGTATTCTGATACTTAACTACTGAAGGCTCATTATGTCGCTCCCTTGATCTGGAATACACAACTGACTCAGTATTAGAGAGGTTGAATTATCATGTTCCATGCTCAGTGTCCCTCACTGGGTTTTAGAAAAAAACATTAAGGCAATTAAACATTGGTTATACTACCTTGCCCATTTTAGGAAGAAGTCCTTGGTTGCTCGCTGTTGGTATCTGTTTAAGCCACAGTGATAGGTTCCTAAGTGACCTATGAATACTCACTAGATAAAAATATGACTTTGTTTCCTACTCCTAGCAGTGAGCGATAAAAAAGTAGTGTACCATCTGAGAGCCACAGTATTTTCTATTAGTTAAAAAATACTTTAAATATATTCCTCCATAAATTACACTATCAGACATCCACTACAGGTCGCAAATGCTTATTAGAGATAAGTCCGTTTTCCATTGGCCAGACTCTCCATTGCTAATCAGACACAAAGACAAATGCCCAAGAGCCACAAACTGTCGATTCTTCAATCAGTTGTTTGGCTCTGGTTGGGTGTCCTAGTCTTGACACTTCCCGGTAAGCAAGAATCTCTGCACATGGCTGAGAACTCTGAAGCTTTCATGTGTAATGTATAGCACGAAGCTTTTGTAAGCAGTGGGAGTATGTAGACTGTTCCTATGAATGCCTTCTTGGATATCATTCTAAGTTCTTGAGTAGCTTCTATATCTGTATAGTATTAACATCACTGATATTTCTGTATTAAGGTTTTGCTATCGAAGTTCTGTCCTTATGAACTATGTTGTGACTTTAGTAAGTATAATCTTTGAACAGTAAAGTTATACTAAGTAAAAACTAATTGTTTAAATGCTAAAGATAAATAGACCTTGGGTTTGATTAATTTATGTGGGGAAGGTAGGCTATGTTAGGAACCCTGATTCTCGATTGAGACCTGTTGAAGCCCCAGAGTATTAAATGAGATGTCAGGAGCTTCCCAAACTCTCAAGAAATCAGAAATCTTTACACTGCCACAAGCAGTACACCAGTGCTCAGCCCATCAAATCTAGATTCGTTAAGACCCAAGCAAATAGGAAGTACCAGTTGTGTAACTCCGAACTATTTCAAAAACTGTATTTATATGGGAGATTAGTATGAAAGTTAAATGAAATGTGTGTAGAAATCATTCCTCCTCCTCAGTTCTTTCGTTCTTTTCTTAAAATTATATACTCTGTATTTACATTTGAAATGTCATCTCCTTCCCCCACCTCCTTCCCATCCCCCCTCCCTCTCCACTTGTCTTCATGAAGGTACACTTGCTCCTAATCACCCTCTTCACTTCAGTGCCTTGGCATTCCCCTATGTTGGAAAAACATGCTCTCCCAGGACCAAAAGCCTCTTCTCACATTGTTGCCAGACACTGCTATTTTCAACTACATATAAAGAACTGATAACACCTCCAATTTGGAAATGATTTCTTTCCCAAAGTTTCTTGCATCCTGCACCAGAGCCTTTCCTCACCCCAGTTCAGCTTAGTAACAGTGTTTCACCGTGTCCCACGAAGATCAGCAGCAGAGTATTGTACTTACAGGGTAAGACCTGAGTTCACATGCCTGGCTGAGTGCACTGTTCTCATGCATCCAAGCCTGAGTTTGTGCATGCCGGCCGGACCCAATGGTAGAGGTAGCTGAGACTGCCTTTTCCATAGTCAAAGAACTGTGTGGGACTCCTGGTACCAGGTCCCACAAATTTATATGTATAATTATCTTCTTTACACATTTTTATAATATTTAAAATTTTTATTTTTCAAAAGATGGAGCCCATTTTTTTTTACTTCAGTGTGTACTAGATATTTTTTCTTTTAAAAAGATGTATCAAAAAGTTTGTAGTCATGATTTAAGCCATTTCTTGATAGAATCTCTCAAACCCCAATAGACTTGGCAATAGATCTAGCTAGAGAGGTGATATCAGTAAAGAAGAAATAGGAATCCTCAAACAACCTGGGTTGGTTGCAAAGCCCAACTCTATGACTCATTGAATATGAATAAGTTGAGCTGTTGCCTATCTAGATTGTCTCAGTCAGTGATCTATTGCTGTGAAGAAACATCATGACCGTGACAACTCTTATGAGGAATATACTTAGTTGAGGCTTTCCTATACTTAAGTGCTTTAGTCCACTTTCATCATGGCAGAAAACATGGTGGCACACAAGCAAAGATGGTGATGAACAGGTAGCTGAGAGTTCTACATCTGGATTGGCAAGCAGCAGGAAGGGAGAGGCATTGGGCCTGGTTTGGGCATTTGAAAGCCCAAAGCCCACTCCCAGTGACACCTCATTCAACAAGTCTATACTGTCTAACCTTTGTCAAGTAGTGTCACTCCCTAATTGTTTTAGTACTGTATTGCTGTGAAAAGGTACCATGACCAGAGCAACTCTTATAAAGGCAAACATTTAGTTGGATGTGGCTTACAATTTCAGAGCTTCAGCTCAGAGTTCATTACCGTGAGAATCATAACAGTATGTAGGCAGACTTGCCACTAGAGGAGCTTAGAGTTATATATCTTGAACCAAAGACAGCCAGAAGATCATCTTAGGTAGGCATCCAGGAAAAGGCTCTGGAACATATTGATGAGACTTCAACATGAGACCTCAAAGCTCTGCCTTCACAGTCACACAATTTCTCTAACAAGTCTATAACTCCTCCAATAAGACCATGCTTCCTAATAATCCCACTTCCCATGAGCCAAGCATATTTAAACCACCACATTACACTCTCTGGCCCCCATAGGCCTGTTCAAACACATAAGTCTATGGTGGGCATACTTAGCCACAGCATACTGCAAAACATATTTAGTCAAACCTCAAAAGTCCACATAGTCTATCACAGTCTCAAAAATGTTTAAAAGCCCACAGTTTAGTTCCTCATAACCATGGAAATTCCTTAATTGTAATCCCTATGAAGTAAAAACAAAACAACCAATCACATTCTTACAGCATACAATGACAAAGGATATACATTGCATTCCAAAATAGAAGATGAGTATCAGAGTGAGAAAATACAGGACCAAAGCAGGACTTAAAACCAGCAGGTCAAATTCTAATCTCTACATCTCCATTTCTGATGTCAAAGGGCTCTTCAGATCTCCAACTACCTTTTAGCTTTTTGAGACTTTCTCATTCAGGGCTGTTAAACCAAAACTCTTCAATTTAGCCCCAGGCAGATTTTTTTCCTTCAAGGTTTTGGTATTCAATGATCATTATGCTTAATCTATACTCATTAAGAAAACTGTTTCCATTTTAAGTACTGTCCTACATGTACTTTATGCTTATGGTAACTAGTGGGATTTCAATTACAAAAGAATTAAGTACTAACAAAAATATTCATTTAGTATTATGCCAAAATGCCTTTAAAATCTGTATATGTATCTGTCTTTTTAAAAAACAAAGTTGTAAAAGAGAAAAAAAATATATCCTTTGACAAAATATCACAAGAATGATCTCTAGGCCACTTACCAATGTTTCATGCCAAAAGGTTTCAAAGTTTAGTCCATTTTCAACATGGCAGAAAGCATGACAGTCATGGTGGTCACGGTAGTAGAGATATAACTAAGATGTCTACATCTGTATTGCAGGCATGAGGAAGCTAGACACACTGAGCTTGATTTGGGCTTTTGAAATCCCAAAGCCTAACTCTAGTGACATTCCTCCTCCAACAAAACCATACCTCCTCCAATAAAGTCTTATTTCCTAATCTCCTTCAAATTCTAGTCACTCCCTAAGGAAGAAGTGACCAATTATATGAGTCTATCAGGGCCATTCCTACCCAAACCACCAAAACGACCATTCACCCCTACGTGCTAGTGTCTGATACAAGAAAGTACTAATCATACTACCACAAGAGAAAAGTAAATGCCAACATAGCCACAAACTCTTCAATCTACTTTGCTGCTGCCTGCTGGATACCCAATGAAATAGTGGTGCAATGTTTCTGTCAATAAGCACGAATGTCTGCTCTGATTTAAGGCTCACTCTGTGAGTCAGAACTCATACTCAACACTGCTTGGATGTCCAAGAACCTGAGACTGGATGAGCCAGAAACCTATCAGAAAACCAGACACTATTATTCTAAGGAGTGAATCAAAGGGTGTAGATTTTGGATAAAAGGGGGGTAGGGATTTACTGGAGAAGTGGGGAAGGAGGAAACACAATTAGAATATATAATATAGAAAATATATTTTACAATAATATTTTCAATAAAAAGAGAAAAGTTAAAAAAAATAGTACATGCAGGTACCTGAGATGGAGTCCCAGCTCCCAAACCAGGTTGTTTACAGCTACCTATAACTTTAGGTTTAGGAGTGTGACAACCTCTTCTGGTCACCACAGGCATCTCCAAAAACATGTGCATGTCACACACATACATGAGGAAATTAAAAAGAAATTCTATGTATAAGAATTCATGATAGTGTAGTAATTCTAGCACTTAGGAAATAGAGGCAGAAGGATCATTTCAAAGTCAATTCTAATTACATAATGAATTTAAGGTCAGCCTGAGCTATATGAAAGTCTGTCTCAAAATCAAATGCATCATTCTAGTAGTAACCAATAAAGTGAGTGTATAATATAAAAAAAAGAAAACTTTATAGTTACCAAGATAATTACCATAAAGGATATTACATAGCAGAAACTCATACTACTATATAAGTTTTCTCCACCATCAGTCTCTATTATAGTCAAAACTTGAATCTACAGTATAGAAAGTAATCAGTTTTATGATACTCAGATGAAATTGTTTATAATAGTTATAGTGGAAAATTAAATATATATATATCAATTACAAATTTCATAAATGAACAATAGATTCCATGTATTATTACTATAAGAATGAACAAATATTTGAAAATCAGATATTGTGATGTTTTTATAGTCTACATGCAGAATACCATGTAACTTAAAGAAAAAGCATATATATATATATATATATATATATATATATATATATGTATATATATATACATATATATAGAGAGAGAGAACAATGAGTAAATACAGAATGCATGATTTATTTCAATATGATGTAAAACATGATAATATTAGTGAAAATTTTAGAATCCATTATGAAAAATAGCAGTTTGTCTCAGTTGCTTTTCAAAGAGGAATTGGAACACAATGAGTCAGACAGATGGATCAACAGACCTCAGCACTAGCTATGATTTGTATCTCATTAAAATTAAAATTATAACATGATACTGGGTAAAAATAATTTGAAATTTTAAGCATTATTCTTTGTGCTCTCTTTTTTGAGCCTGTGGAGTATACTGTGATATTCTGTATTTATTGCTAATATCCACTTATCAGTGAGTTCATAAGTGAGTTCTGTTGGGTCTGGATTACCTCATTCATGACAGCACTTTTTATTCCACCCATTTGCCTCTAAATTTCAAGATGTCCTTGTTTTTAATAGCTGAGTAGTATTCCATTTTGTAAATTAAGCACATTTTCTTTATTTATTCTTTGGTAGAAGGGGATATGGGTTGTTTTATTTTTCCATCAAAAGTTTTTATATATATATATTATTCATTCCACTTGTTTACATTTCAAATGGCATCTCTGTTGTTTTCAATTTCTAGATACTACAAATAAAGCTGCAATGAACATAGTGGAACACATGCCCTTATGGTATTGTGCAACATCTTTTTGGAATATGCCGAGAAATGGTATAGCTGGGTCTTCAGGTAGATTAATCCCAATTTTCTGAGAAACTGCCAAGTTTGTACAAGTTTGTGCTTTCATAGAATGGGAAATAAAATTGTCATCAGAGTTGAATAGAGGGAGAGATCTGGGTGGAAAAGGGGACTGGGAGGGAGTATGTCAAATGTAGGTAGATTCTGGAAAAGAGAACCAGGAGGTGGTTCTCCAGAAATTACAGAAATTACAAAAACTACAAAAAACAGAAATTACAGGGTGGTGGATGGCATCTCTGGGACATGCCAAAGACCTTGGTTTGGGAGACTGCAGGGAGTTTATGAGGGTGAATCTAGCTAAGGCTCCTAGCAAGGGGGAATATGGAGCCTAAAGGGGCCATTGCCTGTAGCCAAGCAAGACTTTCAGTGAAGAGATAAGGACACCAACACACCTATAAAACTTTCAATGTCAAATTTGTTCTGCCGACAAGTAGTACAGAAACAAAGACATAGAGACTGAGGAAATGGCAAACCAATATCCAGCCCTAATGAGATCCATCCCATGAACAAGAACCAATTCTGGACACTATTAATGGTATGGTGCTATTTGAAGATAGGAACCTAGGATAACTGTCCCCTGAGAGACTCCAACCAGCAGGTGACCAAAACAAATGCAGAAACCCACATTTAAACATTAGGTAGAGCTAGGGGAATCTTGTGGAAGAGTTGGGAGAAGGATTGAAGAATCTGGTAGGGGGATAGGAACACTACAAGTAGCTCAACAGAGTCAACTAATCTAGACCATTCTGGGCTTCTAGCAACTGAACCACGAAATAAAGAACATGCAAGAATTTGATCTCGATCTGCCACACAACACATACATATGTTCAGCTTGGTCTTCATGAGAGTCCACAATATCTAGAGCGGAGGCTTACCCTGATTCTGTTACCTGTCTGTGGATCCTGTTCTCACAACTGGGTTGTCTTTTCTGGCCTCAGTGAGAGAGGTTCTATCTAGTTCTGCAGTGACTTGAGGTGTCAGGGTGCATTGGTACCCACGTTGTAAAACAGTTAAATAAATAAATGGGAAAAAACAAGAACAAAAGACTTGGAAGGACTTGTGTTTGGGATAGGGGAAAGAATGTGAAGAAAATATTTTGTATGAAGCATTTAAAATAATTTTTAATTTGCAAAAAAAGTAACTTAAAAATAAAAATAGAGTTTGAATGAAGATATCTCATGAGGGTGGGTAAAGTTTCTCTGAGAAACCATTGGCTATTAAGCAAGAATCTAGTTCCAGAGATAGGTTACCTATCCAAGTTATTGGTCTCTATAAGAGTCGAGGCAGTTGTCACTGTTGGTGATCATCTACTGAACTATAGTTTAAGTTAAGAGGTTTGGCTAGTCCTACTCTTACAGCCTTGGGTCTGTAGCTCATATATTCCTGGTAGGAACATAAGGTTATTTGTCACATGGTGTCTTCAGTCACCAGGAAGTTAGAAAAAATATATGCTGATGTTCAGGTCACGTCCTTTTTATATATAGTGTGAAACCTAACCAATGAATTGTTGGTGTCCGCATTTAGTGTGAGTAATCCTATTTCAAGTAACTTAATCTAGAAAATTTCTTGCACGTATGGTCATAGATTGTCTTCAATCCCCAAGGTAATTGTAGATCTTGTCAAGTTTACAGTGAACAAAAACTAGCATTGTCATAAAAAGGAAAGAAATGGAGTTAGAAAAGGTGTTATCTGGGAAGAAGAAAGAGATCAACAAAAGTGGATAAGGACAAAAAAAGTCAATGAATGAGTAGTAAAATCAAAATAAGTGACAGATATATGGTATATATTTATAAAAATGTGGTAGTGAAACTCATTACATATAGTTAATACTTTCAGAAACAAAACATTAAAACCCAGAAGATGCTTATATCATAATATATCATATTATTATATAATAAGTGTTGAAATCAGAATGGTGTGTTCCTTTCATATATTCTCTTTCTAAAAATAGATATTTTTCTCAGATAATATCTGCTAATTATTGTTTGCCCTCTTTTTAATCCTCCAAGTTCCTCTCCATTTCCACTCCTATCTAGACCTACATCTTACTGTCTCTCTTTTGAAACAAGCTGGCTTCTATAGGATAATAATAAATTAAACATAATAAGCTAAAATGAAAACAAATACACTGGACTAGGACAAAATAAATAAACAAACAAAGAGAGCCTGACAAACGGAAGAAGAAATGGAGACTCATAGATCCATTAGCTCATACACTCAGGATACCATTTAAACAAACAAACTAGGGGGCTAGAGATATGGCTCAGAGGTTACAAATATTGGCTACTCTTCCAGATGACCCTGGTTCAATTCTCAGAACCTCCATGGCAGCTCACAGCAGTTTTTAGCACCAGTCTAAGAGCATTCAACAGCTTCACTCAGACATACATGCAAACAAAATATCAATGCACATAAAAAAAAACAGTAATCATAAAAAAGAATGTAAAAAATTAAAATGAAACTAAAACTCATAATATATGCATAAGGGCCCTATAGGATAAAATGAGGTTTAATACATAAATAAATGGTAAAAGGATATTTAATAAAGGAATGAATAAATAACCAACAAACAGTAAGAACATTTTTAAAGTCTGACATGTTATGAGAACACAAACTTCCAAAGATACCAATGAGTCCATTGTGCAGTTTACACTTTCTAAAACAGAAAGAAAAGAAGCAAACTATTTTGTTGGCTACTTACTGACCATTAAGAGTAGTTTGTTTTTCCAGTGCTACTATAAAATAACCTATATTAGTTATACTAAATCCGCAATGCAATGAATCTGATTTCAATTACTGATCTAATTTAATATAATTTTTCTTTACCCTCTAGTAGTCATTCTTTTGGAGTCTACCAATAAGCTCTCTTTTGTGAACTACTTACAGGTACTTATTATAATTCTTTTTATACATTGATAGTATTTTTAGCAGGCACTCCTTCCCATGGACATGTTACACAGAACTGGCAGGTTCATTATTCTTGGCTGAATCTATGGAATAGCTAGCCAGCTTGCATGGTTACCAGTGTTATATGTTCATTCCATTTGAATTTTATTTATCAGAATGAGAAATATCAGGAGGATGGAATCTTTCACTGGGGACTTTCTGTAGATTTCTGTGTTCCTATCCTAACCTCCTGTCCTCAGACATAACTGGGCAGGAGGAATGCCACATAGAAATTTCAACTCCCACTGTAAAAATATCTTTTAAAGGAGTCTATTACACATTCATTAGATTTGAGTTTCCTATACAATTGTTTTTTTTTTTCTTGAAGGCATTATTTATTACATGATATGCCTCTTGTATGTTGTCAGGAGAGCTCATGGTGGCTTTTGGCATTTCTAGACCCACAGTGCAGCCCAGGGATGTGTGGTTGCTTAAAAACCCTAAGACGTGGACAACACTGTAGAGAAGTCACAAACATGCCAAGTTTGCTTATTTTTCCTGTTTTAGAAAGTGTAAACTGCACAATTTTGGCATTCCTCATTTCTAGTATAAGTATGGTATCCCTTAGAGTATACATCTCATAAACTACACCTCTGTTCATCAAGCTCATGTGTCAGAATACCATCTAGTTCTGTCTTGTGGAAAATAGTTGCCTTTTGGCTTATCAATATGCAAGGAATCTGAAGCACAAGAAAACTGTAACTTAACTAATCTTTAATGTTTCACTCATTACCCTGCTCATTCCCAAACTGTACACTCACACTAGAATTAAAAAACAAGACCTTTCATATGTTGACTCCTACACTGGAATTAGTACTATAAAAACACCATGCTAAATATTTATAAGTACTATTTATAAATAATTTTCTAAATTTTTGAAATTTTATTTTATTGTTGTGATGATGATATGCTATTTCATGACTACAGAAAAGGAATATCTTGAAAAATAATATTTTCAGTTTATTATTTTATGATTAGCAGTTATTATAAAGTCAATATGTATTTAACCATTCTTTATGCAATAATTTTTAAGTAGAAGAATAAAAATCCTCAGTTTTCATCTTCATTTTAGATATTTTATCTGTACTCCGTAAATATTACTAGAAGTCTTCACAATGTGGCCCAATAAGTTTCAAATATTTGCTTTGTAATTGTACCTTCTATAATTCAAAGACAGGAAAAATATCTTATAATCTTCCTTCATTTAGGTAGCTTGAGGAAAAACGATTGAAATAAAGGCAGACAGAAGTGAAAGAGGTAAGAGGATTGGAGAGAATGGGTGGTGAATGAGAGAGAAGGAGAAAGACAAGAAAAACAGAGAGGGACAAGAGAGAAAGAGTGAGTAGGAAGGGAGAGAGAGGAGGGGAGTGTTTTTCCTTTTTTACAGAAATTGTGATCAGAAAAGAGAATCTGTTCACCAAAAGGCAAACGGATGGAAATCAAATGGTTTATACTGGAGGAATGCATGCGGTCTTCTCTTAGAGACTTCAAAGGACCTTAGTCCTCTTTTGTACCTCAGGTAAACCAGTGAAACTATTGGAAAGCAAAACAGCACTCAAGATTAAGAAACTGACAAGGAAACCACCCTTCCTTTCAAAAGTATGTTTTTTTTTTTTTTTTTACATAAACTGTGTTTTGTTGCAATTTGCAACAACAGTCATTCCTTTAAATTAAATCATTGTTTATCAAGGAAAAGTTAATTGAAAAGCATGTATTTTTCTAGCTAAATAGAAGCCTGCAGCATGCAGGCAATAAACATTCTTGCTTGAAAAGAATTCTTGTTCCTTCCTCCAAGACTGCCATGGGAATAAAGCAGGAGGAGAAAAGAAGAAGAAAAAAGTCCCATACAGCCCCAAAGTTGTGTCTGGCATAGGAGCCAAATGGGATTTTGCAGCCTACAAGTTTCCTATTCACTTTAAATTTAGCCCCCACAGAATCTCCATTTGGCTAACCATGCTTCCCAAACTGAGTGCAAGGTATCTGGGGGGGGGGGGGGTGCTAATGTTATTTGCTCCTGTTGACAACCGTAGATAAACTTTGCTATTGGGCACTGGGCCAGTCTTCATTTCTTAGTTCCTGGATGCTCACACAGTGTGAGATGAAAGTGAAAAGAAGACCTAGGTCTACTGCACAGGTTCATGAAAGAGAGAAAGAAATATTTTCAAACACATAGCATGTGTAAACTGAGGCTCCTGGCAGGTGGCCTTACTGCATAGTATATATTCTGGGAGAAAAATGCACAAAACATGATTTATATATGAGCACATTAATGTGTGTGTTCTTCTACAAAGGATTGATAAGAAACTGCAGGATAGTCAGGAATGTTCCAAAGACAGGGAGAGAAGTCTACAGCAGGCACTATGGCAGCCCACCTTTCTATGTCCCCTACCCAAAGCACTCTGAACTACCTCACAACAATAACTATGTAAAAATATTCCTTCAGATTCTAGTGTCTCACAACACTCTTATTAGTTAGTCAGAAAAAATTTATTTTTCATAATCCTGATAATTTTACTTTACATATAGTAGAAGTGGAAAAGGAGAGATAATTCAAAGATACTTAAATGCATACATGATTGAGAGACACAGATAAAAAAAACAGATGAGAAGGAGGGGGAGGGAAAGGGGAGAGAAAAGGGGGGAAAGCGGGGAAAGAGGATAAAGAATAGAGGAAAAGGACACATAGAAAGAGAGATTATTCTTAACTAAGAGAAATCATCATGGGAAGTGAAAAATGAGTCTTGAGAGAAAGGGCAAACATATCCTACTTCATTTAAATCTAATGTATATTTATGCATATCATACACTGATCATTCTCACTCAAATATAATATAGCTATGTTAACAGATGCACTTAAAGATGTTACCAAACTGATGCTTAATTACTTTATTTTTGCACATTGGAGACGTACGGGGTTTTTTCCAAGCATTGAGGTTGAGAATTGAAATTCCCTTACGCTGTGTGAGGGAGAGAGAAATATTGGTGTAGTTGCTGACGTTCCACATTGTTCAGAAGGGCTGACACTCTGCTGTGAGATGAGCAAGAGCATTCAGATTGAGAAGAGCACCATCAGTGAGGTAGTGCAAGGAAGGAAAGAAGGGGTTGTATGGCAGCTCTGACCAAAGGGAAGTCTCAGATACCATGCACAATTTCCCTTATACATCTCGTTCAGAAGGAGAGGGAATTTAATGTTCATTAAGAACCGATGAGGGGCTAGAGAGATGCCTTCATGGTTAAGATGTCTGCTCTTGTAGAAGACCTGCATGCAGTTCCCATAATCCATGTGGCAGTTCGTTACCATCTATAACTCCATTTTCAGCAGACTCAATGTCTTCTCAGTACATCCACAGGCACTGGACATGATAATGGTACGCAAACATGCAGACCAAACTTGCGTACATATAAAATAAGGACAAATACCTTTTAAAACACAGAACAAAGAAGAGCCAACTAAAAGAGTCTGGTGGGCAACAATATTGTCAGTATATCAGCATGAAAGAGAACCTTCCATAGGTTAGGTGTCAGAGATACTGTTTTCCTAGTTGTGACTGTTTTCTTCCCATTACCTATTCCTGGCAAACTCTCTGGAATATAACAAAGCATTTGTAAACACATAAGAATCCCCTAGTGAACCATGACCTATGAGTACCCAGTGACCATCCATAATTTCCACCTAAAAACTCACCAGCTATGTTGCCTTAACTTCGCTCATGCCTCAGGGTTGACTTCTTCAAACACGAACATGCTTCCATTCACATCAAGCCACTTGTGACAAACACCTTGGACACAAGGGATGAATGTAATATGGTCTAGGGGTCATCTGAATGTGTGACTGTAATCAGGTTAACAATACTGCTTAGCTCACACTTCTATTACTCATACATTTGAATGAGCTCTCCTAATCCTACAGTTCTTAAAGAAGAAAATGAGAATAATAATTTTTGATGATATGAAAAGCATACTAGGTCCCCAAACATCCTCTACCTTCAAGCAGATCAACCTTCATAATGTGTGATTCCCCTCATAACACAGCTACTGAAAGATGGGTGGTAACGCCTCCAGGACTGTATAACAGGTCTCCACTTTTATTGGTACATTTTAAAGATAGAGCTTTGGATGACAGCAAAGTTCTCTCTGTAGACAATTTGCTTAGCATGCACAAGATACTAGAAACAGTTCTAGGACCAAACCAACAACATCTATTATTATTACTACTACTACTACTACTACTACTACTACTACTACTACTACTACTATTACTACTACTATTATTATTATTATATTACTACTACAAGTAGTAGTACCTGATGTCATATGCCTATAAATACTGATCTCTGGAGTAAAGGTAGAAAGGTTTTTAGTTTGAGACCAGCCTGAATAACAAGGTGAGATACTATCTCAAAAAACTAAAAGGAAAAAAAAGATATGAAAGGTATTAAAATCAAAAGGCTGCATCTAGTGCTCCAGTTATTTCCCAGTCTCTTCGCTCTTGAAGTGTATTCAGCAAGCCTGTTTTATTTTTTTCCAAAATAATAAGTCATAAAACAAAACAAGAAATGTTTACTTGATTTATCAACACTTTCTATACCTGTCTCCTATACAGTGTTCTTGCTGTCCTATGAGTTCAAGGGCTGTGCATTTCCCCATTTTTTTTCAGCATGGCTCTTTTCAGTGCAAGGCATTAAGGAATGGCACTGGTCTATTAAGTGGTCTCTGAGCTAAATGTGGAACCTTAATGGTTACATTATATAAACCGTGAGATTTTTAAGCTCATGACTAGAAAAGAAGGGAAACTCAGCTCACTGTAAAGAAACCCTCACTGAAGTTTTAGAGAGCCACAGACACTTAAAACCCACGAGCCTTCGGCTGCTGTGTTGGGCAGAGCCTTCAAAATCAATATCATGTGCTCTTAGGCTATGGATGCAGCTGAATTATTTCCAGATGTTCTGTGTGCTGCGGAATAGAGCCATGGCTGGCAAGTTTCTTCTTAAATGTCTTTCCTTGTTGCTTTTATAGTGAACTATCATTTGGGTTTTAAAATTTTTTATTGGTAGGAAATAATTTTCCAGTGGTTCATTTACCTGTCAGATGATTTCTTGTGCTATTATATCCTAATTTTTATTAATTCTACAGTTAAATATGCTAGGTAAACACAGCTAAGAACTTAAATATTTTTAATCAGAATTTTTAGTATTATTGTACATTATAGATAAATTTTATTTTTTAAATTCAAAATGAAATCTTAAAGCAGATTTTTAGGTTTTTATTTCACGACGTTGAGAGACAATGTCATTCATCTCAAGTAAGAGTTGATCTCAGATATTTGCCAGTGCTAATACCTAAAGCTAAGAGACTTAATACATATTTATACACAATCTTGCTAAGCAATGTGGAAAATACTTAAGTGTAAAAAGCAGTTTTCTATAAAGCAAAGACCTGGACAGACTAGCATAGCAGTTAAGCAATTTCCATGTGGCTTCCTTAGAATCTGAGCTTTTCCCCACCTCCAATGAGCAACCTTGTCCTTCAGGCTGAACTGCATCTGTCTCCAGCTGCAGGGAATGATGGATCATCTTCTTGCCAGTGCTTGTCTTATACAAAGGAGTATAAGGCAATTTTGGTCACTAGGAGTAAAGAATATCTGGCGAATAGTATAAAAAGTTTTACAGTTTTTAAACAAAAATAAATGAAGACAACTGTCCTTTCCTGTTTCCCAGCATTACTTTCTGCATAAGACTTTTGAGATTACTGAAATCTATGTGATTCCTGGGAGGCAAAGTCTAAAGAGACAAGATAGCTTCGGAGAAGCAAGCACAGCCTAAGCGAACAAGTAGCTCTTGACTATACTCTTCTTGTCTTTCTGGGCTAGAGTTACTATACACGGATATTTTGTAAGAACAACTTAAAATCATTTCTAATATGACTTTAAAATCTACTTAGCTCTTTAAACACAAACACTAAAATAACAGTAACAAACTTCACAATGGGTAAAATGTTGTGTTAAAATCTACTGAGAGCTATTGATCACATATCCAGAAACAAAACTATGATAGATGAATTTTGTGGAAAATGGCTGAGGTATACAAGCTTCCTGGAGTCAATTTATTTAGCAGCCTATTAGATGGATTAATTTTAGCTCTAATACTGAGTCAAATTTAGGTAACCTAGAAAGCTTTTATAACATTTATTTATTCTAATGGTTGGATATATTAATTATTTTTTCACTTCATATTATAACATAATTAAATCATTTCTCACTTTCCTTTACTCCATCCAACTCTTCCCATGTATCCTCTTGGCTTCCTCTCATACTCATGGACTCTTTTTCTACAATTGTTATTAAAGATATACGTATAAAATATATAAATACATTAAAACATAATTATGGCCTGCTTAGCTCATTTAGTGTTACTTGTATATTTATGATTTCAGAACTGAACATTTGGCATTAGATAATCAATTAGAGAACTTATTTCTGAGGAAGAATAATTCTCATGCTTATGCATTTCTTAGTTGCCTGTGGTTTTTTGTCTATATGTGGGGCTTCTTGAGATTTCCGCCCTATAACACCATGTTGTACTTCCTCTGATCTCGTTGAGGTAGCCATATGTTGCAGTATTTGGTGTAATACTTTGCTGTCATTACTAAGAGATACAATCACATAGCAGATATTCTACCCTCCCATGATATTTCTTAAAGTTCAAGAGCTCTGCCGTAGATGTGTGAATTATAACAGGTCACCTCACAACAAGATTTTTTTGTATTTTAATTATTCACATTTTTTGTATACTTGTTTCTGTTGAAAACAGAAGTTATTTTAATGAGTATATGAGATATGTGTGTGTGTGTGTGTGTGTGTATGTATGTATGTGTGTGTTTGTGTATGTGTGTTTGTGCGTGTGTATGTGTGTTTGTGTGTGTGTTTGTGTGTGTGTGTGTGTGTGTGTGTGTGTGTGTGTGTGTGTGTGTGTAAGTACTTAGAATGCAGTTAGGAGTTAATGCTGCTCTAGTAAATGCCAGTAGCATGTTCTCCTTATGACTTTGATAGTTCTGGGTAGTGGTTAGGTTCCTTCTGTTCTGTGGGCCTGAAACTCAGTTAGAGATCTGTGGATCACCACCAAGATAAGAATGCAAATATTATATACTCTTAGAGAAATCTTGCTGGATATTGCTATTGTGGTTCCAAGCCTTCTGAGTTGGGTAGATTTATTGCTTGCCTCCATTCCTTGTCAGCATGTATGAGACCTCTAGTATGTTATAAGCAAGTCCTCAGGGAAGAGCCTTTCAACTCTGGTACAGGTTGGTTCTTCTAAGTCTGATGTTCAAAATGTATGGTATTTTCCACAACAGGAACATAGCTTCAATTTCTGGGAGGTAAACAAGGACATTTGCAATAACTTCAACTGTTTAGAAATTTCTTGGACTCCTTTAAGTAATACAAGCAAGGAGATGTGTACCCCACCTGGCACATAGGTTTTTGTTAAATAATCCATAACTCTTAGAGAAAACATGGGAAGCCTTGTCATCAAGTAGCGAAGCTTAATTTAACTATATATACACACAGATTCATATGTGTGTTTAGGTGATTAAAGTAAGTAATGATATTATTCCTTTCTCTTTTAGGCCTACATACAGCTCCTTTCCCCATTCCTTTCTCTTTTCTGTATTTGCTTCCCTTCACCCTCCTGAATTAAGAAAGTGTGGGGCCTGAGAACATTCATTCAGTTTTAGTAGGATTGCAAAGAAATGCAGCCACCCTCATAGTCAGAGTGAAGAATGCTCAAAAGCTAAAAGTAAATGTTCTCTATAACCCAGGTAAAGTACTCATTGGCTTATGCCCAAAGGACCTTACTTCTTGCTCCACAGATATTTGCATGGCCATCTTCATTTTCTCTTTCTTAGCATTACCAAGGAAATGGAAGCAATGTAAAATATTCTTCAACTGATGAATGAATAATGGAAATGTGGTATATTATACACCACAGAGCACCAGTCAGCTGTAAAGATTACCAAATTACAATTTTTGTAAATAAAAGCATAGAAATCAAAATTATTATATTGAGTGAGGTAACTCCGAAAGACAAAGGCTAAATGCTCTTTCTTATCTGTGTTTCTCTAGCTCCAAATTTTCAATGTCTATCACTTTGAGGAATGACAGAAACTGGAAAAGCAAAGCACTGAGAGACATGAGACCTTGAGAACAGAATAGCAGGATACAAGTGATATGAGAAAATGGGGGGGGGGGGACAAGAACTCTTTTAATCTTTTTTAAAGCCTATGTTATATCTTAGTCACAAATAAAAGCCTTTTTTTATTCCACCACAAAGGACTTTTAAGTTATTGTGTTACTGTCTACTTTGTTGGATTCTATGATTAAATGCCACTCCATTTCTCTTTACCGAGCATTCTTCAACTTACTGTTCAAAGATGACTTATGTGGATAGCGTTCTTATGATTACATAAAACAGGCTCTCATTTAGCACAGGATGCCCTCAAATTCTCTATGTACCTAAGGATCAACTTGAGCCCCTGGTATTTCTTGAGTACTGAGATGATATTTGGACATTTACCACACTCAGTATCTGAAGTGCTGGGAACTGGACAAAGTTTTTCATGTGTGATGGACAAGTGATCTATCAGCTAAGTTATACCTCAGCCCCCTATCCCTCTCTTCTCATTTTGTTTTCAGGATAGCTCTGAAATCTTCTGCAACACAAGGATCTTAGAATTATCATGGGCAAATCATTACAGAGAAAATAGTGGTTCAAAACATCGGTGCTGTTTAAAGAAACTTGTACAGTCCACTGATTTAGTTTAATTTATTAGTTCACCAAAATGGTAAATAATGAAAGTAATGTGAATCCTTACAGGAAGTTAACCAATCTGGACAGACTTCCAGATAAGATGGCAGCCTAAGAGCTACCAAAAAGCTAGTAGATATTTTCACTTTTAGAAAGAAAGGTACAGGAATAGCTTACTATACCATCAGTTCTTTATCCACTTGATCAACTGTCCAATGACTTTTCTCTTCCATTACACTTGGATTTGTTGCTGAGACTGGGATCTACCCACTGGATCTAGAGCAGGAGAATCTTACAGACTCCAGCAGCCATTCCACAGAAAATCAGGCGGAAAAATTGTCTTCATGGAAATGCACTAAGGTTTCATTTGCAGTACTTCTAGAGAAGGTGTCCACAGCCAACATCACTGGGACCACTGTCAGTTTCTGTCTCCATGATCTGTCCATTGATGAGAGTGCAGTGTTGAAGTCTCCCACTATTATTGTGTGTGGTGTAATAAATGTTTTGAACTTTAGTAGGATTTCTTTTATAAATGTGAGTGCCCTTTTATTGGGAGCATAGAAGTTCACGATTGAGAGTTCATCTTGATAGATTTTTCCTGTGATGAGTAAAACGTGTCCTTCCTTATATATTTTGATAATTTTTGGTTGAAATTTTATTTTATTTGATATTAGAATAGCTACTCCAGCTTGTTTCCTGAGCCCATTTGCTTGGAAGTATTTTCCTAGCTTTTTACTCTGAAGTAGTGTCTATGTTTGTCTCTGAGATGTATTTCCTGTATGCAGCAAAATGCTGTATCTTGTTTATGTATCCAGTCTGATAGTCTATGTCTTTTTGTTGGAAAATTGAGTCCATTGATGTTAAAAGAAATTATGGAATAGTGATTTTTTCCTGTGATTTTTGTTGTTAGAGATAGACTTATGTTTTTGTGCTTTTCTTCCTTTATTTTCTTTGCGAGATTTTTTTTTTTTTCTTTTCCTTGGGTATAGTTTCCTTCCTTGTGTTGTAATTTTTCCATTTATCATCCTTTGTAGGATTGGATTTGTGGACAGATATTGTGTAAATTTGGTTTTATCCTGGAATATCTTGTTTTCTCCATCTATGGAGATTGAGAGTTTTGCTGAATATAGTAACATGGGCTGGCATTTGTGTTCTTTTAGGGTCTGTCTTTCCATGACCTTCTAGCTTTCATAGTCTCAGTTGAGAATTTGGGTGTAATTCTGATTGCTCTGCCTTTATGTGTTATTTGTCCATTTTCTCTTATACCTTTTAAGATTCTTTCTTTGTTTTGGATATTTGGTGTTTTGATTATTATTTGCCGGGATGAGTTTCTTTTCTGGTCCAATTTATTTGGAGTTCTGTAGGCTTCTTTTATGCTCATGGTCATCTCATTCTTAGGGGCAGGAAAGTTTTCTTCTGTGATTTTATTGCAAATATTTGCTGTACCTTTTACTCGATATTCTGTGCCCTCTTCTATTCCTATTATCCTTAGGTTTGGTTTTCTCATTGTGTCCTGGATCTCTCAGAAATTTTTTGTTAGGAGCTTTTTGGCTTTTGCATCTTCTCTGATTGTTTTGTCTATGTTTTCTATGTTGTCTTTGGTTCCTGAGATCCTCTCTTCCATCTCTTTCAGTTTGTTGATGCTTGCATCTGTGACTTCTGATTTCTTTCTTTCTTTCTTTTTTTCGGACTTTCATTCCAAGGTTGTCTCTTTTATGTGTTTTCTTTATTGTTTCTATTTCTGTTTTTGATTCCTTTATCTGTTCTATTGTGTTTCCTTGTAGTTCTTTAAGTGATTTTTTTCCTGGTTCTCTTGTTATTGTTTAAGGGAGTTATTTATGGACTTCTCCAAGATCTCCATCATCATCATGAAGTATGATTTCAAGTCTAAGTCTTGCTTTTCTGGTGTGTTTAGCAATCTACTACTTGCTTTGGTGAGAGAGCTGGGATCTGATGTTGCCAAGATGTCTTGGTTTCCATTGCTTAGGTTCTTTTGCTTTTCTCTTGCCATCTTGTTATCTGTAATTGTAGGTGGTCTTGTTGTCTCTGACTGGAGCCTGTCCCTCCTGTGGATCTGAGAGCCCATAGGCTCAGGAAGAAAATTGCTTCTAGATGTTTGTCTCTTTGGAGGCAGTAGTGAGTTCTGATTGCAGTGGCTCCATTCTGTCTCTGTGGGGTCAGGTGGGAGAGCTATTGCAAGACTTCTCTGGGGGCTCAGCAGTGTGCAGGAGGATCTTGGGTCTCGATGGCAGTCGCCTGGCCCTCTCACGGGGTTGGAAAGGACCGGACCTCAAAGTGTACCACTCTAGCTGTCCTCCCGGATGGCCTGAAGGTTATGTGGCAAGCTCCCCGTATGCTCAGGCAGAAGAGCACTTGCAAGGCTGTTCTGGGGTCTCAACTGTCTGTGGGTGGGTCCCGTGTCTTGATGGTGATCACTCTGCCCTCTCACTGGGCCAGAGAGGACCCAATCCCAGAGTGCCTATATAACACCTTCTTAAAATATTAGTTTAAATGTAGTAACTTTTTGCATGGGATATTGCTCATATCAGAACCTATAGGATGCTAAATAATAGGCCCAGCATCAGGCACTGGAGACTTTATCTTAATTTGTGGGTTAAGTGTTACAGAATTCCCCCAGAAATATAAACTATTGGCATTGTTTACATTTGCCCATGATAAGATCTTATTAGCAAAGATACCACACACATGAGTCACAGAACATAAAGAAATCAAACTGAATATGATCTGTGAAAATATTCACTCAGGCTGCTTGTGGAAAAAAATCAGCAGTCTTACCCAGCTGAGAACCCTATTAGCTACAATACAAATGGTCCTAGTAAGATATGTCCATGATTGTAATAGTGGGATGCAGGGTATAAGGCTAACAAATTGCTTCATGACTCGATTTAAGTCTGACTCTACTAAAAGCAACTCATCTCTATATAAACATAAACAAGGACTCATGGTCATGGAGCTCATAGCGTTCACCTAAGGAAGAACCTACTATAATTACAGTTGAGTGGTTGCAGTATAAAGCTGCCTAATTAATATGCATCTTTATGCAAATGAGCTAGGACAACTCTCAGTTCTACTAATGAATCCCTCTGTGTGTGTGTGTGTGTGCTTGTGCTCAGGGAATATTGAAAAAGAGGGTGACAGACTGTAAAACTTGAAGATAAGGGAGGATGGAAGTAATACACTAAGTACGTTTCTTTAAACATGACAAGCTAGGTGACTGGCTCAAAAGCTCCATGACTAGCAGAGGAGTTATTGAGAGTTGATGGCTGTGAGAAGCTGAAGAGCATCTTTTCCTTAGCAGTTTGGCCTCTTATACATTGACCATCCTCCAATGAGCGGCCTAACACCAGTGTGCAAATGGGAAGCCATAATTAGACTCAGTGTATTATTAAAAATGAAGGCATGAATTTGGATGAGAAATCCTGGAGGAGTTAAAGGTGGCAACTGAGGGGTGATTGTGGTTTGTGTACATTGTTTAGATGTACAAAATGCTCAAAAATGTTTTCTTATTTATTTGTTGCTATTGAGAAAAAGCCTATATTAATGAAGATAAATCACACACTGCAACTAGTCCCTCTGCCAAGGGCACACTCAGGGGTTGAAGTAATTCCCTCTTTGAGGAATGATAATTTTAAGAGTCCGCAAGGTGGTTTCCCTTTTCAGTTTAAGGTTTGTCTATTCGAGCAAGGACAAAGGGGTGTATAGTTCCATAAGTTTGGGATACACAAGTTCTTATTTGACCTTGCAGTAGTTGGACCCATCCAGTCTAGGAGGTCCTACTGGTAGGATATTTTTTAAAAGGCATTTCCTACCATAGTTTTAAGCCACAGCGCTATTCTAGAAGGTGAAAAAGGAGCGCCATCTGTAAAGTTTACAGTTTTTATATGTAGACATGGCCAGTTTCCTATCTATTTAACAATTAGGAAAAAAATCATTCTTTGTCCATCATCCCATCCCCAGAGTTCACTGCAGTTGATGTTAGTAATTTGGGGGAGCACATCATCCTAACTGCTTTCTAGCTGGTAAAAGGGGTTAATAGAGAAAGACAGAGGTCGCAGTGCCTCAGTGAAAGGCCAAACTGCCATGTCATAACTCATAGCAAAGATCCAGAATATAATGTAGCTCTATGATGACAGCATTTATCTCTGGAATATGGTGGTATCTGTAACATACAAAACAATGTTATCACTACTGGAATATTTGCTGAATTTCTGTCTAGACTGGAGTTGCAATCTTATCCCAAGTATAGCTTTCAAGGAGGAAGACAAGAAACCAGTGTTCCATTTGGCCTTCCTAGCTAGACACAAGACCATTTCTCATTTCTAGCCAAGGTCAAGAATGAAACTATTCAGTCACGACAGTTCCTAAGCTCCCTAGCCCATTTCTATCTTCTGCCTCATCATTTTGGTTTCTGAGAAAGTAACACTAACCAGCATTAGTCAGTCTGTCCATATATCTGAATTCTTTCAGCTGAATTGGGTGCTTGGGTTTAGCAACTGCATTGTGTATCCACAGGATGGAACTATTCCCTGGTACTGTAAATCTGGCCAGGAATCCAGGGCTGAGACATTCAAACCCAGTAGGGAAAAGCCTACTACTAATAGTCTTCTAAGTAGACACTTAATCAAATTGCCACCTAAATACTTAGCTTTAGGCTTTTAGATTTGTGTGGCTCTCAGTTCTTGCCATTAGACAGCAGTTAATACAGAGAAAACTGTTCATAGGGGAGTAAATAAAAGTGGGTGTGGACCAGTCAGTCAGAAACTAAATACCTATTTCACACTTTCTGCTCAGAGAATATCATGAAAGAGAGGGAAACCTTGCAAAAGCCAGTATTTAGGAAGACCTGCTATGAGGAGTATTTGTGAGGATAACACAGCCAAGAAATGTGAGAATGCACTTTTGGCTCCAGTTCTAGGAGATCTGATACCCTCTCCTGGTACCCACTGATACCTGCACATGTATGCTGCACATATAAATGAAAATAAATAGTGAAGTCTGCATATGATGCCAATCATTATTCTGTATCTTAAGTTTATAAAATTTGTATGTGTGAGTACTTACACTTAAATTTCTCTAGAAATTCCTTTCAAATCTCTTGTTCCATTTTATTTTTATTCCATTCAAGGGAATCAGTTTTCACATATGAGTCTCTATCCCTCAAGAGACTGACTTACCTAATGAACTGTACTGATTTAAGAGAAAGAATGACTATCACAAGTTCTTAACTGAGTAACCATTGTACTTGCCTAGACTCATTTTTGGTTGTCATTTAGAAATCTAATAGCCACAACAGGGACAAACAGTGTTTTGTACTTTATGGATGTATCAATGTAAAAAGTGACTTTTTCTGTCAGTACTCAGGATAGATACTGTACTTTATGTATGTATCAATGTAAAAAGTGACTTTTTCTGTCAGTACTCAGGATAGATACTGTCCTCACCCTGTGCCAGATTCACTGCAAACACACACACAAAAAAAATGGTGTCTTTTAAGTGTTTCTGTTTAGTTCACATAAATCTGAATCAGACTGTTTAGATAGTTCTGGCTTAAATGCCAGCAATGCCCATCAGCTAAGACTATTGAAGTAGTGTCCTGCATCCGGGAGGGTTTCCCTACGGTTAGTGCCCTTGCTCCTTGCCTGACTCATTCTCTGTGCAGTCTGGGAGAGATGCTTTACACAGTCGGTCAAGAGATAAATTTTCACTTCTCAGAGTTCTGATTTCTTCAAAGACAGCGTTCAACAAGTTCACTTTCTTTAAAGGAAAAGACACACGCAGTCTCCCCACATGCTTGATTCTTGTCTTTTTCTATTTTCAGGCTACAGAAAAGAATTTTTATCTCTTTTTTTCCTAGTTGCACTACACAGAGCCAAAAAAGTACTGATGTTTTCTGCTTGGATGCAAATCAATCATTTATGTGTTACTTCTGAAAAGATTTCATTTGCCAGACCAGTCAGTATTCTGCTTCTGTTCAAGGCTCTCTAACATAACAGACTTTCTTTTTAACTCATGGTTCTCCCCCTAAGCACCCCCACACACCGCTTCCAGCATTCCCAAGTAAAAACTGCCTGCCAACCCCTCCCCTGCAAAGCCTTTCCCTTTTATCAAGCCATTGTTTAATCGTTAGCGACCACCAGCTCTGAATCCCAAGGCTCATATTTGCCCAAAATAAATAATAAGCAAGGGAGACAGACAACCGATTTGTTTTGCCACCTTTCTTGACAGCGTGAGGTAATGCTGACCTTTTGAGCTGCTGTCCCTAATGTCTGACAGATATTCAGAAAATCTCAGTGGTGAGAGATGAGGAATGCCTCAGTACAGCCTGGCAGCAGGGGCCAACCTAACTCATACCAGCCTTTGGGAAAGCCCAGTGAGGAGAATGATCAATGTTTCAATTCAGAGAAGGATTTAACTACTCCTTCACAAGCTATCTAGATATTTGCTGTGCTTGGCACTAGAAAGTGTCTTTTCCATCTCCTGAATCCTTCTACTGTTCCGCACAATTCAGAAGAATTTCAGAATTATTCCTTTCCAGTTTTCTACTAGCATTTCATATTTTCTGGCCATGCGATGGGTGATATGTGATTTGGGCATGTGTCTGGGAGACAACATGAGTGGAAGAATATGAAAATAAAGGAGACTGGGGGGGATGAAATAATGAGTTACTATTCCTGAAATATATCACTTTGATTGATAAAATTGACAAAGGACAAATAAAAATCAATCACTTAGCATACTTAAATTAATTATAAGGTGTCAAGGTGGGTTGATAGTGTTCACCCGCAGTTCCTGTGTTTATATATTTACATTTCAAAGATGGTTCATCAAGTTAAATCACTATACTTAGTGATAAAATATTGGTAACAAAGTGAGATAAGAAATGTAATGCTCGATGTGGTGATTGACTAAGAGTGCATACAGAATTGCACAATACACACACACACACACACACACACACACACACACACACGTGTGTAATACATACAATATATATGCATAGTTAAATAAACTCTCTAACACTGGCCCCAGACTCTGAGCTAGAAAACAGAACTGGTGAGCTAACAGCCTACAAAACTTTTATTTGCCTTTAACTGACATGAATCTTTAGGCTTTGGATATTTGAAGTTTTACAGATACTGCAAAGAACAAACTGATATGGTGAGACATGGCTAAAAAAACATAAATAAAAACAGTACGTTTTTGGAAGAAGAACTCAGATCACTAAGAAACACCTAGAATGCTCTCAAAAAAGAATAGATTAAATCTGTTAGTAGAAAACATGGGGTTAAATATCTGTAGTTGAAGGGAGATTTACTTGGCTGTAAGGAAAACTAAAATTATTTGAAGGTAAATGGGTACAACCGAGGAGTATCGTGCTAAGAGAAATAAGGCAGATGCAAAAATGCAAACAGCATGTGTTCTATGCTAGTGTATGTGTGCATACGGGTATGTGTTTGTCTGTGCTTCTGCCATGGACTTAGAAAGGAGAACATGAGCATGGAAAGAGATCCTTAAAAGGTCAAAAGGAAGAATGAGAAAGAAAGTATAGAGTGTCCATGGCATGTGAATGAGAAGACAATTTGAGAGAAGGGCAGCTGGCACAGGAAACGGAGTTGAGAGGATGATAGGGCAGAACAAAGTATAGTGATGTGTGTGGACAAAAACATCATGATTAAAACTCTTTGGTTGTTAATGAGATAGCTTCATGAGTAAACAAACATGTTTCATAAGTTTAAGAAACCATCCTGGTACCCACGTTTTTTTTTTTTAAAGAAACCTGCTTGCACACACCTGTAGCCCCATCCTCCAGAGTGCCATCAAAGAGAAGGTGAGTAGTAGCTTATAAGCCAGTCAGTATAACCAAGAGGGCAAGCTCTGTATCACTAAAAAGACAGAGAGAAATGTAACAATACACAAGCCTAGGAATGATATAAGTGAGTGGACACACATGTACACACACACACACACACACACACACACAGAAATACTACTATCCTAGTTAAAATCAGATATTAACTTAACACAGACCAGAGTCCTTCTAAGGAGCATCAATCTGAAGGATTGCCCAGGTGAAAGTGTCTTGTGAAGAACAGTCTTGTTCATTGATTGGTAAAGGAAAGCCCAACCTATTGTTCAGAATAGCATCCCTAGTTATGGATTATATTAGATGGCTAGCTAATATAGCATAGTGATCCAGTCATGGAGCAGTCTAACACGTATCATCCAAGTTTCTTATCTCCTCACTTTTGCTTCACTTTCCTCAATAACACTGTGACCTGGAAGTGTAGTGTGAAATAAATTTTTTACTCCATCAACTTAATTTATGTTAGGATGTTGTCTTATTACAGGGACTGGAAAAAACTAGAATGATCACTTTATACACTAACATTAAAAATCTGTGAAAACTAAAGGCAAAAATCTGTGGTTCAGTAGAATATGCAAGCATGTGTTTGCCGTGGTGAATGAACCAACTTGTCTCTTGGCCATATTTCTGTTAGACGGTGATGTAAGGGTTTTCCTGAGAGCCTGCATTTTCCTAAGGAACCCTTTATAATCACATTGTCCACTTGGCTGACACTCTTAAATGCCAAAATTGCTTTTACCTGATGGTTTAGCTTAAGGTTAAAGAGTCAAAACATCTGCAAATTAATGAATATGAATGTCTAGGGTGCTTATGTTTCATTGAGTCTGAATAAACTTTTTTCCTCATCTATTTATTTATTTTTTTGTTTGTTTATTCATTCATTTACTTAGAGACTGATTGTATCGTACCCTCTTCCTAGTAACCCCTTTGCAGAGTCCCTCCCTTCATTCCTCCCCCTTTCATCTCTGAGAAAGTTGGGTTTCCCCCGGCTACCAACCCACCCTGATACCTCAAGTCACTGAAGAGCTAGGTACATCCACTCCCATTGATGCCAGACAAGACATCCAATTAGAGTGTCAGGTAACAGAGTGAGGGTAAACACCCACTCCAGTTGTTGGGAGAATCCCATGAAGACCAAGCTGCATTATTCCTGCATATGTGTGGGGAGCCTAGGTCCAACCCATGTATGTTCTTTGGTTGGTGGCTCAGATTCTGAGAGCCCCAAGGGTCCAAGTTAGTTGATTCTGTTTGTCTTCTTATGTAGTCCGTATCCCTTATGTGTTCCTTCATTCTTCCCCTAACTCTTCTATAAGACTTCCCAAACTCCACCCAATGTTTGGCGGTGGATCTCTGAATCTCTTCTGGTCAGATTCTCTGTGGAGTCTGAACAACTCTTAAATGGTCTTTAACTCTACTGTGTGACTCCGAATTTATTGTATCTCTATGATAACTAGTTGCTATCTTTGTTCTGTCTTTTTATTAGATCATCTCAGTTTAAAATCATCTGAACATAAATCTTATATATATATATATATATATATATATATATATATATATATATATATATATATATATAAAATTATATAAAAGGAAAGATTACCTATGTAAGTAGGTGACATTTTAGCTATTGAGTAATGTGATTCAATGCCTAAATATAATTATTCAGACAATATAAGCTTATGTTTCTGGTTTATTTAGTGATGCTTTCATAATGAATAAGTCAATCAACGTTTTAAAGTCACATTACTATTCTGTTTCTGTTAATATGATATGTCACCTAAAAATTTGAATATTTTGAATGAAAATACTATCCATATTCTAATGTGTTTGCTAACAGTAATGTTATAACAGTATTTTTTTCAATACATTGAGAATGTTATCCAATGCATTTTAATTATATGCCACCACTTCTACAACTTTCTATTTTGTAAACAACTTATTACATCATTTATCTTCTCTTCTGCCTTCTACCCCTTCCTTGTCTTCCTCCTTCCTTCATTACCTCCCAAATCCACAGCCTTCTCTCTTTAAAATTGCTTTATGTGTACATATAAATAAACATAAATATGCAGCCTGTAGAATCCATTCTATATAACCTGCAAGTAATTGTTTCTAAGATTGATTCATATTGAATAATCAATTGGTATACTTATCTTTTTTTAAAAAATGAAATATTGATTTCTTTGTAGTTAATAATTGATTTTCACTCCTTGTCTTCAGTGATGCTCCTCAAGTTTTGCCTAGTAGGTGTTGTCATTACTTGGGTCTTGTTTAGACAGTCCTGTTGTTGGACTTTTATGTGTCATAGCTAGAAGATGCAATCTCACATCAACATCCTGGTCCTCTTCTTCTTATCAACTTTGCAGTTATATGCCCACAATGCTTCCTTTAACAGGAGTTGTGTTATAGATGTATCAGTTGGGGTTAGGCAACCTATAGTCAGTTGTTTTCCTTGCATTTTGATTAGTCATAGTTTCCTGTATTGACCTCTTTTTTTTAACAACTTTATTTTACAAAACAAAGGTAAATGTACAGATTTTAAGCATTGTTTGCATAAAATTATATAATACATTTTTGTCAGTACTTTTTTTTCAGATTTTAAAATAATTTTTACATAAAACTGTACGAATATATATTTTTAGACAGTACTTGATTTTTTTAAGGTTTGATAGAATGCATTGAAAACTTAATAGTTACAATGAGCATAAAGTACATGTAAAACAAAATGTAACATGGAAATAGTCAAAGTTTTCTTGTTGTATAGAGATTTTTTTTGTTTTGTTTTGTTTTGTTTTCTTTATTTCTTGGATTTCATACAGTCTATGAGTTGTTTCTGGGGCAGTGTGAGCCTCTGGGGTTAGCATCCCACTATCAGTGACTGCATATTATGTCTGTTCTTTTGTGACTGGGTTATCTCACTCAGAATGATATTCTCTAGATGCAACCATTTTCTTAAGAATTTGGTCAAGTCATTGTTTCTGGTGGCTGAGTAGTATTCCATTGTGTAAATGTACCACAATTTTTGTATCCATTCATCTTCTGAAGGACATCTGGGTTCTTTCCAGCTTCTGGCTATTATAAATAGAGCTGCTATGAACATTGTGGTGCATATATCTTTGTTGTGTACTAAGGTGTCTCTGGGGTATATGCCCAGAAGTGGAATAGCTGGGTCTTCAGGTAGTATTATGTCCAATTTTCTGAGGTATCGCCAGACTGATTTCCAAAGTGGTTGTATTAGTTTGCAACCCCACCAACAGTGGAGAAGTGTTCCTCTTTCTCTGCAACCTCACCAGCATCTGTTGTCATCTGAGTTTTGGATCTTGGCCAATCTGACTGGTGTGAGGTGGAATCTCAGGGTTGTTTTGATTTGCATTTCCCTGATGGCTAAAGATGTCAAGCACTTCCTCAGATATTTCTCAGCCATTCGATATTCCTCAACTGAGAACGTTTTGTTTAGCTCTGTACCCCCATTTAAATAGGGTTTTTGATTCTCTGGTGTCTAGCTTTTTGAGTTCTTTGTATACCTTAGATATTAGGCCTCTATCTGATGTGGAGTTGGTAAACATATTTTCCCATTCTGTTGGCTGCTGCTTTGTTTTCTTGACAATGTCCTTAGCATTACAGAAACTTTGCAATCTCATTAAGTCCCATTTGTTAATCTTTGACCTTAGAGCTTGAGCCATTGGTGTTTTGTTCAGAAAATTTTCTCCTGTGCCTATATGTTCTAAAGTTTTCCCTACTTTCTCATCTAATAGTTTCAGTGTATCTGGTTTAATGTGGAGATCTTTGATCCACTTACACTTGAGCTTTGTACAAGGAGATAAGAACGGGTCTATTTTCATTCTTTTGCATGCTGAGTGCCAGTTGGACCAGCACCATTTGTTGAATAGGCTGTCCTTTTCCATTGAATGTTTGTGGCTCCTTTGTCAAAAATCAGGTGACCATATATGTGAGGGCTCATTTCTGGATCTTCTATTCTATTCCATTGATCCACATGCCTATTTCTGTACCAGTACAATGCAGTTTTCAGCACAATTGCCTTGTAATATAGCTTGAGGTTAGGGATAGTTATTCCTGCAGATGTTTTCTTGTTGTTGAGGATGGATTTTGCTCTTCTAGGTCTTTTGTTGTTCCCTTTGAAATTGCACATTGATCTTTCCAATTCCATGAAGAACTGTGTTGGAATTTTGATGGGGTTTTAACAGGAGTTGTGTTATAGATGTATCAATTGGGATTAGGCAACCTATAGTCAGTTTTTTTCCTTGCATTTTGATTAGTCATGGTTTCCTGTATTGACCTCTTTCTGTTGGATAAAAATAAGACTCCTAAATGAGGAATGAGAACTAGACTTGTCTGTGGGCATAATTAGAAATACTGAGGATGGTATTATGTGGTGAAAAATCAAACTGGACTATGAAAATCATGGCAGCAAATTCTTCCCTAGGATCTCTAACCTCATTACCCGTGTGTAATTGGGTCAGTTTATAATACCAGGCATAATTTTTTTCCAGTTAAGTTGGCACCCGCTTAGTCCTACTAGACACAAAATATAAGTGCTAATATTGTACCTTTAGTAATATCTTGATATGCTGGGCAATGTTCTACCTCAGAGCCATTACAGCAGAGCTGGATTATTAACCCCCTTAGTAGCTTTCATACCACCTTCTAATACCACAAATGCTAGTCTGCAGGAGGGGGGATTTAGAGTTTATTCCAGTTAAAATTCTACAAATCCTATGTCCAAAATGTATGGTGGTATCTCCTGCTGTATGGACTTAACTTCAGCTTCTGGAAATTAACTGAGTGCAGACATATGTCCCTATATTGTTTTGGAAGTCATTTTTTCTGCAATGATCAACAAGAGATTTCCCTAGCCTTGTGATTAGATAGACTAAAGCTCGTGAGAGTAAATTAGAACCTGAAATATCTCTCTCTTGCTCGCTCTCTCTCTCTCTCCCTCTTTCCCTTTCTCTCTCCTTCCCCCCACCACACATTTTACGTAAATGTGAAATAATAAAGCTTTGTGTTTTTTTAAGCATCCAAGAGTGTTGTTCAGTTTTTCTCCCTCCTTTTTTCTCCCCATTTTAGCTATGGGGTATTTTTGTTGCCCCAATACTGCTCTAACTGAGGCCTACTCTAAGATGTGATCAAACTATCAGATGTCACATCAATGACCAGATGCCTATAGCTCCTCAAATGCTTGTGGAGTATGCCCACCTCCCTACTTCCATACTGGAATTTCATCTGGATTATGCTTTTTCAGGTTACATAAATACTATCATATCTTTGACTTTATGTATTAAATTTCCTGTTGTGTTTGGGAAACACTGATTTTTTTAAAGTTATTCACTACTTCTTGCTCGAATAATTCTCCTGTAGGTACTTCTGTGAGGATACCTAAGCAAGAGGAAAATAGTGTGATTAGTAAGTCTCCATTATGGCTGAATGCTCTGCAGTCTTCTACACTTGACATGCTGATAAGCATTGTATCCCTGACTTCTGGCATCTACCACAAGAAGGAGATACTTGAATGACTATGGAGGAAGTCACTCCTCTATGGGTTTGCAATAAGTCTTCAGAGGTAATCTTAACAATATGTCTATTTAGCCCAAAAATAGTCTATGTTTCGTCCCTATTGCCTATGACCTATCAAGGTGCAGGTATTTGACTTCATCAATGGTGCCAGGTATGTGTTCTATCCCATGGAGCAAGACTTTGTGCAATTAGAAAGTAACTGTTTATTCACTCCCATAACATTTATGCCATTATTACGCCACTGGGTATATTTGATTGTCTAGTCATTATTGTAGCTTAGGGTGAGATTGGTGATTTTTGTTTTTGCACCATTGACAAGAATCACACATGTCAGCCCTATGAAGATTAGAGAGTAGAATTGAAGCTCACAGGTAGGTACTGGTTTGATTTATCCATGTTTCATGATGTAAGTAGGTAGAGTCATCATTATTAGGACCTTACTCCCTCATTCTACAGAGTAGCTAAAAGTACTAGCAACAGTCTGTAACTCTTTGAAAGTCAATGGGATGTAATTTTCCAAAACTCAAAAAGAGATGAACTATTCCTAGTGCTGGGGCTTCTATTTGCTAGCATGCGTCTAGATGAGGTATTTTAATAACATCTGCTAATAGGGGTTAACTCCAGTAACTGTGTTTTATGTCTATCTGGTTACAGGAATAACCTCAAATACATGGGCACAGGGAAAATTTTTCTGAATATAACACCAATGGCTTAAACTTTAAGATCAATAATAGACAAATGGAACCTCATAAAACTGTAAAACATCTGTAAAGCAAAGGCCACAGTCAATAGGACAAAATGGCAACTAACAGATGGGGAAAAGATTTTTACCAATCCTACATTCTATAGAGGGCTAATATCCAATATATACAAAGAACTCCTGGAAATTAGACTACAAAGAACCAAATAACCCTATTAAAAATGGGGAACAGAGCTAAACAAAGAATTCTCAACTGTGGAAATTCAAACGGCTGAAAAGCACCTAAAGAAATGTTCAACACACTTAGTCATCAGAGAAATGCAAATTAAAACCACCCTGAAAGTATTCTCACACCAGACAGAATGGCTAATATCAAAGACTCAGGTGACATCAGATGCTGGCAAGAATGTGGAGAAAGAAAAATACTCCGCCATACCCGTTAAGATTGAAAGCTGGTACAACCGCTCTGGAAATCAGTCTGTCAGATCCTCAGAAAACTGGACATAGTACTACCTGAACACCCAGCAATATCACTACTGAGCACATACCCAAAAGATGCTCCAATATATATAAAGACACATGCTTTATTATGTTTATAGCAGCTTTATTTATGATAGCCAGAAGCTGGAAAGAACCCAGATGTCCTTCAACAGAGGAATGTATACAGAAAATGTAGTACATTTAGACAAATGGAATATTCAGCTATTAAAAATAATGACTTCATGAAATTCTTAGGCAAATGGATGGAACTAGAAATACTATCTTGAATGAGGTAACTCAGTCACAAAAGAACACACATGGCATGTACTTACACACACAACCACAGTACAACTCACAGAGCACATGAAGCTCAAGAGAGAGGTAGAAAAAAGACTGGATACTTCAGTCCTACATAGATGGTGGAACAAAATAATCAAGTAAAGTAAAGGGTGGGAGAGATTTGGGAGAAAGAGAGGACAGGAAGGGATAAAAAATCTGGTATGGAAGAAGATGGAAGAAATGTACAGAGAGTCAGGAAATTGAACAGAGGTTTATAACCATGGCGAGTGGGGAACTGGGAGTACCATCCAAAGTTTTCCACATACCAAGAAAGCAAGAGCCTCCCAGAACCCCACAGAGATGACAGTAGCTGAAATATCCCACAAAGGGGAAGGAGAACCCGTGAAGACCATAACAAAAGGTCAGACATGGCCCCCATAAAGGGATGGGGCCATCCACCCACCTCCAAAATTTTAACCCAAAATTTCTCCTGTCTAAAGGAAATACAGGGATAAAGAGTAGAGCAGAGACTGGAGAAAAGACCATCCAGAGGATGCAACCCAATGGGAAGAACAACATTATCAACCAACCAAGCCCTCCCCCCAGAGCTTCCAGGGACTAAATCACCAATGAGCACACATTGAGAGACCCATGGCTTCAGTTGCATATGCAGCAGAGGATAGCATTGTCTGGCATCAATGAGAGGAGAGGCCTTTGGTTCAGTGAAGGCTCATTTTTCCAGTTTAGGGAAAGGCTAATGCACTGAGGTGGGAGTGGCTGTTTGGGAGAGAGAGCACTTCCATGGAAGCAACCGGAGGGGGAGGGGAGATGAGAGAGAGGGAAAAGGGGATAAATTTGAAATGTAAATACTGAGAATATCCAATAAAATACATAGGTTAGTAGAAGAAAAAATGTTTTTAGTTTTATTTGGTACCTTGTGTCATTTTTTGGTCATAATGCTTCTGCTAGAAGGCTTCTGTTCACAAAGTCCTTTTGTGAACCAGTGAGTTTGATCATATCTCTTCTTTCTGCTCTGTCAGATTTAGGGTTTGACTTGACTTTTTGCAGGATAAAAGAAGGATTTGGTTTCACTCTCCTGCATATAGTTACAGTGTGTGGCTAGCATCATTTATTAATATGCTGTCTTTTATTCAGTGTGTAATTTTGCTTTATATGGCAAAATATCAAGTGGCCATGTGTTTTTTAACTTATATTTAGTACCTAAATTCCAGCTCATTGATAACCATGTCTGATTTTACAGCAACACCAACATGCTTTTAGTGTCATAGCTCTATATCATAACTTAAGTCAAGAACAGTGATACTTCGAGCTCTGTTTATTGATTAGAAGTATTTTGGCTATGCTGAGTTTTGTTTCTTCCATGCACAGTTTAATATTATTTTCTTAAATTTTTGTATAAAATTGTATTGACATGTTCTTGGAGACTGCATTGAATTTTGTTAATTTTTGTATGATAGTTATATTTACAATATTAATCCTACCAAACTGAGAATTTTTTTCCTCAATTTGGCATTTTCAGTTTTTTTTTTTAAACACCTTACTTGAGCCATTCTTTTTTCTAGATTTATTTATTGTTAGGCTATTGTACATCAGATTGTTTCCTGACTTCTTCCTTGGTATATTTGTCACTGGTATGTAGAAATGATCTTGATTTTTTTTTCTGTTAATCTTGTACTCCACTGCTCTGCTGATTGTATTTATCTGCAATAAGATTTTTCTGGAGAAGTATTTGTGTCTCCTATATACAGAATTATATGGTCTGCAAATAATTATACTTTGGTTTCTTTTCTATTTGCCTGTCCTTTATCTCCTCGATTTGTCTTACTGCTTTACATAAGACCTAAAGCACTATATTAAAGAGAAATGAAAAAAATGAACAACCTAGTCTTATTCCCCATTTTAATAGAAATGCTTTTATCTTTTTCTATTTATTTAGCATGATGTTGGTTTATGGACTTATCGCATATTGCCTTGATTATGTTCTTATGTGCTCCCTTTATTGGTAGATCCTGCAAGACTTGTATCATGAAGTGATGTCCGACTTTATAACAGGGTTTTATCCATTTAATAAGATGGTTATATGGTTTTTGTCTTTGAGTCTGCTTATGTAGTGTAGTAGATGGTCCTACAGCCATCTGTATTTCGATGTTAATTCCACTTCCCCAAGTTGGACTGTCTAGTCTTGTACTCAGGTGACTTCATTAGAAACGTTCCCCCATTTTAATTAGTAAAATAAAGGCAAGAGCTGATGATTGGACAGAAGAAGGGAAGGCTGAGAGAGGCAGAGGAGAGGGAGAGAGAAGGGAAGAGAGAGGATCAAGATGGAGCTCAGGAAGGATGAGCTGGATCTAGGTAGACTTAACTGGTGTTAGGTAGCTATGAACATTTTAAGGATTTTATAGGTCTTTTTATCTCCTATAGAAGGGCAGTTTGAATGTTTGTCCATTTTCTGTAATCTTATTGTGTAGAGGGTTTGTGGATTGAAAGTTTTGATATATAAACCTGTATGAAAAGCTATCAGGCCTTAGAGCCATGTTTGTGCTGGGCGGGGCGGTAATTCTACCTGGGAAGGAGGCAGTTATGAGGACAGAAAGAACCTCAGGGGCAGCTTGGACCAAGTGACAGAGTTCATGCTCTGGCTCCGTACTAGAAGCAGCGCCCATGGAGTGAGACTGCAGGGCCGATGACGAGATAAGCTATAAATATCTCTATTTTAATTAGATACTCTCTGAATCCATTTCTCTGTTGAAGGACATTTGGGTTCTTTCCAGCTTCTGTCTATTATAAATAAGGCTGCTATGAACATTGTTGAGCATGTGTCCTTGTTAGATATTGGAGCTACTTTTGAATATATGGCCAGGAGTGGTATAACGGAGTCCTCAGGTAGTACTATGTCCAATTTTCTGAGGAACCACCAGAATGATTTCCAGAGTGGTTGTACCACTTTGCAATCCCACTGACAGTGAAGGAGTGTTCTTTCTTCACATCCTTACCAGCATCTGATGTTACCTGAGTTCTCGATTATAGCCATTCTGACTTGTGTTAGGTGGAATCCTAGGGTTGTTTTGATTTACATTTCCTTGATGACTAGGGATGTTGAGCATTTCTTTAGAAACTGCAGTATATATACACAATAGAGTACTACTCAGTTATTATATCAAGTTCATGAAATTCCTAGGCAAGTGGATGGAACTTGAAGGTATCATCTTGAGTGAGGTAACCCAGTCACAAAAGAAAACTCATGGTATGTACTCACTTATAAGGAGATTCTAGACCTGCCCCCAACCCAGAAAAAGAAAGAAGAGCTCAGAATACCCAAGAAACCATCCACAGATCTTATGAAGCTCAAAAAGAAGGAACTCCAGAATGTGGATGCCTCAGTCCTTCTTAGAAGGGAGAACAAAACAGTGGAGAAAATACAAGGCCAAATAAAGGAGCAGGGATTGAAGAAAAGATTTACAGAGACCACCTCAGCTGGAGAACCACCACATATGCAACCACCAAGCCCAAAACTATTTGGTGATGCCAAGAAGTGTTCACTGGCAGGAACGAGACATGGATGTCTCCCCAGAGACTCTCCCAAAGTCACACAGATATAGACGAGGATGCTTGCAGCTAAACATCATACTGACCACGGGGACTCCAATGAAAAAGGTAAAGGACAGAAATAGCTGAAAGATTTGCAACCTAATGGGAAGAACAATATCATCAGTTAAGGCACTGAGGTCTAGAGGGTGACTGGAAAAGGCAGCACCTTCATGGAAACAAGTTGAGAGGGATGAGGGAGGGAGGATAAAAAGGGTATAACTTTTGAAATGTAAATACAGAGAATATCCAATAACATTTTTAAAAGAAAAATAAATTCTGTATTTACATTTGAAATGTTATCCCTTAATGTATTTTTACAGATTTATCTATAGATTGCCAGTTAGGTGGCAAATACATGCTATCAAGGTCAATGCAACAATCACATGCCTATTAACATATCCAATAGAACATATCCCTGTCATTGATTGGCACATGGCTGTACATTTTGTTATTCACATTCAAATTGAAAATCACAAGAGATAATATTTTTAATTATCTATACATCCCATAAAAGTATAAGAAGAGCATAATTTGTTTGTCAATAACTTGTGAAGATCCATTATTTAACATAGAAAGAGGCCTATGCTATACTTTAAATATAACATAGTGAATGTGATATTTTTATATATAAACCAAATTTGGCTCATGTATGTCCAGATAAATTAAAGACAACCCTATGATGATCTCTTATTTCATGGAATTATGAAAGAGACTATTTTATAAACAATGTGTCACAAAATTAATATTATCTATTACATTATACATCCCCCAAAATATATTGGTGGGGGTTAAAGAACAGTTGGAAATTCTCTTAATAAAATCCTATGGTCATCACTAACTAGAAGATCTATGTTCATCAAGAACAATGTCTACCATAAGATATAGAAGAAGCTGCCCATTCTTCCCTGTGTCTTTCATGCTCGGAGATTGTTTTATTAATGTTTATTTCACTTACTGTCCTTTTTTGGTAAATGATAATCATCTCTCTGCTTTCCCTCACTTGAGCACCACTTGCATAGCTTGGAGGCACTCCAAGTGCCATGAAATCATGAAGAGTTCATCACCACCCATACCCATTCAATACCTTATTCACCACCATGCCTGGCATCTCCTTCCCCTCTCTCCTTTCACAACATTCAAATTTAGTTCTAAGACAAAATAAACTTGGCATTGTACATGGGTAACCTTTCTTCTCTAGTCCTTGCCCTCCTCCACTTTACCACTGCTCCTCACCCACCCCACCTCTCCCAGCTTGCTAAGAGGCTTGTGAGAGGAGATTAAACTAATCCCATCCATCCACAAGCTCACTAAGCAGTCCCTGAGTAAATTCCAACATTCCTGCCAAGCAAAGGGACTGAGGGGGAAGGGGAAAGGGGAGAATTCATGCAATAGTCAGTACTCTACAATAATAACTTTTCCATGAAAAGTCTTCCCTTTTTAATAATTCCAGACAAATCAAAGAGAAAGAACAATGCAAGTGGTACAGATAGAGAAGGGGATATGGAAATGGTTTTCTTCTTTTCTTTACTGAGTAGAAATTATGAGCCTAGTATGTTGGCCATGCCACACATTTTTAAGTAATTTAATCAACCCCTATTCTTTCCAACACAGGAAAGAGTTTGTAAATAGCCAACATTTAAGTGGTTTTGGATTGGCTCGTTTGCTAATTAATACTCAAGAAAGTAGAATTATAAAGACCAGGCAACAGTAAGGCAATGTGGAGGAGTTTGCCGGCAGCATACTGATGCCTGTGCCTGCAGCTTGAGTTCTGAAAGACAAGAAAAGCATGACAATTCTTCCTTCATCCTGGGAACCTGCATCGGTCCTTGCACTATTTGCTAGTCTCTACCTTTGCTCACTCATCCGAGGAACTTAGACTCTAATGGAAGCCAGAAGAATAGATAGCACTTGAATAAGTATTTTGGAGCCCCTCAGCTGTCTCAGTAGTTAGAGTCTATGTTTATCTTTTCCGAAAGACTGATTTGAAATGAATGTAAGTCTCAAAAGCTGAGGTAGGCAGAAATATTCACTGCCAGGGGCTGTGTAGGGGGTAAGAAATTTCTATTCAAGTAAGTGTGAATGCAACTGGTGATGTTTAAAAAAATGTGGGAGGGGGTAGTTCAGGGAAAGTTTAGCTTTGGGGGTAAAATCCATGGTTTTTATTCTTAGCATTCATTATGCCAAGGAATTTCACGTTAAAACAAAATGAAGAAAAAAGCTTAAAATAAGAAAAAAGAAAAATCTCCAAAGACCCAGTTGAAAGGCTGAAGCCACATGGAAAGCAAGACAAATACAAGCATTAGATGGTGTCTTCTGCAGTAAGTGGGAGAGGGGATTAACTTACTCCTCTAGCATTTAGCAGAAAGAATTTCTGTGTACCCCACCTCCAACAAGTCAGCCAAAAATGCATTGTATTCATAAAAAAACATTTAAACTACAGTTGTGCAATGTCTGTCTTCCCAAACCTGGCAGTGGGTCTCCTGCAAATACTAGCACGGTTTCCTAAGAAACTTTAGAAAGAAAATATCCAAACACTTAATTTGTTTTTTATTCTGTATTTAAAAGTATATTTATAATTTTACCTAGGCAAACTGAACAAAAAATCAAACCATTGTGAATCATTGTTTGTTTTTTTCTTTTTTGGGGGGGTGGGGGGCTCCTCATAGAATCCCAAATAAAAATAATTAAACTATTAATAAATGTTCCCTGAGCAATTATTCTTAGTCAATCACTAACCTTGAGATAAAATTTCCTAAACTCATAATCTACAGCTAGGTATATACTTTATATTACACTCTATTTTATAGTTACATTTTTAAATTTAAATCTGCAATTGCTCAATCCCAGTCAAGAGAAAACAATTTCCAAGAGAGAGACCTGAAAGAAAAAGAAAGACTCTGTGAGTACAGTAGAAGAACGAAAGAACATGTTACTTACATTCACAAACTAACCTCTAGGGGACTGAGGGCTTGCAACTCAGTGTAGAAATAATGAGTGGAAAGAGTTATTGGAGAGGAAGTCTATTCACACCATTTATGAAAAATAACAGATTGTCCATAAAAACCTCTTTTTCCTCCTTTTGTGTCTTGGTTTTTCTCATTGTGGGGTTGTGGGGTGCCGCCTGCACATTCTCCATTACAAGATGGCGCTGACATCCGGCTGGAGTTAGCAGTAAACAAGCCATGTGCGCACGTGCTGGGTAACTTTCCACTCCTTGAGCTCTGCCTCTCCCGTGGTGTCATAGGGCCTGATGAGTTTCAACCAATCAGGGGGCTCCGTGTCCAAGGCAAGGACTGATCCTTTATAAGGGGACAGGCTAGATAGTTCCTCTCTCTCGTTGGTCTCGTTCGTCTCGTGGATCTCGTTCGTCTTGTTCGTCCTGTCCGTCTTCTTGGTCTTCTTGGTCTTCTTCATCTTCTTCGTCACGTGTAGCAAGTGCTGGTTCTCGAGAGCATTAAAGTTTACTGCAGAAGGATTCTATTTCGTGTGCCGCGTCGTTCTTGCAGGCGAGACGGTTGCACGGGACATGGGGTTGGTAATTTATTCAATATCAAAAAGAAGATAGATTTGGCATATCTAAGTCTACTTTCCCCTGTTAACATAATTCTGGCCAACATGTTTCACCAATAGGATAAGACAGTGAAAGAGAAGGCAAGCATGAAGATTGATTTCAATCACATTTGTCCTATTGAACTCACCAATCAGGCATCGGCAGGCTGTGTAGTAAGGGCAGAGAGAGAGGAGAAAAGGAGTAGGGAAGTAGAGTCTGGCCTCGAATGCATGGTGAGAGAGGGGAAGGGAATGGGGAGAAGAGGGGCAATGGTGGAGAGTGGGAGAGTAAAGAGCCGGAACAAAAGAGAGAGGAGGGAGAAAGTACCCCCCTTTTATAGTGACAGGTATAAAACAGTAGCTTCTTCCTGGGGGTGAGCATACCTGGCTGTTGCCAGGTAACTGTGGGGTGGGGTTTACAGAATCCCAACATTGTCTAGTTGTATGATCTCCATAATTAGCAATTTTGAGTCAATGAACGATATGCAAAGCTGGAATATCCATGCCTTATTTAGATTAATTTATTTAAGTCAAATGTGGCAGTGCTTCTTTTTTTTTAATTTAGTAAGAGAGAAAGGAATGCTATATAAAAGCGATTACTTCAGTTGTATCCCATGTGATAAACACATCAAGGAAGTAACTTTTCCATAGTTCTTCATGAAATATTAATATTTAGTCAGGGCCATTTGACATATTATAAACTACATATGTTTATCTGAAACAATACAGCTTATCATGAAATTTCCAAGAAAGTGTTCTCAACCCTGTCAGGAAGAGGAAGAAACTATTATGGGTATTGACGAGCATTCCCAGGGAGAAGCTGCTGTTTCCTTTTATAGGTCCTGTACTGTGCTCACAGCCTCCGAGCACTCGAATTCAAGTTGCATGAATTCTGTTATATTGATCTTTTTAGTAGCTAGATTGGGATCTAAATCTCATGGATACGTGACTGTTGATGACTGTGTCTGAGCCGGATGTTGGATGTTCCTCCTGGAGAAATAGGAGAAGGGTCATGGGACTGTACTCACTGGTCCCTGATCCCAGAGTGATGCTTACCACATTAGCTTTATATTCTCTCATATGCTTCCCATTTTTCTCTCTGTGTGTTCTCCTGTGCTCATGACCTCAGGGCTGGCTCACCTGTACCTCCCATGTCCAGGGCTAGCTCTACTGTTGTCCCATGTGGTCACACACACCAGTTGTTTTCTCATATCCTTGAGTCTATTCATTAGGCCATCATACTTCTGATTCCCTGGATCTTCCTCTTTTTTCATCATTCCCTTGCTTCTCTTAGTGGTGCTTGGGGTCTCTGCATGTCTGTGGTCATCTTAGGAATAGACTCAAAACTTCTATGCCCTACTCATGCATTATGGCACTAGGAAGTGCCCTCATGCATGATCTATCTCCTCCACCTGCAGGACATTGAACTGGTGGTCATCTTAAGCTATCTCCTTGTTCAGACCCCATGGCACCAGTTTGTTTGCTCTCTGCCTGGGACTTCCTGAGTGACCCCTTGTGAGTATCATCTGTCTTGCACTCACTTCCACACAGGGCCAGCAGTCCTAGGTGGAGGTTCAACTATTCACCGACTTGCTCCCTGCTCGGGAAGCTTGCCCAGTTCTAAGTGGCTCCAGATTAGTGGTTTTCTCAGGCTTGCTCTTTTCAAAAAGTGTTAGGCTACTAATCAGATGATCACAGGTCAGAACATTAAACATAGACATAGCCTTTCTTCTCTTTGCCATCTACAGACACATAGGTAATGCAATTTCCATCAATCCCCAAGTTTATTGTAGTTCAAATGATCAATCATAATATAACAGTATTCTTTCAATGTTTGGTGACCTTAAATTTAATGAGTGAAAATTAAGCCTTTCTAAAGCTCAAGAAACCAACATTTATAAAAGCCTACCACAAATAGTGGCGGCATTTAGAAAGATTGCATTCAGCAAACTATGTTTGGATATTGGCTTTGTTACTCTATGTTTGTTCTAAGGAAATCCTGAATATATGTGAATCTTGGATTCTTTATGTGTAAAGAGTTAATAATAGTCTCTTTCTCACATGTAATAATACATCAACCATATAAAACTCTGTGAAGTCATTGATAACTATGTAACTACTTCAAATATGCTTCTTTCTAACTAGTCCAAAGAAGTTATAACCATGGCAGATGATAAGGTCCCAGTGGGTAGTAAAGGGCAAATGGATGTGTTAATGCAGTCTATAAAGGGAAGTATTTCTAAAGATGTTTAAATGACAAGACAAATTCTATTTCAATAAATGAATATGTATCTGTTTGTTTCATTACAACAGAACCAATGTGAGAAAAACACTCCAGTGTGTTTAGTTATGAGTTGTATCACATGGCCAAAATGAAAATCATTTAGATCAGGGGATATCAATACCAGAAAATAATCAGATAAAATTGACTTCAATATCTTTGATAATTCAGAAGGATGTAGGACTTTGTACCTCACAACAGCAATTTATTGGGGGATTTATTGTATGGAATTGATACCACTAAAAACTGAGGGCATAGTCTAGACAAGTGAGAATACTGAGAGCCAAGAGAGTCTATTTAGCTACAATCTGAAGATGCTCAAGCTAAGAACCATGAAGGACTATACAGAGGTGCAAGTTCAGAGATAGGAAAAAGACTATTGTTCTGAAATAAAGGCATGGAGGCAAAAGGAGTGATTTCTTCGTCAGCAAAGGAGGGTCAGTCAGGTTCTTTAATATTTTTGAGTGTGTAGATAAGGCATAGCAAGCTGAGAAAGAACAACCTGTTTTACTGAGTTCGCTCAACTGGATACCCTCATTGAAGTCAATGATACTTAAGAGAATATATGAGCACTCTGTAGGCCCAAGAGATGATGTAGAAAATTGGTCATCACATTATTTATTTATTTAAATTTTGGAGGTTATAATGAATATTTCTCTTTTTCTTTTCTTGCGTCCAAACCTTTCCATATATTGTTCCTTGCTCTCTTTTTAAATTCACTGCCTATATTGTCATTAATTGTTGTTATAAACATTATTTTATCAATGGACAGATTGAAGATTTAGAACCAGGAAAGTACATTTAAAACAATGCACTGGAAAGAAAATTACAAACTTGGGGTTCAAGTTATTGATATAGATGTAAAATTATTATCAAATGCAGATGAGGTAAAATTCCCTAAATATAAAATTAAAGACAAATATTCACTTCCATATTATAAAATGTTGTGAGACCTTTCATACACTTTCTGGATTACCTGCGTGGCCAATAAAACTGGAATACAGCGTACCAAATAAGCAGGACTAAAGAAGAAACTTCTCACATCATATAATTACTATAGTAAAACATTAAATGTATAGAAAAAAAGGAAATTAAAAGAGACAAGAAAAAATTGTCACATATAAATGCAGGTCCCTGGAGATAACACTTGTCTTTTTGATGGACAATTTGAAAACCAAAAGGGTCTAGATGAATTTTCCACAAGTTTTTAAAGCCCATTATTATATCCAAAAATTATGAGTTATAATCAAAGGAGAGATAAATGCTTTCCATGAAAAAATAGATTTACAATATTTATTTTTCCACTCAGCCTATTCCACCAAGGACACCAGAAGAATTTGTTTTGTTTTGTTTTGTTTTTGTCTGAAGAGGTTAAACACACCCAAGAAGGAAGAAGGAATAAAAACCAAAACAATTCAGGAAGAATTTGTCAAAAGAATTTTAAGAAAACCACCATGCCAATTAATAATCACGGTTGAGCAACAATTCTCAGTCCTAATGATCTCAGTTCCATATTTAAAAGAAGCAAGACAAAAGATTTGATTAGAACAAGTGTGCTTTATGTCTGCTGTCTCCAAGAAAAATATACCTGATAGTCAGGAACAAAATCCAGATTAAAGGATCATGATGAGAAAATCAATGAAAGCAATCAGAACTAAGAAGCAGAAGGAAGGCCAGAATGTGGATGCCTCAGTCCTTCATAGAAGGGAGAACAAAACACTTAAAGGAGGAAATACAAGGTGAAATAAAGGAGCAGGGATTGAAGGGAAGACCAATCAGAGACAACCTCACCCGGTGATATATCCCATTTGCAGACACCAAACCCAAGCGCTACTGATTATGACAAGAAGTGCTTATTGGCAGGAACCAAATATGGATGCCTCCTGAGAGGCTCTGCCAGAGTCACACAAATACATTTGAGGATGCTTGCAGCTAACCATCAGACTGAACACGAGGACCCCAATGAAGGAGCTAGAGAAAGGACTGAAGAAACTTAAGGGGTTTTCAACCTCATGGGAATAACAATATTATCAACCAAACAAACCCTCCAGAGCTCCCAGGGACTAAAACGCCAACCATTGAGCACACATGGAGAGACCCATGGCTTCAGTTGCATATGTAGCAGAGGATAGTGGTGTCTGGAATCAATGGAAAAAGAGGCCTTTGGTCCAGTGAAGGCATATTGTTCCAGTGTACAGGAATGCCAAGACACTGAGGTGGAGATGGTGATCGGGAGAGAAAGCGCCTTCATGGAATCAAGTAGAGGGAAAGAGGGAATTGGCATAGGGTGAGGGAGGGGATAATATTTGAAATGTGAATACAGAGAATATCCAATAAAACAATTAAAAATAAAAATAAAAAAAGAAGCAACTGGGCACATCCATTCTGGTATCTGAAAAAAGAAACTTCAGGCTAAAGCTAGTCATTTAATACTCTTAAATGAAAATCCTACCAAGATTGCATTAAAATTCTAAGTACTTACACACAAAACACAGGAGAACTCAATTTCATAAAAGAATGACAATTAGTTCTAATAGACTGCTCACAACATAGTGATAGTTGGTATCTTTAGCACCTCATTCTCACCAACGGAGAGGCCATGCAGACAAAAATCACATGGAGAAACTGGTGTCAAAAGACATCATAAACCAAATAGACCCCGACAGAAACATATAAAATGTTCTACCCAATCACTAAAATAAATAAATAAATAAATAAATGTTCATCCCATGAGCCTATAGCACTTTCTTGAAAACTGAGGACATATTTGAAAGCTATCAACTATATAGGAAAATATTCTTAAGTATATTCTTCATTCTATTCTATAACAAAGCAAGAAAGCTGAATATCAGCAAAGATACTGGTGTCAGACAGAGCACAGGTTATTGAGTAAAAGAGCCACACTACTGAAAATAAAAATGGTCAAGAGAGAAACCAAGAAGGGAAATTAAATCAGCCCTAGCACTGAATGATAGTGTAAACAGAAAATAGTGGAGGCCTATGGGGCACAATAAACGAAGTCTGAAGAAAAACTTTGTAAACACCAATGACAACATTGAAAAAAAACCATATGGTACTCTCATATTAACTTAACCATGAACTTGATGGTATTGTAAAAACAAGAACAAGTAACACCTCTAAAGAGTAGACAGAAAAAAAAAACTTGGAAAGAATCTAATAAAATATAAACTAAGAACCCAAAAGCCAAAGGCCCAAAAGTGATCACTAAGATAGTGATTCTTTTAAAAAATTAATGAAATCTATAAATATTTAGTCAAGTTAACTGAAAGAAAGGACAAAAATTATTTCAAGTCATGGATGATTTAAAACTCCACGTTATAGGAAGGAGGAAAATCTAAATGAAATGGATTAGTTTCTAAATACACATGACTACCAGAATTAAGACAAGATGAAATAACTAATTTAAATTGATTCATGCTAACCAAGGTGATAAGAGAAATAAAATTCTCCCCACTAAGGAAGCCTATTACCAGACACAGAAGCACTCAGTACAGAATACTGCCAGGCTTTGAAAGAAGAATGAACACAAATACTAATCAAATTACTTTGTCCAGTACAAAAGAAGAATAAATTCCAATTCACCTTATGAGGCCAGTATTGCTTTGAAACCAAGATCAGGCAAAGATCTGCCAAAAAATAGACAAATCTCTCTGATAGTCATAGAAACAAAAACATCAACAAAATATTTTCAGACTGAACTCAAAAATATATCAAAAAGATTATTCATCATGATCAAGTAAGTTTCATCCCATAAGTATAGGGATGTTTATAACATATTTAAATCAAAACCTGCAATCCACTACAAAAGCAATCCTCGGGAAAATAAAAACCTAATTATCTTATTAGATGCATAAAAGTTCTCAGAAGAAATCCAATATATTTCATCAAAAAACCCATGGAGAGCCTAAAAATATAGGTAGCATATCTGTGCATAATTATGGCAGCACATAATATGCTCACAGACAACTTAATGCAAAGTGGCAAAAACTAGAATCACTTCTAAAATTTGGGAAAGGACAAGGTTGTCCTTTCTCTCTATTTGTGTTCAATGTTGTGCTTGAAGTTATAGCTAGAAAAATATGACATGAGAAAAAGGATAAGAAGGATCAAAGTATGGCAGGAAGAAGCCAAAATCTCCCTATTTGCAGATGCTATGATGCTCTTCGTAAAATATCCTATAAATTACCACTAAATACTCACCACACATTAACACACCCACTAATGCAGTGAAATACAAAATTAGTCCACAAAATCAGTAGACTTCTTTTTTTTCTTACAACATTATTATTTTAAAAAACAGAGATACATGTACAGATTTTTAAAGGCATTTTGACATAAAACTATATGAATATATTTTGTCGATACTTGATTTTTTTAAGGTTTGATAGTATGCATTGAAATTTTACTAGCTACAATAAGCATAAAGTACATGTAAAACAAAACATAACATAAAATTAGTCAAAGTTTTCTTGGTGTGTATAGATTAAACATAATAATTTTTGAATACCAAAAATTGCCACAAGGCTATCTTACACATTGATGACAACCATAGTCAGAGAGACGATGGAGAGAAAATCCCATTCACATTATCCTCAAAAATATTTTAGAATATAATGAAGGAAAAATATTATAAAAATACTGAAGAAGATACCAGAAATTGGAAAAACCTCTCATTCTCATGGGTTGGAAGGATTAATACTGTGAAAAGAGACACACTACTAAAATCAACCAAGAAATCTAATGCAAGCCTCATTAAAATTACAATGTAATTTTCATGGGAATTAAAACACTTATTTAAAGCTTCATAAGGAAACATTAGTATCTCAGAATATCCAATATAATAATCAACAATAAAAAGACTCAAGGAGGTATCATCTTTACTAATTTTAAGTCCCTCTAAAGGGCTATAGTAATAAAAGCAGCATGATGCTAGCATTAAAAAAAAGATGCAGTGATTATAATGGATTGAGGATGCTAATACTAGTCCATGAACCTATTGCCACCTGATTTTTATAAAGGTTTAATAAATACATAGTGAAGAAATGGTATCATCTGTAACAAATATTTCTGGTTAAACTGCACTGGTACAGGGAAAGAGTGAAACTAGATACTTATTTCTCCTATCATGTGCACAAATTAACTCCATATGGTGAAAAGTTCTCAATATGAGACCTGATTTTTTGAATTTGACATAAAAGAAAGTATGAAATGAACTTAACATAAAGGCACCAGAACTGACTTCAGGACCCATGTGTAAGATCAACAATCAATAAACAGGTATATATAAAACAAAACAGGTTCATCCTGCAAAGAACACTACTACTCAAGTGAAGAGACAGTCTACAAAATGGAAAAATAGCTTTAGGTATACATTAAAAAGAGTTAGCATCTAGACCGTTAAAAAAAATGAACATAATGATATGAGGCCCCCAACACATATACAGCAGAATTCTGGGTTCAATCAGCACTTAACCCTCAAGAGACTGGAGGTCACAGGGAGTTTCATGGTATGGTGAGGTGGGTAGCATGGGGTTAGAAGAGAGATATGGGATGTGGAACAGTTGTAGAATGGTCCAGGAGAGGAATAAAATCTAGAGTGTAAAAATAAATAAATATATACATAATACATTCATTCATACATGCATACATGCGTACATACATACATACATACATAAAAAGAAAGAAAACTGAACAAGCCAGGAGGAGCAAGTCAGCAAGCAGCACTTCACAACTTCTGCTTCATTTCCTGCCTCTAATTCTTTCAGTGATAGACTGTGATATTTAAATGTAAGAAAGAGTAAACTGTTTCCTACCCCCAAAATAAAATAAAAATAGGAAAACAAACAGAAAACTAAAACATGGAAGTAGCAAAAGGGTTATAAAAAGATGAATACAAATCTCAGAGAATTATTTTGTTTATTTTCCCATTATTTAATACACCTCAGCTTCAGTTCCCTCCCTCTACTCCTTCCAATACTATCCCCAACTCCACTTTCTCCAGATCTACTCCTCATCTTTTTCCCCTCAGAATGGATCAGGCCTTAAATGGATGATGTCCGATATCCTTAGCCAATAATGAAATGCTAATTAGTTAAAGTAATTGAGTTTTTATCATACTCCAGTCAAATGTCCTAAGGTTTTAAAAACCGATGACAAACCTGCATGAATTGAGGAAAGTATATGTTCACTGGTGGTGCAAGTGTATACTGGCGAAAACATTATCAACTTCAGTGTAACGATTTCCTAAAAAGCTAGAATGAGATCTACCATATGGGACAACTGTACCATTCAAGCATATGTACTCAGAAAATTTTACAACTTATTACAAAGATACTTGCTCATTCCTGTTCATTAAAGATCTATGGACAATAGCTAGAAAATGGACACAACCTAGATGCTCATCAAGTAATGTGTGAATAATAAAAATAATATTTACATAATGGAATATTGCTTATCTGTTAAGAAAAAGTGTTCTCTGGTAAATATGTGGAATTCAAGAAAATATGTAATATATATATATGTGTGTGTGTGTGTGTGTGTATATATATATATATATATATATATATATATATATATATGCACACAGAAAGGAGGGTAGTATAGTATAATAGGGCAATAATACCAAACTAGACACCATATGCTAACAACAATAACAGCAACAAAAATCTAGTACCAAGACAAAGTTATTTCTTCTTCAGTTGTAGGTCCTAGGTTTGGAAACTGTCCCAGACATTAAAAGATCTTGGCATTTCTCACATCATTGAGTCATAAGCATGGAGAAATCATGGGAGTACCTAGAAACTTTATTTTTAATTGTTAGCTTTCATAATGATGAAAAATGCTGTATACATTAAGATAGGAAAGTAACTGTCAGCATTACCCAGGTCGAACTCTGTAAGCTACAATAAAGTCAGTCCTGTCAAGACACATCCACTTATGCAATAATATCAAGGAGATAATGGGAATATCTAGTTACTTCCTGACCAGATTTAAGACCTGCTCATTGAGATGAAACCCATAACTGGTTTCATTATCAGAGTCAATTCTTTCTATCTAGTCAAGTCCTAGGCCCTAGAGCATGATCCATTGCTATTATTCTGATAAATGAACTTTGAATTAAAAAGACTTCTTATGATTTATTTTTATTTCCATAGATCAGTGCATCACTGAAACATCATCAATAAAGCTTCTTGATAAGGTAAATGTTAAACAGAATAGAAATATCCAAGTGGGAAGCATGCATAGAAGAGTCTTTGAAGTGCTCAGGCCAGTATAAGACATCTGTGTCTCCCCCCCAAAGGCTTGTAAAGCATCACAGAAGAGGGTAATCACAGAAAAATCATAAGACCCAAAGATTCTGGACATGTGCAAAGACCCTGTTTTTCAAACACAAAATACACACGACTAACAGATGCACATAGGATCACAAGTAGTATTGTGTTTGATTTCTGCCTCATGGAATGGACCTTAACTTAAATTGGATATTGGTTGGTTATTCCTACAAGCTTGGTGCCGTGATTACACCAGTGTATCTTGCAGGCAGGTCACCAATGTAGATCACAGAGTTTGTAACTGGGTTCGTACTTGACTTCCAGAGTGTCTTCTAACACCATGAAGTAGTACATAGGAAGGAAAGTTCCGTTTACATACTTACTCTACTTCATCATGTTCAGTAACTTTATGTGTAGGTGCCTTTAGCAGTAGGGCCTTACTGTGAGTTTGTGGAGAGCCACCAATAGTTTTGGCAAGAGACTGGGGTGTTTGAATTCCCAAAGGGACCACTTTAGCCAAGAACTGAATTAGATTAACACAACCCCAACACTGGAAGCTTCATTTGGGGGTAAAAGATGTCCAGTTGGGGGTTCTGCATTTCATGTTATTTGGTGATTCTCTCTTTCCCCTCTTCTCACTCCTTACCTATTTGATTCTTTCTTTCCACCTTCAATACCTCCCTATAAATCCATGACTATCTATTATTCTATTTTCCTTTCATTTGGAGATCTATCCTTCACTCCTAGACTCTGTACCCTCTGCATAACCTCTCTGGTCATATAATTTGTAGTTTGGTTATTATTCACTAAAAGCTGTGTCCATAAATAAGTAAATGCATATCATATTTGTCCTTCTGAGGCTGAGTAACCTCACTCAGGATGATTTTTTTCTCAAACTATCCATTTGCCCACAAATTTTATTTTTCAAAAGGTGGAGTAATATTCCATTGTATAAACACACCACATTTTTGTTTACTCATCTATTTGTTGGTGGGCATCTGATTTAGAATAGAAGATCCAGAAATGAACCCTCACATATATGGTCACCTGATTTTTGACAAAGGAGCCACAAACATTCAATGGAAAAAGGACAGCCTATTCAACAAATGGTGCTGGTCCAACTGGCACTCAGCATGCAAAAGAATGAAAATAGACCTGTTCTTATCTCCTTGTACAAAGCTCAAGTGTAAGTGGATCAAAGATCTCCACATTAAACCAGATACACTGAAACTATTAGGTGAGAAAGTAGGGAAAACTTTAGAACATAAAGGCACAGGAGAAAATTTTCTGAACAAAACACCAATGGCTAAAGCTCTAAGGTCAAAGATTAACAAATGGGACTTAATGAGATTGCAAAGTTTCTGTAAGGCTAAGGACATTGTCAAGAAAACAAAACGGCAGCCAACAGAATGGGAAAAGATATTTACCAACTCCACATCAGATAGAGGCCTAATATCTAAGGTATACAAAGAACTCAAAAAGCTAGACACCAGAGAATCAAATAACCCTATTAAAAAATGGGGTACAGAGCTAAACAAAACATTCTCAGTTGAGGAATATCGAGTGGCTGAGAAATATCTGAGGAAGTGCTCCACATCTTTAGCCATCAGGCAAATGCAAATCAAAACAACCCTGATATTCCACCTCACACCAGTCAGATTGGCCAAGATCCAAAACTCAGATGACAACAGATGCTGACGAGGTTGCGGAGAAAGAGGAACCCTTCTCCACTGTTGGTGGGGTTGCAAACTAATACAACCACTCTGGAAATCAGTCTGGCGATACCTCAGAAAATTGGACATAATACTACCTGAAGACCCAGCTATTCCACTTCTGGGCATATACCCCAGAGACACCTTAGTACACAACAAAGATATATGCACCACAATGTTCATAGCAGCTCTATTTATAATAGCCAGAAGCTGGAAAGAACCCAGATGTCCTTCAGAAGATGAATGAATACAAAAATTGTGGTACATTTACACAATGGAATACTACTCAGCCACCAGAAACAATGACTTGACCAAATTCTTAAGAAAATGGCTGCATCTAGAGAATATCATTCTGAGTGAGATAACCCAGTCACAAAAGAACAGACATAATATGCAGTCACTGATAATGGGATGCTAACCCCAGAGGCTCACACTGCCCCAGAAACAACTCACAGTCTGTATGAAGTTCAAGAAATAAAGAAAACAAAACAAAACAAAACAAAAACTCTATACAACAAGAAAACTTTGACTATTTCCATGTTACATTTTGTTTTACATGTACTTTATGCTCATTGTAACTATTAAGTTTTCAATGCATACTATCAAACCTTTAAAAAAAATCTAAAATATATTCATAGTTTTATGTAAAAATTGTTTTAAAAATCTGAAAAAAAAGTACTGACAAAAATGTATTGTATAATTTTATGCAAAAAATGCTTAAAATCTGTACATTTATCTTTGTTTTGTAAAATAAAGTTGTTTAAAAAAAGAATCTCAACATGAAAAAGTCATTTTGGGTTTATTTTTAAACTATATATCCTCATAAATGTCCTTATGCTCTCATAGGTAAGGCAAGAGGCACCATGCACATGCAAGAGTAGGGAACTGTGAATATACATACAAAAGTTGCAGTAAGGTTATATTTAAAGTAACACTAAACTGACCATCAACTCAGTACCCACGGTACAAACTCCTGTGCAAGGAGAATGCTTTGTCATTCATATCTAAGTTTTACCTAGTGCTAATTTCTGACTCTAGTCTGCAGGACATAAAAATAAATTATTTTCACTTTTTAATTTTTCTCACTATATCTTATGTTAATATAGTATATTTTCATCATTTTTACCACTATTACTCTCTTTGATATCTTCCTTCAAGTTCATTACTCCTGATATAATCCCAAATGATTTATATCTTTCATGGGTACTTGCTCTTCTATGTTAATTGTTCCCCAGTTTGAAATAACTGTGGGATAGAAACAACCCTAACTGCCCTTCAACTTATGAATGGATATAAAAATGTGGTACATATTCACAATGGGATTCAATTCACCTATAAAAATGTAAAATAAAAAACACTCTAGGTAAATTTATGGAATTACAATCTAGTCTGCATGAGGTTATCCAGGTAAAGAAAGACAAATTATGTGGGTTATCCAAATCTTTAGATGTGAGTATATAACCTAGAATAAATGCAGATGCAAGAAAGTAAAAGGGGACCTTGCAGGGTGGTGAATTTCTAGAGAGGGGGAAAGTACAACACAGGTACTATAATCATGGAAATGGGAAAATGGTGGTGGGATGCTATAACTGTTGTGAAGGGAGAGAAGATGATAAAGAAGGAAAGTAAAGAATATTTAGAATAATTTAGAATATAGAATAAACTCAAAAAAATCACAAATAATTCGATCTAACTTAAAATAGGAAATAATTCTAAGCAGATGTGGATAAAAAGAAATGACTGTAACACAAAAAAGAAAGTCCAAGCCTGATTTAAAAAAATATTATCCAAGAATTAAAACTGGCACCAAAATAATGGACAAGCTTAACAGCAGCATGGCATATCCAACCAAAATTAGCCTCAAATCAGTATAACGGATGTTACTGTTTCCATGGCGAGCGCAGTCAGGACTGTCTTCTTGTACATGGTAGAAAGTGGATACCTTAAATTCAAGTGCAAAGTGTCATGTACTCACTTAATAAAGACTCGTTTAATATGGAGTCCCTGTAGATTATTGTCATAATTTGATGCTTCTTTATTTCTGTGCCTACTGCTGCCTATGCACTATGCTAAAACAAGCTTTTTCTTCTACTATGTTTGAATAGTTGTTTTACAAACACATCAGATCCTCTACAACCTTGCTAATATATACATAAATACATACATACACATAATATTTTAGTTTTATCTTTCCTCTTTCTGTTTGGGGCCCCTAAAGTCACACAGTGAAGCACTGGAGATGCCTGGGTTCCTCATAATCTGATTCCCCCATGTGGAAGAAGCCATTCTTTTCACACTTGGAAGTATTTTTCTGGAAACATTTTCTACATAGGGCCTTTGAAAAGAGTCCATGGAGAATCAGGGGCATGGTTTTTGAAATGGGCCTAATTTCCTATGAAATGGATATCCTTCCCTGTTCTCACAAAACGATTCCTAAAATCCTCGGGAATTGGTAACACTCTTTTACCCTTTGGTTCAGTAAAAAAAGGTTTTCTACCCAATACCAGAGATATTTGGCCAAAGTGATTATTTGGTGGGATGTGAGTTTGAGGCTTTGGGCAGGGTTGATCTACAAACTATTATTGTATAACAAACACTATTTTTTTTGCACACTTCTAGTTCCAACTTAGCACAGAGAAACAGCAGCTGCTGGGCAGATGTGCCCATCATGATGTGTTTGCTATCCTAGCTTCTCTTCACTTCTCCTCTCCTCAGCCCTCCTGAGATCGACATCCATTCCAGGCTTTCCCAGCCACATCACATCACTGACTTCTCTATTTTTGGATCTTTTAATCTTTGGTCACAAACCAGTAGGTTCTACAAAAAGAAGGGAATCCTTTTAAAACGTTGCACACCAAGTTTCTTGGGAAAACCTTATCAAGAGTTTCTTCTCAAATCATGACACGCATTGGGAAACTTGTTCCTCCAGTTTCTAATAGACAAATGAGACCAAGTTCTGTTCAGATGCTTCATTCACAAGTAGAGTCACCAGACTCCTTGCTCACTATTGCAACAGGCCACTTTTATCCTTTCAGATATACCATTGAAATATATTCTAAAGAAGCAATGTAAATTTGGTCTACAGACACTGAAAACAAAAGTGTCCTTTTATGTTCATTATAATTCACTGAATTTCTCTCTGTAGCAGAAACATGCCTCATTTCTTGTACCTTGTCTGATCATTTTCCTACTATCACTTACAGAAGTGGTTTATTTTATTAACTTCATATGATACAGAATGAGCATCATTGATGAAGGAAAACTGTTTTGTGAAAATGGAAATACTCGGGAGTAATAGTTTCCCAAAACTTAGCACCACAGATATTTTGATGGAAGTACCATTCAGGCCTTGGAATCCAACACATAGTTAGCACTACCTGATAAAATGAGAAGAACCTATTTCATCAAAGTCTATATTTCTTGGATGGTCTCTAAATCTACAAACCATGCTTTATAGCTTCTGTAGTTAAGTTTCTGGCTAACTTCTTCCTTAATGAGATGTGCCTATGTAGATTGTCCTGAACCTGCTTGTATTTTAATGTTAATTCCACTTCCCCAAAAAGTACTGCCTAGCCGTGTACACAAGATGCAACCTCAATTGAACCTTCCCATTTTAATTAGCAAAATAATAATAATAAAAAAACAAACAAACCAGTGACTGGGCTGGGCAACAGAGGTGGAGAGAGAAGAGGTCTTTGAGGTCAGAGGACAGAGGGTGAAGGTCGTGACAAGACCGAGGTTCCCAAGGACCAGCTAAACCCAGGTGGTATTGATTGGTGTTAAATAGCTACGAACATCAAGAATTTTATAGGTCTAATATCTCATATAGAAGAGCAGTTTGTATCTTTGTCTATTTGATGTAATTTTGTTGTGTAGAGGGTTTGTGGATTGAGAGTTGGATATATAAACCTGTATGAAAAGTTATAGAGCTGTAGAGTTATGTTTGTAGGATTTTGGGGTACAGAAACACCCAGAGACAGAGGCAGAGAACATGCAGTAGTAAACTGCCAAGGGAAGGGAGTTGTGTGAAGGGAGTAAGATCTAGGTGGTGGCTTGGATCGGGTGCACGAGGCTCTGTATCAGGGTCAGACCTGAGGTGTGAGACCTCAAGGCCAATAGAGAGATAAACCATTTTTATTTTTTAATATTTACTGCAACATGCCAACACAGGATGTGGCCTGTTGCTGTTGTTGTTGCTTGGCTGTTTGGTTGTTTGGTTTTGGTTTTGGTTTGGTGAGTGTGTGTGTGTGTGTGTGTGTGTGTGTGTGTGTGTGTGTGTGTGTGTATCCTTGGGACTGTACTTAGGTCCCAACATTCAGTGATTTTGCTAGCTGGATATTAAAGGCTTTCTGTTGGCATAAATCTATATCCATGTGATCTTCTCTGGTAGATGCCTCACAACACTGAAAACAGATGAAACACTGTATAGTGCACTATAGTTCCTGCAATTAGAACATATGGAATAAGATTCCAATCCATTGCTAAATAGCATAGTACATTTATGTTGAATAAGGTATGTTATGGAGAATGAGATAGATGCTCATTGGAGCTTGCTTGTGTAAGGAAGAAACAACAACAATAAAAAGGGAAATGCAGACTTGGCTATTCACTGTAATCTCTGGTTCAGTAGGGAAACTGGTTAAAAGATAGAGATGATTGTATAATGTTCTTATTTCTGTTCTTATAGCTTGGTAAAGGGAGAAAAGGTAAGAAGGAAAGAATTCAGATCTGGGGGACCTATCTTTTGGAAACCACAATAAGAATCAGAGAGTGGGGAGAAAGGGAACACAGTAGAAGTGATAGAAGATACCCCTCAGATGTGGCCTTTAGTAGAAAAAGGAAATTCCAGGTTGAACTTTGGTGGAACTGTTTGATTGTCATTACTGCCCTATCTCAACTGTAGACATTCGTTTATATCCCCTCAGAAGTTAAATAACATTTTCTTAGTTTTATAATAAAATCCAGATGTCTTGGTTACCGTTTGATCACTATGAACAAACATCATGATAAGAGCAACTTTTATTAAGCAAGTATTTAGTTAGAATTTATATAGAGCTTATACAGAAAGCTTATATAGAAAGTTGTATAGAGTCTAATATATATAACATATGTATGATATATATCTTAGCATAATACAGATACAGATATATAGTTTATATGTAGAGTTTTATTACAGAGGCCTTATGTAGAGAGATTATACTTCAAGGGTGGAGTCCATGGTCATTATGGTTGGAAGCACAATAGCAGATAAGCATGATGCTGGAGCAGTACCTATGAGCTACTATCTGATCCACAGGCAGCAGGCAGGGTGGGATGCTTGCCTGGTATGACCTATTGAAACCTTAATGCCTGCCTTTAGTCACACATCTCTTCCAAGACCAAAACGACTCCACAAAGATCACATCTCTTAATCTTGCTTTAATCTTTTCTATTCTCTGGTGACTGAATATTCAAATATGAGAATATAAAGAAGATGGGGCCCACCCTCATTTAAACTGCTGTATCAGATTCCAACAAAAAAAATATTTTCCCATTTTTTATTAAGTGTTTTAAAACAAAAAATAATTGTTGCTTAATATGTCACAAATAATTGATGGTCTTCAACAGAAACAGGTAAGAAAACAGTCCTTGAGTAGAAGGAGGCTAGAATTCAGACGTTTGACTCTGTACAACTTGGGTCAAGTAGATTCATCCTGTACTATCATTTAATTACAAGATACCTCTGCAAGGGTCCTGCGGCTCAGATAAATGGCCTGTCATGTTAATCACAGTTACCACACAACAACATACACTCGACTAATCAGTGGAGATTCTTCAAAGAGGAAAGTTCTTACAGAACAAATTGGACTCAAAATTTTCAAAGTAATCCACACAGCCCTTGACCTTGAACTGCCTCATTACATGACCAATTTCCAATAGCCAAGAGATTCCTCCCAGGTGAGTCCCAAAAAGCAAATCCTAAAGAGTTTTGACTGATCTTAATAATAAAAATTTAATGTTGGCTGTCTGTATGTTCTTAAATGCCCAGAGGAAAATGCAATCAAAGAGTAAAACAATCAGTTCTACTACAAAGCAAATGTTTGTCTACATGAGTAGTCTTATTGTGAACAGGTTCAGGCAAGGGACCAAGTGCTTCTATGGGTCAACAAAGGTACTCACCAGTAAACTGTTTATCTAATTTAAAAAAAGGACATCATTGCATCACTAGGCATATGATATATAAATTAACTGGCCATATCTGAGCTTCACACTTATCTAGATTCAGTCCTGCTTCAAGTCTACTGCTCCCAAATCCCAAATCCTCTGTCCTCATTCTACAGCCAGTTTGTGCCTTCCAGATGTCTTCCAGATGATCAAACTTTCTTAGTGCCCAGTCTGATGCTATGTTTTGTTTGTTTGTTTGTTTTTATTATTGCTCCAACACTGTACCTGAAACTCATAAACCAAGGAAATATGCTATTGTAAACTTTTACAGTAATATATACAATAAGTTATATTGCACTTGTGTAATAAGTACTTTTCATAAGGAAGCAATATTTTGTTGGTTAGTAATGCACATTTTTTTCTTTTTCAGGAAATGATTTTGTCCTTAATTTGTTTATTTATTTGCTTTCCATCCTGATTATAGCCCCTCCTTCTTCTCTGCTCAATCCCACCCTAACTCTCCTTTTCCCTATTACCCCTCTTTTCCTGTGCGAAGGGAAAACCTCCCCATACCTCGACCCTGACACATCATATCACAAGAGTAGTCGCATCTTCTCCTACTGAGGAAAACTAAGGTATCCCACTTAGGGACATCGGACTCAGGGACAGCCCTACTCTAGTTGTTGGGGGACCCACAAGAAGACCAAGAAGTACATCTGTTACATATGTGTAGGGGCATGCAATCCATGCAATGCATGCTCTTTGGTTGGTGGATTAGAATCTGTGAGCTCTCATAGGCCAGGTTAGTTGACTCTGTACTGTTGTTTGTGGTATAATTGCCCCCCTGGCTCCTTCAATTCTTCCCACTCTTCTACAAGTTTCCATGAGTTCTGCCCAAAGATTATTTGAGGGTCTCTGCATCTGTTCCCATCAGCTGTTGGATGAAGCTTCTCAGAAGACAGTTATGCTAGGCTGCTGTCTGTAAGCCTAGCAAAATATCACTAATACTGTCATGGGTTGTCTCTCTCCCATGGGATATGTCCCAAGTTGGGCCAGTCATTGGTTGGTTATTCCTTCAATCTCTGCTTTATCTTTATCCCTGCATATCCATAGGCATGGAAAATTAAGGGTCAAAGGTTTACTTGGTGAGTTGGTGTCCCCCTCCTCTCTTCACTTGACAGCCCATCTGGCTATGGGAATTAGCCATGTCTGCCTCTATATCCCCCCACCACTGCTGCTATATTCTACTCCTCCCTCATTTCCCCAGCTAGGAGTCTCAGCTAGGGTCAGCCCCATAGACTTCTTAGAGCATCAACAATCCCAGATCTCCAGCTTGTCCCAAAGGTGCCTCCCACAAATTTCTTCTTTTTGAGCTTTTTTGCCCTCCTCTTCCCATGTCTAGTTCCCCCCACCCCTGTCCCACCCTGTTCCCTCTGTCTATCTAACTCTTATGTCTCTTTTATTTCCCTATCTGAGTGAGATTTAAGCATCCTCCCTTGGGCCTTCCTTGTTACTTAGGGTTCTTTGGGTCTGTGGGTTTTAACAAAGTTATCCTGCACTTTATGGCTAAGTGACTATATACCATGCATGTCTTTCTTGGTCTGGTATCCTTCACTTACTGTTCTAGTTTCATCCATTTGCCTTCAAAATCAGTGAGGTCTTTGTTTTGGGTAGTGCAGTCATATTCTATTGTGCAAATGTACCACATTTACTTTATCCATTCTTTAGTTGAGGGGCATCTTTATTGTTTCCAATTTCTAGCTATTCTGAATAAATATGCTATGAATACAGTTAACCAAGTGTCCTTATGAATGATGGATCATCTTTTGGATACATGCTTGTGAGTGGTATAGCAGGGTCTCCAGGAAGAGTTATTCCCAACTTTCTGAGACACCACCAAATTGATTTCTGAAGTAGCTGTACAAGTTTATACTCTCATCAGTAATGGAGAAGTATAAATTGTCTTTTTTAAAAAACATAAGCAGCTATGTAAAGATGAGGCAGGATGGGGCAATTGGACATTTGAGATATGAACACGTGTTTGTTGATGGGGAAGCAGGCTATCTGTATTTTAGAGATAGAAAGTCAACTATGGAAGGGTGGTGGATAGGGATGCTGATATTTTTGATATTCTGAATCTGAATTATTGAAGGTGAAAGACAAATTGAAATTGTCTGCTGTGAGAGGGACAGAAGTGGCGTTCATAACTTCTTTTCCCAACAGGTTATCACTGAAGCTCATTCAGCCTATTTTCTCTTTCTTCAGACCCTTTTCATTAGCTTAACCATGACCTGAGAAAGTGTGAAAATGTGGATAGCTACTGTATCTAACTGCCCCTCACTCGGAGGCATTTGTAGCCATACACAGTTCAGCACCTGTATAGTAGATGCTCCACATCTGGTATGTCTGTGCCGAATAATCGAAAGTGTTTCAGTCTGCTTGTCAGCCTACCACCAAGGTTATCTGATTTGGATTATCACATTTTTTTTTTCATATTGCACAAACATAAGAAATGCTCACACTAGCCCTTCCTCAGTAATTTCAGAGTGGTAGCAATTTTACATATGACAAAGGATTGAAAGTGACATTTGTCACATGAATTATCTGAAAATTGTATTAACTGTCCTGAGATTAATTACTTTCAATAAAAGAATTGGGTTAGTTGGTGTTCTTTAGTTCCCTTCCTCAAAATAACTGTGAAATGGCTCCATCGTGTGGTTAAAATAAGGATTGTCTTCCTAGAAACCAGCAGCAGCATTACAAGGCACCAGCACAGTCAACATCTTTGACTGGTTCACTAAACAAATACTTGTGTTCAGTATGTGCCAACCTATATTTTCTGTACTTATATTCTACAACCAAAACACAGTTCTTCACTTTACAAATCTATGACTGTCATTCAAATTTTCTAAGGCTTACTAATTCTTTGGAACATCAGAGTAAATACAAAGCCAGGCTTGAAGACACAGGAGAAGTTGAAGCAGGGGGATTGTAAGGCCAAAGACTATATGTGAAATTTGATGAGACCCTATCTTTAAAAACTGAAAGTGTAGCAGTGTAAGTATCTTGTCATTAGAGGCCTTCTCTGCCATGTGTGAGGCCATAGATTTTGGTAGTCAGTGCCATAAACAAAAATATACACAAGAGTTAAAATTTTAATTGTTTTTAATGGAAATTATATAAAATGATAATTAAGGTTTTATATTTATTTATTTAAGTGACAATTAAAGTTTTTATATTTATTTATTACATGTATGTGAGTACACGGTCACACAAGGAGAGGTCATCAGATCTCATTACAGATGGCTGCGAGCGACCATGTGGTTGCTGAGAAGTGAACTCAGGACCTCTGGAAGAGCAGTCAGTGCTCACCAGACCAAGAATAAGGTTTAGTTGAGTCACTAATGTATAAGAACAGTAAGTTTCATTCTAGAGATTTTAGTTTTTAATAGATTTTCCTACACAAGTGATCCATAGTTCTAAAAACATTAAAATCGTAGGGTAATGTTCTCAAAACAAAAACTCAAAACCATTATGCTAACACACTTTAAGCTTGAGCGTAGGACTGCAGGCAAGGAGAGTGAGATGCAGGGTTCTGTGTGTCATCCACAGCCCCTCTCTGTCTTATACAGGAAAATAATTGCACCTGTGTCTGTTAGATTTGATCACTTCTAAGATCCTGTCAAACTGTATCAAACTTTGGAACTGATTATCAGACAAAATTAACAGTTTATGTCATTTTTGTAGTCTTTGAAGGAAAGATTGATTATTGCTTTAGACTTGCATCGTTAACTGTAAGGAGGCAGGAATCTTTCTACCAAGTGACAGTGTGACCCATGTCGTCTGAATAACTGGTTCCGTGGTAAAAACACAATGCTTTTGCGGAGGGCTCTAGCTCCTATAACCCAGGAGAATTGGCTCACTACAGCCTGCAACTCCAGTTCTTTGGGATCTGTTACCCTCTGGTGGATTGTGTGAGTACTGCATTCGTATGCCGACCACTACAATCTCCACAAGCACATCATTAAAAATAAAATATAGTTACTTAAAAATTATGACAAATTGGGTGATGGTGGCACATGATTTTAATCCCATTACTTGGGAAACAGAAGAAAGGGGGTCCATATAAACTTGAGGGCAGCCTGATCTACAGTGAAAGTTCCAGGAGTGCAAAGGTTCCACGGAGAAACCTATATCAAAATTAACACAGGAATAATCCTAGACCAGACCATCAATCAAGAGATAGAAGCACACACACACACACACACACACACACACACACACACACACCACAATAACAAAATAATAATTTTATAAAAAATCACTCCTCATTAATATCTGTTAGTGTCTCTCAACTCCTCAGTAAAAAGACAAAGACTAAAAGAATAGATGAAAAATATGATCCACCTTTTGCTGTATTGGAGAAACTTCTTAATATCAAGGATAGACATTATCACTGCAAAATAATAATAAAGACATCAAAGCAAATAAACCTAAGAAGCAAGCTAGTGTAGCCATTTTTAATATCTGACAAAATATACTTCAAACCAAAACTAATCAGAAGCAATGTGGAAGTATAGAAGGACACCACATATTCATTGAAATTTTTACAAAACTGACCACATGCTTAGACATAAATCAAGTCTCAACAGATTTTTTTTAAAAAAACTCAATTACTACCTTAAACCAGATTAGAGCTGGATTTCATCAACAATAGAAACACTAAATGAAGATCAGGGAGTTATGTGGAGAAGTTGAAAGAGAGATTGAAATACCCAAAGAGGATAAGGACCCCATAAGAAAAACCAACAAAATCAACTAACCTGGACACTTGGGGGCTTTCAGAGACAGAATCACAAAGCAAAGAGCAAGCATGGACTGAACCTAGGCCCTCTGAAAATATGTAGCAGATGAACAGCTTGTTCTTCATGTTACCACACAACTGGAGACAAAGCAGTGCATGAAGCTGTTGCTTGCCTGCTTGCCTGTCTGCCTACCTATGGATCGCACACCCCTAAATGAAGAGCCTTGTCTAGCCTCAGATAAAGAGAACGTGCTTAGACTTACAGCAACTTGATGCAGGAGGTGGTGGGGGGGTTGACACACAGAAAAAGCCTTTTTTATTCTCAAAAAACAAGGAGGAAAATGGTATAGGACTTGTGTGAAGAGGTACTGGTAAGAAAGGAAAGGCTGATACTGGGTTATAAAGGGAATAAATAAATTTAATTAAAGAGCCAATAAAAAAGTAAATACCTGAGTAGATATGTCTGCTAGAAAAAGAAAACTAGAGATATTTTATATTAGAAATTTAACAGTACACTTGAAAGCTCAAGAACAAAATGATGAAATCACATCCCAAAGGAGTAGACACAAGAATTACATAAACATTTTTTTTAAAAAATTGAACAACTTATTTTAAAAAACAAAGATAAATGTACAGATTTTAAAAGTAATTTTGCATAAAAGTTTATGAATACATTTTTGTCAGTACTTGATTTTTTTAAAGGTTTGATAGTATGCCTTAAAATCTTACTAGTTATAACGAGCATAAAGTACACGTAAAACAAGATGTAACCTGGAAATAGTCAAAGTTTTCTTGGAGTGTAAAGATTAACATAATGGTTTTTAATTTTCTTTCTCCTTTCTTGGCTTTGTTTTTTCTTGAACTTCATACAGCCTGTGAGTTGTTTCTGGGGTGTTCAGAGCTTTCTGGGGTTAGTATCCCATTATCAGTGACTGCATATTATGTCTGTTCTTTTGTGACTGGGTTATCTAACTCATGATGATATTCTCTAGATGCATCCATTTTCTTAAGAATTCCATAAAGTCGTTGTTTCTGATAGCTGAGTAGTAGAAACTTACTCCATTGTGTAAATATAAAACAATTTTTTAATCTATTCATCTACTGAAAGACATCTGGGTTCTTTCCAGCTTCTGGCTATTATAAATAGGGCTGCTATGAACATTGTGGTGCATGTGTCTTTGTTGTATGTTGGAGCTTCCCTGGGGTATATGCACAGAAGTGGAATAACTGGGTCTTTAGGTAGTATTATGTGCAAATTTCTGAGGAATTGCCAGACTGATTTCCAGAGTGGTTGTACCAGTTTACAACCCTACCAACAGTGGAGAAGTGTTCCCCTTTCTCCCATCCTCACCAACATCTGCTGTCATCTGAACTTTTGATATTAGCCACTCTGGTTGGTGTGAGGGGGAATCTCAGGGTTGTTTTGATTTGCATTTCCCTGATGGCTAATGATGTCAAGCACTTCCTTAGATGCTTCTCAGTTATTCAATATTCCTCAACTGAGAACTTTTTTGTTTAGCACTGTACCCCATTTTTAATAGGGTAGTTTGATTCTCTAGTGTCTAGCTTCTTGAGTTCTTTGTATACCTTAGATATTAGACCTCTATCTGATGTGGAGTTGGTAAAGATCTTTTCTCACTCTGTTGGCTGCCATTTTGTTTTCTTGACAGTGTCCTTAGACTTACAGAAACTTTGCAATCTCATTAAGTCCCATTTGTCAATATCTGACCTTAGAGCTTGAGCCATTGGTGTTCTTTTCAGAAAATTTTCTCCTGTGCCTATGAGTTCTAAGGCTTTCCCTACTTTCTCATCTAATAGTTTCAGTGTACCTGGTGCAATGTAGAGATTTTTGATATGCTTACACCTGAGCTTTGTACAAGGAGATAAGAAAGGGTCTATTTTCATTCTTCTGCATTCTGAGTGTCAGTTGAACCAACACCATTTGTTGAATAGGATGTACATTTCCACTGAATGTTTACAGCTTCTTTGTCAAAAATCAGGTGACCATATATGTGGGCTCATTTCTGGATCTTCTATTCTATTCCATTGATCCACATGCCTATTTCTGTACCAGTGCCATGCAATTTTTAGCACAATTGCCTTGTAATATACCTTGAGGTCAAAGATAGTGATTTCCCGGAGATGTTTTTTTGTTGGTGAGGATAGAATTTGTTATTCTAGGTCTTTTGTTATTCCAGATGAAATTGCACATTGCTCTTTCCAACTCTATGAAGAATTGGGTTGGAATTTTGATGGGGATTGTGTTGAATCTGTAGATTGCTTTTGGCAAGATGGCCATTTTTAGAATGTTGATCCTTACAATCCATGAGCATGGGAGTTCTTTCCAGTTTCTGAGATCTTCCTCAATTTGCTTCTTTAGAGATTTGAAGTTTTTGTCATATAGGTTCTTCACTTGCTTAGATAGAGTCACACCAAGGTATTTGATATTGTTTGTGACTATTGTGAAGGGTATCTTTTACCTAATTTCTTTTTCTGCATGTTTATTCTTTGAGTAGAGGAAGGCTACTGATTTGTTTGATTTAATTTTATATCCAGCCACTTTCCTGAAATTGTTTACCAGTTTTAGAAGTTCTCTGGTGGAATTTTTGGGGTCACTTAAGTACACTAACATGTCATCTGCAAACAGTGATATATTTACTTCTTTCTTTCCAATTTGTATCCCTTTGATTTCCTTTTGCTGTCTAATTGCTCTGACCAGGACTTCCAGTACTATGTTTAATATGTAGGGAGAGAGTGGGTAGCCTTGTCTAGTCCCTGCTTTTAGTGGGATTTCTTCTAGTTTCCCAGCATTAAGTTTAATGTTGGCTATTGGTTTGCTGTATATTGTTTTTATTATTTTTAGGTATGGTCCTTGTATTCCTGTTCTCTCCAAGACTTTTAACATGAAGGATTGTTGACTTTTGTCAAATGCTTTCTCAGCATCTAATGAGATAACCATGTTTTTTTTTCTTTGAGTTTGTTTATATGGTGAATTATGTTGATGGATTTCTGTATATTAACCCATCCCTGCATACCAGAGTTGAACCCTAGTTGATCATGGTGAATGATTGTTTTGATGTGTTCTTGCATTTGGTTTGCAAAAATTTTGTTGAGTATTTTGCATCAATGTTCATAAGTGAGATTGGTTTGAAGTTCTCTTTTCTTGTGTGGTTTAGGAACGAAGGTTATTGTGGCCTCAAAAAATGAGTGAGGTAGTGTTCCATCTGTCTCTATTTTGTGGAATAGTTTGGAGAGTATTGGTATTAGGTCATCAATAAATGTCTGAAAAAATTCTGTACCGAACCCATCTGGACCTGGGCTTTTTTTGGTTGGGAGGCTTTTGAGGACTGCTTCTATTTCTTTAGGTGGTATGGGATTATTTAGATGGTTTACTTGGTCCTGGTTTAACTTCAGTATCTGGTATCTGTCTAGGAATTCATCCATTTCCTCCAGATTTTTCCAGCTTTGTTGAGTATGGACTTTTGTAGTAGGATCTGATGATTTCTTGAATTTCCTCAGTTTCAGTTGGTATGTCTCCACTTTCACTTCTGATTTTGTTAATTTGGATACTCTCTCTTGGCCCTCTAGTTAATCTGGCAGGGGTTTATCAATCTTGTTCATTTTCTCAAAGAACCAGCTCTTGGTTTTGTTGATTTTTTGAATGGTTCTTTTTGTTTCTATTTGGTCAATTTCTGATCTGAGTTTGATTATTTCTTACCGTCTACTCCTCTTGAGTATATCTGCTTCTTTTTGTTCTAGAGCTTCAACTTTGCTGTCCAGTTGCTAGTGTATGTTCTCTCCAGTTTCTTTTTGGAAGCATTCAAAACTATCAGTTCGCCTCTCAGTACTGCTTTCATTGCCTCCCATCAGTTTGGGTATGTTGTATTTTCTTTTTCATTAAATTTTAGGAAATCCTTAATTTCTTTCTTTATTTCTTCTTTTACTATGCTATTTTTTAATAGAGCATTGTTTAGTTTCCGTGTGTATATGGGCTCTTTACTGTCTTTGTTGTTATTAAATACCAGCCTTAAACCATGGTGATCTGATAGGATGCAAGGGAGTATTTCAATCTTCTTATATCTATTGAGGCTTATTTTGTGACCAATTATATGGTCAATTTTGGAGAAGGTGCCATGAGGCGCTGAGAAAAATGTGTATTGTTTTGTTTTAGGATGATATGTTCTATAGATATCTATTAATTCAAAATGGTTCATAACCTCTGCTAGTTTCACTGTATCCTTGTTCAGTTTCTGTTTCCATGATCTGTCCATTAAAGAGAGTGGGGTGTTGAGGTCTCCAACTATAATTGCGTGATGTGCAATGTATTTTTTGAGCTTTAGTAGGGTTTCTTTTATGAATGTGGGTGCTTTTGTATTTGGAGCATATATGTTAAAGATTGAGAGTTCCTCCTGACAAAGTTTCCCTGTAATGAGTAAAAAGTGTTCTTCCTTATCTTTTTTGATAACTTTGGGTTGAAAATCTACTTTATTTGGTATTAGAATGGCCATTCCAGCTTGCTTCTTTGGGCCATTTGCTTGGAACTTTTTTTCCCAACCTTTTACTCTGAGATAGTGTCTGTCTTTGTCTCTGATATGAGTTTCCTGTATGCAGCAAAATGCTGGATTCTCTTTATGTATCCAGTCTGATAGCCTATAACTTTTCGTTGGGAAATTGAGTTTATTTATGTTAACAGATATCAAGAAATAGTGGTTTCTGTTTCCTGCTATTTTTGCTTTTACAGGTATAATTGTGCCTCTGTGTCTTTCTCTTTTTGGTTTTCTTGCTTTGCTATTTTCTTGTTTTTACTAGGATATAGTTTCCCTCCTTGTATTGGGTTTTCCACCTATAATTTGTTGTAGTGCTGGGTTTGTAGTCAGATATTGTGTAAATTTAGTTTAGTCCTGGAATATCTTAGTCTCTCCATCTATGGTGATTGATAGTTTTGCTGGGTATAGCAGCTTTGGTTGGTACCTGTGCTCTCTTAGGGTCTGCATGATATCTGTTCAGGATCTTCTAGTTTTACAGTCTCTGTTGAGAAATCGGGTGTGAGTCTGATTGGTTTGTCTTTATATGTTACATGACCTTTTCCCCTTACTATTCTTTATTTGCTTTGGGCACTTGGCATTTTGACTATTATATGTCGGGTGAATGACCCTAATCACATGGGTATTGCTATAGCCACAGATTCGTGTATTGATCTACCATCATCAAAGAAGATTCATATCATACATGGTACTGGACACAACAACAACCAACAACTCAATGAAGTGTAGACAGTGAACAGACCTTGGAGCTTTTATCTCTAACTGGATTAATCAAGGCCGAGGGTTCTAAGCAGAAAGAGGAAGAAAACAGTGATAAGAGACAGAGATGTTACATGATTCCAACATGAAAACTACATTTTCCTCATGTAACAGAACTGCTACACATATTAACTCACAGCGACTGCCACAGCAAAAGACTGCTGCAAATTCTGACCAGACCCCCCCAAAAAAAATCCACATGGAGAGATAAAAACAGGCACAGAGTCACATCCATAACCAAATAGTCATTGGAATTAATACCTGCTAGGGAAGGGAACCCCCAATGGTGTAATACAGACTATCAACAACAGTCCAAGGTAGGCCACATGTTCAGGAGTACCTTAGTGACACAAAACACACTCCACAGTCTTTCTTTGTTTCTGTCCCATTGTTCCACTCTAGCAACATAGAGTGGTGAGTTTTAGAAATTTTTTATCTACATATTCATTATTATATGCATTTATAAGTAAAAATATGTTATGCCAGTTGATGTGATTCCACTGACACTCAAAGCAAATGTCTTGACTACAATAGAGTTTCAGATAAGTCAAAGGATTATTGTATTCTGCACGAAGCATCTACATCAATTATTTTGTGTGGGAAGAAGTTTTTCTTAAGAATTTAGGGGAATGTGTTTAATTTGAGCAATTAAAGCATAGGCTTTGTTTTTCTTATCCAGAATCATCTCATCTTTTCTAAATATAGGAAGAAAAAATAGCAAATGTAAAACTTTCTCCTCTATTTGCAAACACCTCTCTTCAAATACTGATGGTTTTAAAGTTACTCCTCTAAGTGATTTGAGCTTAGAATGGTCCCTGTACATTGAGCCAAATTTAAATTCAGAAACAATTTATTTCACATAAAGAATCTGTTTTACAAGAAAGGGGATTAATTACTTGACAGTCATTCCATCCCATGAGTTAAGATTTACTTTGGTTTCATAGGGTCTAACACTAAATTATCTCCAATACCTTCCTTTCATTACTTTTCAAAAAGCTGACACTTCTTATCTTTAATTTGTTCTGTTTCAAGTAAGAATTTTGATTGAAGTATTAAACTAGTATCTTTAATACTAGTCAGAAATTATTGATGGATATTCAGATGATAGGCTGGATTTCAAATTAACAGAAACTAAATAAAAGGGTTGAAAGAGAACAACACTCACATAATGAAATGAGTCTGTAGAAGAAATAATAAATCATATTGTTAGTACCAGGAAGGCAACATAGTATGGAAAGAGAGAGAGAGAGACCCTGAGAAGGCATGCCAGGACTGGAGTGAGAAATCCCATCCCTGGGGTTTCTGAGATGATTTCCAGACAGAACTGGAATTTTACTTTGAAAATGTTTCCAAATATATCATTTTCCAGATTTTAGTAGAGACAAAGTCGTTGTCATCAGGAGACACATTACCTTTAGCAACAACTGCTTTATAGGAGCCAGATTTTTAAAAATTACACAAACTCAGAAACAAAGTAATTACACTAATATTTAAATATTATTTTAATGATTTAACCTCTTTATTTTGCCCTGTCTTCACGGCTCCTCTGGAACTCTGTGAATATACCTTGATATATATACTGTGTTAAAATTAATACTTGTAGCATCAAAATGATAAAGGGGCAAGTAAAGTTGGAACAATTTTCCTGTTAGACATTTCAAAATTCATGAAAAATAATCTGAGGATGACTTTTTTAAAATAAAAGCTGTGGAAAAATAAACTGAATAATTGGTCCATGGATGACAGAAAATGAATACCTATACATTCTGAAGTTTATTCTACCACATATCCATAGTTTAGAATCCTAAAATCTGAATTCAAAAGAACCTTGAAAGCCCCTGGTCTGTTAATGACAACAGTTTTTTGCATATATATTGTCTCCCCCAGAAATAAAAACCACCAACTCATCAAGATAGTTCCAAATAAGAAAAACAAATGTAAGAGATTATAAACAAATATTATTTGATTATCTTAAGGCATGTAAAGCAGATTATTTTTATTGATTTTCTGAGTTCTATTTTAGTGGAACAGTTGAAAAGTTGGATGGAGATGGAGTAGTAGCAGCAGCCAAATCCAGTGCTATGCCCTCCTTCTCGCATGCAAACTACGTTTACAGCACTGAAGACACAAACAACAAATGTGGAGAGACATATAAGTGGCCTCTGATGATCTGGAAAAAAAATAAGACAGTACAAATATCTGGCAGATATTAACAAAACCTGTATTCTGAAGCAGGGTTTTGGAAGGCTTATAGAAAATACCCGAATGAGGTCTTGGCTGGAAATAACATGGTTTTTACACCTTAAATAGAACTGTTAACCACAAATGACACCCTAACAGGAACTGAAGACCTGTGGATATGAGCACAATTTCATGATTGTGCATCTTAGCATATATGGAAGAGACTTGAACAATAATAAAATGATACACAGTAAGGAACCCAGAGGCTCCTAGGAACTTCTAGATGCAAATTATACAGTCTGCATCTTCAAACCTTCCATGCTGAAATTTTAGGTGTTATCTTGAATCATATCTTCTTTTTTAAAGGGATAACTGTGAATGTTTGCCTGTATGTGCGTATATACATACATACGTTTTGTGAAAGAAGAGGCCACAAAAGAGTATCATGTGTCCTGAAACTGGAGGTACAGATGATTGTGAGACACCCAGTAGTGAACCTGGATCCCAGGGAAGAGCAGTCAGTGCTCTTAACCTCTGAGTCATCTCTACAGTCTTCATTTTCTTAATTTCACAACTTTAGCAACCATGATCCTTTGCCTTTCTTCCAGCATAGAATCTTCACACACTATTGCTGTGTTAGTTTGCTGAATAACTTGTGTGGAACTGTCCATATGATATCTGATCAGACCTTTCCAACCTAAACTTCTGAAATAAACAGTTCTCGCATTGTGTGTGCTCCTTATTTCCTTACCTGCTAAAAATGTCATTTGTGATTGTTTCAACACTGCCTATATTCCACATCAGATCTTTGTTCTCAAAACTAGAACTGTCTGTCTGTAGCTTTCATGTCAAGTGTTTAAAATAGTATTGGGCACTGACAATGACTATTTAGTAACTGATTGATGATGTGCACAATATTAATCCAACAAATCACACTGTGCCTTTAATGGATAGTAGAACTAATGACTAGAAAAATTGGTATTTTCATAAATTTATCTGAGTGAATGCGGATGAAATAAATACTATCCAGAAGAACTTTCTAAATATAATTTCAGTGATGATTCCATTGTGTGAAACTGTTTCTTCTTACAGGGTTATGCTTTCACTTAAACTTTTAGGGTCATGAACATTAGCAATCTATTCATTGACAAACCATTTTGGCTCAAACTTTCAGGAAGACGCCAATACTGAACCAAGTTGGTTTGTAATTCAACCAAATAAAGAAACTTATAGACCATGAGCGATTAAACCGTGGGAGTGCTTTTTTTTTTTTTTACATAAGAGGGTAGCAGGAAGAATTTATTGCTGGATTTAAATTTCTATGCAGAGCAATGTTGAAGGGGAGGCTGGAAGACATGGGTATTTTGAAAAGAAGATATACATGTGGTGATGCACTCTCATAAGTTTCACACAAGCACAGAGTGGACTACTAAATGATAAAACACTTGACAAAAAAACAACAGGAGTTCTTTAGGGTAGAAAGGTGTTGGGAATTTGGTCTAATACTTAGGTTAATTGGGTTCTCTAAATTACATGGGGATCCACATGTCTACATATAAGAAAAGGAGGGACCCTGCTCCCAGTTGGTTTGGATTGATAAATAAAGTTGCTGGTGGTCAACAGCTGGACATTAAGAAAGCAGCAGAATTTTAGGATGCCCAGATGAGGGACAAAGGAAGGAGGAAAGAGACAGAACCACCATATGGGGAAAAGTAATGACCAGGCATGAGAAGTACAAAAGAGAGAGAGCATAGCAGTCATGAAAGTGTTGAGTATAAGCAACCCCAGGGGACAACCCCTCAAAAAATAATTTGGTCTAGTGCAGCAAAGATGGAATATATATTTTAGTAACTAATAACTGAGGAATATCGGAGAGGATTTGTTACCATATGGCGGTCAGGGGGTGGCCCAGCCATTGAACTGTATAAGGCATAATCCCCCCCTCTGTGTGTGTGTGTGTGTGTGTGTGTGTGTGTGTGTGTGTGTGTGTGTGATTTTCTTTCATTTGAGAAACTGGAACACTGGGGTGGATAGTGAGGACTTTGTGCCACCACCACTGAGTCTGTTTGAGTAAAGATTAATTGGCAACTGCAACTAAAAAAAAAAATGTTTGTTTGTTTGTTTGATTGATTGATTGATTGATTGATTGATTGACTGATTACTAGGCATCCCAGAGACATTTTTCTTTTTGAAAATTACTATTTCACAATTTTTGAAGTATTCTAGTTTTTATTTTATTATAGTCTCAGTGTTCTTTGTAAAATAGTTGAGTTTTTGTTACAGAGTGATATGACCCGCTGTAGGTGTATAAAAAGCCAGGTCATTTTCTAAGTGTTAAGGCTTTTTTTTTCTTCCACCAAGTACTTCAAACTAAAGATAGAGAGAGTGAGACCCAGTGAGGATGAACAGAAATGAAGAAGAGGAAAAGAAAAGTAAAGGTTCAGAAGAATTGAAGGTATAGGGAAACATTAAAGAATGAAGTTACACATTTGAGATGAGTATTTTCAAATGATTGTCCCTACTTTCATAGAAGAAAATACTAGGATAGATATCATGCAGGTGCTAACTATTGGATGTCATTGACCTCTAAGGAGTTCATAGAGAAGACAACTGTGGGTGCTCAGAGAGAGCATTGCTATCTCTGTCACTGTAACTTTTTATCTGGATACCCAAACAAGCTCATGAGGAAAATGCCATTATCTTCTAAGATATCTAAGACATAAGCACTTGGGAGAATGTATTCATCACTCTTATTTAGAAATGCTACTCTAATAACATTTTTGCTTGTCAATAACCTAAAGAACTTGTGTAAACTGAAGAGGATAACATGGCCCAAAGACATATGAATTTACCCATGCAATCTGTCTTCAGTGATCAATAAACAAGGGCTTACAAACATGGGATTGTACCAACCCTAATCAAGACATCTACGAATTATCATTTACTCATTCTGACTCCATTCCATCTCCACAGGATCAAATATCAAAAACATCTCAAATGGATACTTGACACACCAATTGCTGTCTCAGAGGAGCCTTTGTAGTAAAACTGAACTGAAAGAATTGATGACAGATGTGTCTAGAGAGTAGACATGGGTATGAGATCAGAGAACTGGATGTCTCCCAAGCCAGATGCCAATCAAGGTCATGGGCAAACAGAGGACAGATCCCTGGCACAATGAAGCAGTGCAGTGATTTAACTATTATAACTGTCCCAGTGGTGAGCTGGTATGTTGGACTGGAGTACTTGTTCTCAACCTTCTTATGCTGTGACACTTTAATACAGTTTCTCATGTTGTGGTGACTAGTTTGCTTGATGCTTCATAACTGTAATTTTGCTACTATTATGAGTCTTAATGTAAATATCTGATATATAGTATATCTGATATGACAGTAGTTTGCCTCCTAGATAGGTCACAACCCATAGATTGAGAACCACTGTATTGGAGGGAGACAACTTCAGTGATATCTATAATGTGTGCCAGACCATTAAATGTTGCAAGTTTCATTTAGTAGAAAACTTGGAGACATGCTTGGACTTTACCCACTGAGTACCTGTAGTGTAGTCAGCACCGAGTCCTTCCCTTTTAGTAACAATACAATAAACACATTCAGATTGGTCAAGTGTGCTTCCTAAACCTTTTTCCACACAATTACTCATGAAAGTCTGTAACTCAATGTGAATCCTTAATTTCTTCCTATTGACTTCCTGACATTCTTTTAATCTTTTGTACAAAAACATTCACCTAAGTTCTCGATAGATACTTAAGATATGATGATTCCCCTGTGTCTGTATTATATATGACCTATTTAATCATAATTTCCTAAGGCCTTTGCTAGCCTCAACTGTATTAAAATCTGTTTCACTATAACAGACTTTCATATGCCTTCATTGTAAGTATTTCAGTATTCATTAGTTGCCCCCTTCATGAATTCTCATGAAACTCGAGTCATTTCTTAGTCTTGATTACTTCTCAGTGCTTCTGCCACTTAGAAATAAATCTATCACCCATTCCCCTCTGATGATCATGATTTCAGCAGCTTCTCTTAAGTCAAGATCCCGGGTTCTCTACATTTAATATCAAATCCCAGATGTGCTATGATCCGAGAATGTAATTTATGTTGTTGGCTCTCCCAGCTCAAACACCTAACAATCTGTTAAAAATCAGATTTGCTCTTGTGACAGGACAAAAACTCATCCCTGCACATTTCTAAATGAATCTCAGCATACTGTGTTTACTCTTGCTGGCACAGGTCTTTCAGATTAAATACTGTGCTACTCTTGGCAGGACACATTGTCCAAAGTCTACCCGGGACTAGAGTCTGTCTTAGCATTTTTAATCTATCCACAGCCTTTTAGATTTTTTATTTTCAGGACTGGCTGATGCATAGGGTTTCTGCCTCTGTTGCTTTCAATATTTTTTCTAATGTTTTGGGGAACTTTGTGATTATGCTTGTATGATACTGAGTGATGGAATGTAGCACAGAGAAAAAGTTGAATTTGTCTGTTTGGCTTCATGCCCTGGATGTCATCAGCTGGCTATTTTCTTCTCCATATGTACTGTTTAACCAGACATGTGTGATATAGATGGCTTCGATGTCAAGGTATTCCTCTCAATTCTTTCTGTTCAAAATCTATGAATAACAGTTCAAACTGGATAACAACATGGTTTACTTTTTGTTATTTTTTTCTTCTCCAACATAAAAAGTAAATATATTATCTCTTAATATAGCTTTCACAATACCTAATATATTGATTGCATTTAACTGAAGTAAATTATTTACATATTTAAACTATGAACCCATTGAAATAGATATGACCTATATTTCATATGTGTAGATCTCAACAAACAATTAGAATAATCTTAGTAGAACATTATTTAATCTTGTCTAATATTTATTTATGTCCAGCTGTTCATAGGAATCTCAGTTTTTGGCTTCTAACACTTGGATTTTCAGTATGATGAAGCTTTAATGCTATACTTTTCACCTTTTCACACACTATAAACTATTACATAAATTATTGGTTAAATGTAACTTAGAAATTTAAATGATAAACTTTGCCTTTGCATTTGGACTAAGTGATTAATTCTAAAATTATTGTGGAGATAAAATATGGAAACTAGTTTGAAAAACCTTTCTCTGGCTTTATGCTACAGTAACAACCAAAGTCAATGTAGACAAAAATCCCAATGCGGGCTAGGAAGTGTCCATGAAGCTCCACTCACAGCCAATAATTAATCTTTAATATTGACAGATGTTAGAAGGGAAAAAATAGTTTTCTTAACGTGTGTAACCCATGATAGGTCAATCCCTTTCCATGGAAGACCTTCCCTCAAGAATATTTGGGAAATACACATTGGACTTCATGTAAAAACAAACAAACAAACAAACAAACAAACAAAACAGCAGAATGTGGAGAGAATAAAACAGTTGGGGTGAATTTAGGAGAAGCTGTTGGACAAAGTGAGTATGATCAACATACATTATATAAAAGTTTCAGAATTGATAAAGCAGTTTTGCGCAATATTTCTGCATAAATACTAAGGTGTATAAAATCAAACACAAACATTATGAAAAATACAATCAAGAATATTTAACTCATGATAGGTGTAATTTGCAAAGAAAGAACAACAATGATTCAAACTCGTGATGACTCTGATAATAGACATGAATAAATACGTGTAGAATTACTATCTTCTTTCTCGTAAAGCTTGGGACCATTATACCCTTGAATAAGCCTCCTGTTTTGAATGATTATTCTACCCTTTTCCAAACTCTGGGAGAATTTTGTCATATAAAATATAACAATTTTCATTATCATTTCTTGTCATAAATGATGACTGCCAACTCTTATGCCTAATTAAGAATACATAAACTTAACATTTTTAAAGAAAATATAATGATTATGTAATATTTCTTGTGTCCCACCATGTGGAAGACACACATAAAAAACAGTGATAAAATATATTACATAGATTCTGCATTGATGAAGGTTTAAGGATTTTAAGACATCAGATTTTTTTTTTAATCTTTTGGATTTAAAGGATATTTTCTTTATACATGCTTCCCTGTGAATCTCAAAGATATTCAATTTCTAATTCATTGGCTTTTCATCTTAGCTACTTTTCTACTGTATGTGAAGACAATATAACCAAGGCTACTTACAGAAGAAGGAGTTTATTTGGAGATTCTAATCGCAGAGGGTGAGTATGTAACTCTCATCATAGGGAACATGACAGCAGGCAGTCGTGGGGATAGAGAAGTAGATAAGGGTTTGAATCGTTTTTTTGTTGTTGTTGGGTTTTTTTTTCTTTTTTTTTTTTTGGTTTAGAGTTTAATCATGGCATGTAGAGGAGAATTGAAAGAAAGACAGAGGCAGGGGGAGAGCCAGAGGCAGAGACAGAGAGAAAGAGAGAAGATGAGTAGAGGCCTTGATGGTGGAGGAAGGGAAATGGGGAACAGGAACAAGAGGACAGAACAAGAATAAAAGAGCAAGAGGGTTTACATCTTATTCATAAGCACCAGGAATAAAGAGCTAACAAAGAGTGGTATGGCTCTTGAATTCTCAAAGCCCACCCCCTAGTGAGACAGCTTCTCCATCTAGGTCAAACCTCCTAATCCTTCTATAAAGGTTTACCCACTGGTGATCATTTATTAAAATATAACCATTTTTCAGTCATTCTTATTCAAACTATCACATCAATAGAACTTAACAGTTATAAAAGATTATAGTATTGAAATTTTAAAATTTAGAATTGCTAGTGTCTACACTGCAAAAATAATTATGCCAAAACTTGGTCATGACTTTGACTTGAATCTAGATCAAGAAGTGTTTCTATAGTAGTCAAATTCCATATATATATCCTTTGACCAATGCTGTTAAAGTCAGAATACTTAAAGCACATGATAGATGAGTATTAGAAGCACACTAGAGATCTTATTTTAAAATTTGCTTACATTATTTGAGAACCTCAGCATATTATATTTATGGTAATTTTAGCAGATTATCCATTGTATAACCTTCATTGAGTGTAGGGGATTAAAGAGTTATTAAAGGAAATGCTGAGAGCAGCATTTGTTTTCATAGCTCCTCCTCTGAATAGAGATATAAAACAAAGCCATGCACCTTTTAATGCTTTATATAGTCTAATATTCAAGTTGATTGATATTAAAAATATTGATAATTATTTCTGTTTGCATGTTGACCTGTATAATTTCAAATGTACTTGAGACCTTGGTTTTGTATGCTCTTTGACAGTTATTAAAATACATGTAATTTTAAGCATATATTTACTAATTTGATGAAAAGATATATGAATACACAAACTTTTAAATACTCTATATTAAAAAAGATTTTCTTGAAGAACAGGGAATTTTTATGTATATGCACACACACACATACACTCGCGTGTATATAGAATTTATTAGAATGAATTACAGCTGTAGTTCATCTACTGAAACTATGGAATCCATAAGTTGGCAGTAGATGTCTCAGTTGGTCTTCATTATACTAGAAATCCAGAAGAAGTGGGTATCGGTGAGGAAATAAACTTGCCAGTGAGAGACAGAGTAAGCAGGCATGAAAGCAAAAGGTTAGTTCTTTTGTGTCTTTTATATAGGCTGCCATGAGAAAGTGTGGCCCAGTTTAGTAGCCTTCAGATGAAGAAGATTTAGAACTCTCAGCTCCTGCCTGGATGCTGCCATGCTCTGCCTTGACAGTAATGGATTGAATCTCTCAACCTACCTATTCAAAGCATTGGAGAAAAATTTCAAAACGTGATCTACAGACACTTTTTGTAGTATTTTTGTGAAGAATGTGGCTACTTTTTGCCCTTGTCTAAAGAATTTACCTGAGGCCAAGACTGTCTTTTGGACCAGTACCATTTGCTGAAGATACTTTCTTTTTTCCATTGTGTGTTTTTGGCTTCTTTGTTGAAGATCAGGTGTCTATGGGTGTGTGGGCTTATTTGGGGTCTTAATTCTGTTTCATTGATCAACCTATCTGTATCTGTACCAATGCCATGCAGGTTTTTTTGGGTTTTGTTTTGTTTTGTTTGTATTTTGGTTTTTGTTTTTGTTTTTTAATACTATTGCTCTGTAGTACAGCTTAAGGTCAGAAATGGTGATTCCCTCAGAAGTTCTTTTATTGCTCAGAATTGTTTTTCTACCCTGGGCTTTGTGTTCTATATAAAATTGGGAATTGCTGTTTCCATGTCTGTGAAAAACTGTTAGAATCTTGATGGGGATTTGCTGAATCTGTAGATTACTTTTGGTAGGATGGCCATTTTTACTATATTGATCGTACCAATCCACTGGCACAGGAGGAAATTTCCTAAACAGAACTCCAATTACTCAGGCTCTAAGATTAATAATTGATAAATGAGACCTCATGAAACTGAAAAGCTTCTGTAAGGCATAGGACATAGTCAACAGGACAAATCAGCAACCTACAGATTGGCAAAAACTTCTTCACCAACCTAACATCCTATAGATAGCTAATATCCAAAATACTTAAAGTCCTCAAAAAGCTAACCTCAAAAAACCAAACAACCCAATTTTAAATGGGATTGATAGCTAAACAGAGAATTCTCAACTAAGGAATGTCTAATGGCTAAGAAGCACTCAATCATAGTCAACAGGGAAATGCAAATCAAAACAATCCTGAGATTCTATTTTACACCAGTCAGAATGGCTAAGATCAAAGCAGCAGTTTTCAGATGCTGGCAATGATGTGGAGAAAGGGAAACTCTCCTCCATTGCTGAAGAAATTGCAAACTGGTACAACTACTTCGAAAATTTATCTGGTGTTTCCTCAGAAAATTAAAAATAGTTCTACCTGAAGACCCAATTACACTATTCCTGGGCATATACCCAAAAGATGCTCCAACAAATAATAAAAACACATGCTCCACTATGTTCTTAGAAGCCTTACTTATAATAGCCAGAAACTAGAAAGAGCCCAGATTCTTTCAGTGGAAGAATGGATATAGAAAATGTAGTACATTTACACAATAAAGTACTACACAGCTATTTAAAAGCAACAACTTCACAAATTTTGCAGGCAAATGGATGGGACTAGAAAATATCATTCTCAGTGTAGTAACCCAAACCCCAAAGGACATACATGGTATGATAAATAGATATTAACCCCAAAATTCAGAATTCCCATGATGTAATTCACAGATCATATGAAGCTTAACAAGAAAGAAAACAAAAAATGTGAATTATTCAAGCCCACTTAGGAAGGAGAACAAAATAACTACTGGAAGTAGAGGAAGGGAGGGTCCTCGGTAGGAGGCAAGTGGGGGGAGAAAGGCAGATTTAGGTAGGAAAAGACAGGAGACAAGGCCAGAGAGTCAGAAGAATGAATAAAAATATGTATCAGTGGGGAATGGGAAAATTGAGGTTAGGACCACTAGAAAGTTCTAGATACCATGGTACACCTGCTGAGAAAAGCTGCTATCAGGGAGTGGAACCACCCAAAAAGAAAGAATTGTCCTGTAGTCAACAAAACAGAAAGGAATAGGAAATCTGAAGACCAGAAGACAATGGTGACATCAGATATTGGGATGTAGTGGTTGGAATGTGCCAGCTGGTTTTCTGCCTTGCTTTGGGGATTACAGTTAGGTGATTGAATGACTCTCAGAAGAGACTTTAAATTTTGGACTTTTAATATTGTTGAGACTGCTATAGACTGTGGAGACTTTGGAAGTTAGGCTATATGTATGTTTTATTATGCTATGGCTAGATATGGTCTCTGTAGATTCATGTATTTGAACAAACCTGTGAGGTCCTGGGAATGGAATGTAGTGGATTGAATATGGTTGGTCCGGGGAGTTGTACTCTTAGGAAGTGCAGCCTTGTTGGAGGAACTATGGCCTTGTTGGAGACAGTGTCTCACTGTAGGGGTGGTTAATGAGACCTTCCTCCTAACCACCTGGGAACCAGTCTTCTTCTAACAGCCCTTAAATGAAGAACTCTCAGCTTCTCTTGCACCATTTTTGCCTGAATGTTGCCATAGTTCCACCTTAATGATACTAGATTAAACCCCTAAACCTGTAAGCCAGCCCCAACTAAATGTTATTCTTATAAAGAAAAAAAAAAAAAAGTGTGTCCCAGATAAAAGGTACATCTTCTCACTTCAAATGATCTGAACTAAAGATGTATTGTGCCCCCTCAAGTGATTCAGGTTAAAGTGGGCCTTCCCATTTCAAATTATTTCCTTAGATAAAATGCCTCACTGGTTAATCCAACTGTTTGGGTTTTAGTTAATTCTAGATTTAGTAAAGTTTACAGGCAAGATTAACCATCACACCATCAAAAGAAAAAAAAACAAATCAATACATCTGGACTTGTAAACTATTTATGTTGTCATTTGTTTGAAAACTCTAAACAACAAAAATAAAATAAATGCCATGTGATTAAATTCTTTAGAATAATAAGATTATTTTCCTAAATAAAAATTAAGTAGATTTTATTTGATTGGGAATAAACTCATTTGATTTTCTTCAAGTATGATGTTTTGCTAAGTGATCTCCAAGTGTCAGTTAAATAGTATGCTACTTCCAAATTTGTGTGCTATTCTATTAACATAAAATAGAATATCACAACCTAAAGAAATTTTATACAAAATAACATCTTTGGAGAAATTGATTTAGAGTCTTGCTTTTTTACTTGTAACTTTAAACGGTAGTAAACTAGTCAGAAGAAGGAAGTTTCAAAGAATTTTGATGTAAAATTATTTATATTAAATTAAAGATGTCTTTCAGAAGATTTGTATACTTTATTTTTACCAAAATACCTCTTCATACTGTTTCTATAGATATAACTATATTTATTCCCTTGTCAGGGAAAGAAAAAAAGATATAATTTATCAATATAATTTAAAAGATAAGGTAAAATCTATTTGTATATTAATTTACTTAAAAGACAATAATGAAGTATTTGTTAAATATGATTAAGCTAAACATTTTTATACAAAAAAAAGTATCCATGAGGCCTCAACAGGCATGCTTATAGCCCTTGTGACTCTCACAGACATCTGTAATTCTTCAACAATATACTCTGTGAATGAAGTCATTAGTCAAGTTTGATTTGCTTCATTTGATGGATATTTAACCTCGACACAAGGCAAGGACATATCTGACACGTTTAAGATGAATTTGTCTGACTCAGAACTCAAGAGCCGTACACTTTAATTCCTCTCATTTTTCTTCTCTTCTCTTTCTTCTGTAAAAACTGACATAATTTAAAAGGAATATGAGTGTTTAAAATGATTTTAATCCTATTTTAAGTTAATATGTAATTTACTATATAAATATCTTTGTATTTTCTGTATCCAGATTGTATTTCAGGCTGCAAACATTTTTTGTGATTAATACTTATCTGTTATGGAATAAGTATGGGACTTCTAAGTATGAATAAACCACTTTGGTTTCTTTGCATCAGTCTAGTATCATAAACAGCATGGTAGAACTTAAATAGGAAGTGTGGATTCACTGATACAAAATTTAATTTCTTGTTGGCTTTTTTTTTTTTTACAGTTCTTTTATAAAGACTGCATTATTACTGTAATGGGATAAAAAGTGATTAGCAGATAAAGTGAATGAAAACTCTTTCTAAATGAATTCTAGATATTCTTAATTTTTAAAGGGTTTTGGAGATAAAATTAAAGAGATCTAGAGTTTGCATTTAAGCATTATGTCCAGAATTCATGTCATTAATTATGAACAATGTAGTGCTTGCCATGTATGAATGTTAAGGATAAAATACTCTGTTTGAGTGGTTGAACAATTTAAATTAAAAACCTAACTTATGTAACAGCAAGAAACTGGAAAGTTTACAGACGACCCTCACCAAAGAATGGATATAGAAAATATGGGTTCATTATACAATGGAATACTATACAGCTATTTAAAACAAGGAAGGCATCATGAATTTTGTAGGCAAATGGATGGAACTAGAAAGAAGTATCTTGAGTGATAACAGATGATGTCTATTTAGTCAAATAATTACTCCTAAAGGACATGCATGTAAACATTAAGCATTGTAAAATTCTTGTTTGATTTATGATTTGGGTTTATGTAAAAACTTGTGGTGAACTTTTTAGCATATCATCATGTATTCTGAAAGATATGTAAGTGTTAAGAGAAAAAAGCTGGACTCAAGAAGAACATTTTGAGCTAAAAATGAACAGAACTGAACACAAGAAGAACTTAGAATGACCAAACATTGGCAGAAACAACATTTAGAGTAAGAACATTATTGTGATATCAGAGCAAGTATAAAGAATATTATTAGGAGAAAGTAGTGATACCTTTTATAAAGAACTTTTTTCAAAAACTTTTGTAGACACTTTGTGAAGAACTGGAGAACTTAGAAATAAAGGCTAAAATCACTTTTAAAGTGTCCCTGTTTTTTTTTCCCCTGTAATTTAAACTAGGAGACTGAAAGGTAGAACTCCTGCAGAGTTCCTGAAGAGATAGAACAAAAGCTATTTTATATAATGCCCTGATATTTTAACATGTGGTGCTAATGCCAAATATTGATGTTTCTGACCCAAAAAAAAAAAAAAAAAAAGAAACTCAGGCAGCTCAGCTACAGTAACAAAGTAATTAGACTTAAAATAGGTAAGTGTTTTGTTATTATCCAGCAACCTAAATATTATTTAGACCAAGTCCTATTCCCAATAACACGCTTCTGCCTGTGATGCCTCAAGAAGAACCAAGAAGAAAGAAGAACAGCCAGGACTGTCTCCCAGCACAGCCTGAAGAGTAGCCACAGTCTTTGGTGACGGCCAATGTTGTTTTTCATGACAGTTCTCAAAAGGTAAGGTAAATGTCCACAGAAAGCAAATGAGCATGTCCTCTGATCTTTCTTCTGTGATACCATGGTATCTACAGTGACAAACAGGTTGATTTTAGGGAATTTTTAATGGAAACTCTCAATCGGAGTTTTAAAGATACCTGACACTGGGAAAAATTGCCTAATAAGTAGATTCCTGTATAAGCAAGCATGAGGGCCTGAGGTTAGATTTCCAACACTCATATAAAAAGCCAAAAGCTTATGTGACTGTTTGAATATTTAAATTTAGTGCTAGGATGATCATTGGAATGTTCTAGTCAAACAGCCTATTCAGATGGATTAATCTCAGATATTGTTGAAACTGCTGATTCAAATTTATACATATGTATTTAGCCATGTATGTGTATGTATACATATATATATATATACATATATATACATATATATATATATATACATATATGTGTGTGTGTGTGTGTATGTATGTATGTATACGCATAGGTCTATCACATCTATTGATTCACTACGTTCTTCGCTAAACTTTTTATTTATTTATTTCATGCATGTAGGTACACTGTCACTGTATTCAGACATACCAGGAGAGGGCATTAGATAACCATTACAAATGGTTGGGAGACAACATGTGGTTGCTGGGAATAGTATTCAGGACCTCTGGAAGACCAGTAAGTGCTCTTAACTGCTGAGCCATCTCTCCAGCCCATGACTAAACTGTCTGTTTAGTGCCAAAGATGTATAATGTAAAAGTCTGATGTTATTTAGGTCTTTAAGAGAATAGAATTTAGGTTCCAGTCACCATTGTTGTTGTACTTTATCCTTTAGCAAACAATCATTCAAATATTTATTGAATAAATTAGTGACCATTGAAAACTGAAATACGTCCTTCAGGTCTCCATCTGCACCCAGATATAGGACCATCCCATTGACATCAGGACCCACAACCTGCACACAGAGAACTGAGCACCCAGAAGTGGTCTTACTTCTAAGTTCACAAGGGAGACCCCACATATTCTCCACTGATTGTCCAAACACTCACCAGGAATCCACATAACACAGGAATAATGGGGTTGCCTAGAAGTGTACCCTTTCAGTTTCCATCAGTGCCCAAAATAATGGGGTTGCCTGGGACTGTACCTTTTCAGTTTCCATCAGTGCCCAGAACTAGAGTGTTTCAATACCATCAGGACCCACAACATGCCCACACAAAGCTGATCACACAGAAGCACACTTACTCCTAAGCCTACATGCTCATAGGTCCACAGGCCCACAGGAGAAACAAGCTCCAGTCAGAGACAACAATACCAGCTAGCATCACATAGAACAAGATGACAGAAGGCAAGTGCAAGAACCTAAGCAACAGAAACCAACAATACCTGGAAACATCAGAACTTAGTTCCCCACCACAGCAAATAGTAGATTTCCCAACACACCAGATAAACAAGATTTGGACTTAAAATCATGCCTCATGATAAATATAGAGGGCTTCAATGACATGAGTAACTCTCTTAAAGAAATACAGGAGAACACAGCTAAACAAATAGAAGCCCTAAAAAAGGAAACACCAAAATTACTTAAAGAGCTACAGGAAAACATAACCAAACACTTGAAGGAATACAACAAAACCATCCAGGATCTAAATATGGAAATAGAAACAATTAAAAAATCACAAAAAGTCACAACCCTGGAGATAGAATACCTAGAAAAAAGATCAGGAGTTTTAGATGCAAGTACCAACAACAGAATACAAAAGACAGACTAGAGAATCTCAGGGGCAGAAGATGCCATAAAACTCATCAGCACAATAGTCAAAGAAATTCAAAAAGCAAAAAGCTTCTTAACCCAAAATATCCAGGATATCCAGGACACAATGAGGAGACCAACCCTAAAGAATATAGGTGTAGAAGAGAGCAAAGACTCCCAACTAACTGGCCCACTAAGTATCTTCAACAAAATTATAAAAGAAAATTTTACTAACCTAAATAAAGAGAAAATGATGAACCCACAAGAAACCTACAGAACTCCAAATAGATTGGACCAGAAAATAAACTCTTCCTGACACACAACTGTCAAAACACTGAATGTACAAAACAAAGAAAGAGTATTAAAAGCAATAAAGGAAAAATGTCAAGTAACATATAAAGGCAGACCTATCAGAATTACACAAGACTTCTCAACAGAGACTATGAAATCTAGAAAGTCATCGACAGATGTCCTACTGACCTTAAGAGAACATGAATGGCAGCCCAGGCTACTATACCCAGGAAAACTCTTAATTAACAGAGATGGACAAATCAAGATATTACAGGACAAAAATAAATTTTACACAATATCTTTCCACAAATCCACCCTACAAAAAATGATAGATGGAAAACTCTAACATAATAAGAGAAACTACTCCCAGGAAAAAGCAAGAAAATAATGTTCTTGCAACAAACCCAAAAAAAGATAGCCACATAAACACAAATCTACCTAAAACAAGAAAAATAACAGGAAACAACAATCACTATTCCTTAGTATCTCTTAACAAAAATGAACTTATTTTCCCAATAAGAATACATAGACGAACAGACTGGATACATAAACAGGACCCAGCATTTTGCTACATACTAGAAACTCATTTCAGTGACAAAGACAGACATTACCTCTGAGTAAAATTCTGGGAAAAAAACAAAAAATCTTCCAAGCAAATGGTCTCAAGAAACAAGCTGGAGTAGCCATTCTATATTGAATAAAATAAATTTTCAATGAAAAGTTATCAAAAACAATAAGCAAGAAACTTCATACACATCAAAGGACAAATCGATGAAGATGAACTTTCAATCGTGAACATCAGACCTCTACAGATACAAGAAGATTGAAATAATCCCATGAATCCTATCAGATCACCATGGACTAAGGCTGGTATTCAATAACAACCAAAACAACAAAAAGCTCACAAACAATGCTGTATTTAGTTAACTTGGTCAAGGAATAAATAAATAAAGAAATTCAAAACTTTTTAGAATTTAATGAAAATGAAGGCACAGAATACCCAAAATTATGGGATACAAGAAAAACAGAGCTAAGAGAAAAATTCATAAATTTGAGTGCCTCCAAAAAGAAAGTGGAGAGGGCATACACTAACAGCTTGACAGCACAGCTGAAAGCTCTCAACAAAAGGAAGCAAATACAGGCAAGAGGGGTAGATGGGAGGAAATAATCTTACTCAAAATTAAAATCAACCAAGTAGAAACAAAAAGAGCTATACTGATAAATAAATCCATATCCAGACTAACTAGAGGGCACAGAGACAATATTTAAATTAATAGAATCAGCAAAGAAAAGAAAGACATAACATCAGAAACTGAAAAAATTCAAAAAAGTTACCAGATCTTACTCCAAAAGTCTGAACTCAAAAAAAAAAAAAAAATTAGAAAATCTAGAGTAAATGGACAATTTTCTAAGCAGATACCAGGTACCAAAGTTAAATCCGTTAAACCATTGAAACAGTCCTGTAAAACCTAAAGAAATAAAAGCAGTCATCAAAAGACTCCCAACCAAAAAATGCCTAGAATCATATGTGATTACTGCATAATTTTATCATACATTCATAGAAGACCTAGTACCAATACTCTCCAAACTATTCCATAAAATAGAAATGGAGGAAACACGACCCAATTCAATCCTCAAAGCCACAATTATGCTCATACCTAAACCACACAAAGACTCTACAAGGAAAGAACACTTTAGATCAATTTCCCTCATGAACATTGATGCAAAAAATACTCAATAAAATATGAGGTGCTGCCCACATCCACCCTTGCCCCATTGTCCTAGCATTCCTCTACTCTGGGTCACTGAGCATTCACAGGACGAAAGAGCTCCCTCCCAGTGATGCCCAATAAGGCAATCCTCTTCTACATATCCACCTGGAGCCATGTCCCCCCAATTTGTACTCTTCGGTTGATGGTTTAATCCCTGGGAGCTTCTTTTTGGTTGATATTGTTGTTCTTCCTATGGGGTTACAAACCACTCCTTCATTCTTTGCCCTAACTTCTCTCTAAGGTTCCCCTTGCTCAATCTGATGTTTGGCTGTGTGCATTCTAATTTTATTGATCAGGGTCTGGCAGAGCCTCTCAGGGGACAGTTATGCCACGTTCATGATTGCAGTGGCTTCTCGGCATCAGGGATAGTTTTATCCCTATAGTTTCTACCTCCCCTTTGTTGGTATTTCAGCTAATGTCCTCCCTGCTGGATCCTGGAAACCTCTCTGCTCCCAGTATCTGGGACTTTCTAGTAGATACCTCCAATTCCTCCTTCCCCACTGCCAGTCTCCTTTAAAATTCCTCTGTACTTCACCACTATCACCTCTGTATCTAAACTGGCACCTCTTTTTCCCTCCTCCTCTTCTCTACTGCCAAAATCCCTCTCCACCTTTACTTCCTGAGATTATTTTCTTCCCTCCTTTAAGCACAGTTCCAGCATCTACATTTTTGTATGGTATTATTTCTTGGGTTTCATATAGTCTGTTGAATTATATCATTAGTATTCTGAGCTCCTTTTTGACTACTATCCACTTATCAGTGATACATGCCATGTATATTTTTTGTGACTTGGTTACCTCACTCAGGATATTTTCAAGTTCAATTTAGTTGCCTATGAGTTTCATGAAGTCATTGTTTTCTAATAGCTGAATAGTCCTTATTTCAGTAAAATCCTGGGTCCTGTTTACATATCCAGCCTGTTAGTCTATTTCTTTTTATTGGGGAATTGATTCCATTGATGGTGACCAATGATTTTTGCTTCTCATTTTGTTGTTGCTGCTGCTCTTGTTGTTATTAGAGTTGGAATTATGCTTGTGAGATTCTCTTCTTTTGGGTTTGTTGTGAAAACATTAGTTTATTGCTTTTCCTGGGAGTAGTTTCCTTTTTTGTGTTCGGGGTTTCCTTCTATTATCTTCTGTAGGGCTAGTGGAAAGATATTGTTTAAATTCGGTTTTGTCAAGGAATATCTTGGTTTCTCCCTCTTTGGTAATTGAGAGTTTTGTTGCATATAGTATCCTGTGCTGGCATTTTTGTTCTCTTGGGGTCTGTATGACATCTTCCCAAGATCTTCAGCTTTTATCTCTGATGAGAAGTTTGGTGTAATTGTGAAAAGTATCCATTCATAAGTTACTTGCCATTTTTTCTTACTATTTTCAATAGTCTTTCCTTGTTTTGTCTGTGTATTTTGGTGTTTTAATTTTTATGTGATAAGAGACATTTCTTTTCAGGTCCTATCCTTTTGGTGTTCTGTAGGCTTCTTGTATGTTTCTGGGCATACCTTTTTTTAGGGTAGAAAATTTTCTTCTATAGTTTTGTTGAAGATATTTGCTGGTCTTTATGTTGGGAATCTTTACTCTCATGTGTTATGTTTACATTGTGTTGTGGATTTTTGAATGTTTTAATATATGAGCTTTTCTCTTTTTGAATTTTCCTCATCTATTGTGTCTATGTCTTCTGTTATATCTTCTGCCACTGGGATTCTCTCTTCTATCTCTTGTAGTCTGTTGGTTATTCTTGTATCTGTGACTTCTGTTCGCTTTCCTAGGTTTTCCATCTCCAGGGGACTGTATCCCTTTGAGTTTTCTTTAAGGGTTTCATTTCTATTTTTAGATCCTAGAGGGTTTTGTTCAATTTTTTTACCTTTTGATTATGTTCTCCTATATTTCTTTAAGGGATTTATGTGTTTCCTCCTTAAGTAGTTCTACTTGTTTATTTATGTTCTCCTGTATTTCTTTAAAGGAGTTATGTCCTTTTAAAAATTTCACTTATTATTTATTTTTTACACTACTAATTTTATTCCCCTCCCAGTCCACCTTCCACCAGAAACCTGGGAGGTGAGAAACTCTCAGAACTCAAAGGGAAAGATCCCAGGTGAAATGCCCTACTGTAGGGAGAGGCATCCTATAGACCCTACCTCCAGCAGAAGGTTTCAAGTAAGAGATGGGGTTGCTATCCCACAGTCAAAACTCTAACACATAACTGTTCCTGTCCAAACGAACCACAGGAATGGAAATGGAGAGGAGCCTGAGTAAAAGAAGGGCCAGCAACAGGCCCAAAGTGAGATCCAGCTCAAGGCAAGGCCCCAAGACCTGACATTATCACTGAGGCTATGGAGCGCTCACAAATGGCACCTATCCTTACTGCCCTCCAAAAGACTCAACAAGCAGCTATAAGAGTTTGAACCCATCCAATTTTGTCCTTCTTAAAGTCCTCTATCATCTTTATGAAATGAGAGTTTATGTCTGAATCTTGCTTTAGTCCTGTGTTGAGGTACACAGGACTTGCTCTGGTGGGAGAACTGGGTTCTGGTGCTGCCAGTCCAAATTGGTGTCTGTTGCTTATGTTCTTTTAATTGCCTCTAGCCATCTGATTATCTCTAGTATTATCTGCTCCCCTGCCTCTCTGGACCCTGTCCTTCCTGTGAGCCTGTAAGCCTGTGATTCTGTGATTCTATGATCCTGTGATCCTGGATGTGTCAGAATTCTTAGGGAGTTGAGCTGCAAATGGGGAGTAGGCTGTGTGTGATCAGGTCTAATGCTCTGCTCACAGCACAAGTGGAAACTGGAAGACATGCAGGACTTCAGCTAGGCGGGGAGAGAGATTCCCTGGGCAAATGACCTAGGGTTTCTCATTTTAGTTTTTGTTTAGATGATTTATTCATTGGTGAGAGTGAGATTGAAGTCTTCCATTATCACTCTGTAAATGTCAATATGTTACTGAAGCTGTAACAGTGCTTTGGGGGAGGGTTTGTTTTGTTTTGTTTTGTTTTTTGTTTTTCTTAACTCCTTGTGCTTAGAGCATATATGTTAAGAATTGTAATGTCATCTTGGTGTTTTTGCTGTTGTTGTTTGATAAGTATTGGTGTTCGTCCCCATTTCACTTGATTAGTTTTTCTTTAACGTCTATTTGTTAGATATTAATATAGCTACACCACTTTCCTAATTGGATCTATTTTCTTGGAATATACCTTTTATGCTGAGTTAATGAGTTAATGTCTATTGCTGATGCTATGCGCTGTTTTTTGGGTGCAGCAGAAGGATGAATCCTGGTGTTGCATTTATTCTTTTAGTCTGTGTTTTCATTGTGAAATTGAGACCATCAATATTGAGAGATATCAGTGATCAATTATTGTTGATTTCTATTATTTCAGTGGTGGTGGTAATTGTGTGTGTGTGTGAGAGAGAAAGAGAGAGAGAGAGAGAGAGAGAGAGAGAGAGAGAGAGAGAGAGAGAGAGAGTTCTTTCAGTTCTAATGGTGTGAGATTATTTGTTTCCAGTGTTTTCATAAATGTATTCCATCCCAGTTTGGGATTTTTCTTCTAGAAGTTTCTACATAGCTGAATTTGCAGATAGATATTGATTAAATTTGACTTTATCACAAAATATCTTACTTTTTCCATCTATGGTGTTTGAAAGTTTTGCAGGGCTATTGTGGTCTTTTAGAGTTTGTAGCACATCTGTCAAGGCCCTCTGGTTGTTAGAGTCTCCAGTGTGAAGTCAGGTTAAATTCTAATAGGTTTGCATTCATATGTTACCTGGTTCATTGTCTTTGTAGCTTTTAATATTCTTTGTTCTGTACGCTTAATATTTGATCATTATGTATGAAGGGTTCTCATTTTCTAGTTCAATATTTTTGGTATTCTGCAAGATTCTTGTACCTTTATAGGCATGTCCTTATTTAGGTTAGAAAATTTTTCTTTTATAGTTTTGTTTTTAAAAAATTTGGGTCATTGAGCTGGGATTTTTCTCCTTCTTCTGTTTGTATTATTCTCAAATTTTATCTTCGTATAGTGTCAAAGATATCCTGGATATTTTGTGCCAGTAATTTTTTAGATTAACATTTATTTGCCAATGTGTTCATTTATTAATGTATCATCAATGCCTGAGAGTCTCTCTTTTATCTCTTGTATTTAGTGGGGAAAATTTGCTTTTATATTTACTGTTCGAATTCCTAAATTCCCTCTCTTCGTGTTTCCTTTATTGCTTCTATATCCATTTTCAGGTCTTCAACAGTTTTTATTCTGAAGTGGATATTTGTGGTTCCTTTGGAGACTCAGTAGTATCATGTGATTTTTTTCTGAAAATGGCCTTATGAGGGGATGTACATATTGAAGCAGCCACATGGAAGGATATTTTGTTGAGAACAGATATGTGGTGCTTTTCTGGAAGCTGTCTGGGAAAAAAAAAAACATGTGATATTTTGCTAAAGCAGATATTCGAGAAAATATGTTGTTTGGAAAGGTTATAAATACAACCCAACAGACAGTGGTGGATGATGCTTTGTGGTATTGGTTCACCTTACCACTCTTTGCCGGTCACCACTGGGTTTTCTTTGCTGGTTCTGGTCTTTGCTGATGATGCTATGTGATATTTATTGTTCACCTTACCTCCTTATAATCATTTGCTGTGACTTTGTAGAAAAAAATGTACCAGAGATTTGATGTTCAGGTGGCTTCATGCTGCTTCCTTTGAATCAACATGATTGGCAGAGCCTGAGGTTTCTTCTGGATTGAACTGCCAATGCTGACTCATGAATGGTGTTTTCGAGTGGATTTAGCTACCACTGCTTATTTGTGTGAACTGAACTGCTGATATATTGACAATGGAGATTGGATTACACCCAAAGAACGATTCCTAAACAGGTCCATATTCTCCTTTGCGATATTATTTCCCCAACTACCTCTGGTGGGTGGTGGGCTTAAAGGGAGGTTAACGCATTTAAATGCCCTTATTAAACTAGGTTTAGAATATTATAAGCTTACATCATTCATTTTCTTCAAATGCATTTTATTAGCTTTCTTTAAAAGATTTATTCATTTCCTCAAATTGTTGGTCTATGTTTTTCTATACTGTCCTCTAGATATCTGGAATGATTATAGATCTCAGTGTTGATTTTTGTTTGCCATTATTGGATGGGTGGGTTTTTTGTTGTTGATTGGTTTGTTGGTTTTCTTGCTTTCTGCTTTTTTAGATTTTCAGAAAGGATGATGTCTGTGTATCACATGTTTTTGATTCTTTGGGGTTTTTTTTTTTTTGGTTTTTTTTTTTTTGGTTTTTTGTTGTTTTGGTTTTTTGTTTTTTTTTGTTTTTTTTTTTTTTTTTTTTTTTTTTTTTTTTTTTTTTTGCTCTGCTGGTGTGTTTACAAGGAATGTCTGTTGGTTTTGGAGTCTAAGGAAGGGACTAGTGATGGAAAGGAGATTGGGAGAGAGGATTAGTGGGGCCTACAAAGATGTGACCTAGTAAGGGTGCAACTGTCAATCTGTTTAAGTACTAGGGGGGAGACAAAAGCCTGTACCTGGGAGAACAAAGATGGTGGGGATATTCTGCATGACGCCTACCTGGATTTCTGGAAAGCATGGCTAGATAGAAGATCTTAGTGAAGACCCAAATCTTGAAAACTTTTAAGAAATATATTTTGGAAAAATTTCATTAGAGAGGCATAATCTACTCTCTGAGTAGAACTCCAATAATTCATTGAGTAGTAGCTAGAATTAATATGTGAACCTTAACTAACGTCAATGTTTAACAACTAGTAGAACATTATGTGTGAAATGAGAAGAAATTCTTACAGTGGGTTAAGAGCCAGTATATACAAAGAGAAAAGCTTTTAAACATAATAATAACGCAACCATAAATGGAGTAAGTGAGCTGCATAGTTACTTTAAAAAAGTGCAAATGCCCAAGAATACATTAAAAAGCCATTCAACATCTTGAGATACATAGAGAAATACTGATTAGGGAAACACTGAGATTCTATCTCATTTCTGTCAGAACGTTTACTATTAACAGTAGAAATAGCACCAAATGCTACTAAGGATACAGGAAAAAGAACACTTAGGCCTTTGAGAATTTAGCTCAAGATCCAAATTCTAGAGAAATTAGCCTACCCTGAATTTCATGTCTGTATACAAACTGGGTGAAATGAAACAATTTCACTGACATCCTCAGCAGATTATTAGGGAAAAGAAAAGATCTTTCACTAAGACCAAGCAAAATTGTTGCTTCTAAGTAAGATAAGACAGTTGTTAGACAGAAACAATGGCCCTGATAGGCTGATGTCAGGAATAATGAGAAAGGAACAGCTCAGCATGGGAACCTCTTATATGTTGATTGAATACCTTATAGCTACATTAAAAGGCATGTGACTTGCTTATTCCCTACACTGAATCCTCTGCATTAAATACCCTGGTTACGCCCTCTGTCCCTTTGCATTTAAATCCAACATTTTTTTAAATGTTTACTCTTTCATACACTTCACCTGATAAAGATATCAGATCAGTTCACCTATATCTCTTAAAGTCCTGACTATTTAGCAGTATTCATTTGTATGATGCTTTATTACTAGTGTTTTAAACACTTACCTTACTTTAAAGTTAAAACTGTTTGTTTTCTTATACAGGAATCTGTTTATAAGAAAACATTTTCATGAGGTAACTTAGACCTAAAGTGAATATTAGCCATAAACTACAGGACAAACATGCTACAACCCACAACCCAAAGAAGCCAGATAATCAAATAATAAGAAGGATCCAAGGAAGGTTGGTTAGATCTTTCTCAGAAAGAGGAATAAAAGAGATATCAGAGGTGAATCTAGGGAAGAAACTGGATGAGAGAGGGGCTTGGGAGAGGAGAAATTGTGTATACACAATTGTGTATACTGTTCCTCCTATAGGAGGAACAGTAGTGTAGGGCAATCCCTAGGATGTGCCACATGCCTAGGATGAAGAAAGGCCCCAGGGTGTCTATGGGGGCACCTTTAGCTGAGACTTCTGGCAATGAAGTATTTGGATTCTCAAGTGGCCTCTCCTGGTAGGCAGGCAGGATTCCAAGTAGAGGGATAAGAACAGCAACCCACCCACCAAACTTTTGACCTAAAATGTGCCTTGACTACAAAATATGCAGAGACAAATAGCAGGGAAAGAGGGAATGACCAACCAATGACTGTCCCAAATTGAAGCCTATCCCTTGTGCAAGAACCAAACCTTGACACTATTTTTGATAGTCCATAATGCTTGCAGACAAGAACCTAGCATAACTATCTTTTAGGGGGAGGGGGACTCCACCAAGTAGCCAATGCAAATAAAGTTATACAGAGACCCACAACCCAACGTTAGATGGAGTTTGCAGAATCTTGTGGAAATGTTGGGGGAGGGATGGAGGAACACAAAGAGAACAGGGACTCCACAGAAAGACCAACAGAGTCAACTAACATGGACAATTAGTCTCAGAGATTAAACCACAAACCAAACAGTGAACACAGGCTGGACCTACTCCTACCAACCTGCACACCTGTAGCAGTTGCAAAGCTAGATATTCAGATGTGCAGCTGTTCCTGAATCTGATACCTGCTTGTGAATCTTGTTCTTCTACCTGGGCTGCCTTGTCTGGCCTCAGTGAGAGAGGCTGTCCTAGTCCAGCAGTCAGCTGATGTGAAGGGAACTGGGGGCTGAGTAGGGGAGTGGAGTGATAAAGATGCGGGCTCTCCCTTCTCAGATTAGAAAGGGAGTGGGAATGGGGAAGGATCTGTGTGAGGTGGTACTGGAAGAAGAGAGGTGGCTAATGCTGGGGTGTGAAGTGAATAAATAAATTAAAATAAAAAATAATTTTATCTGAATATCTAAAAATACTCTTATTTCCAAGATATCTTGGAGTGGTGATATTTACAAAATAACAGTCACCAAAATGTTGCAGAAAGAGGTATATAGGCTTGTAAATAAAACAGAATGGAAGCCATACTGCTTCAACACCTTTCCTTTTTATGTGTATGAGGCTAATGTCCAAGATAGCCTTTATGATGAACCATAGCTTTGTCTAATTAAGATTTCTCACCTTATACTAATTTCTCCTTCTGTTTTACTACAGTGACAGCGGTGACTAATTTATTCACTTGAACATCATGTACCTTATTTTTATTTAACCATCATTTTTTCTTCATCAGCCGATACTTTCCTTAATAAAAACAAATATGTCTCATTGGAAAAAAATATTTCTCTAAAACTGTAATTTGGAACCTGTCCCAGGAGTCCCACACAGGTCTTTATCTGAGGAAAGGCAACCTCTGCTACCTTCACCACTAGGTCTGGCCGGCGTGCTAGAATTCAGGCATTGAGGTTTGAAAACAGTGCTCGTGGGGACATTGGGACTCTGGCATGAGCCTTAAAGACTGAAGCTCAGTGGGGCACGTTCAGCCCGAGCTCCCCAGGACAGTGCTCTGTTGCTGATCCTGGTGGGATGCGGCGGAGCGAGCCCAGGATGCAGGAACTTTCCGGAGAGAAAAGCTCTTCCCAATAAGAGATGATAGCAGCTCTTTTAAAACAAAGGCGCTCAGGCAGAGGAATGATTTCTATACATGTCTCTTTACTTTCCAACTCAGCCTTCTTCGTATAAGTACAGTTTTTGAAATGGTTCGGGATCTGACAACCAGCACTTCCTACTGGCTTGGCCTCAGGGTTTGGGGGGACCTACATTTTTTAGGATAGTCCTGCTTCTGCCTAGAGATTACCCGTGGTCACACCTACATGCTAGGGAGAAACTTAGGACATGGCTGATCTGGCTGTGGTCCAAGTCATATCCTCCTAATAAGGCAGGACTTGGGTCATGGTCAAAGCCTTGTGGGGCTGCGCATTAATTTTGGCAGCATGAAGATTGAGTACTGCTTACAGCAGTCTGTGGATTTCTGAATTTCTGATAGCCTAGGAAGCTACTTCCGTCTTGTTATCACTTCCGGGGTTTTCAACTGGTCTCAATCGAGAATCAGGGTTCCAAACATGGCCTATTTGCCCCACAATATAATATGTAATTAATATTGCAAAAGCATTTACTTCTAAAATTTAAAAGAATACATAATTGGATAATACAAAAGAAAATTCCCTAAATGATATAATTTGTTTTATCTTCTAGTGTCTTTGAGTAACACAAATATATTTGCTCTGTTTTATGTTATGCAACAACTGTGGCATAATTAACAATATCGATATTTTTATTAAAATTTTTCTTTGTTTAATATTTGTGTACAGTTCATTCTGACCACTACTTCATGGCCCTGTGGGTCTCCACTTCTCTCTATATAATCCATGCTCCTGTATTTTGGAGTGACTAAACACATCTTTCTAAAGTTTTATGCATGTAACAGCTAAGTCAAATTAGTGAACACCACAAAACAAAAAGCAATGTCAGCTTATAAAGCAAGAAAAGGCAACTGATATGATATTGTAAAAGACAAACTTCACAAAGGCAACATTCAAATAGATGGTTATGGATGCATATAGACATGAGACACAAATCATGACCAAATGCACTCTATGTGATGCTCCTTGCTTAGATTTGGTTTCTTCCAGTTGCTGAAGTACAGGCATATTAAGTGATTGCACATATTCCCATTCCTGTGTTTTCAGCTATAAGGTCTCATATCTGTGAGGTTAATTTGACTCTACACCTAGATTCTAACATGGGCTTTTTGACCAGCCATTAAAAAGTACATTCAACATCATGAGATCTAACAGAAAATGAGACATTTCCTGTCACAAGCTTTTGTGGAAAAGCTCTTTTAAAAAGACATGTTTGGAGGAAAGAGTAAAAATTTGTGGAGGAAATGAGCCTTCAAAGTATGGAGATGCCAACATTTTGAGGACAGTGTTCTACTTGTGCTGACATTGCATAATGTGTCCTCAACTTCTCAACTAGGAGCCAATGTGACTCTTCTAAAACATAGATGCAACATTTGTTGGTTTGTTTATTTATTTATCCTTATTAAACTGACATAGCTTGGGTAATTCTGCCCATTCATCTCTGCAGTTCTGACTGAGTTGTTTTACTCCTGTAAGATTTTTATTGCTGTATGAAATATGAAAAGGATTCAACTACTTTTCTTGGAGTCTTGATACAACAATAAACTCCATAATGGAGACACTTTATAAGAATATTAGGCTGTTATGTTTGGGTTATTATTCTTGTGTGCATATCGTAAATGTAAGAGACCCAATGCCATGTAAAAGACATTTTGTTATGTTAGCATGTCTCTATATTTCACAGAGAGCATGTGGACAAGCAGCCAGATGAGTCAGCAGGCAGAAGAGAATTGGACAAGAGCATTGGCTGTGATTTCCATGAGGAGATACAAGAAAAGCCAGGTAAACTGGTTTGTTCTGAGCTAGTATGATAGTTTGAGTATGCTCTGAGGTATAATTGCAGTTAGCAGTTCTGAGAGGAGAGAGGAGAGACTATAATAAAGAGGAAAATGTCAATGCTTCTCTGCCTCATCTATGTCTTTCTCGTCTCCTGGGGAAAATGGTGTTAATAGTTTATTTTGCTTTCTATATCCTTCAGTTTATATATTATTATTTTTGCTTGTTTCGTACAAGAAGTGAAATTGTTGTCCCACTCTACATGTTATTCATGACCTTGCTATTTACATTCAAGGTATTTCTGAGAATCCTTATATTTGTGTGATGATCCCTTTTCATTATTTTCCAGCCTATGCAGGAGTTTGTACCTTTTAGCTCAAGTTATATTACACATTATCGTCACTGTAATGTTCAGCAATTATGTTAATTTCATTAAGATTGTTATATGTTTTGTGCAGATGACTGTCTAGAAAGGATTTGTTCGATCGGAGTATAAGAATATTCAAGATTTTGAAAACTGCTACGTTTTCTGTATAAGAGCCTTATAAAGTCATATCCAAATGACACTATAAGATTTTTCACTGGTCCACATTTCAGTCAACCTTGACGTTTCCTGATTGCTCATATTCAGTGGTTGGTTTGATTTCTGGTGAGACTAATTATTTTATAACTTGTTTACTAGACACTTCAATCTCTTCTCTGGAAATGTTTTTATTGGCATTTGCTCATTTCTTCTATTGACTTGTCTCTTTCTTATGGATTCAAGCATTTGTATCATTTTACAGCAATCATATAATCATACAATATGTTTAATCCATCTGGAATTATATCTAAAAATATAGAAGTAAAATTCTTTTTTTTATGTCAACTTTTAAGTGTAAAAGAGCTACTTATTAAATAACATCACTATTTCCCTTCAAGTTAAAGTAACACTTTGGCTATGTTAGTTTTTCCCATATTACATTGTTATATTTCTTTACTTTTAGCTTCCCTTGAGTTTGTTTCAAATGGTTAACATTGCAATGCCTTTATTTCTCACATATATTTATTCAACATTTTTTTTACCTTTAAAACTATATTGTAATTACAAAATTTCTCTTTCTTTTTCTCTCTCCACCCCCCATATACCTTTTTTCATTCTTTTTCAAATCATTGACCTCCTTTGCATTAATTGATGCAATTAAGTATATTCTTAAATATAACATTCTCAATCTATATAATATTGTATTGTGTTTTGGGGTTAACATGTGGCACTGGACATCCGATTGGTGTGTTTCTTCTAGGGAAAAACATCTTTTTGCCCACAGCTTTCCGCAGTTGTTTATAATGCTTTGTGCAGGATTGGGGACTTATGGGCTTTTCTCATTCTGTTTGACATGTTTGTTGGTGTTATCCTTGTTCAGTTCAAGTGTGTGCAATCATTTTGATGAGACTTTGTGGGTTTGAAGGGTCAAAGCTGGAAATGTGAGAGGTTGAGTTCAGTCTAAGCCCTGAGAACAGGTAACTGTCAACCGGCAGGTGCTTTCTGAACTCCCAATTGCAAATCCACTTTGCCTGGATGCACCACAATGGGGCAGATATACAAGGCTCTAGGCAAGCCCCAAACCCCACCTCCACAGGAGAGAGTGACATAGACTCTAGCCAAATCAGCCACTCCCTAAGTCCCTCCCCTGCACACACACAGTAGAAAAACAACTATGTCCAATCTTAGAGGCAAAAGTATGGGAATCCGGTGGTTGGATTCCCAGCTGTTTAAAAGAACAGAACAACAGAGAGAGATGTGCGAAAATCAAGACACACGTTGAAGCCTTCTCTTTGGTCCTGGCTCCTTTGTGGTCCTGACTCCTTTGTCCTCAGTGAACGCTTTATTCCAGAGACTTATCGCAGGCTCAGCACTTCTCTAACAGTCAGGCAGCGGTTTATGGGCCTGGCCAGCAGGGCTATAATCTGAGCACCAGGCTGAGTCTTGGAGCTCCAGAGTTCACAGGCCTGGCGGCACCCTGCTAGGATTCATTCCCATGCCTCCTTCCCTGGGACCTGCAGTGAGGAGCTACCTTCCCTTGAAGGAGCAAGAGTGCCACCCCCCCCCACCAGACCTATAACTACAATAAGGCTTCATGTGTGTAGGTTCTGATATTACTAGTAGAGATAATCTCACACCAAAATCCCTAATATTCTGGTTTCTGCCATCTTTCCATGTGTTCTTTTTCAGTGTTCCCTGAATCTTAGTGCAGGGGTGTTTTGTTTTAATTTGGACTGTTTTAATCAGAACTCTATATTTCCACTGTTTGATATTTTCTGTAGTCACCCCCATCTACTTCAAAGAGAAATTTTCTTGATGGGGGGATAAAAACTACCCTTACCTGTGGGTATGACTGGAAATTTTAAGAGGTAACTACTAAGGATTATGCTGGTTTAATATATAAGAAGTTGAACATCCTCCTTCTTATATATTAAAAGAGCATAATCCTTAACAGGACGTCGACACTGAGTAGTTAGCTACATCTCCAGGACAGCTTTAGTTTCCTTCTTGTTGGGTGGGTCTTAAGTCCAGCTAGAGAGCTGTAGGTTACACCAAGATATGTGTGTCATTATTGCACATTTGGGTTATTGTGCTATGGTTGCTTTTGATATGAGTCAAAGAAATCATAGCTGTGTATGACTGTTAATTTTCTCTTTCTTTAGAAGCTTGAAGGTTTCTTTAATTAATCCTCAGAGAGCACACATCCAAGACAGTTTCAACTCAAAGTTCTCTGAATCCTGTTAGGTTCATAGTGTCTTTAGCAATAGACTGTATATTTTGGGAGTTTCTTGAATATTCCTTGTCAACAACTCAAAATGGGGTGGAGGGTATTGTGTCTGGTATTGGGGCTTTTGTGAAGTGGTCTTTTGCTTTTTAAAGGAACACAATCAGCCCAAAAGAGAAAAGTTTATTAAAACTATATGTACATATAATTATGGTTTCTTAGGTAAATAGTATGATTTTTGTAGCCTTTCAGACACCCATATGATTATTTTATCCTCATTCTACATTAAATTATCCTCATTCTAATGTTTTTACATCTGTCTCCTTTCCATAGATCATTTTTCCCCATTTCCCTAACAGACCAAATACCCTAAACACAATTTATTTTATATTCTTCTCACCCCCCTGCCTATAGTGCCCTCCTTTCCAATTTCCCTGACCAGCTCAGCTTTCTAATGTATATTTAGTTCTTTGTTTTCCTCTCAAAAACATGTTTAAGTCTAAAACAATTGAAACAATAATATGGACATTTAATTCTTGCTTTGAACATTTTACCTCAATAGTCTCTTCCGTAAGCCTAATACAAGTACCCAAATAGCAGGCTCACACTGTCAACACCTTAGTTGATCTACCAACATTTTTCCCATTCAACTTTGTTTTGCTTTGATGTTTTATCCAAGAACATCCCTGACATTATGTGTTGTGTTTGCATAGACCGTGTCCTTTGTTTTATTCTTTCTTTTTGTGTTTTATAGCAATTCATAGTTTTGTGACTGTGTGTCAATCTTTATACATATGAATTTCAATTTAAGTTTGTCTGACATTTGTCATTATTCAAGGGCATGTACTTTTGATATAATAGCCCATACATATGAATGTTTACCTTTCCCAATGTATCATATACTATTACAACTCTTTTCAAGTTTACAATGAATAGACTGATCTTAAAGTCTCACATTTATTTCATTGATTTTCAATACAAAGCTATGTCAAAATTAACTCATACTGCCAAGACAATTTTAAATGTGCAGGAAAGTTTCAAAAACATGTAAAAGTTTTAATATTGAGGTACAGTGCAGTTTCAACTCAATCACATCATTTAATTCAGAAGTTTCAGGAGCAGGCTTTATTGAGTGCATAGGGCAGTGGAATAATGTTGTTCAGTTAGAGAAGAAAAAAATAAAAATGAAAAAGTCTATGTGCCTTTTGGAAAACCACCATGTGAATCAATGTGCTTATTATCATAATTCTAGAAAGGAAAATAACAGAAATAGGACCATAAAAAAGCAATGGTGGCTGTAACTAGAAGAGGTGGATGGAGTTGGCTGCAAGGGTCTAGAGTCTTTGCCTAAAAAGCAAAGGGTTGACAGTTTCATTCTAGGGTCCCTAACTGAAGGGGTTTCCTGAAGAGGTGCTAGAACATGGGTAATGGACATGTGTTTCTCAAGCAGAATGCATGAATTGAGCATTATTTAATGCTAACAGTTGCTCCTGTGTATGTGTTAATGCACAAATTTATGCTGTGTGTAAGACTTTTGTTCAGGGTATGACTACATCCATCGGTAATGTTACCCTTTAATTATCTTTAAAACAGTAGAACGTGAGACAGAGGCTGACTTGTAAAGTTATCCATTTTATTGGAAATTGTATTGTTTGAGAATTTCACAAGTGCATAATTTATCTGGATAAAATTCACTTCTTTCCCTATACCTCCTCCCCTCTACTTCCCTACCACTTTTCTGTAGATTGTCCAGAAGCTGTTGTATTTTAATGTTAATTCCACTTCCCCAAGAAAGGCTGCCTAGTTCAGTGACTAAAACTGAACCTTCCCATTTTAATTAGTACAATAAAGGAAAGCCAATGACTGGGCGAGGCGAGGGATGTAGAGAGAGCAGAGAGGTCTGAGGAGGTCAGAGGATGGAGGGTGTAGGTTGTCAACATGGAGTTTCCCAAGGACCAGCTAGGCCCAGGTGATATTAATTGGCATTAAATAGCTATGAACATTAAGGATTTTGTAGGTCTAGCATCTTATATTAAGGGCAGTTTGTATCTTTGTCTATTTGATGCAATCTTGTTGTGTAGAGGGTTTGTGGATTGAGAGTTGAAAATATAAACCTGTATGAAAAGCTATCGGGCTGTAAAGTTGTGTTTATGTAGGATTTGACGTTACAGAAGTACTCAGGGACAGAGGCTGTGAACAGGCGGTAGTAAACCGCCAAGGGAAGGGAGTTTCACAGACAAGTTGGGTCTTGGTGGCGGCTCAGATCGGGTGCCAGAGGTGCACCTGGCTCCATATCAGGGTCGGGCCTAAGGAATGAGATAAACTCAGGGCCAATAAAGAGTTAAACCGATTTTTGTTTTTTTAATATTTACTGCAATAGTTTTCCTCATCAACTTCATGAACAATTTTATTTAAAACACAGAGTGTGCTTAATACCTGCTCTATGTACACGTGTCAGAGCATCTTCTGAAACATGGGGAGCTGCACAGAGACCACATTCCCAAAGAAAGTCTGCTCTCCTTCATCCAGTACCTCTCAGTTGCCAATGACTCCTAAGCTACACATAGAATTCAAGAAAGCTTATTGAATAGGAGAAGAACTTCTGAATGGCTCTCATTAAACAAATCAAATATAAATCAAATTTTCTCACAAAAGAAATTTCTGTCATAGTTGCTTTCATTGGTTAAGGCTATCAAATACTTAAAGAAAACCACTCAGAATATACATTTTGCTAAGTAGTTTATTCATTCACTTTACATCCCGATTGCTGTCCCATCTCTCCTAGTTCCCCTGACATAGCCCCTCCCCCTATCTCCTTTTTGCTGAGAAGATGAGTTGCCCCCACCCCTACCCACAAATACCAGCCCACTCTGGCACATCAAGTCACTAAAGGACTAGGCATATCCTTTGCCACTGAAGCCAGACAAGACAGTCCAGTTAGGGGGAACTGGGTTCACAGGCAGGAAACAGCATCAAGGATAATCTTCTGCTCCAGTTGTTGGGGACTAACATCTATTAATATAAAATTTTAAAAATAACCTCACAAAATGAAGAAATGTGTGGATACAGTTCAGTGGTAGGGGTATTTACCTCATGGCATACGACAACAACCAAGTATGTGTTCTCCATCATGTGTTATGAGAATATTTCTGGAAGAAAAATCAATGAAGAATATTATTGAATATTAGAGTTGAAGATGGGCCAATCTAGGATGAGAGAAGTTTGCCTTTCTTACTAGTAAGGCGTTTGATATTTATTTCTATTTGTTTCCTGGAATAATATACATGTTTATTTAATTAAGAAAAGTTTATATTACACATTATTTTACAGTGGTTTATTGTTTTACCTGATGATCCTTTCTCCAGTCAGTAAGTGTTCACATTTACTATAATTTTCATCTTTTATCAAAGGCATATCTACCTGCTGGTTATGCTAGTATCACTGTTTTGTGCTATTTTTCATATTCTTTTTTTTATTTTATTGAAATTCTCTGTATTTACATTTTAAATGTTATCCCCTTTCCCCCACTCTCATTCCCCTCACTCTCCACCTGCTTCCATGAAGGTACCCTCTCCTCAGTACCCTCTCTACCTCAGTGTCTTGGCATTCCACTACAATGGGAAAACATGCCTTCACAAAAGGCCTCTTATATTGATGCCAGACACTGCTATCCTCTGATACATATGGAACAAGAGCCATGGGAATGAACCTGTGTGCTCAGTGGTTGGTGCTTTAGATCATGGGAGTTCTAGACCGTTTTGTTGGTTAATAATGCTGTTCTTCCCATGAGGTTCCAAACACATGCAGCTTCTTCAATCCTTTCTCTAGCTCTGTCATTGGGGTAGCTGGTGCAGTCTGATGGTTAGCTGAAAGCATTCTCCCCTGTATATGTATGATTCTGGCAGAGCCTCTGAAAAGGCATACATATCTGATTCCTGCTAATAAGCACTTCTTGGCATCAGCAATAGTACTTGAGTTTGGTGGCTGCATATGAGGTGGATCCCCAAGTGAGACAGTCTCAGAATAATCTTTTCTTCAATCCCTGCTCCTCTATTTAACCTTGTATTTCCTCTCTTGAGTGTTTAGTTCTCCCTTCTAAGAAGGACCAAGGCATCCACACCTGGCCTTCCTTCTTTTTGAACTTCATAAAGTCTTTGAATTGTTTCTTGGATATTCAGAGCTTTGGGAGACTAGTATATTCTTATCGGTGAGTGCATACCATGTGTGTTCTTTTGTGACTGGGTTACTTCACTCAGGATGATAGTTTGTAGTTCCATCCATTTGATAGGAATTTCACAAATATTGTTTATAATAGCTGAGTAGTATTCTATTGTGTAAATATACTGCAATTTCTACATCCATTTTTCTGTTAAACGACATCTGGGTTCTTACAAGCTTCTGGCCATTATAAATAAGGCTACTTATAACATGGTGGAGGATGTCTCCTTCTTATATATTGGAACATCTTTGGGCACATGCCAAGGAATGAAATAGGTGGGTCTTTCTGTCCAATTTTCTGAGGAAGCTCGAGACCAATTTCCAGAGTGGTTATACAGGTTTGTAATCCCACCAACAACATTCCTCTTTCTCCACATCTTCTCCAGCATATGCTGTCATGTGAGTTTTTGATCTTACCCATTCGAACTGGTGTGAGGGGAAATCTCAGGGTTGTTTGATTTGCATTTCAGTGATGACTAGAGATGTTGAACATTTCTTTAGTTGCTTCTCAGTCATTTAATATTCCTCTGATGAGAAAACTGATTAGCTTTGTACCCAATTTTTAAAATGATCCTTTGATTCTCTATGGTAAACTTTTTAAGTTCTTGGTATATATTGGCTACTAGTACTCTATCGCATGTAGAATTTGTAAAGATCTTTTCCAGTTTGTTGGTTGCTATTTGGTCCTAATGATGGTGTCCTTGGCCTTACAGAACATTTGCCATTTCTTGAAGTCCCATTTGTCAATTCTTGATCTCAGAGCATAAACCATTGGTGTTCTGTTCAGGAAAATTTCCCCTGTGCCTATGTGTTCTAAGCTCTTCCCCACTTTCTGTTCTATTAGTTTCATTGTTCCTGGATTTATGTGGAGGTCTTTGATCCACCTGGACTTGAGCTTTGTACAAGGAGATAAGAAGGGATCAATTTGTATTCTTCTGCATGCTGACTGCCAGTTGGACCAGCACCATTTATTGAAGAGGTTATCCTTGTTCCACTGAATGTTTTTACCTTCTTTGTCAAAGATCAAGTGACCATAGGTGTGTGGGTTCATTTCTGGGTCTTCAATTCTATTCAATTTGTCTACATGCCTGTCTCTACCAATAACAGGCTGATTTTATCACAATTGATCTGTAATACACCTTGAGGTCAGGGATGATAATTCCCCCAGACATGTTTTTATTGTTGAGAATGGTTTTTGCTATTATGGGTTTTTTTATTATTCCGGATGAACTTACAAATTGCTTTTTCAAACTTTATGAAGAATTGAGTTGGAATTTTGATAGAGATTGTGTTGAATCTGTAAATTGCTTTTGGCGAGATGGCCATTTTTGCAACGTTGATCATTCCAATCCATGAGCATGGATGATCTTCCTATCTTCTGAGATCTTCTTCAATTTCCTTATTCATAGACTTGAAGTTCTTGTTGTACAGATCCTTCACTTGCTTGGTTAGGGTCACATCAAGGTATTACATATTGTTTGTGACTATTGTGAAGCATGTCGTTTCACTAATTTCTTTCTCAGCCTGTTTACAGTTGGAGTAAAAAAATGCTACTGATTTTTTTGAGTTAATGTTTTATCCAACCACTTTGCTGAAGTTATTTATAAGCTATAGGAGTTCTCTGGTGGAATTTTTGGGGTCACTTAAGTATACTATCATATCATCTGACAAATAGTGATATTTTGACTTGTTCTTTTCCAATTTGTATCCCTTTTGACTTCCTTTTTCTGTCTAAGTGCTTTGGCCAGGACTTCCAGCACTATGTTGAATATGTTCAGGGAGACTGGGCAGCTTTTTCTAGTCCCTGATTTTCGTAGGATTGCTTCAAGTTTCTCACCGTTTTGTTTGATGTTGGCTATTGGTTTGTTGTATATTGGTTTTACTAATTTAGGTATGAGCCTTGAATTCCTGATCATTCCAAGACTTTTAACCTGAAGGTGTGTTGAATATAAACAAATAGTTTCTCAGCATCTAATGAAATAAACATGTGGGCTTTGTTTTAGTTTGTTGTTGTTGTTGTTTTGGTTTGGTTTGATTTGGTTTTTGAGTTTGTTTATATAGTGAATTACTATGATTGATTTCTATATATTAAGCCATCACTGCATCTCTGGGATGAAGCCTACTTGATCATGGTGAATGATAGTTTTGATGTGGTCTTGGATTCGGATTGCAACAATTTCATTGAGTATTTTTGCATGGATGTTCATTAGGGAAATTGGTCTGAAGTTTTCTTTCTTAGTAGGGTCTTTGTGTGGTTTAAGTATGTGCATAATTGTGGCTTCACAGAATGAATTAGATAGTGTTCCTTCTGTTTCTTTTTAGTGGAATATCTTGGAGAATATTGTTATTAGGTCTTTTATGAAAGTGTGGTAGGATTCTACACTGAACCCATCTGGTCCTGGGCTCTTTTTGGGGGAGGCTTTTGATGACTGCTTCTATTTCTTTAGGTGTTATGGGATTGTTTATAAGGTTTATCTGATCCTGATTTAACTTTGGTACCTTATATTGTTTAGAAAGTTGTCCATTTCTTTTAGATTTTCCAATGTTGTTGAGTATAGAATTTGTAGTAGGATTTGATAACTTATTGAATTTCTTCACTTTCTCTTTTTATGTCTTCATTTCATTTCTGATTTTGTAAATTTGAATTTTCTCTCTGTGCCCTCTAGTTAGTCTGGCTAAGGGCGTATCAATCTCATGTTTTTTTTTTTTTTTTTTTTTTTTTTTTAAGTTCTTTGTATAGCTCTTTTTGTTTCTACTTGGTTAATTTCAGGTCTGAGTTTGATTATTTCTTGCCAAATACTCTTTCTAGGTATATATGCTTCTTTATGTTTTAGAACTTTCAAGTGTGCTATCAAGCTGTTACTGTATGCTCTCTTCATTTTTTGTTTGTTTGTTTTCTTGCTTGTTTGTTTGTTTTGTGGTACTCAGAGCTATGAATTTTCCTCTCAGTACTTAGTACTGTTTTCATTGCATTCCATAAGTTTGGGTCTGTTATTTCTTCATTTCTGTTACATTCTAAAAAATCCTTAATTTCTTTATTTATTTCTTCCTTGACAAAATTATCTGAGTAGAGCATTGTTCTGCTCCCATATGTATGTGGAGTTTTTGCTGTTTTTATTGTTATTCAAGACCAGCCTTATTCCATGGTGATCTGATAGAATGAATGGCAGTAAATGGATCTCTTATATGTATTGAGGCCTGTTATGTGACTGATTATATGGTCAATTTTAGAGAAGGTGCAGTGAGGTACTGAGAAAAAAGTGTGTTTTCTTGTTTTAGGATGAAATGTTCTATAAATGTCTGTTAAATCCATTTGGTTCATAACTTCTGTAAGTTTCACTATGCCTTTGTTTAGTTTCTGCTTCCATGATTTGTCCATTGATGAGAGCGGGATGTTGAAGTCTCCCACATTCTACATCAGCACACAGCCCTTCATTCACAGTGACATGAATGCAAAACCCAGAGACAACTGGTGTGCAGTCCAGTCAACTTGAGGGAAGTTTTCATGTTTGCATAGTCTTTCACTGGAAGTTTGAGCCTTTTTTTTACTATGACATTAGGGATGTCAGCATGTATAGAACTATATCTTGATTGATCAAGAGTAGTTCCAGTCCATAAATGTGGACTTGAACTATGATCAGCAGAGTTGGACTAAGATTAAACTCTGTGGTGCAGCTTTAAGCTCTGCTTCTCTTCCTCATCCCCTAATACCTCTTCCCATGTCCTCCTTTTCTGTTACTGTTGCCCTCACCTGTAGACAGAGGCCACCAGCTCAAACCAGCACAGATGCTCTCAACTGATGTGTGGCTTCTTTTCACATCAACTCCCTTTGCCGTAATAGATGCAGTGGAATCACAGTGTTTATGGGTACCAACCCTGATCCCTGCTCAATGTAACTTTTGTTTGTTTGTTTGTTTGTTTGTTTTATTTTCTTTACTAATAAAGCAGGGGTAGATTTCTTTAAATTACACAAACATACAAGGATTTTTTAAAAATGGAAACTTCTTTCATGTCATTCAACTAGAGCACTTCAGTTTACAAAGCATGGAAGCCAGCTGATTGACCGTGTGCAGATGAGATGCTTGCTTAGATCCTGTTTCAATCCTAGACCAGGGCTCCCGTACACAGAATTGGGCATCTTACTACCAGGAGACTTCTGTGTAAAAACTTTTTTTTTTAACTAAAAATTTGGCATTTGAAGATGTGATATTCATATGGGGTTTTGTCCACCACTGCTGAGATTGTAATATTAAAAATCATACTGGTCACTGGTAATTTAGTTAATCCCGAGGCAGTTGGCTTGCAGAAACACAGTTTCCAAAACCCAGGAAGCTGTTACAATGGTTTACGTTTTGGGACACCTCAAGTTTGGAGCACCACAGTTCAAAGTGTTAATACTTAGACTTCTGGACAGTATGCACAGCGCAGAGCCTCGGAGTATGTTTGTGTTATTTTGTTTAGCTTGAATAGTTGGAAAGAATGTGAGTTTCTGTCTGGAATAGAATGGTACATTACCACTTTTAGGTTTTAAAAAGTTAGAGTTATTCACATGAATCTCAGACGTGATTTTACTTTCATTCTAAACATAAGAAGCCATTGTCATAGCTTCAACCATTTTTCCTTTATTAAGTTTTTTTCTCCTTTAAGTTTTAAGGTGAATCAAATTACACACTACAGTAGTAGGATAGAATAAGCTTTGCTTTTATAGCACAGTTAAAACAATGACTTTTGAACTGTCTTAAATATTTTGATTTTATTTTACTAGTTGTGCTGCTTTGCAAAAAAAAAAAACTTAAAAACATTTGACTGTGTTTTTTTAAGTGTCAGTCACTTCAAGGTCGCACTGATGAGGAGACAGAGGTTGTCGTGATCTTAGTGATGGAATGCGAGGGTATTTATTGCACAAACTGTGGACTGCAGTGACACCCTTGAGTTTGGATGATGTGTAGTGTTTTTCTTTGCAGCATCTTAATGAAGATTGCGTTGAAGTACTTACGCAGTAACACATTAACTATAAAATTTAGTTTAGCACAGAGGGCAAAGGAGAGTTAAATTAATAACAAAATCAGTCTTTAAGTTATACATCTAAAATTTAGTATTCCTGTATGCACACCGTAAATAATGGGCAGCCTAGGTTCCATCTTGCTTTCTAATATTTTTATCCATGCGGTTGGCTTCTTACTGCTGTGTAGAGCTGAACTCGGAACCATATTTCTTTCCTTCCCTTCACTACGCTTTCTTTAGTGAGGGCACTGGGCAGAGTCTTCCACTGCTACCACTATATTCTTCACTCTGGGTTTACAGTGGCCGGTCTGTAAATACTTTACACAAAGATGACTGAATGCTAACACCACTTGCACTTAAGTGAAAACGCCCATTCTCATTAGCTGACAGTTTATCTCTGCATTGCTGGTGTCTTGATACAAGATGGAAACAGTGTTTCTTATCTAGAGTTTTGATGATCAGCAAGTTGAATGGACACTTTAGTTATTTAAATAGATTTTTGACAAAAAAAAAAACAGAAAAATGATTTGAGAGAAAAATAAATTCCATCTAGTTTAACAGATTTTTAAATGCTAACTGGAATCTAGCCGCTTAGAGAGTGCCGCCTAGCAGAAAATGTTTAATTTTAATTCCTTGTTAAAATGAGGCAATAATTTGCAAGATTTTTGTGTATATGTGTACAGTAAATTCTTTATATCTTTTTAGATCTAATTCGATATTTATGACAGCTTCTGTCATGTATGATATATTTTTGTGCATGTCTGATGTGACATTCCTAACTTTATGTAAAATAGTTACTTCTTAAATTTTCTTTCAACAGCTGGACTTATTTTTTTTTTTGTCTCCATTTAAACATCTTAATAGAGAATTTGTTACTGTTTATTAAAAGAATTGAGTTTGAGATTAATAAAAGCCAAAACTGTGTAAGTTTTCACACTTGTGTAAAAAAAAAATAGCACAGACCATGACTGGAAACTGAGAACTAGTAAACTTTTAAAGAGATTTTAAATGCATTGTTTAAGTTCTTTGGAAAATAATTGCTGATTTACTCTCATGCCAGCTTTTGTTTAACATGAAAAGACCCCAAGTCCTCAGACACTTTGCATGTTTTCATCATCAAGAATAATGACAACGATGCTTGTTCTGAGCTTGTTTGATTGACTTTAAGATAAGACATTAAACTTTTATTACCAGTTCTGTACCAACTAATGAATTACCTGTGAGTATATAGTGCTCATGTAAAAATAAAAGAACATATTTAATGATATCTGACTTTTTATGTGTATTACATTTAGTTCCTCTCCAAGGCGATTCTAAACAACTGCCTTGATATACCTCATTAATAAAGTGTTATCTAGCATTAAATTTAAAACTTGTATATAAAAATATTTCTATTTAGTTAATTTACCACAGACTTCAGATATCCTCACATTTTCAATATTGGTATGCAGTAGTGTGAAGAAAATCAAGATGGTGCTTCGTAATTTGAGTTCATACACTGATTATGAATTCTTTAGGACAATTCTCCAGTCTTCATTGTTGATGAGATATGGATATATATTTTTATGAAAAGTTTAATAAAACATAACTTTTAAAATGCAGCACAAAGGAGAAACATCTGGGAATGCTAAGGTTTGCTCTGACTAACGTAACGCTAGCCTATAATCATAGATCCCATCTGCCCCCAAACAAATTGCACTGTGACAAAAACTGTCTGCAAAAGGAAAGTCAAAATGAATATAATATTGGACTCAGTTTCAGTGGAGTGATCCAGAATAATAGTCAACGCAGATTAAACGGGATCTGACAACGAGGCAAGATATGACTGCTGGAGGCAAAGAGCTGCCCTGCTGCCAAAACGGAGCTGGAATCCTGTCCTGGAAAGAAGGGATGTCCAGAAGGAAGCCACACTGGGATTGGAAGCAGCCTTTTGCCCATAATGGTTAGTGATGTTAAAACCTCGGGACACGCTGAGGTTCAGACTGGGTAAGTCAGTGTTCCAGAGTGGCAGGGTGGGGTGATCTGGATGGTTTTGCTGAGTGGCAGGGAACTCAACATAGTGGAGAGAGACATTTGCCCTGATTCTTACCCTCCAACAAAATTAATTAGACACTTAATGCTCACTGTTCCAGTTTTCTTCCAAGTAGATCCACATAAGCACATTTACAACACAGAATTTGCAAGGATGTCAACCAAGGGTATCTTAGAAAAGAAGAAGCTAAAATGGAGCAGAACGGAAGTTGCAGAGCTGTGGGAGGTTTTTCAGAGGCAACTAAATCTTAGAGACAAACTTCAAAGCACAGGGGTACTTAACACATAGCAAACCACTACTTCAATTTGACATTACAGACTAAGTTATCTCTTTATTGTTATCTTTCCTTTGAAGTTGGATACATAGGTGCTACTTTTTGATGAGTTGAAGCTCACATTGTTAGTTACTAATGTGAACTTTTTACATATGCTATTATTAAAAGTTTATAAAATAATGACTACAGAGTAAATAATTCTAACTAAAGTAAATAAGTCTTCATATGCTTACAGGAGAAATATGTGAGAGATGTCAAATAATAACAGTAGTCATGTTGATGATGGTATTATATCTTATTTTTATCTTTTGATTTATTCCAAATTTTTATTATAAGTAACATACATACAGAATTTTTGCTGGATAAAATGTTATACATTTTGTTTTAAAATTCTCAGTGTGCACACATCTGAAAATTTAGGTTCACATGACTTATATCAATTACTCTTTCAGTCTTGAATCAGTCATACTCTAGTTATTCCCCAAAATGCCCCACCAATTCAGATGCCCACTATAAAATGTTCAATTCTCACTATAGCTCCCTCCAGAATTCAGAAGATACTCAAACTCATTATCTTCTTTTATTGGATATTTTACTTATTCATATTTCAAATGTTATCCCCTTTCACCTCTGAAGACTCCCTATCCCATACCCCTTCCTCTGCTTCTAATCCTACCCATCCACTCCTCCACCTACTCCCTCTTAACTCCCCGCCTGGCATTCCCTTACACTGGGGCATCCAGCCTTCACAGGACCAAGGGCCTCTCTTCCTGCTGATGCCCTACAATGCCATCCTCAATTACAGTTTCAGAGCCATGGGTTCTTCCATGTATACTCTTCGGTTGATGGTTTAGTCTCTGGGAGCTCTGGGGAGGTGGGTGGTTGGTTGAGATTGCTGTTCTGATAGAGTCGCAAACCCCTTCAACTCCTTCAGTTCTTTTCTAATTCCTCCACTGAGGACCCAGTACTCAGTCCAATGGTTGACTGTGAGCATTTGCCTCTGTTTTTGTTATGATCTGGCAGAGCTATATCTGTCAGGAGACGGCTATATCAGGCTCCTGTCAGAATGCACTTCTTGGCATCCGCAATAGTGTCTGGGTTTGGTGACTGTATATGGGATGGATCCCCAGGAGGGTAGGTCTCTGGATAGTCTTTCCTTAAGTCTCTGCTCCAAACTTCCTCTCCAAATTTTTTCCTGTGAGTATTTTGTTCTCGCTTCTAAGAAGGACAGAAGCCTCCCCACTTTAGTCTCCTTCTTGAGCTTCATGTGGTCTGTGAATTGTATCTTGAGTAATCCAAATTTTCAGACTAATATCCATTTATCAGTGAGTGCACACCATGTGTGTTCTTTTGTAACTGGGTTACTGCATTCAGGATGTATTTTCTAATTTCATCCATTTGCCTAAGAATTTCATGAAGTCATTGTTTTTAATAGCTGAGTAGTACTCCATTGTGTAAATACAGCATATATTTGAAATCCTTCCTCAGCTGAAAAGCATCTGGATTTGTTCTAGCTTCTAGCTATTATAAATAATGCTGCTATGAACACAGTGGAAGATGAGTCCTTGTTATATGTTGGAGCATCATTTGGGTATATGTCTTTGAGTGGTATAGTTGGGTCCTTAGGTAGAACTATTTTAAATTTTGTGAGGAACTGCCAGACTGATTTCCAGAGTGGTTGTATCAGCTTGCAATCACACCAACAATGGATGAGTGTTTCTCTTTCTCCCTATCCTTGCCAGCATCTGCTGTCACCTGAGTTTTTATTCTTATCCATTCTTACTGGTGTGAGGTAGAATCTTAAGGTTGTTTTGATTTGCATTTTTCTAATGACTAGGGATGTTGAACATTTCTTTGGGTGGTTCGTGGCCATTCAATATTCCTCAGTTATGAATTCTTTGTTTAGCTATTTCTTAATAGTGTCCCCATTTTTAATAGTGTTATTTGATGCTATGACGTTTAACTTCTTGAATTCTTTGTATATATTGGATATTAGCTCTCTATCAGCTATAGGATTAGTAAAATCTTTTCTCAGTCTGTTGATTGCTGTTTTTTCCTAATGACAGTGTCCTTTGCCATTCAGAAACTTTGCAGTTTTATTAGGTCCTATTTGTCTATAGTTTATCTTAGAGCATAAGTTATTGGTGTTCTGTTCAGGAAAATTTCCTCAGTGTTCATATAATTATGGTTCTTCCCACATTCTCTTCTATTAGTTTCAGTGTATCTGGTTTTATGTAAAGGTCCTTGATCCACTTGGACTTGAGCTTTGTACAAGGATATAAGAATGGATCGATTTGCAGTCTTCTATATGCTGAGCTCCAGTTGATACAACACCATTTGTTTAAAATGCTGTCTTTTGTCCAGCAGATGGTTTTAGCACCTCTGTCAATGACCAAGTGGCCATAGCTGTGTGGGTTCATTTCCGGATCTTCAATTCTTTTCCATTGATCTACCTTCCTGTCTCTGTACTAATACAATACAGTTGTTATCACTATTGCTCTGTAATACAACTTAAAGTTGGGAATTGTGATTCCCCTGGAAGTTCTTTTATTGTTGAGAATAGTTTTAGCTATCCTTGGTTTTTTGTTATTCTAAATGAATTTGCAAATCTTAAAATTAAAACAAAGACTTGTATTCCTCCAAGGACACTATACCAGCCTCATTATGAAGATGACCTCAATTTAGAGTCCAATGTTTGTGAATCTGAGAGGCACAAGAAAGGGTCCATTTTCAATGTTTCTAGAAGGAAAAAAAGATGTGAGAACTGGCTCGTGTGCCTGGACCACAATTGGTTTTGGCAAGTCTTTAGCTGTGAGGTCTTCAATAGCTCTGAGGCTCTTACCACAGAAAAATCATGAGTTTTAAAACACAAGAATTAAAGAACATATTGATGTAATTTTGGTTCAGGAGCATTTAGAGAAATGTATGTTTGTCTTTCAAGGTTTGCTAGCCTTAGGAACACTTCAGACCTATAATGAGACAATTTGCCTGGGAGTTTGTTCTACTGTCCCTAAATACTTGAATATTAACCACACCCAAATGAGCTTTAGTCATTTCCACTGTTCCATGGCCATGTACAGAAACATCTTTTTTATATTAAGAGAACTTTTATATCGAAACTACTCACATGAAAGGTGAAGTGATGGGAATTGTAATTCACTTAAATTTCATTGGAGAATTTTCTTTCAAATGATTATGTAGATTCTGATGAATACCTACTTCATTTTTTACGATGCATTTCCACATAATAATAGTCAGGAGTTTTTATTTGTAATTTCATCAATCCATTCTTCTCTTACTTTAACAAATGTGAAGAGTTATTTGTGAACATTCACGTTCATTGTTCCTGTAATCACAAAAACTAGTAAGTGGAATCAGTGTAGGTGTCCAACTGATACATGGATAGTGAAAATGTGGTGTTGTAAGACACAAAGTGAGTCTTAACTACTGGGAGACACCCCCTTCTAGTGATACAGTGAATGAAGCTCAATGCAATCTTTAGAGGTTTTCTGGTGTGTCGGGGTCAACATTCAAACAGCCCCTTGTGATGAATGACAGGAAAGCAACCCCTAATGACAATAATAAGCAGTTTATATTCTTTTTAGGGTTACAGGTTATATCATCAAGGGCATACTCTAAGCATATTGGCTAAACATATTGACCTTTAAATCTATTGGCTAGCAAGCATATGGCAGGCATATGAACTTTATCTTGGACCAGAGGGTCAGGTGACTATCAGTCAGAACATTCTGTGGTTTTTTTCTGCTCCTGGCCTGAACTGTGGGTGGAGAATTGAACTTGGCCTAGACTTGGCCTGAGGTGGTGGGTGTAAGGTTGGTGGAAGCCCCTTAGGGTCCTTCATCGTATAGACACAATGAAATTTTAGACAGCTGTAAGGAAAATGAAATTGTAGCAGGCTCCTCCAAAAGGTCCAGAACTAGCTAACCACAGGTTCTTGGTTCATTCAATTCTCTTGTCCACCTGTTTTCTTTCAGGTTAAAACCTCCCACTGGAGGGTAGCTTCCTGGGACACCGGAAGTGAAAGTAATGTGAACCAACAGATAGTTTAGGACACCTTGTTTCCCAGGAAGTGAAACAACAGGCGGCTCTTTGGGGAGGTAAAGCATAGCAACCTGCAGGGAAGATCCAATGGCACAAAAACTAAACAATTTAAATAGCTTCAGAAAGGCCCTGAAACAGACTAGATTTTCCCATCATCTCACCCATTTACATAGTCAGAGGAGCAAGGTTACAAAGGAAACTCCCGGGATAAACCCAGTCACTTAGAAGAAGCAGGGGCCAGCCAAACTACATAAATGAATGTAGAAGAGACAGAGACCAAGCGAATTAACTAAAGGAATCAAAAATGAATTGAAATACTGGACTACTTCAGTCACTTGACAAAGATGTACTTGAACCTGTTGAGTTGCCAGCAGACTGCGCAGTGTACTCTGCATATTCAACTTTTGTGAGCTGTCATTCATGCTGACGTTATCTTCAGTGATGCTGCTGTTAGTAGGACATTTCTATTTTTTTACAAAACCTCTTATCTGTAATAATAAACATAATAAACCAATTGGTTCATCAATGTGGACTTTTTTATGTATTCATAACAATCCATTTGTTTTGTTGTACATGATGAGTAGTTTACATCTGGAATTAACTAAAACCCAATTAACTGTGTGAATCAATGAAGGATATTGTTTTTCTTAATTAAATAATTTTAGTAGGAGAAAACACCTTTAATCTGGAATTTTTGAAGTAGAATGTAGTGGGCCGGCCTAATGTTGCTTATATTCTAATACTACTTTGGGGACCCTAAAACTGTTTGCTCCAAAGACAAGAGAATCTGCAAACACTGAAGGACCCTGCCCCCAGTTCATTCTGACTGGTGAAATAAGATGCTGACAGCCAATCTGGGATGAAGAGACATAGGCAGTTTTGAGGTTTTTATGGACTCAGAGAGGGGAGACCACAAGGAGAGGAGAAGAGGAAAGCTGCCATGGGATAAAGAATATGCAGCAGAAGAGAATGAAAAGCTGCCAAGGGTTATCTAAGCCATGTGGGCTGGCCAAATGGAGTTAAGAACAGTCAAGACAAAACATACCTTGGGCTATAGATCAAAAGGTAGATTCTAACAATACAAGGGTAGTCAGTTGCCCATCTATTGTGCTGCCCAAGGTATATTTAAAAATATTAAGGCTGTATGTGTCATTCATCCAGAAACATAGATGGTCAAAGGCAGGAAGAAATACTGCACAGAGATTTATTTTTAATTCGTATTTACTACAGATGGTGCCCAACTCATGAGCTCAAACCTCTGACCCTGAGACTAAGAGTCTCATGTTCCATATTTGAAGATTTATAACATTTTATTTACTAAAATTAAAAAGGAGGCATTGAGATTTTTATTTGCTACCATGGTGTAAGTTTTTGGAATATGTTCACCCTGTTATATAACAACTCCACTATATTTAAAATTCAATAATAATAAAATGAGTTTTTCTGAAACAATGTTGCAGATATCTGTCAATTATACTTCAGCAAATCTGATATAAACACTACTGACCTAAATAATATGTGTTCTCTTTCCTACCAGTGGAAATTTTGGTATTCTTACTAAAGATTGCTTCTTCATTCATTTGGGGATTGGTTTTTATTCACTTGCTTTCAGTCAGCTAGACGTTCTACATTTCTTCATTTATATGAGCTGATAGAATTTGAAGGCTGGGAATTGTCTGGATTATAGGGTCTATTATGTTGTGTCAAAGTGGTTTGTGTTTATTTCTGAGACCTTAATTCTTTTCCTTCTTTCAATTTATATGTATTCCCTGAGCAATTTATTTTGTGTTGCTATCAGCCACCAGAAGAAATGAAAAACTAATAACTTGAAATGTAAACTTATTCACACCATACACCCAAAATAAAATACCTATGAATATTCCCAACTAAGAAGATAAACTATTTCTAAATGAAAATTTTTTAAAGTATGAAGAAGGAAACTAAAGACAATAAAAGACAGAAATATCTCTTCTGTTATCACATAGGTAGGATTATTCTTAAAATAAATATATTACCAAAAATAAAGTAAAGATGTAATGGTATGTCTGCCAAATTCTTCACAGAAGTGGGAGAAAAATTCCTAAATATGAGTAAACATAAAAAATTCTCAGTAGCCAAAAACAAATACTTTATTAAAAAACACAATGGTGAAGTAAAACCATACTGAACTATCTAACATCAATAACATTCTGCTATCTAGCAGTAATACCAAAAACACCATGATATTGGTTTAAATAGGCATGTGCACTAATGGAATAGAGGAGCCAAAAACAAACCTGCACTGGCACCATTTAATTGTGGTATATTTACACAATGGAGTACTACTCAGCTATCAGAAACAATTATGAAATTCCTAAGAAAATGGATGTATCTAGAGAACATCATCCTGAGTGAGGTAACTCAGTCATAAAAGAACAGACATAATATGCAATTACTGATAATGGGATACTAATCCCAGAAAGCTCTGAACACCTCAAAAACAACTTACATACTATATGAAGTTCAAGAAAATCAAAGGCCAAGAAAATGAAAGCCTCAGTCCTTCTTAGGAAAAAAAATAAATATATAGCACCCTCTCAGAGTGTGGTACACCTGGATTTAAAATCATTAATAATTCAAGAGCTAAAAATATAGCCTTGTGGCAATTTTTGGTATTCAAAGATCATTATGCTTAATCTATACTCACCAAGAAAACTGACTGTTTCCATGTTACATTCTGTCCTCCATGTACTTCATGCTTATGGCAACCAGTGGGATTTTAATGCATGCTATGAAACCTCTAAAAGAATTAAGTACTGAAAAAAATATATTCATATAGTGTTATTTCAAAATGCCTTTAAAAATCTGTATATGTACCCCTTTAAAAAAAAAAAGTTGTAAGAGAGAAAAAAAAAAAAACGAGTGCCAAAACATACATGGTAATAAAAAGATAGACTCTCCAACACATGGTGTTGGAAAAATGAATATTTACACATACGGAAATGAGCATAGATTTCTTGTCTCCCAGGTGGTATAATTGCCAGTACTAAATATATCAAATACCTAAATGTAAATCTCAAAACTTTGAAAATGTAATAACAATCATGAGAGAAGCATTTCATGATATTAGTACAGGTAAGGGTTTACTAAATGGTAAATTCTAATGTTTCAAGAATAAAAAGAATTGGCATGTAAAACTGCACCGAATTTCAAAAGCTTCTAATACCAAAAGTGATTAAGAGACATTCTAGAGTGAAGAAAATCCTTTACCCGCTATTTATTTTACAGAGGACTAACATCTAGAACACATATTAAGCTAAAAAGCAAAAGAAAAGGAAATAATCTAGTCCTAGTTAATCAAGTACTCTAGAAAGATATTTATATTAGCAAAGAGGTGCAAATGTCTAATAAATATTTGAGGAAACATACAACCTCCTTAGCCACGGGAAAACTGAAGATAAAAATGACACTAATATTCTATCTGACCCCAGTCAAAACTGCCATTATAATGTTATTACTGTCAAATAACCGTTAATGACAGTGGTGGTAGGGGAATGGGGTTGTCCTTATACACTGGGAATGAAGGTACAAGCCAGTAAAATAACAGAATATACTGTAAAGGTTTCAAAATTGTAAATGCCAAATGATGCATCTGTAGACATTTTGAGGATGTACCTTAAATAAAAACATAGGCAATATACATAATATAAACACATTATTTTTAACTACTTAGTTAAACACAGTATCCAAGCAGTGTTCGTTGATGATAGATAGATAGATAGATAGATAGATAGATAGATAGATAGATAGATAGATGATAGATATACAGACATAGATATAGATATAGATACAGACATAGATGTAGATGTAGATGTAGATGTAGATATAGATATAGATACAAATACAGATATAGACATAGAGATAGAGATAGATATAGATATAGATATTTATAGATAGATACATATATATTCATATATAATACACACATATAATTTATCATATAGGGCATATATTAAATATACATACATCTATGAATAACATTGTATAGATACAGGGAAAGACAAATAATATAATTTGCATAAAAATAGATATAGTAGAGATCATCATACTGAGGGAAGTAAGTTAGTTATAAAAATAGATAACTCCCACCTTTGTATAAACTATGATTAAATACAAAGTAAAATAGGGATAAGTATGTACAATCACACAACGGAATAATTGGGCCTTTACTTCATTTTCAGTACCACCTTGTAATGAATTCTTTCAGAACTTACCTATAAGAAGCAGTTAATAAAACAAGCCTCATCTGAAACCTGCCAATATTCACCATGTTTGCCTATAATAATGTTACAGTATGACCTGTAACAGCTAGAAAGTAGAAGTGTGTGTCTTCCTCATTTTCACTGCTGGTTGCTCCCTATTCCTAATGCTATGGCATTTCCTGCACCATTTAGCAGCTTTCTTTTATTGGGGCATACCAACATTGCCTTGAACATTTCCTCCATTGCCTGTAGTCTCCATTTCTTCCAGTTATATGTAAAAGAAGTTTTCAAAAGTATAACATTTAGTGATATATATACACATATGTGTGTGTGTGTGTGTGTGTGTGTGTGTGTGTGTCATCATAGCTGATGTCTGTGTCTATTCTTCATCACTCCTGTCAGTTTGTGCTTTTGATGTTTACAAAATGGAGTTTTAGTTTTCTGTGAATTATCATATTCAACTGAGTTTTACATATAAAAGTAGCTCTATGTACATTTGCCCAGACCATGCACAAGATAGCAATTCGATGATACACATTCAGTAGAATGAGTGTCTTGTAAAACTGTCATTAGTGTATTTCCATTCTTAAATGATAATTTGTACAATTAAATTTGTGTTGGTAATGACACAACACACTTCCTGCTTTAGAACTAAAAACTGTATTTAGTTTTGGAGTTGTGAACAACTTTGCTGTCCTCTCCAGAATGGATTTTCCATTTCCATCAAAAGAAATGGATCACTATGCCAGTCTCCAAGTCCTCTTGTTGTTTAGGGTATTTTTATAATCTATTATTTGATTTCATTTAGACTTTACCTAAAATGAACTTGAACAGCTGGGTCATGTCCATAGGCAGGAGACAAATATATTGCAAAGCCTAGAGCTACAAATTTTATTTAAACAGGTTCAATAACTCTTTCCTGGATCTATACACATAAGTTTACATAAGAACAGAGTTTGACTGTTAAGCTCTCATTATCTTAGAAATTATATCCTTGCATTCATTTTGATGATGAATTTTTCTGCTATAATAAAGCTCTGTTTCTCTAATATTTTAGTAATGCTGTTATTTAAATTTTAGCTCATAAAATATATAACATAAGTGCAAAAACCTAATTCACCTTCTGGTAGAAATTTTGCATAACTCTATTAGTATTTCAGACATTAAATAATGTTTATTTAGTAACTGAATATATTTTGAGATTATATTTTTAAAAGCCATCCTTGCAAATAATTTTGTCTGTTTAAATGATACAAACATTAAACATTTTCCTTACAATTATTCTTAAGAGAAATTTTTAAGTTATTATGATATAACAGTACATTAATTTACTCTATAAACAGTATTCATATTAAAAGGCAGAAGAGAATGTGGGATAGCTAACTTACCATTCTAAACTCATCTTTTTGAAGATAATGAAATTGAAATTTTTCACTTTACTGAACTCTGGTGGAATCAACAGCATACTTACAACTTACTGTATGTGTCAGCAGACAGTTAATAAGAATGACTTAACAATTTTATTAAACTTTTCCATATCTATGGTTTCACATTCAATTGATAAAATCAATTTTGAGAGCTAACAGCACTGGGTAGCTATGTAAGAAGGCATGAACAAAGGTCGGATTCACCTAAAGAAACATTTTACTTTATAGATCACAACAATCTTTGTCTAGATTCTTCATGCTTTTCTTTCTTTCTTTTTCAATTGATATTATTCTTTTGAAAGAGGTTCTTGCGGTGTCTTTCAATTTGAGTTCAGTTTCAAAGATCTTTCTGCTGTAGCCTTCGAAGTAGCAGTGGCTACTCACAAGCACTACCATGTCTGACTATGCTTTAAATCTTTAAAGTCTATTTGAACCAATATATCTAGAAAGAAACAATGGAATTTCCTCAGGAAACTATCCTTGATTCTCATGGCATTTTCATGGAAAGAGAAAAGAACTTAACCTTATAGTAGAAATTCCCAATGGAAGATGACATATGTGAAACACAATTTTCTACAAGCTCATTCATCTCTTCGTTCCTACTTCTACAACTGTCAAGAATGCCCCAATTTTAAGGCCCGTGTTTTAGAAAAATGTCATTCTTGGGGTGTGTGTGTGAAAATTAACTTGCATAGACATATAGAATAATCTGGCTTTCTCCAGGATGTCACTCTCTGAAAACAGGAAAGCGATCATTTATTTCTATTCTCCTGAAGCATGTCGCCTCATTGTAAACCAGCAATAAGATGCTTATGGATTTAAGTTGAAAGACCATTCTTTGAATAAAGGCTCTGTAGCCTAGTTTTCCTCTAGCTACCCCTTCCCACAGGGGTCAGAAGAACTAGGCAGAATGTATAACTAAAACTCTACCTTAGGTCCTCCAAACTTTGGAGTTGTTTCCCCAATCGACCTGAATTCACTTGAGGTTCCTCTGCACTCTTACCTCCAAAGAGTGGGTCATGCTGAGCATCTCTCTACACAGACAGCTAGGATGCATGGACTTGGCTAGACTGATTTATACAGAAAAAGCATCAATGGGATTGGCTGAAAAGATAGATAGTTTCTTGTGTATTAGTAACTTTCAAGCAATAAGACCAGCCAGAAAAATAAAAAAACACAGCCCCATTTGGTGTTTCTTTTTTTTTTTTTTCTTTCTTTCTCAGAACTCTCATCTAGGACCCTGAAAATGCTCTGAGAAATCATGTATACAGGTGTAATATGTACAAATATGCTAGAAGGAAAAACAAATCAAAGAGATTTTAAATCAAAGGGGTGCTTTTAAATTTACACAACTTTTGAAGGTATATATCTTATTGTTTTTTCTTATATTGCAGTGTATTGGCCTGTTAACTTAAGTGTGGATTCCTCAAAAGATGGCCCTGTAGCTGTAGCTGCAGCTTATTGTGAGCAGTCACCTATGAGTGCAATGAACTTAATTCTTCTACAACTTCAGTGTGTCATTTCTGCACCCCCAGAAACATACCCAACATTCTAATGCATTAACTTGTCATTCTTTATGAATGTTGACTTAAATTACTTTAGGTTTTCAGAGTGCAGATGATGTTATATTATTTTTCTGCCTTTATGTTCTAAGCTAAATTCTGATCTTTATTATGCTATTTTGAAACACAAATAGCTCCTCTGATTTTCTCCTAACTGTACATGTCCTCTAAAAGTATCCCTGTTAGCATTGATCATTTCCTCCACTTTCCTACAACTTTTAGTGTTTCACCTGAGTAATGAAATCTCTTAACATAAACTTTCAGCTCCCTCTACAGTCCTCACTATATCATTTGATTTATTTCCATGTGTCGAAGACATTATGCAATATTCTAGTCTTTCACAATTTAATTTTCGGTTGACTATAAGTACATATCGATTTCTCCTTTTACCTTTTCTTCTCCTATCCCCTTGATTATGACATTGACAGTCACTACATCTGATCAGTGTAGTTCTTCAAACCACCCAAGGAAGTATCTATCACATAGCAGATAGTGGAGGAAGGCACTGTCCTATTTAAATCAACAGCATAAAATTAGGCTCTACAGTATAAGGATAAAAGTCATAAAGAAATGACTGGCAGAATACTTGAGTTATTTTTGTTTATTTGGTTTTTTGCTTGTTTTTATGTTTTTGTGGTTGTTTTTGGTTGGGTGTCTGGTTGGGTTTGGGGGATTTTTGAGACATGGTTTTCTTTGTGTAGCCCTGGTTATCCTGGAATGCACCCTATAGACCAGGATGGTGTCAACTAAGATCTTCCTGCCCCTGCCTACCAAGTGCTGGGATTAAAGGCCCATGCCTTCACCTCCTGGCAGAAAACTTGTGGTTTTTAAACCTAATTTTAATGATAAGCATAGATTTGCAACTAGTCTGTAAGAAGTAGAATCATTTCTTGTGGAACAGTGTAAAGCAGGATGTCAAACTAAAATCTTTAACAACGGCTGATAGAAAACTAGTAATCAAGCCTATAGAGACCTCAGAATGGAAAGTCGTTTTTGATTGCCCTTGTCATTGTTTCCAGGACTGGTGTCTTCAATTTCAAATGTGTTATTTTAAGATCCGAAGTTATCCTGAAACTGCTGAATTCTCTTTTTATATGTTCATTTGCTTCCCATTCCAGCTAGTATTCACTTATTCAGCTTCCATAAAACCCTAATAACTATTTAAGATAGTTCTGTGTCCCTGGCTCTTCTGACCATCATAAGTATGGGTTTGAAAACTGAACTTGACTTCTGTGCAAACAGCTCCCCACCCGAGCCCATCCCCACTAATTGCTAAGGAGCAGCAACTGTCTCCATCATTTATTTATGATGTACTTCCATCATCTCCCCTAGGAAATAAAATAGCTGCTATTGATCAAATTGTATTGAACCATTGTCACTACCTCCTCTTCAAGCTAGACCCGTCTGACTTAGTGAATGTAAGAGGAAGAAGTGAATCCAGTGTGATTTCAGTGGGATTGGTTAGACCCAATGTGCTTCAGTCTCAAGTTGTCAATTATATTACAATCCTGACTCATCTTGAAAGAGCTTATTTTTAAAGATGAGAAGGAGTAGGAAGCTGAGGTAGAGGAAAAGAAGGAGGAGTGGAAAGAGAGATGTATCAATTAGTAGCTCACGTGGACATGTAGGGGGAAAGGAGGAACACTTATTCACTGTTGGTAGAAAGGAAAACTGGTACAATCAGGATCAATGTCTGTGTAAATGCTGCAAAAAATTAAGAATAGAACTACTGTAAGTCCCTCTGTACTTGTCTATGGCATATCCCCAAAGGATTCTACTGGAGTTGTGCCTGCTTACCCATGTTTACTATTGCTCTATTCACAAGAGAAAGCACATGGAAGCAACCTAATTTCCATCAACCCATAAGCACTACTGATCCACAGTGGGATTGTACTCAGCTGCAGAGAAAAAATCAAAATTTAAACAACAGTGAGGGGAACTTGCAAAAACTAAATTGAATGAGGTAACTGCAGTCCAGAAAAAAACAAAGTCCTATGTGCATGCTAGCTTAGAATCTCTAACTCTGTATGATCTACTTAGAATACAGTAAAAGGGTAATTAAGGAAAAACACAAGTGCTAGACATGGAACATCTGAAGTCAGAACTTAAAAGGGACCTAAAGAGTTTGGGAATGTTCACAGGAATGGGCAGGAATTATATAAGAGTAATGAATATATATATATATATTCATTAGTAAAAAAATAGAAAAAAGCATAAGAGAGTAAGAAAAGAGAATTAGCTAAAGAAAACCTATTTCACCCTTTATATTTTGATAAAAATAAGGTTATTTAAAATAGAACCAATGTATGTTGATATAGTGACTATTCTTAAAATTTGATGAATTCACTGAGCTGCCAACTGTATAGAACAGAACATAGATCTGAGAAACACAATTCAGACTCTAAAGACAAAAAGCAATGTTCCATTCTGAAAACTTCTCCCAATGTCGTTAAAGAATAGAAAGTCACTTCTTTAACATTTAGAATTGTCCAGGCTGCATGGTAGATCCTTGGATTTCAAAGGCAAACATAAGTCTCTAAACCTGGTCCCTTATCTTGTTTCCAACTTTTTAAAAGAAATAGACATTAGTATTGGGGTGGGGGTTTCACTTGGTTATGGAAGACCTCTTAAGTTGCAGATACTTCAATCCCACTTAGAAGGGGAAAGAAAATAATCATGTGAGTCAGGGGGAGGAAGGGACCTGGAGGAGGGAAAGGAAGGGAATGGAAAAAGGGGGCAGGATCAGGTATTAGGGGAGGCAGGAGTGAAGCCCAGAGGACAAAAAAATATGCAGCTGTGGGGTGTGGGTAGTGGGAAGAACCTCTAGAAAGTACCAGAATCCTGGGATGTGAAAGGGTCCCAGGACTCAATTAGCTGAAATGTCCAAAAGTGGGGGAGATAAAACCTGAAGAGTTCACCTCCAGTGAATAGACAGGGCTCCCAGTGGTGGGGTGTAATCAACAACCAATCTTCAAATGTTTTGATCCAGAATGTCTAAAGGAAACGAAGGGACAAAAATAGAACAGAGGGTGAAGTAAAGGCCATCCAGTGACCGGCTCAACTTGGGATCCATCCCATGTATGAGCACCCAACCCTGACAGAATTACTAATGCCATGTTGTGTTGGAGACAAGTCTAGCATAGCTGTCCTCTGAGAGGCTCTACCAGCAGCTGACTGAGACACACAAAGATAATTACAGCCAACCACTGGACTGATGTCAGGAACCCATATGGAAGAGTTAGGAGAATTGAAGGAGCTGAAGAGGATAGCAACCCCATAGGAAGAACAACAGTATCAACTATCTCAGATCCCTCAGAGCTCCCAGAGACTAAGCCACCAACCAAAAAGCATGCATTAGCTGTATCTTTCACTGTCTCCCTCCTCTAGCATAGATGTAGCAGAGGACCACTTGCCTGGCCTTAGTCAGAGAGGATGTACCTCTAATCCTGTAGAGACTTGATTTCCCCATGGAAGGGTGATGCTGGGGAGCGGAAGTGGAGATGAAGTCCCTGAGAGAGTGGGTGAGGAAGCACCCTATCAGAGGCAAAAGAAAGGAGAGTGAAGAACTCAGGGAGACAACTAGGAAGGGGGCAGCATTCAGAATGTAAATAAATAAAATAATTTAATAAAAAAATAAACATTAATAAGGTTATTGTATCAGATGAATGAAATTAATAAGCTACTCAGAACACTGAAACACAGGGAGTATTAGTTATTGACTTTAGTTGATGTTACCTAGTTATTAAATTGCTAGAATTATATAATCCTCACAGCAATACCTATACATTCTATTTGTTGCTATATTGCTATCTTTTATCTTTATAGTCACTGCCATTTGCTGTCTTACCACGACTTTAATTTCTGTTTATCTCATTATCATTTTATTTAGGCACATTTGTGGTCATTTTTATGGCCTTCCTTTTCTGTAGCTTTCTGGTATATTTCTTGAGCCTTCTATAAATTTTGTTTTCCATTCTGAAGAAATAAATATATCCTCTTTTACACTCTGTATTGTTTTATTTTTCATGTTTATGTCTGCAGCCCTCGTGAACCTGCCAAATTGCCATAGGAAACACAGATCAGTTCATCAAATATTATTTATTACAGAAAAACAGAACAAAGTTTCAATCATTGTAATGTTTTGTATAGAAGACTCTTCAGGTGATAAAAATATTAGAATCTTTAATGTTGTAGAGAAAAGCATGTGTAGAGCACCAAATGGATCATATAAGGAAGAGAGGTCAGAACAAATCAGAGAGGGTGTGCATTACTGGGAAACTAATAGACTGCAATCTAACCTAAGACCAGAGCCAGTAATACAAATATTTATTATGACCATTTTCAATGCATACTACTTACCAGGAACCTGGCATGTAATGTTTAGAGCATTTCATTCTTATACAGGAAGCATATATATACATATATTAAGTCACATGCACATATATTAAATGTATGTTACTTCATAAAACTACATATACCTACACTAATTAAGTTAATCCACGGAGAGTTTTTGTGTAAGATTAATACCCAAGTACATATTTTATTATCTAGTACAGTGATATTTAATTCAACAACTAATTTCCATATTTTTTCTTGGCTTTAAGATCTTACTCAGGAGCCTGGCCTACCTGCCAGGCAGAACGGCGGCTCATAGAGGCTGAGCAACTGGTGAGTGGGAGACCAAGACCGCAGGGGAGCAGAGAGATCTCTGTGGAGTGCACACGGAAAGTACACACCATACCTTTCTTTGCCCCACCCTGTCCGATTCAGCGATTGGGAACAGAAAATTAGAACTTCTGTTCCCACCCGGAGGCGACTTCCGGACGCAGAGCGGAGCCTGGGCTACCTGCCAGGCAGAACGGCGGCTCATAGAGGCTGAGCAACTGTGATTGGGTACAGAAAATTAGAACTTCTGTTTCCACCCGGAGGCGACTTCCGGACGCAGAGCAGAGCCTGGCCTACCTGCCACCCGGATCAGTGGCTCATTGAGGCTGAGCAACTGGTGGGTGGGAGACGTGGGCTGCAGGGGAGCAGAAAGATCTCTGTGGAGTACACACGGAAAGTGCACCCCCTGCCTTGCCCTGCCCTGCCGTGCCTGATCCAACAAACAGAAACAGAACGTTGGAACTTCTGCTCACACCCGACGACTCTGAGGCATAAAACAGGGCTCGACCCATCTGACACCTTAACCAGTGGAGAACCAGGGACACAGAGCAGATACAAGGGAAAGGCAAGAACATATCACTGACAACAAAATGGCAAGAGGAAAGAGAAAGAGTATATCCCAAGGAAACCAAGACAATCTAGCAACACAGAGCCCAGCTCTCCCATAACAGCAAACATCGGAATTCCAAACACTCCAGAAAAAGAAGACACAGACCTGAAATCATGCCTCAAGATGCTGATATAGTTATTTAAACAAGAAAGGGAGGAAAAGCAAAAAGATTCAGAAGCTTTTAAAGAAGAAACAAAAAAAACAGTCAAAGAACTCAAAGAACTAGAGGAAAATAGAACCAAAGAAATAAAAAGATAAAAGAGGGAAATTAAAACAGAGATTGACACAATAAAGAAAACACTAAAAGAGATAACCCTAGAGTCAGAACACTAAAAAAAGAAATCAGGAGTCACAGAAGCAAGCATTTCCAATAGATTACAAGAGATGGAAGAGAGAATCTCGGGGGCAGAAGACAACATTGGAAACATAGACAAAACAGCCAGAGAAGATGCAAAAAACAAGAAGCTCCTAACCCAAAATGTCCAGGAAATCCAAGACACAATGAGAAGACCGAACCTAAGGATAATAGGAATAGAAGAGGGAGAAGAGTATCAAATAAGAGGCACAGTAAATATCTTCAACAAAATCATGAAAGAAAACTTCCCTACCCTTAAGAATGAGATGACCACGAGCATAAAAGAAGCCTTCATAACTCCAAATAGGTTGGACCAGAAAAGAAATACCTCCCGACACATAATAGTAAAAACATCAAGCACCCAAAGTAAAGAAAGAATACTAAAAGCAGTAAGGGAAAAAGGTCAGGTAACATATAAAGGCAGACCAATCAGACTCACACGCGATTTGTCAACAGAGACTATAAAAGCTAGAAGAGTCTGGACAAACATCATGTACTCCTTAAGAGAGCACAAGTGCCAGCCCAAGCTGCTATACCCAGCAAAACTATCAATCACCATATATGGAGAGACGAAGATATTTCAAGACAAATCAAAGTTCACACAATACCTGACCACAAACCCAGCACTACAACGAATTATAGGTGGAAAACCCAATACAATGAGGGGAAAATACAGCCTAGTAAGAACAAGAAAACTCCTAAACAAGAAAACTAAAAGAAGAAAAAAACACAGACACAACTCAACCCAAAAAAGCGATAATGGCAGGAAACAGAAACAACTATTCCTTGATATCTATTAACATAAATGGTCTCAACTCCCCAATAAAGAGACATAGTCTATCAGACTGGATACATAAACAAAATCCAGCGTTTTGCTGCATACAGGAAACTCATCTCAGAGACAAAGACAGACACTATATCAGAGTAAAAGGGTGGGAAAAAAACTTCCAAGCAAACAGCTCCAAGAAGCAAGCTGGAGTGGCTATTCTAATATCGAATAAAGTAAATTTCCAACCAAACGTTATCAAAAAAGATAAGGAAGGACACTTTTTACTCATTACCGGGGAAATCTGTCAGGAGGAACTCTCAATCCTTAACTTATATGCTCCAAATAAAAAATCACCCACATTCATAAAAGAAACCCTACTAAAGCTCAAAAAATACATTTCACCCCACACAATAATAGTGGGAGACTTTAATGCCCCACTCTCACCAATGGACAGATCATGGAAACAGAAACTGAACAAGGACACTGCAAAACTAGCAGAGACTTTGAACCAACTAGAATTAATAGATATATACAGAACATACTATCCTAAAGTAAAAGAATACACCTTCTTCTAACCACTCCAAGGCACCTTCTCGAAAATTGACCACATAATTGGACACAGAACGAGCCTCCATCGATATAAGAAGATTGAAATACTCCCATGCATCCTCTCAGATCACCATGGGCTACGGCTGGTCTTTAACAACAACAAAGACAACAAAAAGCCCACATACACATGGAAACTAAACAATGCTCTGTTAAAGGATAGCAGGGTCAAAGAAGAAATAAAGAAAGAAATTAAGGATTTTCTAGAATTCAACGAAAACAAAAACACAACATACCCAAACCTATGGGATGCAATGAAAGCAGTATTGAGAGGAAAACTCATAGCCCTAAGTGCTTCCAAAAAGAAACTGGAGAGAGCTCACATCAGCAACCTCAGAGCACAGCTAAAAGCCCTAGAGCAAAAGGAAGCAGATATACACAAAAAGAGTAGACGGCAAGAAATAATCAAACTTAGGGCAGAAATAGACCAAATAGAAACAAAAAGAACCATTGAAAAAATCAACAAAACCAAGAGTTGGTTCTTTGAGAAAATCAACAAGATTGATAAACCCCTAGCCAGACTAACTAGAGGGCAAAGAGAGAGTATCCAAATTAACAAAATCAGAAAGGAAAGTGGGGACATAACAACTGAAACTGAGGAAATTCAAGAAATCATCAGATCCTACTACAAAAACTTATACTAAACAAAATTGGAAAATCAGGAGGAAATGCATGAATTCCTAAACAGATACAAGATCCCAAAGTTAAACCAGGACCAAGTAAACCATCTAAATAACCCTATAACACCTAAATAAATAGAAGAAGTCATCAAAAGCCTCCCAACCATAAAAAGCCCAGGTCCAGACGGGTTCAGTGCAGAATTTTATCAGACTTTCATTGAGGAGATAACACCAATACTCGCCAAACTATTTCAAAAGATAGAATCAGATGGAATATTACCCAACTCATTTTTTGAGGCTACAATAAGCCTCTTACCTAAGGCACACAAAGACCCTACAAGGAAAGAGAACTTCAGACAAATCTCACTTATAAACATTGATGCAAAAATACTCAACAAAATCCTTGCAAAACGAATTCAAGAACACATCAAAATGATCATTCATCATGACCAAGTAGGCTTCATCCCTGGGATGCAGGAATGGTTTATCATAAGGAAATCTATCAACCTAATCCACCATATAAACAATCTCAAAGACCAAAATCACATGGTCATCTCACTAGATGCTGAGAAAGCATTCGACAAAATCCAACACCCCTTCATGTTAAAAGTCGTGGAAAGAACAGGAATCCATGGCCCATACTTAAACATAATAAAAGCTATATACAGCAAACCAACAGCCAACATCAAACTTAATGGTGAGAAACTTGAAGCAATCCCACTAAAATCAGGGACTCGACAAGGCTGCCCACTCTCCCCCTACCTATTCAACATAGTACTGGAAGTCCTGGCTGGAGCAATTAGACAGCAAAAGGAGATCAAGAGGATACGAATCAGAAAGGAAGAGATAAAAACATCACTCTTTGCTGATGACATGATCGTATACTTGAGTGACCCCAAAAATTTCACCAGAGAACTCCTACAGCTGATAAACAAGTTCAGCAAAGTGGCTGGATACAAAATTAACTCAAACAAATCAGTAGCCTTCCTGTACTCAAAGGACAAACGTGGAGAAAGAAAATAGGGAAAATGTACCCTTCACAATCTTTACAAAAACTATGAAATACTTGGTGTGACTCTAAATAAGCAAGTGAAGAACCTGTATGACAAGAACTTCAAACCTCTAAAGAAAGAAATTGAGGAGGATCTCAGAAAATGGAAAGTTCTCCCATGCTCATGGATTGGAAAACTCAACATCTTAAAAATGGCCATCCTACCAAAAGCAATCTACAGATTCAATGCATTCCCCATCAAAATTCCAAACCAGTTCTTCATGGAATTGGAAAGATCGATGTGCAATTTCATATGGAATAACAAAAGACCTAGAATAGTGAAATCCATCCTCAACAACAAAAAAACATCTGCGGGAATCACTATCCCTGCTTTCAAGCTATATTACAAGGCAATTGTGCTGAAAACTGCATGGTACTGGTACAGAAATAGGCATGTGGATCAATGGAATAGAATAGAAGATCCAGAAATGAGCCCTCATGTATATGGTCACCTGATCTTTGACAAAGGAGCAGTAAACTTTCAATGGAAAAAGGACAGCCTATTCAACAAATGGTGCTGGTCCAACTGGCACTCAGCATGCAAAAGAATGAAAATAGACCCATTCTTATCTCCTTGTACAAAGCTCAAGTGTAAGTGGATCAAAGATCTCCACATTAAACCAGATACACTGAAACTATTAGGTGAGAAAGTAGCGAAAACCTTAGAACACATAAATACAGGAGAAAATTTCCTGAACAAAACACCAATGGCTCAAGCTCTAAGATCAAAGATTAACGAATGGGACTTAATTAGATTGCAAAGTTTCTGTAAGGCTAAAGACATCGTCAAGAAAACAAAACGGCAACCAACAGAATGGGAAAAGATCTTTACCAACACCACATCAGATAGAGGCCTAATATCCAAGGTGTACAAGGAACTCAAAAAGCTAGACACCAGAGAATCAAATAACCCTATTAAAAAGTGGGGTACAGAGCTAAACAAAACGTTTTCAGTTGAGGAACACCGAATGGCTGAGAAATACCTGAGGAAGTACTCGACATCCTTAGCTATCAGGGAAATGCAAATCAAAACAACCCTGAGATACCACCTCACACCAGTTAGATTGGCCAAGATCCAAATCTCAGATGACAGCAGATGGTGGCGAGGCTGCGGAGTAAGAGGAACACTTCTCCACTGTTGGTGGGGTTGCAAGCTAATACAACCACCCTGGAAGTCTGTCTGGCGATACCTCAGAAAATTGGATATAGTACTACCTGAAGACCCAGCTATTCCACTTCTGGGCATATACCCCAGAGACACTTCAATACACAACAAAGATATATATATGCACCACAATGTTCATAGCGGCTCTATTTATAGTAGCCAGAAGCTGGAAGGAACCCAGATGTCCTTCAGAAGATGAATGGATACAAAAATTGTGGTACATATACACAATGGAATACTACTCAGCCACCAGAAATAATGACTTAACCAAATTCTTAAGAAAATGGCTGCCACTAGAGAATATCATCCTGAGTGAGATAACCCAGTCACAAAAGAACAGACATAATATGCAGTCTTGATAGTGGGATGCTAACCCCAGAGGCTTGCACTCCCCCAGAAATAACTCACAGACTGTATGAAGTCCAAGAAATAAAGAAAACAAAAAAAAAAACATTATTTACAAAACTAGAAGACTTTGACTATTTCCATGTTGCGTTTTGTTTTGCATGTACTTTATGCTTATTGTAACTATTAGGTTTTCAATGCATACTGTCAAGCCCTTGAAAAAAATCAAGTTCTGACGAAAAAAAATATATTCACATGGTTTTATGTAAAAATTATTTCAATGTCTGAAAAAACATTACTGACAAAAATGTATAATTTTAAGCAAAAAATGTTTAAAATTTGTACATTTATCTTTGCTTTGTAAAATAAAGTCGTTTAAAAAAAGAATAAAAAAAAAAAAAAAAAAAAAAAAAAAAAAAAAAAAAAAGCTTTGCAGCATCTGAGCAAGACCAAGGCCACAGGCAACACCAGATTCCTGGCTTTATGTTTTCTAAGTCACTGAGACATATATTTTTAAGAATTTAAATATTAATCCCTAATGCTTTGTTCCAGGCAATGATTATGAAAGTTAGGTTTAAAAAAAAATAAAAAGAAAAGCAAAACAAACAAAAAAAAAAAACAAAAGATCTTACTCAAACATAAAATAAAATGGAAAAAAACTGATATTAACCTTTTTATGCTTTGAAATAGTAAAAAAAAATTGTTAAAATAACTAAACATAATGGGCACTGGCCTTTATGTGTGAAGAACTTAATAACAAAAGATAACAACCTTTTAAATGTGAAGACCCCAATCAGAAAACCTTAGGCCAATAAACAGACCTGATGTCCAAGTCTCATGTAGGGTTCTATCTCACAAAACAGCTAGTTAATAGTCGAAAATGGTAAGACAAATTTGAATACCACAATGATGGCTTTTTAAAACATAAGCTAACTTGCTTTTCTTCCTGCTTGTTTTACTGAATATCATCCTTGGATGGAAGAGATGCATGGTTTTCTAAATACACAATTTGGTTAAATTGTAGGGTCTAACATCAGCATATATCTGTGTGGTTTTGAGACAGCAAAGTCTGAATGAGCTCTTTAGCCCTCTAAACTTTGGAAAGCAAGCTACTGGAAGGTGCCCATGAGCCAGACTGTTATACTTCTCTGTTGCATATTAAAACTTTGGCATGTGTCAGACAGCTCAGTAGAACTGAAACCAGTGCAATCAAAATGAAACATGAACTTGTGTTTAATGTCACTTAGGTCTGATTCATTTCCCCTCTATTCCTCTACAATCATTCTGAGGCTTGTCATTTGTATGTCTTAAAATATATACACATTGGTCCTTGAGCTTCATGACTTGAAAAAAAAATCTATAAATAGCTTTGCTAAATATACTATTCATTACATCAAATTATAAAATATTTCAAGCAAAGGAAAAGCCCAGAGATTAGAATGAGCAATTTAAGTACATTTTGAGAATTAGGAGGCAGTTTAGCTTTAACAGTCAATGCTGGTTTAAATTAATCAAGAAATATGTAGACATATTAAGATAATTTAGAAACCAGTGAGGAACATTTAATCACTTAATCAGTGTTCTAATGTGTCAGAGTTCACAGAGATAGCTCAGCTGTGAGCAATATGTACTGTTCTTGTGAAGGACATGTTTGGTTCTCTTTACTACATGGGCAGTTTACAACTGCCTATAATGTAATCCAGAGGATTTCAATGCTCTGTGTTGGTGAGTATGCACAATCACAAGCACGAAAACATACACACATACACATAGTAAAGCTAAATATGTAAAGAAAACATCTTAATGGTTTAAACCTCAAGAGCATATGATACTGTATTTTAAGTACTCAAACCTCTTCCTTCCATTCTTTCCATCATTCTTTTTTTTCTCTGCCTTTTTTTTTTTTAAAAGGAAGAGCTAATTTTGCTCATCATTTGACAGGCCAGTCAACTCTGGTGGGCAAGTCTTAGCAGCAGGTACATGATACAGTTGATCACTTTGCATCTATATGCAAGAAGCAGAGAGTGATGGATGCCCATGCCCAGTACACTCGTTCCTTTCATCTTTCCGTCAGTGTATTAGTCAGGGTTCTCTAGAGTCACAGAACTTATGGGCGGTCTCTATGTAGTAAGGGTTTTTTTTGATAACTTACAGTCTATCTCCATCTCCTCAACTGTGGTCAGTAGCAGCTGTGAATGGAAATCCAAGGTTCTAGTCATTGCTCAGTCCCACAAGGCAAGCAGGTGAAGAGAGGAGAGAGAGAGAGAGAGAGAGAGAGAGAGAGAGAGAGAGAGAGAGAGAGAGAGAGAGAGAGAGAGAGCATGTTCCTTCTTCCAATGCCCTTATGTAAGTCTCCAACTGAAGGTGTGTCCCAGATTAAAGATGTGTACTACCACACCTGTATCTGGAACTTGCTTTGTCCCAGATGACCTTGATCTCAGAGATCTCCTTGCCGTAGTGTCCTGAGATTCAGGATCACAGGTGAGCCTCCCAATTCTGGATTGTGGTTCATTCCAGATATAGTCAAGTTGACAACCAGGTACAAACAGTCTGGCAGTGGATCTAGATCTTTGCAATGCAGCTAATATAATTTTTTTTAAAAAAAATCTCTCATAGATGTGGGTTCTTTCTTTTTTCTTTTCTTTGTTTTAAAGTTTTTTTTTATTAACTATCTTCTATTCCTTTTATTCTTAGGTTTGGTCTTTTCATTGTGTCCTGAATTCCCTGGATGTTTTGCATTAGGATGCATTTGGATTTTCTTTGAATTTTCTTCTATGGTATCTTCCACACCTGAGAGTCTGTCTTCTAACTATTGTATTCTGTTTGTGATGCTTATATCTCTTGTTTCTGACCTTTTCCCTAGGTTTTTGTTTTTGTTTTGTTTTTGTTTTTGTTTTCATTTCAAAGGTTGCCTCTATTTGTGATTTCTTTAATATTTCTACTTCCTTTTTAGGTCTTTGAAAACTTTGGTCAATTCCTCCACTTGATTATATTTTACTGTATTTCTTTAAGAGATTTATTTATTGTTTATTCTGTAAGGGCTTCTACCTGTTTAACTGCATTTTTCTGTAGTTGTTTAAGTATATTATTGATATCTTTCTTATAGGTCTCTATTATCTTTATGAGATGGGATTTTATGTTAGCCAGAAGATTTTCAGATGTATTGAGGTATCTATGGCTTATTGGGGTGGGAGTGCTGGGTTCTAACAGTTTAAAAGTATTTTGGCCTTTGTTGGTTATGATCTTGCACTTGCTCTCACCATCTGGTTATTTTGGTGATAGTTGGCCTGGGTGTCACTGTCTGGAGCCTACCTCCTCTGTTCTTGGTTTGCAGCAGATCTTTTGGGGGATCTGTGACCCTAGCTGCAGGCAAACTCCAAAGATATTCACAGACTGAACCTTGTTGAGAGAAAGGGGGAACAGGCTGATCTGTCCCCAAGCAGGTACAGACCAGAAGGAAGAGGAGCTAAGTCTTATTTTATCTCAATTTCAACCTTTTGAAGACCCTCTCCAATGGACCCTATAATGGGTCTACCAGTTTTCAATCACAACTGCAAAATATGAAGTTTGTCTTTCCCACACATCTTTGCCAACATTAATTGTCATTTGATTTAATGATCTGGGCCATTCTGACTCTTGTAACATACATTTTAATGTATTTATAATTTGTATTTCTCTGATACATAAGGATGTTGAACATCATTAAAGTGTCTCTCAATCATCTGGGATTTTTGTTTATTTGTTTGTTTGATTTGATTTGATTATTGTCAAAATTTTCTGCTTGGTTCTGTACCTCATTTTAAATTGGTTTATTTGTTTCATGTTCAGGTTTTTGTTGTTGTTTTTTAGTTTTTAGATATTCTTCATTCTAACATTTTATTAAGTTTGTATTTAGTATAGATTTGTTTTCTATTCTGTGGGCTACCATTATACCCATATGAGGGTGTTGAAAAACCCTCCAAACAACCACCAGTACATTTAGACAGGGAGTGAGGACTAGTCCAATGAAGTGGGAACTTCTATCTCCTCTACAAGTACTAACAACCCCAAGAACAGTGGTTCTCATATGCCAGAATTGGGTAGAGGAAGGAAGAAGTCAATCAGACTATTCTGCATTTAGAAATGGCTGACACAATAGAGATAGTACTCAGCCACTACAGTGCTCCCATGAAGCCTAGATGGAACCCAGATGACACTGGAAGAACTGTTGTGGATTACTCAGAGCTGAGAGAAGAGACCTAACCCCTGCATGTAGATGTGCCATACGTGGGAGATCTAATGAACCAATTGAGTCTGACTCTGGGTAGATACCTCTATGTAGCTACTTGTTCAATACTTTCTTCTCTATTTATACTTTCTAGGAAATTTAGAAAGGGTTTTCCCCTTAAAAGGTGGACAGTGCCCAGGCATTCTTTTCCCCAGAGTTATTTATATGGCCCTAACATTTGGCATGGCATTATGTTTAGGAACTTGGCACCTTGGAAATTCTCTGACCCTCTGTGAAGTGCCAAGTTATTGATGCTATCATGTTAACCTCTGATTCTCTTACATGATGGACTTGATAGCTTGGAGGCTAGAATCTTATGTGAAATCAAAGGGATGAGTAGTAAATGACTCTAAAGTACAAAAGCCTGGTTTGTATATACCAATGGGGACCAGTGAGGAGTAATAACCTAACAGGAGTGACTCAGGTCATGGTACCAGTAAAATATATGATAGTTTAAGAAATTAGCCCTGAGACAGATCTACCTGAACCTAATTTCTACACAGAAGGGACCAGCCTTCAGTGCCTGTTATACTGCGAGCTCTATGTGGGGTCATAGGGCACATGGACAATGGCAACAAATCAACTGTTAATTTCTCTTATTTTGGTAGATGTAAGAATTGGTTAATGAAGCCAAGGGCTGAACTGAGAGCTCCGTGTCTGACATTACTGGATGAGTTCTCCATCTAGCCCTCCCTCTAGACCCGTATACCAAGTTAGGTGGTGTACCAGGGGCTCACATTATGAATTGCCACACACCATTTGCACAACAAACCATTGAACCCCATGATGTCGTTATGTATGGGGAGACCACTAAGGCTAGAGTGCCATTGGAGACCCAGTATCTTAGAGATCCAGGGAACCTAGAGACTGCCCAGAAGCAAAGAATCTGACGAATGTGTAAATCTAGAGTACAGAATGTGAAGAACCTGGGAACTTGGCAGCATCTTCAAATTGCAGAACCTAGAGTGCTGGTATAGCCAACAATTTTCTTAATGTTCTGTAATTTTTCTCAGTTTTACTTTGAGAGACATGATGTGCCAATTAGTAGGGCATTGCTTTTCTTAGTGTTACTGCTATGAAATACAGGACCAAGGAGAATCCCCATGAGTTCATCTGAACAAGACACTAACATAGTTGGCATAGAGGTAATAGAAGGTTGTAAGGAGTTGCCAAAGTTTTGTCAAAAAGCTCCTGATATGGATGTTCAGAATGGAACAAAGACGATTGACAAAGATGACAGGATACCCAGGGATATTAGAGGAAGAATTTTTGCAATTCATTGTGCAACCCTTTCTGGAAAAGTGCTTTTTTGTGTGTCATTTCTTTTTTTTGTAAATAATTCCTGAGATCAGATATAAAAGCCTTTACCTATACTAAAAAAAAAAAAAAAAAAAAAAAAAAAAAAAAAAAAAAAAAACCATTATCTTATCTGTCATGATTTCTCAACTTTCTTCAACCTCCTTGCTCCCTATGGCCTTCCTTCTCTGGCTTTACTTTTTCCATGTTTGTTTTAATATGAAGTGTGATTCTGTATTTCCCGGTGTGTGTGTGTGTGTGTGTGTGTGTGTGTGTGTCTGTGTGTGTGTGTGTGTGTGTATTAACAGAGGCTAGAAGAGGGAGTAAATCCTCTTGACCTGTAATCACAGGTGGTAAGCATCAAGATGTCAGTCTGAGAATTGAATTCAGGTACTCTAGAAGGCCAGTGAGTGCTCTTAATTCCTGGCCATCTCTCTAGCCTCTTCTCTGGCTTTAAAGCTTGGACCTCTCAGTGTGGATGTTTCAGGTAATAAAGACCACATTTCTTATTGTGAATCCGAAGCCATTATAGGCTTCTTCACATTGTGAGTAAGTCTCCCTCCTTTCTCTATCTTTATCTCTCTCTCTGTCTCTCTGTCTCTGTCTCTCTCTGTCTCTCTCTGTCTCTGTCTCTCTCTCTCTCTCTCTCTCTCTCTTTGTGTGTGTGTGTGTGTGTGTGTGTGTGTGTGTGTGTGTATGGGTGGTGTGGCTTTGTTTCAAATTGTGCATCCTAGAAAGTAACAAAATGGAAATCATGCCATACACACATGGCTGTGTGAGGTAATAGGATGGAAACATATATAATTGGTATTCAAAGAAAACAGGCATCTTTTTAAGGCTTACACCCTCCTGTAATCTCTTTGAACAATTTATATTCTTTATGAGATAGTAATAACAAATTTCTGAGATTTCCTTTGTACCCTGCTTACTGCAGACAGAATGTTGGCTCTCTTTGGAAATAAAAGATTGATGCAAATATACTCCCACAATGATCATAGATAAGGCAATGCCAACTTTAAGCTTCAACTGTCCTAGAACAGATTTACAATGTTTATAAGAAGCATGAGGCACTATGAAGAAATTCAGATAATTTAGTATAACTACAACACTGAAAAAATTATCCCTGTCTTGATATGATTAAAACAGATGTAGAATTAAAAGATATATCTTAAGGGCAGGCCTCCAGTGCCTCACATAAGGAATACTTCTTTTACATAGCTTCCAAGACATGATTCAACTACAAGTGAGATCAAGCCTGCAATATTCTGTCTCAACAAATGAAAATAATATGGCTGACTGTTAAGCCAAAGACACCTCAAAGTAAAACCGGTAGTTCAAATAATGATCATCTTGCCACCCAATACAGGTAGGACTCTGAAAAAAATAATGTTGGAAATGTCAGAGTGAAAAGAGAACGCTCTTTGTTAATCACAGTAGGTAGCTTTATTCTTGATGCCTCCTGTCCTCAGGAATCAGCAATTTATAAAAAAAAAATAGATTTTGGAGTGTAATCATATCCCCAACCCCCTGTTCCCAGAAGGGCCACAGTTGAAACACCATACATTGCTTGCATAAATGCCTTCATATATAGAGAGGGTAGAAATATCAACCTCTACATTTTAAGAGAAAACCATTCATTTCAGAGAGTTAAGTCTTTGGGTAAAGTTTTCTAAGCAAAGTTTGTATTTATAGAGTAAAGTGTCTCCAAACAGGCTATTTACTATCAGAAATAATAGAATCAATCAGTTCTCTATGGAGAATTCTGTGGAAGAAAATGGCAGAGAATGTTGAGTCTTTGTGTACTTTAGGTGTCAGAGTAACTGTGGCTGCCTAGAATGAATTCAGAATTCAATAGTGTTCTTCCTGTTTCTTTTTTGTGGAATAGTTTGAGAAGTATTGGTATTATCAAAATATCTTCTTTGATGCCAATGTATCTTCTTTGAAAGTCTGGTAGAATTCTGTACTAAAACCATCTGGCACTGGCTTTTTTTTTGGGGGGGGGCATGTGAAACTTAATGTCTACCTTCATTTCCATAAGGGTTATCTGAATGTTTAGATAGTTTACTTGATCTTGATAAAGTTTTGATATGTGGTATTGGTCTAGAAACTAATATATTTAATTTAGATTATCAATTTCTGTGGAGCACAGACTTTTGAAAACCAAATAATTTTGTGCATTTCCTCAGTTTCTGTTGTTTTGTTTCTCTTTTTTGTTAATTTAGCTACTGTCTCTGTGCCTTTTCCTTAATTTAGCTGGGGTTAGTCTGTCTTGTTGATTTTCTAGGAACCAGCTCTTAGTTTTGTTGATTATTTGTATTGTTTTCTTTGTTTCTAGTTCATTTATTTAAGACCTGAGATTATTTTCTGCTGTTTACTCATATTGGATGCATTTGGTTCTTTTTCTTCTAGAGCTCTCAGGTGAGCCGCTAAGTTGTTAATATGCGATCACTTAAATTTTCTTATTAAGCCTCTTAAGAGCTATGAATTCTCCTCTTACCACTGCTTTAATTGTGTCCCACACGTTTAAATCTGTTTGGCCTTCATTTTCATTGACTTCTAGAAAGTCTTTAATTTGGTTTTAGTATGTACGCTTTTTGATTGTTTCTGTAGTTGTTAAAGTCTATCCTTAATCCATGGTGATCTGATAAAATGCAAGAGGTTATTTTAATTTTCTTGTATCTGTTGAAACTTGCTTTGTGACTGATTACATAGTCAGTTATAGAGAATGTTCCATGAAGTCCTGAGAAAAATGTATATTCTTTTGTTTTGGAGTGAAAGGTTCTAACTGCTGTTAGTTCCCCTGTTTATGTTCTGTCTCAATAATCTGTCAATTGGTGAAAGTTGGGTATGAAAGTACCCCGCTATTGTTGCATATGCCTAAATGTATGATTTGAGGTTTAGTAGTTTCTTTGATGAATGTTTTTCCAAATTTCTTGGATTATTTTCAGATGGGAACTTTTTATACTTTGAATTTTTGATTGATGTATCCATTCCTTCTATGGTATCTTCTATGTCTAACATTCTTTCTTCTCTTGTACTCTGTTAGTTATGCTTGTGACTGTAGCTCCTGCTCTTTTTCCTAGGTTTTCCATCTTCAGGTTTGCCTCCATACATAGTTTCTTTATTTATGGTTGCTTCTATTTCCTTTTTTAGGTCTTAGACTGCTTTATTTATATACTTTGCCTGTTTGATTATATTTTCTGTAATTATTTAAGGGTCTTACTTGTTTCTTGTTTAAGGGCTTCTACCTATTTGCCAGTGTTTTCCTGTATTTCTTTACAGAATTATTTGTATCTTCCTTAAATGCCTCTATCATCTTCATGAGATAAGATTTTGGGTCAGAATCTTGATCTTCCAGTTTGGTAGAGTATCCAAGGCTTCCTGTGGTAGAAGTGAGTTATGACGGTGCCATGGTACATTGGCTATTGCTCCTTACACTCTTGTGCCTACTTCTTCTCACATTCTGGTTATCTCTAGTGTTTAACTGGCCTAGGTGTCTCCAATTGGAGCAGCCATCCTTAGAGACAGGTACAGCTCTATGCCTCAGATTTGAGCAGGCTTCCTGTGAAAGGCAGAACTGTGTATTTCAGGTTATAGCTGGCCTCTTGTGAGCCAGGTATATCTATGGTGTGCTCCTCTGCAACTACCAAGTCTCATTATTTATATTAATTATTTCAAGTATATGTTTTCCCCTTGAAATTGTGCATATAAAACTAATCCTGTGGGCTCACAAGATGGCTCAGTAAGTGCATTTAATGCCAAGTCTTATGGCCTGATTTTCATCTCCAAGTCCCACATGATGGAAAGCGATAAATAACCCTGAAGGTTGCTCACCGACCCATGTGCTGTGGCTCATGTGCTCAGATGCACATATAATAAATTAATATAATATTTTTAAAGTAATTGTAACTTATCAAAGGAATCTATTGTCTTAATAGTAAAGAGGAAATCTATGTGTAAGGTCTGCCCATAGTAGGTATGACTGTGAGCAGTATTCACACACACATCAGCTTTTGTTGTTTACTCTCTCTTTTGAAAGTGTAGTCACAGTCTTAGAACATCTGCTTCTGTATAAGCTGTCATTAACATTGACACTTAAATTACTATGTTATTTCTTTAGCATATTAATTATACTTAAAAACACATTCTGTCTTCATCCGAAATAATCAGTTGACACTAAATTACTATATTTCTCTGAACTTATGCCAGAAGGGCACTTGTCATTAAAAATGATTCTGTCCCATGACAAGTAGGGAAAATATGAGATCAAAAGTAGAAATGAGTGGAGCCTGGCCCATCTGCCACCCGGAACGGCAGCTCAAAAAGGCTGAGCAACTGGTGGGTGGAAGACCTGGGCTACCAGGGAGCACAGAGATCTCTGTGGAGTGCACACAAAAAGTGCACCCCCTGCCTTGCCCTGCCTTGCCCTGCCTAATCCAGCGACCAGGAACAGAACTTTGGAACTTCTGTTCCCACCCAGCGACTAAGGCATAGAACAAGGCTCAGCCCATCTGCCACCTGGACCACTGGAGATCCGGGGACAAAGACCAGATACAAGGGAAAGGCAAGAACATACACTGACAACAAAATGGCAAGAGGAAAGTGAAAGAGTATATCCCAAGGAAACCAAGACAAACTGGCAACACCAGAACCCAGCTCTCCCATAACAGCAAACATTGGAATTCCAAACATTCCAGAAAAGGAAGACACAGACCTGAAATCATACCTCAAGATGCTGATAGAGATAATTAAACAAGAACGGGAGGAAAAGCAAAAAGATTCAGAAGCTTTTAAAGAGGAAAAAAAAAAAAAAAAAAAAAAAAAAAACTCAAAGAACTACAGGAAAACACAACCAAAGAGATGAAGGAATGGAAGAGAGAATTTAAAACGGAAATTGACACAATAAAGAAAACACTAAAAGAGATAACCCTAGAGGTAGGACACCTAAAAAAGAAATCAGGAGTCACAGAAGCAAGCATTTCCAATAGATTACAAGAGATGGAAGAGAGAATCTCGGGGGCAGAAGACAACATTGTAAACATAGACAAAACAGCCAGAGAAGATGCAAAAAACAAAAAGCTCCTAACCCAAAATGTCCAGGTATCCAGGACACAATGAGAAGACCGAACCTAAGGATAATAAGAATAGAAGAGGGAGAAGAGTATCAACTAAGAGGCACAGTAAATATCTTCAACAAAATCGTAGAAGAAAACTTCCCTACCCTCAAGAATGAGATGACCACGAGCATAAAAGAAGCCTTCAGAACTCCAAATAGGTTGGACCAGAAAAGAAATACCTCCCGACACATAATAGTAAAAACATCAAGTGCCCAAAGCAAAGAAAGAATACTAAAAGCAGTAAGAGAAAAAGGTCAGGTAACATATAAAGGCAGTGCACCCCCGATTTCTCGACAGAGACTATGAAAGCTAGAAGAGCCTGGACAGACACCATGCACACACTAGGAGAGCACAAGTGCCAGCACAAGCTGCTATACCCAGCAAAACTATCAATCACCATCGATGGAGAGATGAAGATATTTCAAGACAAATCAAAATTTACAAAATATCTGACCAAAATCCCAGCACTACAACGAATTATAGGTGGAAAACCCAATACAAGGAGGGAAAATACAGCCTAGTAAAAACAAGAAAACTCCTAAACAAGAAAACTAAAAGAAGAAAAAGACACAGACACAACGCAACCCACAAAACCAATAATGGCAGGAAAAAGAAACAACTATTCCTTGATATCTATTAACATAAATGGACTCAACTCCCCAATAAAGAGACATAGGCTATCAGACTGGATACATAAACAAAATCCAGCCTTTTGCTGCATACAGGGAACTCATCTCAGAGACAAAGACAGACACTACCCCAGAGTAAAAGGGTGGGAAAAAAACTTCCAAGAAAACAGCTCCAAGAAGTAAGTTTGAGTGGCTATTCTAATATTGAATGAAGTAAATTTCCAACCAAAAGTTATCAAAAAAGATAAGGAAAAACACTTTTTACTCATTACCGGAGAAATCTGTCAGGAGGAACTCTCAATCCTTAACATATATGCTCCAAATAAAAAATCACCCACATTCATAAAAGAAACCCTACTAAAGCTCAAAAAATGCATTTCACCACACAATAATAGTGGGAGACATTAGAACTCCACTCTCACCAATGGACAGATCATGGAAACAGAAACTGAACAAGGAAACTGCAAAACTAGAAGAGACTTTGAACCAACTAGAATTAAAAGATATATACAGAACATATAATACTAAAGTAAAAGAATACACCTTCTTCTCACCACTCCATGGCACCTTCTCGAAAATTGACCACATAATTGGACACAGAGCGAGCCTCAATCAATATAAGAAGATTGAAATACTCCCATACATCCTCTCAGATCACCATGGTCTACGGCTGGTCTTTAACAAAAACAAAGACAACAAAAATTCCACATATACATGGAAACTAAACAACGCTATGATAAAGGATAGCAGGGTCAAAGAAGAAATAAAGAAAGAAATTAAGGATTTTCTAGAATTCAACGAAAACAAAAACACAACATACCCAAACCTATGGGATTCAATGAAAACAGTACTGAGAAGAAAACTCATAGCCCTAAGTGCTTCCAAAAAGAAACTGGAGAGAGCTTACATCAGCAACCTGACAGCACAGCTAAAAGCCCTAGAACAAAAGGAAGCAGATATACCCAAAAAGAGTAGACAACAAGAAATAATCAAAATCAGGGCAGAAATAGACCAAATAGAATTTCCTTTTGCTGTCTATGTTGAATAGGTGCAGGGATGGTTTAATATAAGGAAATCCATCAATGTAATCCACCATATAAACAAACTCAAAGATCAAAATCACATGGTCATTTCACTAGATGTTGAGAAAGTGTTTGACAAAATCCAACACCCCTTCATGTTAAAAGTCCCAGAAAGAACAGGAATCCAAGGTCCATTCTTAAACATAATAAAAGCAATATACAGCAAATAAACAGCCAACATCAAACTTAATGGCAAGAAACTTGAAGCAATCCCACTAAAATTAGGGACTCAACAAGACTGCCCACTCTCCCCCTACCTATTCAACATAGTACTGGAATTCCTGGCTGGAGCAATTAGACAGCAAAAGGAGATCAAGGGGATACAAATTGGAAAGGAAGAGATAAAAACATCACTCTTTGCCGATGACATGATAGTGTACTTGAGTGACCCCAAAAATTCCACCAGAGAACTCCTACAGCTGATAAAAAAAGTTCAGCAAAGTGGCTGGATACAAAATTAACTCAAACAAATCAGTATCCTTCCTATACACAAAGGACAAACATGTGTGAAAGAAATTAGGAAAAAGGTACCCTTCACAATCGTCACAATAACTATGAAATACCTTGGTGTGACTCTAACTAAGCAAGTGAAGGACCTGTATGACAAGAACTTCAAACCTCTAAAGAAAGAAATTGAGGAGGATCTCAGAAAATGGAAAGATCTCCCATGCTCATGGATTGGAAAGATCAACATTTTAAAAATGGCCATTTTACCAAAAGCAATCTACAGATTCAATGCATTCCCCATCAAAATTCCAACCCAGTTCTTCATGGAATTGGAAAGATCAATGTGCAATTTCATATGGAATAGCAAAAGACCTAGAATAGCAAAATCCATCTTCAACAACAAAAAAACATCTGTGGGAATCACTATCCCTGACCTCATGCTATATTACAAGACAATTGTGCTGAAAACTGCATGGTACTGGTACAGAAATAGGCATGTGGATCAATGGAATAGAATAGAAGATCCAGAAATGAGCCCTCATGTATATGGTCACCTGATCTTTGACAAAGGAGCAGTAAACATTCAATGGAAAAAGGACAGCCTATTCAACAAATGGTGCTGGTCCAACTAGCACTCAGCATGCAAAAGAATGAAAATAGACCCTTTCTTATCTATTTGTACAAAGCTCAAGAGTAAGTGGATCATAGATCTCCACATTAAACCAGATATACTGAAACTATTAGATGAGAAAGTAGGGAAAACCGTAGAACACATAGGCACAGGAGAAAATTTCCTGAACAAAACACCAATGGCTCAAGCTCTAATGTCAAAGATTAACAAATGGGACTTAATGAGATTGCAAAGTTTCTGTAAGACTAAGGACATTGTCAAGAAATCAAAATGGTAACCAACAGCATGGGAAAAGATCTTTATCAACACCACATCAGATAGAGGCCTAATATCCAAGGTTTACAAGGAACTCAAAAAGCTAGACACCAGAGAATCAAATAACCCTATTAAAAATGGGGTACAGAGCTAAACAAAACGTTCTCAGTTGAGGAACACCGAATGGCTGAGAAACATCTGAGGAAGTGCTCAACATCCTTAGCCATCAGGGAAATGCAAATCAAAACAACCCTGAGATTCTACCTCACACCAGTCAGATTGGCCAAGATCCAAAACTCAGAAGACAGAAGATGCTGGCGAGGCTGCAGAGAAAGAGTAACACTTCTCCACTGTTGGTGGGGTTGCAAACTAATACAACCACTCCAGAAATCAGTCTGGCGATACCTCAGAAAATTGGATATAGTACTACCTGAAGACCCAGCTATTCCACTTCTGGGCATATACCCCAGAAACACCTTAGTACACAACAAAGATATATGCACCACAATGTTCATAGCAGCTCTATTTATTATAGCCGAAGCTGGAAGGAACCCAGATGTCCTTCAGAAGATAAATGGATACAAAAATTGTGGTACATTTACACAATGGAATACTACTCAGCCACCAGAAACAATGACTTAACCAAATTCTTAAGAAAATGGCTGCATCTAGAGAATATCATCCTGAGTGAGATAACCCAGTCACAAAAGAACAGACATAATATGTAGTCACTGATAGTGGGATGCTAACCCCAGAGGCTTGCACTCCCCCAGAAACAACTCACAGACTGTATGAAGTCCAAGAAATAAAGAAAACAAAACAAAAAAATATTTACAAAACAAGAAGACTTTGACTATTTCCATGTTGTGTTTTGTTTTGCATGTACTTTACGCTCATTGTAACTATTAGGTTTTCAATGCATACTATCAAGCCTTTGAAAAAATCAATTACTGACTAAAAAATATATTCCTATAGTTTTATGTAAAAATTATTTTAAAATCTGAAAAAAGTACTGACATAAATGTATAATTTTAATCAAAAAATGTTTAAAATCTGTGCATTTATCTCTGTTTTTTAAAATAAATTTGTTTAAAAAAAAAAAAGTAGAAATGAATAAAAGTAACAGGGATGATCCAGGCCAAATCTTTTCTCGTGAGGGGTCAGTGTTATTGATAGATTTCCTAAACATTATGCTTTTAGTATAGGCTTAAGTTGTATTACAAAACTGTCAATTTCCAAAGCACATCTTATTAAAATATGAATCATTCGCTGGTTGATCCAGATGTAGAGACATATACTACAAACGAAGGTGTTCTGATGTTTGTCTGTATGTGTATGCATGTGTGTATGTGTGTAAATAAAAAATGTACTTCTTAGGATTTTAAAATAATGCTGTTAAAAAATGCCTCTATTGAGCGGGTAAGATCAGTCAGGGGGTAAGAGTGTTTGGTGCCAAGCTGGGTGCCCTGAATGTTACCTTTATTCTTATAAGTTATCTGATAACATTCACATGCATGCTGCAACATGCATATAACCACACACATATATACAGAACAATAATAGCAACATGCATATGACCACACACATATATGCAGAACAATAATAAGAATGATAAATAATAAGAAAAACAAATGAATAAAATAATAAGTTTCATAATAATAATGACAAATATAAAAATGTAATTCTCACCAGGAAAGCTTTCAAATAATTCTGAGACACCCTTTTGTAGACAGAAGAATTTACATTAGTTTTGTAACTCTAAGTTGAGAATTGTTTACACAATATAGCCAGTCAAAATTTAAAAGTCACCTCTGTTTTTCATTTTGGTTCACTAAAGTGACTCTTCCTTCCCATAACAAATATACATCTCAGGTGAGTGAGTCATTTCATCTTGAAGCAACATTATTTTAGAATATTCTAAAATTTAGGATATGTCAAAAAAGTAATTTTATACAAAAGCAGAAATCACCTTTACTGTCACTCAGTGATAAACTCTTTGACATTGTTTTCTGCAGACACCTTCCAAACCGTGTATACCTTGAAACTAGAAACAAGGCTCAGAAATCATGAGTGATGTTTCTTGTTCTGGTTCTAATTTAATATGAGAATTCTCTCTTTGAAGTTCAGTCTTTATATCTTTGAGTGATGATAAGATGTTAATTCCATATTATTTTATTGAATTTAATTAGAATACTTTTTTTACTTTCTCACTCTGAAACCTCCTCGCTTCATTTTCCTTCAAATCAATGGCTTTAATCATTAATCGGTTGTTATTAGATGTTCATATCTATATGTATATACATATGTATTCCTAAGTACAAGATGTTCAGTCAACATAGAGTTACTTGTATATGTTTTCAGGGCTGACATTTGGTGTTATCCTTCCTTCTCTGGGAAGATCCTAATCTTCAGTTTAAAGGTTTACTCAATAACCAATAGCGTTTTTGTTTTTGTTCTTGACTGAATGATCCAATGGCTCTACCTTTTCTTCAAACATGGATAATCTGTTGCCATCTACATCCAGAGTAAATCAGGCTCTCTTCTCAGTTTTCATTTGACTCACAGCATTTTTTTTTATTTCCAGCATTTTGGTGTGGGTCTTCTTAAATATTTCACCTCTTTATTGAATTTCCTATTTAAAGCTAGCATGACACTCTACTTTCATTCAGTGCTTTGTCATCTTACTCTTTAAATTATTCTTAACTTTATTCGTGTCCTCTTGATTTCTTTGTATATATTTATAATTATCCATATTAATTATGGCTCTAGTATCTCAACTAAGCCAGTCTTATTAAGGCCACTACTGCAATGCTGTTAACTTTTACAGTAGATATGGTATCTTGCCTTTTTATGTTCTCAGTGATGATTTGTACATCAAAAGCTAGAATCATGGCTGATTTCCATAAAGGAACCTTTCTTATTCGGTGGAAGCACTTACAATATTCATGAGGTTGGGTGTTAGTTTTCTTTGCTAGACTATTATTTATAGCACTGTGCACCTTTTTCCAAATAGAATACTGCCAGAAATAACAGTCCATGCGTAAACCGATTATGAAAATAGACTACAAGTCAACTACAGAACAATCAATTCTTAAGTTCCAATTATTTTATGTAGTAAAACAACAAAAGAATGACCAAAGTGTTGAAGCTTCAGTCCTTCTTAGAAGGAGGAACAAAAGACTCACAGGTGGAAATATGGAGACAAATTGTGGAGCAGAGACTGAAAAAAAGGACATCCAGAGACTGTCCCACCTGGGGATTTATTCCACAGTCACCAAACCCAGAAAATATTGCAGATGCCAAGAGGGACATACTAACAGATATATACTGATATAGCTTTCTTCTGAGAGACTCTGCCAGATCCTGACAAATACAGAGGTGGCTGCTCTCAGTCAACCACTGGACTGAGAATAAGGTTCACAATGGAAGAGTTAGAGAAAGAACTGAAGAAGGTAAAAGTTTTTACAACCCCATAGAAAGAACAGCAATATCAAACAACCCAACCAGAACCTCCAGAATTTCCAGAGACTAAAACACCAACCAGGGTATATATGGAAAGACCCATGGTTCTAATTGCAACTATAACAGAGGATAGCCTTGTCTGGCATCAATGGGAGGAGAGGCCCTTGTTCCTGTGAAAGCTGAATGCCCCAATTTAGGGGAATGCCAGGGCGGGGAGGTGGGAAGAAGTGGTTGAGTGCATTGGGGGAGCATTCTCATTGAAGCAGGGTGAGGAGGGATGAAATTGGGGAGTTCTGGAGGGAAAACCAGGAAAGGGAATAACATTTGAAATGAAAGTAAAGACAATATCCAATAAAAAACAAACACTGTTAGTGATGAATGATAATATATTTATTTTTGTGAGAATGAGTGGAAAGAAAAGGAAGATAAATAGTAAGAATAGTTATTAGTATTGATTTAACAGAAAATATAGTATATGAATAAAAATAAAGGGAAGTAAACTATAGGTATGAAAAAGCAAAGGAGAAATAAAAAGAGATTTGATTAAATGTCAATGAAATGAGGAAGATATTAATGAATAAAAGAACATATTTAGGTAAAGAATAGAGCAGGATCTGTCTCCCTAAACTAATACTGAGTATTAAATAAAGAGTAAGTAGTATAAGATAAAGAAAGATGTGGGTGGAGATACGAAGATTATCTTGCCTGGTTGCTTTATTGCACCTGGAGTTTCTTGGCGTTCCTTCAACAGAAAGTTAAGTAAACATGTTATTTTGGTAAGTATAATGGTTATGGTTAATGAAAGAGGACAAGACAAAATGCTTTTACACAGGAGAAAAACTTTGAGAATACAAGAGAAGTGAAGTCACTCAGAATGAGCTACAGTTTTTCTATTAGACTATGATGTGGCTGCCATGTGTAAAAATTATGAACGTAGCTTCTCTAGAATGAGAGAGAAATTAAGACTAAGGTTTATGGGCACACATGCAGAGATCACAGGTAAACTTACAGAAGTTGTTTGTTCTCCTACTGCATGCGTTCTGGTTGTTGAGCTAAACTGTCAAGTATCTATTTACTTATCCCTGAAAAAAAGGTAAAGATTATCATACACAGAAAACAACCCTAGCAAATGAATAAACCTGAATTTTCAGAGGTACATCAAATCACAAATGGTTGTGTTAATAGCACAACCTTTAAGTATATACTATAGATCTGTCCAGCTTCCTGTTCCTTTTTAAAATTTTATTTATTTATTTATTTGTTTATTTGTTTGTTTATTTATTTATTTATTTATTTATTTATTTATTGCACAAAGCTGAAATGTTTGTGTTTCTCTGAATTAGCTGCCATTCATTTCCGTGGATGGAGGCTGAGATGTGTGCATTTTAAATCCTTTCTTTCTAACTCAACTTTCTAAAAAAGGAAGACTTTACCAGTACTCCTTCATTCCAGTCATTGTTATCTCTAAGAGAAGGTCAGAGCAGACACTGAACACAGTCTGATTAAAAATAAAGTATAAATGGGTGAATAATTTCCCCTTCCAAAAGTAAGACAGACTTCAATGTTTTTTAAGTTTGTACAGCGAATATGTCTTTTTCCAGTGTGTAACTGAGAATGGGTTTAACACCCCATTAAACAAAGTAAAGAAAGTATGACCACTGCCAGAGTTTGCAAACTTACCTTCTGCAAAAACCAAAAGGGAAATCAATCAAAAACAGCAAAATGTGGAAAATCTGTGACTATTTCTCCCATGTTGGTCACCATTCTGTATCACAGAGAAAAAGCACATCCTAAAGTTTCCCTGGGAGTAGTTTTTAGAACTCACGACTTGATGTAAATATGTGCCCATCAATAACAGCCTTTTATGGGCACAAGTACAAGTCTCCCTGCTAAGCAAGAGCAGGTTAATGAGGGAGGTGACCTTTATCAAAGATAGTGTATAACGCTCAACCACTTTTAAAGGAATGAAGAATATCCATTAAGAAGAAAGAGACCTGAGTTTGCATTATTTCTCCAAATTAAACATAAAAGCTGGAATTGAGATCCTTCCCATAGAAAGTGTGGATGGATAGCGAGGTGAAGCATGGTGGCACCAACAGAAAACTAGCAACTGTAAAAATTAACTGTGTTCCACCCATGCATTGTTGGCATTATAGGTGCCACTTAATGATCACAAAATATGAATATGTATTCTCAAGTATCATCATAACATATGAAACAATATATTTAAATTGCTCAAGAGGCTCATGGTTAATAAGTATATATATAATATATATTACATTATATATATATAATGGGTAGTTTACTTTTTAATGAATTGGATCTCTATGATTTTCTAACTAAATTAATTGCCAGTGCCTATTTCCTTTTGAGCGCTATCAGATTAGGTAGACAGAAGTTTGTAAGAATCATCCATTTCAGAAATCATTCAGCAACAAAACGCAAGTAATTGGTAACAGGAGGCAGGGGCATTAAGGGATAGGGCAGAGTGACTTGCAGGGAGGACAGAAATCCAGGATTTATCTCAGACACTTGGTTACACTAAAAGTTGAAAATTTTCCATGGGGCTCAGACACAAAATGGTGCTGGAAACCTTGGAACATTATGGCAATGAAAAGATATACTGGATCACTTTTATTTGTTTTTGCCCACCCAAAGACTCTATAAACAGCTGGAGTGTGTGCTAAATGTATCTTTAAAATCACATTCTATGATGGAGGAGAGGTAGGAATATTTTGAGGTCACAGTTTTATTTTTTAACCTTCAAACTTCTGTTATTGTCTATTTTGATAAATATTTCATTCATAGTTACCAACTTATGATTATATTCATATGTTTTGTTTGACTGCATGAACAGCACAAAAGTGCTAACACTATTACCATGCTAAGGGTAAGCTTAATTTTCTAGAACTGATTCCAGTGATATGGAGCTTTTAAAATGTGCCTTTCTATCTCACTCCCCTGTGATCTACAGAGGTATATAGCTTTATTAGAAAGGGTAGAGTTACCTAAAAGTTGATGCAGTGCAACTTCTAAGGCTAGGCCATAAATACAACATGATCTCTGAGTTTTAGGCTGTCACATCCAAGGATGTACGGCCATCTCACAGAAAGATCCACATGGAGATGGAAGACCCAGCATAGTTGTGAGCAAGCTGACCTTCAGTCTTCAAATACAGACATGTGAGTAAGCCAGGCTGAAAGTAGCTGACCCAGCCATTGTTAGGCAAAGCAGAAATTTCCCAAGCGTATATAGAGTATTCATCTAAATTAATGACTATTAATGACTATTGTTTAAAATCACTCCAGTCCTTAGGTGTATGAAGCAGCACCCACAGCTAACTGATCAGAAGTTTTAAAATTCTTTAATTCCTCCCAACCTCTGCACATTTTTTCATGCACCAAATACATAAAATATGAAGTTTATTGCCTCACAAAGACTATGGTATGTTGTCAAACTGTATATGCCAGTCAATATATTTTATTGAATTTTGAGATAAAAATGATTTGCCTAATACAAACATAGTTGATGATATTCTAATTACAGATTTTATCAAATATATAATATTATAGTAGTCAATATGGTTCTAAGTAGCTACTAGATTTTGAACATGTTTTGCTTTTATGGATTTATTTTATGTGTATGAGTGTTTTGCCTCCATGTGTGTATATGCACTTTGTATATGCCTGACATTTGAAGAGACCAGAAAAAGGCATTATTTTCCCTGGAGCTGGAATTACAGGTGGTTATAAACCTGAGTCTTTTGTAGACAAGAGCTCTGATCCCCTGATCCATTTTTCAAAACACTTTAAACCAATTTTTTATGCAATGACGCTTTTATATTCCTGTGACAGTGCCCTGTTATATTCTCAGTATTTCTAATTTATAGTTAAGAAAGCTTAAATAGTCTTCTACAAATGTGGAGGGAAGTTTAGTAATTGGCTCAATCCCATACAACCAAGGAACAGCCCCAGTATTAGCTGCAATTTAATGGCTAAACTGTGATGATAGAATAGAGCAGTTCAGATCTCCTGGCAAAAGGACATTGGACAAGATCACTGGAGTAGCTGTTGGGGACAGAGGGCACTAGCTTTCAAAGGACAGACACATGCGTCTCTCAGATCACCATTCAAGATTCTGAGATATGACCACTTGACTCTACTTCAGAAGCTTTATGATGCAAATGGCTTTTGAGAAGAATTTGTGCTTTTGCAAGTACCCTGGCCTATGAATTTGCAAAGCAGTGTTGCATTTCTGCCAAGGCAGAGTCATTTTTGCCCAAAGCCAGGGCTCCTCCACCTCCCGCTGTGCTGGCAGAAGCAGCGGCAAGTCTGTGTCCTGCTCACTTCTTGCTTCTTCCCTTTTCCTTTTATAGGTATTACTGCCCAATAAATCTTTCCCACTCCTAATTCTTAGTATTGGTATCAGGGGAAACTCACCATAACAGAAACTGAGACTAGAAATTCAGGCAGAGCCATAATCAACAAAAGATTTATAAGTCTACTAATGAGTTATTGTTTTTAGTTCTGTAAGCCAAAGATCTTCATATTATTTAGGCTGTGCATTATTTTTATAAAAATAGAATAATATCTTCAGCAAATTTTATATGCATTAACCTATAATATATATATTTAAAGGATAGTAAATATTTATATATTTATATTCACTAAACCATCAGTTCCCAACCTGAGGGTCGTAAGCTCTTTGGGAGTTGAAAGACCTTTTCACAGGGGTCACCTAAGAACATCAGAAAACATGGATATTTACCTTATGATTAATAACACTAGCAAAATTACAGTTTTCAAGTAGCAAAGAAAATAATTTTATGGTTAGAGTCACCACAACATGAGGTACTGTATTAAAGGGTCACACCATTAAGGAGGTTGAGAACTATATTTCTAAACAAATGAAAAAATTGAAAAACATAATAATTTTTATAATGGCTGTTTAAATTTTCATCACTCATTCTTTCCAGGTTTTTAAAGCTAAGAACCTGTGGTTCATCTCATTTTTTTTTTTTTTTTCTCATTACTCCACTATTCTCCACTATCTATTTTCCACTATCCTGACTACCACCCTAGTTGCAACACATTTTGACAGTAAACACTTTAAAGTATATAATGATTTGATGATTTATTTTCACCTTCACTAAGTCATGTCTGCAGCTTAGACTATCACAGTCACTTCCAAATCTTGATGTTCTCAGTGCCTTTTTCTACTTCCTTTGTACATCTATCCTGCTGGTGAAGCCCAAATCATGTCCCGTCATTTCCCTGTTCAAATAGGTACAGCAGCCTTTCTGTAAACATAAATTTGAAGCTCTTTATAGTTGCCCATATGATCCGGGGGTGCCAGGCAGTTTACTAGTCGTTACATTTACTAGTCGTTTATCTTTTTTGCTCATAGCTCATGTTCTGACATTTTTTAGTATAACCTTCCTTTCAATGAGCTAAAAACCAATAGCATAAGAACAGAAGCATTTAGTCAACTGTCTTGAATAGAGGTTAGAAGTATTTGTGAAATTCAAAACACTTGATATCCCCATAGTTTGACTTTTAAAGCATAGTACAGTTGGGTTGACATTTTCTGCCTCTTGGGTTTTAAAAATAATTCTCGCTAATAATAATTTTTCTCCATTTCCATGATCATAGGAACCAGTAAAAGGCACACATCTCTACTGTGTTTCTGCTATGCATCCTTTCAAACTTCCCATTTTTTAAACCCAATCTTGAGTTAACATCCAGATGCAATATTTTCATGCTAGAAATATTATTAGTTCATTTTCTGCTACTATAATAATATAGTTAGTACTGGATTCTTTTTTATAAGAAATAGAATTTTCTCTCACACAATACATTCTGCCCACAGTTTTTCCTCTCTCCTCTCCTCCTAGCTCCCTGCTACTTCTTTCCCTGAAATACACTGGTCCTCAATTTTCCTTCAAGGAAAAACCAAAAAACAAAAAGCAGAACCTCCAAAAGACAAGAAAAAGGGGATACCGTAAGGCAAACCAAAGTCCCTCAAATCAAGGCTGGATAAAAAATACTCACTAGGATGAGAAGAGTCCCAAGATTGGGCAAAATATTTAGAGACACACATACTCCCACTGTGAGGAGTCCCCAAACCACCAAACTAACAGCCATTATAAGCAGACAACCTGGGGCAGACACACTCCTTATTATTTATGAGACCATGTGATTCCTGCTTAGCTGATTTTATGGTATCTTTCCATGTCTTCTGACTCCTATGATCTTTCTTCCATATCCTGGGCATGGTTCTCCAATATCCAAGAAGAAGGGCCCAAGGGAGACCCTTAATTTAGACTCTCTTTGGCATAATATTTGATCATGAATCTGAACAGGTTTTTATCTGATGTTGGAGGAAGCCTCACTAATGACTGGACAAGATCTATACAAATAGCAAGACATGATTAGCAATCAATTCATTGATTTTTTGCCACTTGTGCTTGTTTCTACCCTGGGTTTCTAGGCTGGCCAGTCTCTGATTCATGAACATCTAGTCAGTGTAGGGCAGGGACTTCCTTTTGTGAACTGAGCCTCAAGTTAGCCAGACATTGGTTTGCCAATCCTGCAAGTTTTGGACTTCCATTTCCTCAGCATATTTTGCATGTAGGACAGATTGCATGTTGAGGGAATTGTGGCTGAGTTATTGTCTAGATTTTTCTTTCTATAGAGTACCCCCTGGTAATAGGGTCTAGAGCAAAGGGATGAAGGCTGAATGCAGGTACCAGCATGAACTCTCAATGTTCATTGTGGTTTTCATAATAGCCAGAAGTTGTAAACAGCCTAGATGTCCATTAACTAAGGAATGAGTCACAACAACAACAAAAAAAAGTAGTTCCTTTATACAATGAAGAATTACTCAGTTGTCAGATGAACAGCATCATGAAATGTATAGGCAAATGGATGGAACTAGAAGAAAAAACTCCCAAGTGAAGTAGCTCAGACCCAAACAGACAAATATGGTATATATTTATTTATAAGTGTAGCTATTAAGGAAATGATAATAAAGCCACAATCCACAGACCCAAAGAGGTTATGTAAGGAAGACTCTGGAGGGAAGAGGATGCATGAACCTCCCTCAGAAGAGGAAGTAAAATAGATTTTATGGATAGACTAGGGGTTAGTGAGAACAGAAGATGGGGGGATATGGTGACTGGGAAGAGAGAGGAAAGAGGCTCTGTTGGAAGATAGCTGGAATTAGGGGACATTTTGGGGACAGTGTAAAAACAAAGTGCAGTGGTGCCTCCTGCAAAGTGGAGACTTCCTGCAATCTATGCGGTTAAACCTAGTGAGAACTCCAAGTAACAGAGAATATGGAATGTCAACTGACCATCTTTTGTAGTCATTCAGAGCTTCCAATGTGGAAATAGGTTGCAGTTGGTTGAACTGTTGTCCAATGGGGTCCCATGAGCATGCCTAAACAACCTAAACATCCCTAAACATCCTAGCTGTTACTAGGACAGAGGGCTGCACTCTGAAAACCATATCTGGATTTTTCTTAATGAAAAGGGAATTCATTAGATTTGGGAAGGAAATGTTAAAATAACATGGCACTGTAATGTGTACTGTTGTAATGTGCACTCTAGCAGCTGGCATCACTGCAGGGGTCATGTGAATGAAAGAGAACCCATATGACAAAACAGAACTACTGGACTATCACAGTTAGATCTTCAGAAAGCTAGCACAGGCTATAACAAGAACTGTATAATTCTTTTTTATTTAATAGCCACTGATAAATGACAGGTCATTAATTCTACCACTTAGAAGTCTCAAGTCTCTTTGGGATGAGTTTTCTCATTGAGTTATTGAGTTTTGCAGTTCATCCTTCATTTTACCTTGAATTCTCTTCAACATTATTATCTTTTTGCTTAATTTATTTTAAATCTTCTTTGTTACTTTATTGAATTGTTGTTTTCTCTCGGGCTTCATTCATGCCTTTATTGCTAGTCCTAATTCTGTGACCCTTTAATATAATTCCTTATATTGTGGTGACCTCCAGCTATAAAATTATTTCTGTTGCTACTTAGTAACTATAACTTTGGTATTGCTATAAATTATAATGTAAATATCTTTGTATTCTGATGGCCCATTGACCCGCAAGGGGCTTGTGATCTTCAGGGAAAGAACTACTGCTCTATATGTTCAGTAGTCTTTTGACTCTTTAAACATTGAAGATCTTAGTGAAGATCATGACTCTTCTTTGCGCTGTGTATTCTGGCATGCATCTAGATAGTTCTCATTAAAGAATGATTCCATAAGGCTGGTGCCTTTAGAAGTAGACATACTTGACCATTCATATTTCTTGGATTTCTGCAATGAGATATGGTCAAGTAGGCATCTCTCACGGTAGTATGTATGAGGTGAGATTCTAGGCTGTCTCTGTTGAGTAGAAGTTTGCTTTTAACTTTGTTGTTTTGCATACATGGTTGATTTCAGATCACGTATGAGTCATTGGTAGGTCATTTCTTCAGATATTTTATGTTGATTTTTCTTTAGAGGAATTCCAATTCAGTGGTAAAAAACAAACAAATGATCAGAACATGTGAATGAGACCAATATTTTGATCTTCTGATGCTGGCATAGTCTGTAATGTACAATCAAGCTATTCCTAGAAGTATTTATATGGCATAGATGGGCTTAAATTGGGAGAATTTGCAAGGCAAGGTGGAGAAATAGATTTTTATTTATGTGTAAGAAAAAATACATTATGAATTGTGTAGAAATTGATAATACTGAGAAATAATGTTCTGAGTAAAGTTTTCTTTAATTTGTAGTTTCTAGCCCCAAATCTATAGGTCTAAATATATAACCCAGGGTGTCTGTAGAATTAAGAAATAGAAAGAGACCATGGTGTGTGTGTGTGTGTGTGTGTGTGTGTGTGTGTGTTAGTATGTGTGTGTTAGTTATAGAGAGGGGAATAATAATATATCACAAATATCTTCTGCCTCACTCCTAATTTATTGTATTCTTTAAAGCTAGCAATTTGAAGTGGACTTAAGAACAGTGGTAAGAAGTTAAAGTTTCATCTAAAATGCCATTTTAAAAGTAAACAAACCAATATTCTATAGTGTTCAATAGACTACATATAATGCCTCCATTCCACTTAAGATACTTTCAACTTATGGCAGGTTTATCAGGACACAATATCTGTATACATCAAGAGACATTCATGTTTACATACTTACCTTGAGAATTCTTGAGAATTCAAGTGTCTAGTCAAGGACACTTGACTAGAATAAATCAGGTTCTAGGTACACTATCCAATACCGTAACAAAAGGAAACATATAATGATAAAAGAATTTCCCAAGTGCATAATCCAGGTTCTATATGAAACCTTTAACTATTTAAGCCTGACTTTTCTTAATATGATCCCTTTCAGTTTCATCCATATCTTGCAAGTGACATATAATTTTTCTTTATAGAAAAATAGGAATCAATTATATATTCATCATGCATAATTGTTATCTATTTGTCCACTAAATACTAAAGATAATACCTTCACTGAGCTATTGTCAACATTGCTTTAGTTAAACAGATGTATAATACCTCTATAGCATGCTGACATATTTTTTAATCTATTCCCATAAATGGCACACCAAGATCATCTAGTAAGTCTATTTTTAGCTTTCTGAGGAATGTCCACAAAATTTTTCATAGTGCTTGGCCTAATTTACATTTATGACTCTAGAGTATCCCTCTGACTTAGTCTCTTTTTCTTTCCCTTGTTACTTTGATTATTCAAGTTGATATGATCACATTCTAGAGATTAAATGCTAGAAATCACAAGCAAGAGAAAAACATGCCAAGTATGCTTTTCTGAGTCTTGACTACTTCACACAAAATAATATGTTCTAATTCTATCCACTTACCTGAAAATTTTTACAATTTATTTTTTCGTTACAGCTGCTTAGCACTTCATTGTGTATATATACCATTCCAGACCATGAGACATGTTACAGAGCTTTAGTAATAAAAACAGCATTATACTGACACAGAAATAGACATGTAGTTCAATGGGATGCAAAAGAAGACCCAGACATGAAAGACTATTTGTTAAATGCTAACATGACTGAACAAAGAGACTGTGGTAACTGGAAGGAGATCCATAAGTGGATGGGGGCAAGAAATTTAATTTAAAGGATAAAGAATCTTAAAAGCCAGAGAGATGTAGGAGAACCAGCAAAGGAGAGAAATGTCAATAAAGAGGGAAGGAAAAAATATTCATCCTATTTCCAAAACTAAGTCAAGCAGTGACTGACCAAGTGTGATAAATTCTTGTTTCAGAACTGAAGGGTGGTCAGCAGATTACGCAATGGCGAGCTTAAACTAGCACAAATGAGAATCAGCTGAGATTGGCTCCCCAAGGCTTTCATATGACTTTTGGAGGATTTTTTGGTTTTTTTTGTTTTTTTTTTTTTTTATGAGACAGTTTGGAGAAAGATATGTTTAAGAAAAGGCGAGTCTGAGAGTGGGTCCATTCACCTACCTATATGCTGTTCTGCTGCAGAGGGATAAATTGTTAGGGGAACGCCAAGGCGCTGAGGTGGGAGAGGGAGGTTAGGAGAGGGAGCACCTTCGTGGAGGTAATGGGAAGTGGAGGCGAGATGGAGATGGGATTGGTAGAAAGGGGATAACATCTGAAATGTAAATACAAAGAATATCCTATTTTAAAAGAGAGGGAGGGAGAACTGCAAAAATGATACTTTGGACTTGTTATGCTCAGGGTTTATTTATACCAATAAGGAAGAAAGCAGAATATTGGTACTAATATCTTCAAGTGATCAGCTATGATACTGAAATTTATGTCAATTTTATTTAATCATAATTTAATGCTTTTCATTAAAGAGGTATTATCAGTGGAAAGTTCACGAGGAAAGAGGATATTTGTTGTAACTTAAAGAAGCAAGGGTTGTAGAAGACTGGTAGAAAAAAAGAGAAAGAGAAACACATCTCTTTAAAGAGGATTTGGGGTCAGGGGAAAATAAATGCCTGTGGTGAGTAATAGGAATGACTGCTCCGTGGTGTGCACCAACAAGTGGGCTTTCCTCCTGCGGATTTCAGGATGAGCAAGCAGGTTCGTCGACATCAGTTACTTCACAGGCCACATGAAACTCAAGAAGGAAGAACAAAATGTGGATGCTTCAGTCCTTCTTAGGAGGGGCAACAAAATACTCACAGGAGGAAATACAAAGACAAAGAGTAAAGCAAAGAGACTGATGAAAGGCATCCAGAGACTGCCCTACCTGGGGATCCATCCCATATGCAGCCACCAAACCCAGTTACTATTGCTGATGCCAAGAAGTGCATGCTGACAGGAGCCTGATATGGATGTCTCCTGAGAGGCTCTGCCAGAGCCATACTGATACAGATGAGGATACTTGCAGCTAATCATTGGACTGAGCACGGTACCCCAATGGAGGAGCTAGAAAAAGGACTAAAGGACCTGAAGGGGTTTGCAACCCATGGCTCCATTTGCATATGTAGCAGAGGATAGCATTGTCTGGCATCAATATGAGGAAAAGCCCTTAGTCCTGTGAAGGCTCGTTTCTCCAGTGTAGGGGAATGTCTGGGTGTTGAGGTGGGAATCGATGGGTGGGATGGGAAGCATCCTCACAGAAATAGAAATAGAGGGAATGGGAGAGAGGGTAACTGGGAAAGCAGATAACATTTGAGATGTAAATACAAAAACTATCCAGAGAGAGAGAGAGAGAGAGAGAGAGAGAGAGAGAGAGAGAGAATCATTTTAATGAGGACAGTAATATGGAGCATGACTGGGTTCTGTGCTGGGAAGGTGCATGTGGAATGTATGTAAAATAAGTACAAGAATTCTAAGATGTTTTTATTTTGATAATTGATAAAGTGTAGTATTCATTAGGAGGATAATCAAAGTAAAAAAAGGCATTTTTCTTAACTTTAAAAGACAGAAATTAGGATGAACTTTGTAAATGCCAGCATGAGGAATAAAGGGCACATGCTTACTCCTGGGCAGTTGGTCATGTTCTGAAGCTTATAAGGAAAAGTGTGAGCAGTGTTCATGGGGTAAATAGAAGGTGGGTAGAGTTATGTAGACAGGGACATCAGAAAAGCAAACATTGGTTTGTTGTTACATAGTAGTTGAAGACAGATGTCGAGGTAAAATATATTTGGTTCTCTGTGTAAAACATATGAACATATGACTTGGAATGGGGCTACAGTATATGGAATGTACCTGGCTATAACTAGAAGGATCACTTCAAGAACAGGGTACTTAAAGAGAGGAGATGGGTGATAATTTTTATTAGATGTGACTTTTTTAAAAAGCTATGTTGGAAGTAAGCCTTAAACGTAATGTAACTGAAAGGAAAAAAAGCAACTCTTACTTTGTAAAACACATAAAAGAAATTTAATAGAATGTGTACCTATTTCACCTGAAAAATCATTTTTATAGGCTGAAAAGGACCAACTGCATACAGAAAATGAATAAACAGTGTCAAGAAGCTTAGAAAACCAATGACTCAATACAGAGACAAGAGAGTACACAGTAAGAAGTAGGCTAATCTTGGAAATTGAAGGGAGTTGCAAATGAATGAAATGGAGCTATGGGATTTGAACTTCCTCTTAAACGTTGAGGATTTTGCACAGTGTTAGATGCATGCTCTCATAGGAATTATTTTGGGAACAATGAGCAGGTGAATATGGATGGTGGAATTGTATTATTCTTCTCTTGTGAGCATATCTGTGCTTATTTGGTTGTGGTTTCATCTTCCACAAAAAGACGAATGACTTGGAATGGGGCTACAGTATATGCAATGTACCTGCCTATAACTAGTAACATTGACCCATTGCACTTACATTTAAAAAAATTATTGATACACAACTGTATAACAGAAATTGTGTAGAAGTCCATACCATTGGAGCTCGGTTTTCTTCATACATTGTTCTACATCTTTGCCACAGTGGGATGATAGGACTGAGCTACTTCTTACCTTTCAATTCTTTACAGTTACCAAGAATATAATGACTGGGTTAAAAGAGATAATGAATAAAACTTAATTATTACATGAATTTATTTAAAGTAAAACAGACTATTCATCCTTCCCAATACAAAAATAAAGAATAAAATTTCATTGCTCTAAATAGAATTTGGTTGAGACACTAATAGATCAACATCTAGCATGACAAGAGTTCCATACAATCTTACTGTATACCTAACATGACATTCAAGGGTACTTACCCTTTAGTTCAAGGAGCATAATTTTGTCAATTTACCCTTCTTACTAAATGTAATTTATTTTAATATGTAGAGATAAGGTCAACATTTTGAAACCACATAGAAAGCTCTTCATCTGTTTATATATTTATATAAGTTTTGTGACAAGACCACAACTTTCAGTGTGTACATGGGATTTAAGTGGTTTCATCACAAATTGGATCCAGATGTAAGGGTGGTAGTGTTAGCAATGCCATATTACCAAAGCAAAACAAAATAAACTCATGGTTCAATGTCTTTCTCTTTGTAGAGCACAAAAATTATGTGCTTCAATGATAAATAAAGATCTTGATGAGGCTTGGCTTTCTTGGGGTTTATTATTCAATTTAAGCTAGGCAAAGGATTAAATCATCATAATTGGGTAAAATATTTCATCACGAAATCCAAATGAAACACAGTTAGATGCTTTTCTCAAGTAGAGCCTGATAATCATAAGGAGATAGTTCACTGTTCTACATGCAGTGTGGTCATATATTCTGATTTTCCAAGAGATGGCAGGGAGACCACTTTCTGCTTTAGTCCCACTATCTTTCTACTGTGATCACTAACATTCCTGCTTTCATTCTTCTGTACAGTAATATCCAAACACCAAACTCCATTCTTTGGGAACAGGAGGGCTCATGAGATATTCTCATTGAACAAAAGCAGGAAAAGTGTGTAGCAGAGATTAAAATGTTCAATAAAGTCACGCAGCTTGTTTGCTCACTAGACCTTCATATGCTTGTAATAATATATTCATAGGAATTAGAGAAAGTATCTTCAGTGTATGATTATCAAATGTACTGAAAATATTGACAAACTATAAATTTTAAGAAGCTACACACTCAAGTACCTAGGATGTAAAAACTGTGCCCTGAATGTTGCAGTCTGTCCCCTCATATATGGTTCCTTAAAGGGTCTTTAAATATAGGAGGAAGTTTCATTAATTACACGAATGTCTTTTAAAATAATTCCAAGCTTTGAAAATAGTACTTTAGGTCAGCAGATTCTCTATTATTACACCATAAACAAACAAAAATGTTCTACCTCTACTGTCATGGTGTTATATTACATTTGGACTGCTGTGTCAAATATTTATAAATTGGATGGTTTATAATTAAAAGCAATCAATTTTCATGATTCTTCAGGCTGCAAATACCAGATCACTGTGCCAATATAGTGATGGTAAGGACTCTTAAGACACAGATGGTACCTTCTTACTTTGTTCTCACAGGGTGGAAGTAGCTCAATAGTGACATGACATCTTAACTTGTAAGAATACTAGAACAATTTTGGATATCACTGTCCTTGTGATCTACAGGTTTTGTAAGGTCCTGTCTTCTAACATGATTATCATTGTGGATTAAGTTTCAATAGAACATTATATATAAGGGTATATATAATAAGGGTATATATATAATATTATATATTATATATATATATAATAAGGGTATATATATATATATATAGAAAAGGATAACTATGTAAACTATTTACCTTATTGTGGGCATAGGTAAACATTTTAAAGTAAGTAATATCAAGTTAGTTGGTATCATATCATTACATATCAGGAGGAAAGGCTTACAGCTTAGAATTGCTTAATAATAAATATGCCTGTGAATATGTGTCAATAAGATGTAAGCACCTAAATATATACATAAGTATATATATATATATATATATATATATATATATATATATATATATATATCACATAAGTCTATTGTAACTAAAACTGTTAAAAATCCTAATAAACACTGACTTTAGAAAACAAAACAAGGAGATGAGAATATTTGCATTCAAATTAACATATTATCACGTAAAATTGTTCAGGTTTCTATCCCATGTATATCATTCAGTCAATGCTGCTTTCTCCTCATCTACAAGAATAAGCATTGCCCTTGGCTTCCAGGCGCAAAGAGATTCTTCTGTCATCTCATCATGTTCTTCTATTTGATGGTGCTAAATTCCTGTGGTGGCCTTCGTTTGTTAAAGGTTCATAAAACAAGGCAAAACAATTACTTCTAGAGAAGACTGTAGTGTCTTATGGGCCTGAGAGAACAAAAGGCAAGATAATATGATTAGCCTTCATCCTCAAATTCCAGAAGCCATGCTGTGATGTATTGAAGATCTTGGTTGCTTTAAACTCGACTCACAAATATCTCCTATATGACTGCTTGACTCTCAAGTTGTCTCTGTGGATTGTTGAGTGCAAAATGCAGTCTTAAGTTATCACATTTTAAGTAAACACAAAAGCGAAATGGCAACACAATAATATCACCAAAAAGGGAGATTGAGGCACTCAAAACCAAGGATCAGAGTGTGAATGTACAGGATTGCATCTCTTGGATTTATTATCTAAAGCTATCATTTTGTTAGGTATAGTTAATTATGAAGTATATTCTGTTGCATGCCACTTTTTTTTTACCACTACTGTCTTTTTCTCATGGATCAACTGTGCTACCAACCCCTACTAGGAAAGGAGAGAGGATTCTTTTCTGCCATGTTTTGGACGAAGAGCCAGCAATTATGTAAAGTCCCAGGGAGGAGGGGTGGGGGAAGCAGGGACCTAGAGTCTCCACTATAGGCAGGTGACCAATGATGTTTGACAGGGGCAAGGTAAGAATAGCCACTGAAGTTTAGGGCAAGTAGAGAGACAACAAATTGGTAAAGATATTCTTTCTGTGCCCTCTGGTTATTCTGGCTAAGGGTATATATATATATATATATATATATATCTTGTTGATTTGTTCAAAGAACCAGCTCCTGGTTTTGTTGACTCTGTTTTTGTGGAGAACGGGTGTGGCATCAGTCCCAAGATGACACTTGGGACTCTGGCCTAGTATAGTGATTAGCAACTGACTTCCTCCTGCCCCCCCCAGATTAGCCACTCCCACCATGGGAGCTGCACAGGTGCACCCATGACGTGATATCAGGCCAGATGATGCGGACCTATGAATTGCAGCCACACAACATGGACTGAGGAGGTGGAGATGAGAGAGGATAATAGGACTGTGCTTGGGGGCAGGGAAAGGCGAACGATAAACAGAAAGAGAGACAGGAGGAGACAGAAAGATTTTCACTGTCATGCTGTAAGGTTCCTGAATAAACCGCTTTGAGAAGAATGCTGTGTCGTCTCTCCTTTTCTGCTGGTCGGAGACGGTAGTGACAGTTTCAACTTGGTTGTTTTCAGCCCTGAGTTTGATTATTTCCTGTTGTCTACTCCTCTTGGGTGTATTTGCTTCATTTTGTTCAAAAGATTTTAGGTGTGCTGTCAACCTGTATGCTCTCTCCAGTTTTTTTTTTTTTTTTTTTTTTTTTTTGGAGGCACTCAGAGCTATGAGTTTCCTCTTAACACTGCTTTCATTGTGTGCCTTAAATTTGGGTATGTTGTGTCTTTATTTTCACTAAATTCTAAAAAGTCTTTTATTTCTTTCTGTATTTCTTCCTTACCAAACTATCATTGAGTAGAAAAGGAAGCCACAACAACAGAAACTATGGAAATTTAAAAACCAGCAGATCCTACTACAAAAGCTTATACTCAATATAACTGGAATATCTCAATGAAACAAACAATTTTCTACACAGATACCTGGTACCAAAGTTAAATCAGGGTCAAATAAACTATCTAAATGGTCCCATAAACTATAAAGATATAGAAGCAGTCATCAAAAGTCTTTAAACCAAACCAAAAAAGAAAAAAAAAAAAAAGACCAGGACTAGATTTGTGGCAGAATTCTATCAGACCTTCATAAAAAAACATAATATCAATACTCTCCAAACTATTCCACAAAATATAAACAGAAGGAACACTACCCAGTTCCTTCTATGAAGCCACAATCATGCTTATATCTAAAACACACAATAATCCAAACAAAGAAGAAAACTTCAGAGCAATCTCCTTTATGAACATTGATTCAAAAAATTCTTGCAAACCAAATCAAAGAACACATCAAAATGATTAATCACTCATCATGATCAAGTAGGCTTCATCCCAGGGATGCAGAGATGGTTCAATATAGGAAAGTCAATCAACGTAATCCACCATATAAACAAACTCAAATGGCAATAAAACCACATGATCATCTAACTAGATGCTGAGAAAGCATTTGACAAAATTCAACATCCCTTCATGTTAAAAGTCTTGGAAAGATCAGAAATTCAAGGCCCATACCTAAACATAGGAAAAGCAATGCAAAGCAAACCAGAAACCAGCATCAAACTAAATGGAGAGAAACTTGAAGCAATCTCACTAAAATCAGGAACTAGACAAAGCTGACAACTCTCTCACTATCTATTCAATATAGTACTCAAAGTCATAGTAAGAGCAATCAGATAGCAAAAGGTCAAATGAATAAAAGTTGAGAAAGAAAGAGTTAAAATATTACTGTTTATAGATGATATAATAGTATAATTTAGTGACCCCAAAACTTCCATCTGAGAACTCCTAAACCTGATAAATGACTTTAGCAAAGTGGTTGGATATAAAGTCAACTCAAACAAATCAGTAGCTTTCTTCACTCAATGAATAAACATGCTGAGAAATAAATTAGGAAAAAGACACATTTCATAACAATCACAAATAATATAAAACACCTTGGTGTGTCTCTAACCAAGCAAGTGAAAAATCTCTATGAAAAGAACTTCATGTCTCTGAAGAAGGAAATTGAAGAATGTCTCAGAACATGGAAAGATCTCCCATGCTTATAGATTGGCAGGATTAATACAGTAAAAATGGCCATCTTGCCAACAGCAATCTACAGATTCAATGCAATCTCCATCAAAATTCCAACTTAATTTTTCATAGAGTTGGAAAGAGCAATTTGGAAATTCATTTGGAATAACAGAAAACTCAGGATAGCTAAAATTATTCTCAACAATAAAAGACTGTCGGGGGAATCACATCCCTCAAATAGAGCTGTATTATAGAGCAATAGTGATGAAAACTATATAGTATTGGTACAGAAACAGGCAGGTAGATCAGTGGAATAGAACTAAAGACCCAGAAATGAACCCACAAACCTATGGTAACTTGATCTTTGAAAAAGGTGCTAAAACCATCCAGTGGGGAAAAAAGACAGCATGTTCAACAAATGATTATTGTTCAATGGGTGGTCAAAACATAGAAGAATGCAAATAGATCCATTTGTATCACCCTATACAAAGCTCAAGTCCAATTGGATCAAAGACCTACACATAAAACTAGGTACACAGAACTAATAGAAGAGAAAGTTGGAAAAAAGCCTTGAACACATGGGCACTGGAGACAGTTTTCTGAAGAGAATGCCAATGGCTTATGCTCTAAGCCTAAGAAGCAACAAATGGGACCTCATAAAATTGCAAAGCTTCTGTAAGGCAAGGGACACTGCCATTGGGACAAAATGGCAACTGACAGAATGGGAAAATATTGTTGCCTATCCTACATATAATAGAGGCAAATAACTACAACTAGAAAATATCATCCTAAGTGAGGTTACCGAATCACAACAAACAAGTGATATGTACTTACTGATAACTGGATATTAGCCCAAAAGCTCAGATTACACAATACAATGCAAAGACCACGTGAAGTTCAAGAAGAAGGAAGACCAAAGTGCAGATGCTTCAGTCCTCCTTAGAAGGGGGAACACTGGAGGACATACTGAGACATGGATTGCAGCAGAGACTGCAGCAGATTCCATCCTGAGACTGCCCCACCAGGAGATTCTGCCCCTATATAGCCACCAAACCCAGAAAATTTTGCTGATACCAAGAAGTGCATGCTGACAGGAGCCTGACATAGTTGTCTTCTGAGAAGCTCTGAGAGATCCTGACAAATATAGAGGCAATTGTTCACAGCCAAACATTGAACTGAAAACAGGGTCCCCAAAGGAGGAGTTGAAGAAAGGATTGGAGGAGCTGAAGGGGTTTATAATCCCATAAGAACAACAATATTAACCAACCAGATCTCCTAGGGACTAAACCCTATCCAAAATGTACACATGGATTGACCCATGGCTCCACCTGTATATGTAGCAGAGGATGCTCTTTTTGAGCATCAGTGAGAAGGGAAGCACTTAGTCCTGCCAAGGCTTGATACACCAGTGTAGGGAAATGTCAGGGCAGGGAGATGAGAGGGTCTGGGAGGGGTGAAGGGCACCCTCATAGAAGCAGGTGGAGAGGGGTTTATGGAGGGGAAATCGGGAAAGAAGATAACATTTGAAGTGTAAATAAAATGTATACAATAAAAAAAGAAAGAGAAAAAATGAATTGTATCTTATATTGCTTCTAATGGAGCAGTGGCATCAGATTCTTGCATTTTCATTGTTGCCAAAGAGGTCTCTGTAGTTGCCATGGTTTCCATGATGTGAAGCTGTAAACCCATGGACCTGCACTGGTATCCAGTTGTGCAATTCAACTGCAGCACATCAGGGTTTGTTGGGTTTTGTTTTCTGTATTTTTATTTTACTTTATGTGTCATGAAAATTTCAAACCACTCATCAAAATGATGATAAACCATTCCTATTATTCTTAAATCTGTTCTACAAATTTTTCATTCCCCCCTTTTTTTCTCACATTCATGGTGTGCACATTTTAATAGCAAAAACAAAAAGCCATCCATGTTTATATATTTAAAGCAAGCTAAATATCATTCTTCACTGAAATCCTGACACAGGCTTGACTCATTGTGTTCATCCTAACAAAAATGGTGCATGAGAAGTAAAAACTTCAAATCAATATTATGTTTATTAGCAGTATTCTAGTTTGAGCTCAATGATAACTAGTTACTTTAAGAGGAAGATTCTATTGTCTATTTACTTTCTAAATGTTTACATGCGGGTAACCTTTATGTTGTCCACCACTCCCTCTTTCCATTTTCTGTAAACATTACCCTTGAAAAGTATAAAGTGAAATTACACAAGAATACATTTCTATAGCTTTTATCTAGACAAATAATGAACAAACAAAAAATAGAGACAAAATAAATAAAATTGATACGGGCAAGCTTTTCCAAGAGGAGAGTAATGCTCAACCATTGTGCCTCGAAAGCAAGTTGTAAAGTAACAAACTGTGTGTGTGTGTGTGTGTGTGTGTGTGTGTGTGTGTGTGTGTGTTCATGTGTGTGTTTTTTATCCATGCATGAAAGCCAGAGAGAACTAGGGGGAGGGACACCTCCTGGGGTTCAAAGACAGTAGGACAAAAGGGAAACTGGGTAGGGTCTGGTGGCAGCTGATCCAGGAACAAAAGCAGTCAGGTAAAATTACACACAACATATTCACTGTTACTCTTCAAATACAAAATTATACACTGATCCTAAAATTGAATAAACTATAGTTCAAATAAAAAACCTATGTATATCACCTACAATACATCAGATACTGTGTCAGATTCTGAGAATATACAACTAAGAAACAAATATCGAGAGTCCTTTCTAACCAACATCCTATATATTGCTCAGCCTCTTTGTAATCAGTTTATCTAAGAGTGTACCAACAGCAATATACAGCTTGTTGTTTAAATCAAATAAATGTTGTTGTACAATATATTGCTTTGCGTTTTATATTGCTTCGGTTTTAATAAAAGCGCTTAACAGTGACCATTATAAAATTTTCAATGTCTCATTAAAGAGAAAGTTCTCTGAGTATTGCCCCCACTGCTGAAGAATTGTCTGGGTAGCAGTTTGCTCCCGTCGTTCCTGTTTTATTTCCAGTGCATCCATCAACTACATTTTCCATAATTTTTCAATGACACATTGCTTTTACTGCACATTTCCTATTACAGAGCAATACAGTGGGATGTTTTTCTCAAGTGTATAATCCCAGCCCACTAAACCGATCTCCTTTATCCTCATCACTGATCAAAACGTCTTTTAATATTTATTTTTAATTATGTGTATAAGGGACACATGTTTCCAGGTGCGCTCACAGACAATAAGGAATTGTATTCACTTGACCTGTTCTTACAGATGGCTGTGAATCACCTGGTATGAATACTAGGAACTGGGCTTGGGTCCTCTGTAAAAGCAGCAATCACTCATAGCAACTGAACTATGAGTGATGAATATGATGAATATTCATCATACGTTTAATAGGATAATGGTTAAGCTAGTGTCACTGGTGAAATCCCCATTGTGTTATAGAATTCTCAGAACTCTGACTGGGGGAAAGGAACTCTAGGGAGGCAGGTTTATCTTAGTGGTAAAAATGTGAAAGGGGAAATGGAAAAGGTCATTTTGGGGAGTGGAAAGGAGGGTAATAGAGAAGGAGGGAGAGGAAGGAGAAACAAATAACACTTTGAAAGCCATAGGGAATTACTACTAGAAAGGCTTTCATACACACACATGTGTATGTATGTATATATCAAGTGGAGTCATGCCAAACAGAAACGTGATGGTCCCCCTCCAACAGCCATATACGGTTTCACCCAGGGGAGTTCAAGAGACTCCCAAAGTAATACAGGCTGTTACATTGCCTCTGTTGCATCCTAAACTTGACTATATTATTGAAGATAACACAAACACACACACACACACACACACACACACAGATTCATGAGACATCATCACCCCTCCAATAAATACGCTTTTTGGAAAGAGATGAATTTAAGACCTTTTAGAAAAATAGAGCAATTAGTTTCAAAACCATAATTTTAAAATACTCTTAATTATCTAGACCTACAAAGCTAGAGATCCTGACAAAACCACTTGTTCAAGCCTTATTGCCTTTGTGACTTAGGACACAACCTGGAAATGTTCTTGAAAAGAGGGTCAGTAATTAGGTTATTCTAAGTTTAGTTCACCTTATGATCGCTCTATCCTACATTTAAGGACTCTAAAAGTATGTGGTGTAGTACTCACTGCATCCTGTGACCCTCAGGGAACCTTGAAATATTCATAGCAAAACTCACAGAGCCTGTATGAGTTTTTGAACAATAAAAAAAGAGCTGTTGTATTTTAAACAGCAGAGATAGTTTGTTGTTGTTGTTGTTGCTGTTGTTCTAGTTCTTAAGTTATCTGAATGTTTTGGATTATAGGTCTATCTACAGCAAATTTTCATGCCTAAGTTTGGTTGTCAGCTGATTTGGCAAATTGTTAGAACCCAGAAGAACTTGTCTACACAAGAAAACCTTTTTATAAGGAAACCATTTAGCTTCCATATTTTAATTACATTCTTTAAGTAGTAAAGGTTTACTAAATGGGTTCTTAGTCATACACTTCACTTAAGATGCAAATATTTTGTGTGTCTAAATTATAAATCAAGGAAGTTAATAAAAATTTTGTGCAAGTAAATCCCCACTGAGCTGACTGGCTTGCAAACATGGCACATTTTTGAATGTCATCTCAACTTGTAAAAATAACTTGGACACTTAAAGACTTAGGTCTGTCACATAATTTATAGACATCAGATCAAAATCCCATAGAGCTCTTTGGAAATGTCTTTGGGTAGATATTATTCCAGGAAAATCTCATCGTGCCGTTTTGATAGCTAAACCAGCATGCTAAATGTTCCAGGCAATTGCCTGCTAACTTGAAATCTTGTACAAGCAATTTAAAAATTATGACCTCTGAGTTTTAAGGGAAAAATGACAAGGTTTTTGCTTTCTCCCTGAGATTGTGCATACCATTTGTATGCTAAGCCTATATATCCAAAGAACGGGAGGAAGAAGCAGTTCAAATACTGTATCGTCCATGCTTTCTGTTTCAGGTATGACAATATAGTCCTCACAGAGAAAAATATAATGAAATGGTAGAGATATTTACTGCAGAACTAGAAAAAGAATTCAGACTTCTATACAGGACTCTCAGCTTCAACACAGATCAGACCCACTCTGCCTATACACAAATGGTTAACATCGAAGACAGGAATGTTCTAACCTCTAGTTCTAGACATTTAACTATGAAAATGAAAACAATCATGTTTTCACTCAAATAGGAATGAGCTAAAGAAATGATGGTTGATCAAAAGGTTATTAGGATAGAGTACTTGATCATGGCATAGTAACTAATTGGTTGAGACCTGGTGCAATTACAGTGTTAAAATAATGTTTTTAAACAAAGGAGGAAACTATTTTAAAAGAAAATCAAGTGACTCTCTTCAGACTTTCTTGTATCTAACCAAACACACCTTCAATGTGGCATGTCAATTTTACACACACACACACGGGGTGGGAGCCTTGGAAGAAATGGTTTTATGGGATTTAAATATTATATTTCATGGAAATTTAAAATGTTGTACTGAGTGATGTGAAAGGCAGTCTGAGATTTGGGGAATATTATAGTTAAAGAAATCAAAGTTCAAATTTGTTAAATTGTCTTCATGCAAACTATGTAGTTTGACTTGTATTCAAGTTTACTCAAACCTGGATCAGTTTCCATAGCAATATCTAGGAATGCAGAGGATGTTACTAAGAGAACAGCACAAGGATTGATTATAATTTTATTCATAGTTTATTTCAATGTCTGATACTTTAACAAAGACAGAAGTTACTTCTCGTCGCAAACATCAATAGCTTCCACCTCTATTGTTCACCATTTGTATTTTACAAGATTGCTCATTGAGCCTGAGGTTTGCATGTCATGTTGACGACTCCAGCTGACTAAAAAACACTTTGAATCAGACTTTCATTGCTCCCTAACAATGTCATTAGAGATACCTGTGACTAATTTTGGTTTTTAATACTTGTACTAGAGATTTAACTAATAATCTGAACAGAACACAAGTAGCTCAGGCTTGAAGACTAACAATTGACAAGTGGGGCCTCAGGAACCTGAAAAACTTCTGTAAAGCAAAAGACACTGTCATGAGGACAAAACAGAAATCTATAGATTGGGGGAAATTTTTACTAACCCTATGTCTGATAAAGATCTAATATCTAAAAGATATAAAGAACTAAAGAATTTAGACTACAAAATAACAAATAACCCAATTAAAAAGTGGGGTAGAGAACAAAAAAGAGGATCTCAACAGAGGAATCTTGAATGGCTGAGAAGCACTTAAGAAAAGGTTCAACATCCTTAGTCATCAGGTAAATGCAAATCAAAATGACCCCTGAAATGCCATCTTACACCAATAAGAATGGCTAAGATCCAAAAACCAAGTGACAGCACATGCTGATGAGAAGGGAGAGAAAGAAGAACACCCCTCCATGGCTGGTAAACTGCAAACTGGTACAACCACTCAAGAAATCAATCTGGTGCAGTCAACATGTAGAAGAATGCAAATCGATCCATTCTTATAACCCTGTACAGAGCTCAAGTCCAAGTAGATCAATGACCTACACATAAAACCAGATACATTCAAACTAATAGAAGAGAAATTGGGGAAGAGTCTCAAACACATGGGTACTGGAGAATTTTTCCTGAACAGAACACCAAGGGCTTATGATCTAAGATCAAGAATAGACAAATGGGACCTCATGAAATTGCAAAGCTTCTGTAAGGCAAAGTTCACTGTCATTTGGACAAAATGGCAACCAACAAATAGAAAAAAGACCTTTGCCAATCCTACATCTGATAGAGGACTAGTATCTAATATATACAAAGAACTCATGAAGTTAGAGAATACCCCAGTTGAAAATCCTTATGGTATATGTTACTCAAAACACTAAATATACAGAATAAATAAATCTTAGATGTTGAAAGCTGCAACAGAGATCAAGTCACATATGAAGATGAGATCACAAGAATGATATTTTTTTCAGTAAAACTATGTAAAGCAGATGTGGAGAAGACTAGGGTCTACAAATTATCAAAAGCACAGACTACATTATCACGTGGCAGTGTCGCTGCTAAATAACACATACTAAAATTAAAGGCTGTGTGTGTGTGAGTGTGTGTGTGTGTGTGTGTGTGTGTGTGTGTGTGTGTGTGTGTGTGTGTCATCTGGGAAAAGACATTGATGCAGGTAGCAAATGTGCCACTTTTTATTTATTAATTTTATTTTAATTCAATAAACCATGGTTCCAAAATTGTCACTACAATTATATGCCTGCACCAAAAAACAATTAAGAAATTAATTTTAAATCAATAAGTTAATAATGTAGTTGAAAATTTCAAACATTAGGAGTATATGGGGTGTATCCCCAGGTGAGGCAGTCTCTGTATGATCTTTTCTCCAATCCCCTTTCCTCTATTTGTCTCTTTATTTCCTCCCATGAACGTTTTGTTTCTTCTAAAAAAGACTGAGGCATCCACTTTGAGGCCTTCCTTCTCTTTGACCTGCATAAGTTCTGTGGATGGTTTCTTGGGTTTTCCAAGTTTTTTGGTCTAGTATCCACTTATAAGTGAGTACCTACCATGTGTGTTCTTTTGTTACTGGGTTACCTCACTCAGGATGATAGCTTCAAGTTCCATCCATTTGTCTATGAATTAAATGAAGCCATTGTTTTTGATAACTGAGTAGTACTCCGTTGTGTATATGTACCATGATTTCAGTATCCATTCCTCTATTGATGGATATCTGGGTTTTTTTCAGCTTCTGGAATTATAAATAAGTCTGCTATGAACATGGTTGTCCATGTATCCTTGTTAGATGTTGGAGCTTTTTTTGGGTATATGCACAGGAATGGTATAGCTGGTTCCTCAGGTAGCACTATGTCCAATTTTCTGAGGAACTGCCAGACTGATTTTCCAGAGTGGCTGTACCAGTTTACAGTCCCACCAACAGTGGAGAAGTGTTCTTCTTTCTCCATATCCTCGACAGTATCTGCTGTCACCAGAGTTTGTAATCTTAATCATTCTGACTGGTGTGAGGTGAAATCTCAGGGTTGTTTTGATTTGCATTTCCCTGATGACTAGGAATTTTGAGCATTTCTTTAGGTGCTTCTCAGCCATTTGATATTCGTCAGTTGAGAATTCTTTGTTTAGCTATGTACCCATTTTTAATAGGATTTTTTTTTTTTTTTGTAGAGTCTAACTTGAGTTCTTTGTATATATTGGATACTAGCCCTCTATCAGATGTAGGATCGGTAAAGATCTTTTCTCAATCTGTTGGTTGTCATTTTGTCCTTTTGACAGTGTCTTTTACCTTACAAAAGCTTTGCAATTTCATGAGATCTCATTTGTCGATTCTTGATCTTAGAGCATAAGCCATTGGTGTTCTATTCAAGAAATTTTCCCTTGTGCCTATGTATTCTAAGCTCTTCCACACTAAATCTAAACTTTTTAAGAAATAGATTGGAAGAGAAAATTGAATCAATGGCCGATATTAATAATCTAGGAACAAAAATACACAAAAAGTAACTCCTGTCTTCCTCTCTGTAGGGTAATACACAAACCCACAAGTCTGAACTTTCCTCTCAATTAGGCAGAAACGAGAAATAACCAGCAGGTGGCGCTCATATAGAAAAGAATCAGCTTGGTGGTCATAGCTTGACTCTCTGAGCTCATGCCTGCCTCAGATGGAGACCCCCGGATGTCTCCTGGCCTTCCTTGGCCATGGCTGCCAGACACATCTGTGCTACCTCCGTCCCTGCTACGGATACGGATTTAAGGCCTTCATTCCCAGGACAGAATGACATATATGGCACCATTCAGACTCTGTGAACAGAGAAAGACACAGCCTGCAGTGCTGCACAGGTGTTCAAAACCAAAGTCACCACAGCACTACTCAGACCTAGAAGCTCTTAACATAGATTTACTGTGTGGACAGACAGGATGCTATCAGCACAGACAGATATAGCATACAGATAGGAAAAGGGAAGTTTATTGCAGTGCTTGCAAACACACATACAATCACACCTAGACTAGATTTTCCAGCATCGGAGACCTTCCAGATCAGTAGTCCTGAATGGGGAGCTTCCCAGCCAATGCACCAAAATGCTGTACTAAGAAAGTGTCTGTGAACTCTGAAAGACCAGTCAGGAGCTGATCTGTCCAGTTCTATCACAGTCTTTACTGTCCCCCTGCAGGATGATCATGGTGAAGGAAAAGGCCCTGAACATTCATCAAGACAAGGTTGTATAGAAAGTAGCAAGCACCTGGTGAGTGTTTCTAGCCTGGCAAGTATCTAAATGTTGTGGGGAAGGCTTTTAACCTGGAGGTGCAGATTTGTTAGGAGAAATAACCTGGAGATTAGTTCTAGATGCAGGTTTGTTGGACGAGATTAACCTGGAAATGCAGGTCTTGGGGTTAGCCTAGGAACTTTAGCTAGGCTCAAGTTTTGTTGGGGTGTAACTTGAAAACTTAATGCTAGGTGCTGGCCTTAAATTCAGACTTTTGTCAGGGTCTCTAAGATGGAGTCTGAATACAAAATTTGGTCTCTTGGAACTATTCCCAATTTTCTGAGAAACTGCCAGATTGATTGCCAGGGTGGTTTTACAAGTTTGCACTCCCACCAGAAGTGAAGGAGTGTCCTTCTTGTAACACATCCAGGCCAGGATGTGCTCACTTGAGTGTGTTTTGTTTGCTTTTGGATTTGTTTTTAACTTAAACATTCTAATTGGTGTAAGATGGAATCCCAAGGTCATTTTTGATTTGTATTTTCCTGAAAAATCAGGATGTTAAACATTTTTTTCAGTGCCTTATGTCCATTCAAGATTCCTCTGTTGAGAATGCTCTTTTTAGTTCTGTGCCTCATTTTTTATTTGAGTTATCTGGTTTATTGGTGTCTAACTTCTTGAGTTATTTATAAATTTTGGATATTACCTCGCTGTCAGATGTAGGATTGGTGAAGATCTTGTCTCAGTCTATAGGCTTCCTTTCTTCAGATCCCTGTTGTGTGCCTAGAATAGTCACAGAGAAGCAGATCGAGTGAAGGTATTTTACAAGGTCTTCCACTCAGTAAAGTGTATAGAGGAAAACAAGGAGGATGCTTTGGACTGACAAAGAGAGGCTTACTCACCAGCTGTGAAAATATGGCCTCTGGCAACACCTCTTCCCTTGTAGGTCGATGATGATTGATCATGTTCTAATTTCAAGCTACTATGTGACCCGTAATAGAATAACCTCTCTCTGTACATTTAACGTCATTTAAAATAGAACAAAATGGCATTCTATACTTTTAAACAAAGAGCTCATGGCCAAGTTTCATTTCTCTCTGGATCAGGAACTTGGGTTTATGATACAGGTTTTAGCCAAATGATGAGTGACAGAGGTGGTGTTCAGCAACTTTCTAACCAAGCAATGTTCCAACAAATACAGAGTTATTTCTTCACAAATCAACACCCATGGAGTATCTATGGTCTTGCTGTTTAGAATAATCAACCATTTGGTTGCCAGCGGTTACATTATCCTTTTTATCATGCCATTAAGTGCATATGCTTTGAACTGAGAATCAGACAAAAACCTAAGTACACACTTGAGTATAGAAGACAAAATCAAACTACATGTTGCATATTTTTTAATTGAAGAACTTTATTTTAAAAAACAAAGATAAAATGTACAGACTTTAAGCATTTTTGCATAAAAATTTGGAATACATTTTTGTCAGTACTTGATTTTTTTAAAGGCTTGATTGTATGTACTAAAATCTTACTAGTTTAAATAAGCATAAATCACATGTAAAACAAGATGTAACCCGGAAATAGTCAAAGTTATCTTTGTGTGAAAAGATTAAGCAAATGGTTTTTCATTTTCCTATTTTTTTTTTTTTGGCTTTTGTTTTTTCTTGAACTTCATATAGTCTATGGGTTGTTTCTGGGCTGTTCAGAGCTTTCTGGGGTTAGTATCCAATGATCAGTGACTGCATATTATGTCTGTTCTTTTGTGAGTGGGTTATCTCACGCAGGATGATATTCTCTAGATGCATCCATTATCAAGAAATTAGCTGAGTAGTACTCCATTGTGTAAATATACCACAATTTTGTATCCATTCATCTACTGAAGGACATCTGTGTTCTTTACAGCTTCTGGCTATTAAAAATAGGGCTGTTATGAACATTGTGGTGCATTTGTCTTTGTTGTATGTTGGAGATTCTCTGGGGTATATGTCCAGAAGTGGGATAACTGGGTCTTCAGGTAGTACTCTGTCCAATTTTCTGAGGTATCGCCAGACTGATTTCCAGAGTGGATGTACCAGTTTACAACCCCACAAACAATAGAGAAGTGTTCCTCTTTTTCCTCATCCTCACCACCATCTGCTGTCATCTGGATTTTTGATCTTACACATTCTGACTGGTGTGATGTGGAATCTCAGGGTTGTTTTGATTTGCATTTCCCTGATGGCTAATGATGTTGAGCACTTCCTTAGATGTTTCTCAGCCATTCGATATTCCTCAATTGAGAACTTTTTGTTTAGCTCTGTACCCCATTTTTTAATAGGGTTGTTTGATTCTCTGGTGTCTAACTTCGTGAGTTCTTTTTATACCTTGGATATTAAGCCTCTATCTGATGTGGGGTTGCTAAAGATATTTTCCCACTCTGTTGCCTGCTGTTTTGTTTTCTTGACAGTGTCCTTAGCCTTACAGAAACTTTGCAATGTCATTAAGTCCCATTTGTCAATATTTGACCTTAGAGCACAAGCCACTGGTGTTCTGTTCAGGAAATTTTCTCCTTTGCCTATGTGTTCTAAGGTTTTCTCTACTTTCTCTTCTAATAATTTCAGTGTACCTGGTTTAATGTGGAGATCTTTGATCCACTTGCACTTGAGCTTTGTATAAGGAGATAAGAAAGGGTCTATTTTCATTCTTCTGCATGCTGAGAGCCAGTTGGGCCAACACCATTTGTTGAAGAAGCTGCGTTTTTTCCATGGAATGTTTACAGCTCCTTTGTCAAAAATCAAGTGACCATGTATGTGAGGGCTCATTTCTGGATCTTCTATTCTATTCCATTAATCCACGTGCTTATCTCTGTACCAGTACCATGCAGTTTTTAGCACAATTTTAGTAAAAATGTTTATACAAAATTTTCATGTTAATTTTGAGATGCATGCTTCTACTATGTTCCTGTCAGGTGTCCTGAAATGCTTTCCTGGTCCCACTTAGTTGATTAAATTGAAGCTTTATTATTTTACCAGGCTTCAAGAAGAGCTTGTAGTGAGTGGGAGGTAAAGTTAGTAACTCATTTTCCAACATATTAAGTATATTGTCACTAATGAATTGAACTTCTACATTCTTATCCAAAGAAGGTAATCTGTAATGATAGCTTTCTATGACTTCTCATTTCTGGAGAATTTGCTTAAAGCCAAATATGGTTTCTCACAGTAACTTTACAAATGGATCATCAATTGGATTTCTGTATCTGTTATATTGTTGCTTTTCCAGTTTACTTCCTATGGTGCTGTGTGGCCATTGTAAATCACACACTGGCCTTGCACTGTCCTCTGGATAAAAACAGTCACTAGATCCTTTCTTCTTGACAATAACATGTCAGCTTCCTTTCACCAATTATAATTACCTGTCTACATGAATCTATAGATTTAAAATTTTTATTATTGAATTTTTTATGAACAGGATTGTTTGACTTGCCAAGTATATCTATACATCATGTGCATTCCGGGTGACCACAGATGTTAGAAGAAAGTGTCTCCTAGAGTTATAGGTAGTTTTAGCTGCCTGTGGACACTGGGGATAGAAACCAGTTCCTATACATGGGCAAGTGTTCTCAGTCACCAAGCCATCATTCTAGTCCCCAGATGACTCTTTTTAAACACCCAAAACCACTCTTCTATCATATTATCCTGTGATAATGCTTGTCCTCATCAAAGCTCTCAAATGTACCATGCCTTCATCTTTATGTCTTCATACGTGGATTCTTCTACTGATGGCACATATTGCCCAGTTCTACCTTTGGGGCTATTTAACTCCCTCATTTCCTATGGAGATGTTTTTGAACTTCTATACATTAGCATGTTTAATTTTCTATATAATAAAACTCATCTACCATAAAGATGTTTTATAACTGTCTATCATTAATACATTGATTTGTGCATATTTTCTAGTAAATATTCTCATTAAGAGGGAGACTAGCCTGATAATAATATGGTACTTGTGAGGCTGAAGTATGTACAGGGCTGTCAGTTCAAGGACAGTTAGAGCTAAATTGTAAATTCTGGGCTAGTCTGGATACAAGAGTTTGTCTCAAATAGATTTTTAAAGGAACCAAACAATCAAATAAAGCATGTGTCCCCATCTGGCACAGTGTAAATGTTGCTAACAATTTATCAACTGGATACATATAGTGCCCTGAAGCAAATGTCTAAATAGGTCTGGAAAATAACATTTATTGAAACCAAGAATGATTTGAAAAACATGTCTACTCCAATATGACAGAATCATTTGAAATTTATCTTTTCTCCTTTCCTTTCTCTTTTTTTCTCTTAACTCTTCATGAAAATTGACCCAATTTCAGGTAGTCAAAATTGGTTTTCATACCACTATAATATAATTTAATGTTTGGAAAAGATTGGCAAAATACAGCAGGAAAGTATTTAGTACAATTTTGGATGCATAATCAGATGGATCATTTGCATACATAGACAATAGAAAATAAGCACTCAATACATGTTAAACATTACTTAATTATCATAGATTTAATTCTCCTGCTTGTTGATATGTTATATGGAGCTGCCTGTCTACAACCTGAGTTCCATAAACAATAACTGTGACAGTAATAACACAATCCTTGAAAGTTTATCATGTACTTTCATAGACATCTTCATTTAACTTTAATAACTACCCTGTACAACACAGGGTATATATTTTGAACCTATCTGTAATTTAATCTACCTTGTTCGAGTAAGAGAAAAATAGCTTAACTAATTGTATGTACATAGTAGGTCACGTAAGACTAGTCATACTTACAAAGACTCACCAACCTGACTGCCTAAACATGAAGTGAACAATAGACATGCTAAACAAACAGGGGAAAGGCCACAAGTCTTCAAGCCTATAGAAGGACAACAAGCAACCATGGAATGCTGAGAGTGTGGGATAGCCTTCCCCTAGGGAAAACCCATCCAACTGGTTGACCAAGAACAGTAACATTATATAGAACAAGCAGGTTATATTTGAAACTATAGGGGTGTGGGGAGGGACAAAAGGAAATCAAAGGGATACAAATCGGAAAGGAAGAAGTAAAAATATGACTGTTTATAGATGACATGATAGTATACTTAAGTGACCCCAAAAATTCTACCAGAGAACTTTTACAGCTGATAAACAACTTCAGCAAAGTGGAGAAGAGCTTAGGACACATAGGCACAAGGGAAAAATTTCTGAACAGAACACCAATGGCTTATGAATAAGATCAAGGATTGACAAATGGGACCTCATAAAATTGCAAAGCTTCTGTAATGCTAAAGACACTGTTAAGAAGACAAAATGGCAACCAACAGATTGGGAAAGAATCTTTACCAATTCTACATTTGAAAGAGGTCTAGTATCCAATATATACAAAGAAGTCAGGAAGCTAGACTATAAAGAATCAAATAATCCTACTAAAAATGGGGTACAGAGATAAAGAATTCTCAACTAAGGAATATCGAATAGCTGAGATACAGCTAAAGAAATGTTCAACATCCCTAGTCAACAGGGAAATGCAAATCAAAGCAACCCTAAAATTCCACACCAGTCAGAATGACTAAGATAAAAAACTCAGATGATAGCAGATGCTAATGAGAATGTGGAGGAAAAAGAACATTCTTCCACTGTAAGGTGTGGCTGTATGCTGATACAACCACTCTGGAAATCAGTCTGCCAGTTCCTCAAAAAGCAGGACATAGTACTACATGAAAATCTAGCTATTCCATTCCTGGGTATATACCCCAAAGATGTGCCAACATATAACAAGGACACATGCTCCACCATGTTTATATCAACCTTATTTATAATAGCTAGAAGCTGAAAATAACCTAGATATCTATCAACAGATGAATGAATACAGAAAGTGTGTTACATTTACAAAATGGAGTACTGCTCAGCTATTAGAAACAATGGCTTCATGAAACTCTTCGGTAGATAGATGGAATTAGAGACTATCATCCTGAGTGAGGTAACCCAGTCACAAAAGAAGAAACATAATATGCAGTCACTGATAATCAGATACTAGCCTCAGAAAGCTCTCAGTACCCAAGAAACAATGCACAGACCGAAAAAGAAAAAAAAAAAAGAAAGGTCAAAAAGTGGAAGCCTCAGTCCTTCTTAGAAAATAATAATAATAATAATAATAATAATAATAATAATAATAAAAGTGTACCGCACCCTCTCAGAGTAGGGTACACCTAGACCTTAAATCATTAATAACTCAAGAACTAAGAAGATAGTTTTGGTAGTTAAAAATCATTAAGTTTAATCTTTACACACCAAGAAAACTTTGACTATTTTCATGTTACATTTTGTTTTACATATACATTTATAATATTTGTAGATAGTAATATTTCAATGCATACTATCAAACTGTTAAAAAATCAAGTACTGACAAAAATATATTCATATATATTTATGTTAAAATGTTTTTAGTAATCTGTACATGTATCTCTGTCTCTTTAAAATAAAGTTGTAAGAAAAAATTTTTAAAAAGTTTACTAGAAATAAAGTTGGGTATACTAACTAGAAGGTAAAAGATTATACCACAAAACCCATATAAAGTCAATATATAAAATGCATACTTATATATGCCTAATGTCATTGGCTCAAAAATGTTAAAAATATGGAAAATCATGAAACTGTATTCATACATATACATATTTCACATACATATATATACAGATACATGTGCATACATTCAGTTGGAGTTGAACAAAGCACAATGTTCTCTAACAAAGTAAATTTACTCCCTGCCACCATGGTCTGACTGATAAGAGCACTTGACCTTGACAAATGAATTATTTGTCTCTCTTTTTTAAGAGCAGTTCAATTTAGGTAGTTGGACTCCATGTAGCACCAGCTGTCCTCTCAGATTCTTTGCCCAAATCAGTGTCTGGTGGCTCTGCTAAATTGATGTTGAGCAAGTACATAAAGATGTGATAGGAAGCCAAAAAAGCAATAGACACTGTAACTTTCCAGCCCACTTGTCTGTGTAGCATTTATCTATGTTTCTGCTTCCTCAGGTCCCTAATGTGCTCTTGGGGGGTGGACTAGGGTTTCTACTCTAACTCTCCATTTTGTTTCTACTAGCTCAAATAATATGTTATCTATTAATTAATTCACCTACAGTATTAGAGATAGAAGGTGACATACTACCACAATTCAAAAGCTAAAGATCTACCATCTAGCAAGCTGAAACTCAAATAATAGTGGCAGAAGTTTGAAAATTAACAGATTAAGCCATATGAGGATTTCTTAATGTAATAATAAATAATGTAATCATGAACAGATAAAACAAAGATAAACATGAAAATTGCAAATGCCTGTAAAATGAGAACAATGTGACTACCAGTCTTAACCCAGCTAAAAATGTGAAGATTAACTTGAAAGTCTCTTTAACTTTTTAACCTTGCATTATCTGTTTCTTGCAATCCCACCCTTATTTAGAGTAGCTTCCTTGAGTTGGAATGCAATATATTTACTATGTACCTGTAATGAGAGTATTATCTAAAATGAAAGTTAGTATCTACAGAGTTAAAAAAAATCTACTCAGATGCCTGTTTCTGTAATTAAAGTTTGAAAGGTATATTGCCAGTCCATTGTTCGTGTTATCTACTGCTGCTATAGAAACAGATATACAAATGAATTACAAATTCATACATATTTACTCTCTAGATCTTCATACAAAAGGTTTTCCACAATTAGTATATGGATTTTTATATTCATCCATACATACTTACATTCACTGAGTATTGCCCACACACCAAAATTAAATTGAAATAAAATAAATTTTTATACACAAGAATGATGAAATAATTTAGTTTTATTTGTGATGCCAAATTTATCATTTAATATGTATAAAATACCACTTTAATACAGTTTTGGAAGAATAGCACAACAGAGAGGTATGTTTTTTGAAGTATAGTTAGAAGTTCAGAACCATGTCACTCACTAACACAGAGAAAAGATAATATAAAGAAATATTAAACACTAAGAGAAATGAAGGATTACTTAGATAAGTTCCAGAGATAACAAGTGAAAGAAGCAGCTACAAACTCTTGCCTAGAACACTGTTCCCAGCTCAGCGATGCAGATTATCAGGAGAGCCCAGCTCCATGATGAAACTCAAACCTCCTAGCCCTGGAATGGCAAGGTTGCTGACAAGAAACCTGTGAGTTCAGCCAAGCTGTGTCTGAGGAAATTACATGTACCTTGGAGTATGACGAGGCCAGAACAGCTCTTTTTCGGTGTCAGTTCCTGCTAAGTGATTTCTTCTGGGAAAACTATAGCCTGAGGATGGAGCTGACCTTTCTTCATTTAATCAGAATTAAAAATCAAGCAGAAGAGAGACTGCTTTACTGTAACCTCCTCACTCTGTGGGTTCACTCCTGTACCCCTGTAGCTGAAGGTTTACACTCCCTCTGCCAGCACCATCAGTAAGTGCCAACCCAAGTTTCATAACACTTGCAAAGAGAATGTATACAAGATTCCAAATCTCGCAGGATGATGTTGCAAACATTTGTAGAGAACACACAAATACGTTTTACAAACTTTTTAGTGGTTTCAACTGAAATGTAGTCCTTTTTTATCTAAGAAAGGTTAAATTTTTATATTCATTTGCTCATTCTTACAGATCCTAGTTGGTAATAAGGTGCTAATTTTAAAATATTGAAGATGAACTGTAAACATGGTTTCCATCTTCTAGTTTCTAGAATATAATTCATGAGAAAGATATTTTCAGTGGAGAGATGTAGTGCTGTATCATGAGAATGCATGATGCTCTCTGTTCTGTCTTCATCCAGTCTTCTGAATATTTCCAGGGTTACTCAAATGCTACCAACCTAATTCTTAATGTTCACAAAGAATTGTAGTACACATTCCTGGAAAGAGTACAATTCCTCTTAGCAATGAGGAGTCATCTGTCTCTCTCCTCTGTCCTTCTAGGTAAGTAAAGTTTGCTGCTGAGATTGGAGTAGCCAAGCATCCCGGTAGCCATTTCCAATACACTGGTGCCCTATGTAGAAGATACAGTGTCTTCACTGTCATAAAACTGCCCATAAATAGTAAGGTGTCCTTTGCTGATTTTGTTCTGACCAATTGACTAGAAAGTGTTGACCTCTGCATACTGACCTTACTTCTCCCATGGATTTTCCATATGCTGTATACCATAAATACACCAAAGAGAGGTATCAAAATTCAGACCTTTCTTTTTGCATTTTCCATCTTTGGAAGAAATGTATAAATCTCTGGATAAAGAAGGATGATTAACAGGAAAAGGTGCCTGTAAGCTCAGAAAGTGCTACACAAACCAGCAAGACATGTCCAAACCCATCCCTAACATATGCCACTTCCAGTGATCCATGCATCGTACTCTGTGCTTGGAATTCTTTCCCCCAAAACTTTTCATCTCTCATGATAAGAAATGCTAAATGCTGAGAAGCCCAGGTTTACTTAAACCATCTGATAAATGACAATGCTAAGAACAGTGAATACCAAAATCAAAAAAATAATGTGTACTTCACACCTCCATGAAAAGGAGACCCTTAGCACCCATGAATTTGTCTAGTGCCTTTATCCTTGGAAAAGGCATCTTTAGGTACATTTATATCTTTAGCCGCTAGTTTTCCAGAATGAGTCTTCATTCTAAATTTTATAATCATCTTTACTCACTAAACACAGAGACTAGTACAAATAAACTTTAGGTTTAACTTTCAAGATGGCATAGAAATAAAGGGAATGAGCAAATCAAAGACAGGAGATGAAGAGAGATGGGTTAGCAGGTAAAAGATCTAGATGAGAACCCCAGAGGACCTGTGCTTGACCCCTTGAATCCATAGGGAAAAAAGAGGACAACTACAGAAGTCTGTCTACATGTCTACTAGACTACAAATGCTTGCATGCGTGCGCGGACGCATACACACATACACTCACACTCACACACAAAAGCATTACCATCACCACCACCATCATCATCATCATCATCATCATCAATTAACATAAAAGGAATAAACTGAAAAAAATCTAATAACAACAATATCAACCAACCAGATCCCCCAAAGCTCCCAGGAACTAAATCATCAACTAAGGGTTACACGGGGGGTATCCCTGGCTACATCTGCATATGTAGCAGAGGATTGCTGTATCTGGCATCACTGGGAGGAAAGCCCCTTGGTCCTATGGAGGCTTGATGACCCAGGATATGGGAATGCAAGGCTGCTGAGGCACAAGTGGGTGGATGAGAGAGCACCCTCATAGAAGCAGGAGGAGGGAGGAGTAGATGGTGGCTTGAGGAGGGGAAACTGGGAAGAGAGATAATATTTTAAATGTAAATAAAGAAAATAACCAGTCAAAAATAAAAGTCTTTCTACCTATGACTGACTACCCAGCTCATTAAAATCCATCAGTTCAAATGATAATGCATGAATTGGATGTGTTTATGCTGATGGTAGAATTATTGGTAGAGAGATGAAGCATAAAATAGAGGAGGTTATATGCTTAGATTTAGATTTGATATATGTGAGCTCACACTGATGCTTGAAGGTTCCCTCTTGTTCTCTCTTATTGGAGACTTTCATAAGTTGCCTGGAGTCACAGTGCTTTGATTCCTTCATCAATAAAGTCCTGAGGTCCCTTGGGAAGCTGATTAAAGGCAAGTAGAAAGCTTCTGCACCAGGTTTATGATAAAAATTTGAACTATACAGATCTTTCGAAATAATAAGCCTGCAATGGATTAGATGTAAAGGGGAAGGGAGGAAAGAGAAAGGAATAACACCCAGACTTTTTGTTTGGATATCAAGAGATGCTTTCCACCAAATTAATGTACACCAAAGGTAGAATATGGCTCAGTGAATTGCGTTAGATAAAAATGTATGAGAACTTGAGTTCAGATCATCAGCACCCATGTAAAAAGTTATGTGTGTTGGTGCATGTCTGTAATGCCAAGATCGGACAAGTCCTGACAGATTCATGGCCAGGCAGCCCAGCCAATTGGTGGACTCTATATTCAGTGAAAAACCCTGTTTTAAAACAAAGACAAAAACAAAAACCAAGTAAACCGTTAAGGTACAGAACAATAGACTAAGACACCAGAAGTTTATCTCTATCCTTCAAACATGTGCATGCACATGTGGGCCTATATACACACATGTACACATGTAAATAAATGCACACACGTGATTACATGACATGCATCACACACACACACACACACACACACACACACACACACACACACACACACAGAGTGAATCAGTGAATTCGGTAGAGATGACCAGCAGTGTAATAACTCAGTTCATTTAATTTTGTGACTTCCCTTACTTTCATCTTCATGCTGCTCTTCAGACACCTATGCTGTCAGTTTGTAGCTCAGTGGAAAGAAAATGTTACTTCTGACTCTATAGTTTATTTAATTAGTATGGGAAATTAATCTCAAGACATGTTTGTTTCTACATGCATATAACTGACAAATCTTTAGTGAGGACTGATGTTTCATTAATATGCCAGGTTCCTAATCAAGAAAAACACACACCCTTACAAGCTACTACCCCCACAAACACCACCACCATGACTACCACTGCTTCCATGACCACTACCACCATCACCATAACCAACACCACTTCCACCACCACATTCACCATGACCACTATCACTACTACCACCACCACCAACAACAACAACACTATCACCACCACCACTAAGTTACTCGAAGCTATAACATGTTGACACGATATTGCTGTGGTGCATTTCCTCAAAGTGATCAGCATAGTATTAGGATCACGAATCCCAAATAAATAATTTTATACAACATTCCTTGCTCTGCCTTACTTTAAAGTACCTATTACTTAGTATCTATTACTTGGGGGATAATGATAAAATTTTGGGAACACATTGGGTCTGTTTGTCTTATCTCTTCTCATTTTCCTGTTTGGTTTTTGTCTGCCTTTGTTTGGGAGATAGTGTTTCACTAGATTGCCCCAAGTTCCTTGGACTTGTGACTCTTCTGTTTGAAAAGAATAGTACTCATGCTTTTGGAATTTAGGTTTTAGTCAAGGAGCTAGTGTCTTCTCATTCTCAAAGCTGGATCTAGAACATATCCTATCTGTTCTTATAAAGGCAGACATCTCAGCCCAGGTGCCTAGGGTGTGTGTAGCTAGAATACACTAAGTTTCTACTCGGTACTACTTCTGTATTGACCTCTATCATGGAAGCATTTAACCTTTTAAACATATTCTTATTTCTGATTATTTTTTTTGGCACATGAGCAGGTAAGCAACAAACTGTTTATTAAGATGGTAGTGGACCCTATTGTGAGGAAGCTATCCAGAAACTTGGGATAAGTGCATTAGTTTCAGAAAAAGGATGACGCTGGTCAATGACCAAGTCTAACCACTTGCTTTCTGCTTGTAAAACCAGCAAGTCCCTTCTACCAAAATCAATTCACAGGCAGCAGTGAAAAGCACAAAAGATCATTGTTCCTCTTATTTCTCAAATAACATTATGATCCAGGTCTTCTTCAATGGCTTTCATGAATGAATATTACAAAGTTCGTTTGGAATGAATTCTGTATAGCTAAGGCTAAGTAAGATTATTATGATTTATATGGTAGCAAGCCTTGTAGAGTTGAAATAATAGGTGTGCCTGTTGAAAATATGGTCTTAATAAAAATGTGGTTCCTACAAAAAAGACACTCATTTTGTCTTGTTTTATTATTCTGTAAAATACTTTTTTATCCTTGCTTGCTTTTTATACTATTACAGTGCTAAAGAACAAGAAGGTGACATCAATTATGTATCTGCTATTTTCCTAAATTATCACATTTGCAAAGTTTCCCAGTTTTCCACTAAGCATTGGTGACTGATGGAATGACAAAGACGGAATTGTTGTTGCCAGTGGTAACACATCCTGAAGATAAACAGGAGGGAGATCATGAGAAGCAGCATGGAGAAAATTGTACAGTTACAGGGAGAATATCACAGCAAAAATAGAATAATTCAGAAATCACCATCTTTCTTTGAATGAATATCCTGGCAGTCAAAGTCCCCAAACAGAAGCCACTTGAGCCAAGACTTCTGAAACCACTTCGAGTTCATGGAAACTAATTTTGAAAATACTCAGTGGTTTCTGACATGAAGAGTCAGTTTACAAACCATTATCCTCTTTGTGAAGAAAAAAAGAAGAAGAAGAAAAGAAGAAAATTATCAAGAACTAGGATTTATAAAACCATACACAAGAAGTAACCATTAGGTCATGTGACAAATTAGAGGATGGTTCAAATGATTTCAACACTGTCAAATCACCAGCTTTGTCCTTAGTGATTAAACTCTCAGCTTACATACAGCCCTGCCTTACTGTGGCGCCTTAAAAACATCTGTTAAAACTCCTGACATGTCAGTAATACAAAGAGAGGCCATTCTCAGTGTCCCCAAACCAGTGAGCAAATATTTACTCTATGGTCAAGATTTAAGTTTTCTGACTGTGTGTGTGTGTAGTGCACATTTGTCTATTTTTCTTAGTTCAGAATGGGGTTTAGTGAAAAGCTCAGTGAAAATAAACAGGTTGTGCCCACCCCTTCATTGTTCAGCTGTCGCTTACAAAGCTCAAATTTTATAACAAAATGCTCTAATAATAAACTTGAGTGAGAAACCTAAAGTTAGAAATCATAGGAGAAATACAATCATTTTATCTTAAACGTGTGGCATTTCTATCTTCCACTTGTTAAGAAAATATAGTTTTTGTTTTTTTATTTGTGAGGTTATATCCTCAAATATTTTATTTCCTGACCCTAATGTGTATCTTACTTTACATAAGATATCTCACCTTGTACTTACACATGGTGTTTTCATATCCTTCAGTTCTAAATTCAAGTTTCTGTGTATTGTGAACCTTGTTTGAATCCTCTGTAATGAGCCACCTTCGGCTTCCATCTGCCCTGTGGACTGACAGCTTTTGTTGTTTGCTATAATGATTTACTTATTTTCTTCCTTTTAGTACATTGCTCTGATGCTGCATGTATTATAATGCTACATTTGGGTCCTTAAGACTGGTTGCCCCAGAGGGAGTCCACACATAGATGCTAAGTGACTCTGTCCCCAAGTAATTTCTGATTGGTAAATAAGGACGCCAGTAGCCAATAAGGGGTAAAATAGACATAGGTGGGGATTAGGTTTCACAGACTTGGTGTCTGAGGAGAACCAGGAAGAGAAGAAAAAAGGTGGAGGAGGAAGGAGAAAGCACCATATAGGGACTAAAGGGCTGGGCAATTGGAGTTAAGAGCAGCTCAGAGGAAACAGTTTTAGTAACAATTTGGAGTTGTCCACAGGAAAGCCGATTCTAATATCATGGAGGTTAGGGATTTGCCCAGCTCCGGTGCTATTTAAGGTTTATTGTAAATATGAAGGTTGTGTGTATGTCTTATACAGGAACTAAAGGGTCAAATCCAGGGAAGAAACTCCAGGTCAGGATTAAATAATTTCTACAACACTTCCCCCTCTCTGAAAGTTCACAGGCTTGGATGCCATGTCACATTCTCTTCAGCTCCATTATCCAGTCGTTATGGAATCAACAGGGTGGGGAGAGCAGTGACCCATAAAGTAGCAACACTTCCTAGATTGTACCTCACCTGTCCTCACTCAAGAACATCAGTGAACTTCAGCCAGGCATGGCTTTCTGTGATGCAAAGTCATTCACGTTTTTGTTACAGCAGTTTATTCGAAGAGCTGTGTCTATTTATTTCATCCCATATCTGATAGAGGAAATATGTAAAAATATAGGGTTTCAAAATCATTTTCTGTGATGTTTTAAGAAATATCTGAGAACTGTCTTTCTGTACTATACCGTTGTGTGGCTGGTCCCTCAGGGGGAAGGGATTCTCAATATGGGCCCCCCAGAGGCTCTATTTTAACATTCATCCACTTCTGCATGATCAGGAACACACCCCTCTGCATATGAGACTTAGTTACTCTTCATTGACGAGCTATTTCAGGAAGAGAGAACCATTTCTTATGGAGGTCAAGATGATGTGATACAAGATTAGATGAATGTATTGGAGGAGAATATTTAGAAGTATTTCACTATCAGGTCCTTGACGGGAAAATTGAGGAGAAAAATAATTATGACCCAATGGTACAATTTGTTAAAGCATAATTTCATGTGAAATTGTGATGACAGTTACTATTTATTGAAAATGTTATATATGTGTCTATTTATATAAAGTATTAAACTTAATTATTCTTATATTGCTGCAGAATAAATATGCATGGTAACTTTCTATGGGAAATTTATTCACAGTCCTAGATGCTTGAATGTTTAAATGTGTGTTTGTGTGTGTGTGTGTGTGTGTGTGTGTGTGGTGATGTGTATTGTATCTATGTTTCTGTGTTTCTTTGTGTATATGCCTATATATGCTAGAGTAGGGTATTTGGGAAAATATAAATAGTATCTTAATCCTGAGAAAAAGAACTGAAATACGACAAATAAACTTTTTTTGTATTCTTCTTTTTCATTTAACTGCAGTTTTTATATTTTTATTTTATTTTATTTTTTAGGAGATACCTTTTTTAATTGGATATTCTCTGTATTTACATTTCAGATTCCCAGGTGAGATGGTCTCTGAATAATCTTTTCTCCAATCCCAGGTCCTCTATTTGTCCCTTTATTTCCTCCCTACTAAGGAAGACTAAGGCATCCGCCTTCTGGCCGTCCTTCTCTTTGAGCTTCATAAGTTCTGTGAATTTTTTTCTAGGATATTCCGAGCACTTTGGGCTAGTATCTGATCATAAGTGAGTACCTACCATGAGAGTTCTTTTGTGACTGGGTTACCTCACTTGGGATAAAAGCTTCAAGTTCCATCCATTTGCCTAGGAATTTCATAAAGTCATTCTTTTTGATTGCTGAATAGTACTCTATTGTGTATATGTACTGTAAGGAAAACATGATGGGGCACCAATGAAAGAAAAAGTAACTGAAAGGAAAAGTCACGGGGCACCAATGTTGTGAAAAGATGACATCCTGGGTTTCGGCACCAATGTTAGGGGAAGGATGAAGAGAGTGGGGGGCATATGGCCCATGGAGGTGCTGCCAGGACTGGGGGCAAGGGAGATGCCTCTGGGGGACCCATATTGAGAATCCCTTCCCCCTGAGGGACCAGCCACTCAACGGTATAGTACAGAATAGAGTTTATTCATGTCATGGGAGAGTTAAGAGTGTAGTAGAGGCAGGGAAAGAGAGAGAGAGAGAGAGAGAGAGAGAGAGAGAGAGAGAGAGAGAGAGAGAGAGAGAGAGAGAGAGGAATAGAGGAGTAGAGGCTGGCCATGAGCATGTGGAAAGGGAGAAAGGAAAGGGGAAGAGGAGGGATAGGGGTGGGAGAGGAAGAGAGCCAGGAGGCAAGAGAGGCCAAGAGAGACTGGAGAGGGCAAGCAGCCCCTTTTATAATGTCAGGTCACTGGGGCGGAGCATACCTCGCTACAGCCAGGTAATTGAGGGGTGGGGTTTACAGAATCCCAACATGTACCACAAATTTTAAATCCATCCCTCAGTTGAAGAACATCGATGTTTATTCCAGCTCCTGGCTATTATAAATAAGGCTGCTTTGAACATGGTGGAATATGTATCCTTGTTAAATGTTAGAACATCTTTTGGGTACATGCCTAGGAGTGGTATAGCTGGGTCCTCGGGTAGTACTATGTCCAATATTCTGAGGATTGGCTAGACTGTTTCAGAGTGGTTGGACCAGTTTACAATACCACCAACAGTGGAGGAATGTTCCTCTTTCTCCACATCCTCGACAGCATCTGCTGTCACCTGAGTTTTTTAAGTTACCCATTCTGACTGGTTTTGATTTGCATTTTTCTGATGACTAGGGATGTTGAGCATTACTTTAGGTGCTTCCCAGGCATTCACTATTCCTCAGCTGAAAGTACCTTGTTCAGCTCTGTACCATATTTTAAATATGATTATTTGATTCTCTACAGTCTAACTACTTGTGTCCTTTGTATATATTTGATTCTAGTCCTCTTTTTCCATTAAATGTTTTTAGCTCCTTTGTCAAAAATCAAGTAAATATAGTTGTGTGTGTTCAATTCTGTGTCTTTGATTCCATTCCATTGATTTACCTGCCTGTATTTTTATCAATACCATGCAGTTTTTTTTTTTTTTTTTTTTTTTTTTTTTTTTTTTTTTTTTTTTTTTTTTTTTATCACAATTCATCTGTAATACAGCTTGAGGTCAGGGATTGTGATTTCCCAGAAGTTTTTTTTCTTGTTGATAATAGTTTTTGCTATCCTGGGATTTTCATTATTCCAAATGAATTTGCAAATTGCTCTTTCTAACTCTATGAAAAATTAAGTTGGAATTTTGATGGGAATTTTACTGAATCTGTAGATTACCTTAGGCAAGATTGCCATTTTTACTATGTTGATTCTTCCAATCCATGAGCAGAGGAGATTTTTCCACCTTCTGAGGTCTTCATCCATTTTCTTCTTCAGGGACCTGAAGTTCTTTGTCATAAAGATCCTTTGCTTGCTTGGTTAGGTATTTCATATTCTTTGTGACCATTGTGAAGGGTGTGGGTTTGCTAATTTCTTTCTCAGCCCGTTTATCCTTTGAGTAGAGGAAGGCTCTGATTTGTTTAAGTTAATTTTATATCCACCCACTTTGCTGAAGTTGTTTATCACCTGTAAAACTTCTCTGGTGGAAGTTTTGGGGTCACTTATGTATACTATCATTCCACCTGCAAATACTAATATTTTGACTTCTTACTTTCTGGTATGTAGCCCTTTGACCTCTTTTTTGCTGTCTTACTTTTGTGGCTAGTACTCCCAATACTATATTGAATTGGTAGGGGGATAGTGAGCAGCTGTGTTTAGTCCTGATTGTAGTAGGATTGCTTAAAATTTCTCACCATTTAATTTGATGTTGGCTACTGGTTTGCTGTATATTGCTTTTACTATGCTTAGGTAAGGGCCCTGTATTCCTGATCTTTCCAAAACTTTTAACATGAAGGGGTGTTGAATTTTGCCAGATACTTTCTCAACATCTAGTGAGATGATCAGTTGGGGTTTGCTCTTTTTGTTTTTGGTGTGTTTCTTATTTTTGAGTTTGTTTATATGGTGAATTATAATGGATTTCTGTATATTGAACCATCCCTTCCTTCCTGGGATGAAGGCTACTTGATCATGGTGAATGATTGTTTTGATGTGTTCTTGGATTTGGTTTGCAAAATTTTATTGAGTATTTTTGCATCAATGTTCATGGGCAAAATTGATCTGAAGTTCTGTTTCTTTGTTGGGTCTTTGTGTAATTTAGGTATGAGCATAATTGTGGCTTTGAATAATGTGTTGGGTAATGTTTCTTCTGTTTCTATTTTGTGGAATAGTTTGGAAAGTATTGGTATTAGTTCTTCTATGAAAGTCTGTTAAAATTCTGCACTGAACCCATCTGGTCCTTATGGGACTGTATAGATGATTTATCTGATCCTGATTTAACTTTGGTACCTGGTATCTGACTAGAAAATTACATTTTCTCTAGTATTTCTAGTTCTGTTGAGTATAAGCTTTTGCAGTAGGTTATGATGATTTCTTGAATCCTCAGTTTCTGCTGCTATTTTTTCCCTTTCATTTCTGATTGGATACCCTGCGTCCTGTAGTTAGTCTGGCTAAGGGTTTATCAATCTTGTTGATTTTCTCAAAGAATCAGCTCCTGGTTTTCTTGATTTTTTGTGTAGACCTTTTGGGTTTTACTTGGTTGAAGCTCTGAGTTCAATTATTTCCTGCTGTTTTCTCCTCTTGGGTGTATCTGCTCCTTTTATTTTAGAGCTCTCAGGTGTGTTGTCAAGCTGTTACTTTATGCTCTCTCCAGTTTCTTTTTGGAGGCAGTCAGCTATGAGTTTTCCTCTTACTACTACTTTAATTGCATCCTATAAGTTTGGGTATGTTGTGCCTTCATTTTAATTAAAATTTTAAAAGTCTTTTATTTCTTTCTTTATTTCTTCCTTGACCAAGCTAACATTGAAAAGATCATTGTTTAGCTTCAATGTGTATGTGGGCTTTTTGTTGCTTTTGTTGTTATTAAAGACCAGCCTTAGTCCATGGTGATCTGATAGGATGCATGGGATTATTTATATATTCTTATATCTATTGAGGCCTGTTTTGTGACTGACTATATAGTCAATTTTGGAGAAGGGACCACGAGGTGCTGAGAAGAAGGTATATTATTTTGTTTTAGGATGAAATAATCTACAGATGTCTGTTAAATTAATTTGGTTCATAACTTCTGTTAGTTTCACTGTGTCTCTGTTCAATTTCTTCTTCCATGATCTGTTCATTGATGAGAGTGGGGTGTTGAAGTCTCCCACTATTACTTTGTGTAGTGTAATATGTGCTTTGAGCTGTACTAAATGTTCTTTTACGAATGTGGGAGCCCATGTATTTGGAGCATTGATGTTCATGATTGAGAGTTCATTTGATAGATTTGCTTTTGATGAGTAAAAAGTGTCCTTCCTTATCTTTTTTTGATGACTTTTGGTTGAAAATATGTATATTTATTTGATATTAGGAAGGCTACTCCATCTTTTTTTCTTAGGACCATTTGCTTAGAAAGCTTTTCCCCAGCCTTTTACTCTGAGGTAGTGCCTATCTTTGTTGCTGAGATGAATTTCTTGTATGTAGCAAAATGCTGTGTCCTGTTTACATATTCAGTCTGATAGTCTATGTCTTTTTATTGGAAAATTGAGTTCATTGATGTTAAGAGATATTAAGGAATAGTGATTGTTGTTTCCTGCTATTTTTGTTTTTAGAGGTAGAATTGTGTTTGTGTGCTTTTCTTCTTTTGGGTTTTTTGAAAGAAAATTAATTTCTTTCTTTCCTAGGGTGAAATTTCCCTCCTTGTGGTAGAGATTTTCATCTATTATTTTTTTTTGTAAGGCTGAATTTCTAGACAGACATTGTATAAATTTGCTGTTGTTCTGGGAGTTTGGTTTCTCCCTCTATGTTAATTGAGAGTTTTGCTGGATAGAGTAGCCTGGGCTAACATTTGTGTTCTCTTAGGGTCTGTATGACATTGGTCCAGAATCTTCTAGCTTTTATCGTCTCTGTTTGAAAGTCTGTTGTAATTCTGATCTATCTGCCTTTATATGTTACCTTTCCTTTTTTCCTTACTGCTTTTAGTATTCTTTCTTTGTTTTGAACATTTGTTGTTTTGACTATTATGTGTCAATAAGAATTTCTTTTCTAGTCTAATCTATTTGGGGTTCTATATGCTTCTTGTATTCTGTAGTTCATCTTAGGTGTTTAGAAAAGTTACTTTTCTCCATTTAGAGTTTTAAGGCTTTTCTAGTCTTGACTTTTGGATGATATGCTGCATCCTGATTCAAAACCTATGTATGTGTTTACTTAAAGTCATGAACATATTTCTTAACCACTTGCCAGAAATTCTGACCAATGAAAAAATGATAGAATGTAAATATGTCAAATCAGATTTAAAACCTTTTTCCATCTGTACACTACACACACACACACACACTACTATTACTTTTTAAATTAACTTTTTACTTTGTAAGACCAAGTTGTATAAAAGAAGCCATTTCTTCTAATTTTATTCTTCTTAACTTTTGATCGTGTATATATGGAGCCATTGGAATTGCATCTGATTCCAACCTGTGCAGGTGGCATATGTGAGGGCTTTATGTGCATGTGCTTATAGATGTCTGTAGAGATCAGATGCATGGGATCTCCCGAATCTAGAATTAAGGGTAGTTATGAATTGCTGGACTTGGGTACTAGGAACTGAAATCCAGTCCCATGAAAGATCAGTTCATGCCCTTAACTGCTGAGTTGTCTCTCCAAACCCTCCTCTCCTTGAAAACTCTTTATCCTAAAAATGACTTTCTCAAATCCCAGTTCATAAAGAGCACTGACAAACATCTTTGGAAGTGATACACACAAGAAAGAAGTTAATGATTAAATGATATATTTTAATCCAAAAATCAATTATTTAGTTACTTGAGTTTACAATTTTTCTTCTCCTTATTTATGAAAATAGATTTTAATGCAAGATATTCTAAGTATCATTTCCCCTCTCCCAGCTCCTCCTAAGTCCTTTTCACATCTCCCACAGAAATCAGATTGTCTTCTTTTCTCCTTGGCATTTCTAGTTTCTTAGAGAACTCAATCATGTCATGTAATGTCTTCCTGTAAGCCATCTTGTGAGAGAGCACATGATGCTTTCTGAAAACAGACACTTGAGAGCACGTGTGAAGGTTAGTAAGAATCTAAATGGAACCTCACAAACACTGAGAGGATGCTCTTGCATCATGATGCAATGCTCTGCTTCTTAGCTGGTCTTTGCTAGTCTTCACTGGTGTTTCTAGTGTTCTCTAGTCCTCACTTCATAGAGAGACATACATCAAAGAATTTCTCATGATATTCTATCCGAATCTTGCTGCTTCCACTAACTCGGGATGATTTGATAGAGACTTGCTGGTTCTGTTGTGTTGGTGGAGTGATTAGTGGAGCAGCCACTACTGATTCTTGTTCAGTATTTGCTATTGGACTGGACTTCTGGTACCCTGGCAGCTAATTGCCCTAAGGAACTATTTCTAAATTGGTTCACAACCCCTTTTCCTGTTAACCTTCTTTCCATCTACCTCTCTGGTTGGTGGTCAAGAAAAGAGGATAGTGTTTAAAAACCATAAATAAAGTAGGTTTAAGAAAAAAAAATCTAAGCCTACAGACATTGATAATAATAATAATAATAATAATAATAATAATAATAATAATAATGGAGAAAATAAAAAGAAACAAAGCAGAAAAGAAAAATAAAAGAAAGAATGAAAGAAAGAAAGAAATGCCAAAGATAAAGCTCTGGAGACATGTATAGACTCTGAGAAGCATTTATAAACTCTGAGATGTACACATTCACACACAGAGAAATCCCATAAAAATATAAAACTGGAAACTATAATGTATGCATATGATGGATGTGAATAAAAAAGAAACAGGCACTGACCAAAATTATGAGACACAGAAGCTCAAAAAATGCCATTGAGATGATTTGTGTTGACCATCTACTGCTGGCCATAGGACCAGCATTAAGTATGCTTTGTATACCCACCAAACCTCTGCTGAAGACAATTAATCTTTCATTTGTGAATGATTATCAGTTGGAAACAGCTTCTGTGTTAGGAATGTGGGCTTATGTCCACTTTTCTTCTTAACACTGGAATTCCATTTGACTCCAGCCTGTGCGGGCTATGTGCATAATGCCACGGTTTCTGTCAGCTCACCTGTGTGATAGTCTTGTTTTCTTGGAGTTCTCCAACCCCTTTGATAAGCTGGGTTTCCTGATCCATGAGGAGAGGGAATTGATGAAGATATTCCATTTACAATTGAGCAATCCAGGATCTCTCACTCTGCACAGTCATCCTAGAGTAAGCAAGTGCCCAACTTAGTAAACAAGGAGATCTGAGCTTTGGAAGAGGCCTTGAGAATAAAAGATGATACAGCTCATTGAAAAATGATTGTCCCAACTGGGTATCCATCCAATACACAACCACCAAACCAAGCCACTTTTGCTGATGACAAGTAGTGCTTGCTGACAGGAGCCTGATAAGGATGTCTCCTAAGAGGCTTAGTAGATGAGGATGCTTTCAGCTAATCACTGGACTGAGCATGGGCACCTCAATGGAGGAGTTAGGGGAAGGATTGCGGGGAGCTGAAGGGGTTTGCAACCCCATAGGGAAAAACATTATCAACTACCCAGATACCCCAGAGCTCCCAGGGACTAAACCACTAACCAAAGAGCCATGGAGGGACCCATGCTCCAGTTGCATAGGTAGCAGAGGATGGCATTGTCTGCATCAATAGGAGGAGAATCCTTTGGTCCCATGAAGGTTCATTTTCCCAATGTAGGGGAATCCCAGGGTGGTGAGGTGGGAGTGGGTGGGTGGGAAGGGGAGCATCCTCATAGAAGCGGGGGGGGGGGAATGAAGTGGGAGAGGAATAATAAGGAAAGTGGATAACATTTGAAATGTAAATATATAAAACACAAAAAAAAAAATGTGAGAAGTTGGGAACCTAGAAAATAAGACAAGTGCCTTCAAATTGGTTCTTCAAGTGCACAGTGATGTTAACAATCATTGCTCCTAGAATACTGTATACTTAATCTGATGATCTAAATCTAGGAACTACAGGTAAGAGAGAATATGTGGCATTTGTCTTTCTGGATTTGGGTAACCTCGTTTAATTTTTTTTCAAGCCAATCTAATTGAACTGAAAAAGCCAGAATTTCATTTCATTTTATATTTGAATAGTTATATAAAATAGTTATTATTTCATTGTGTATATGTAAATGTGTATCTGTCAAATAACATTTGATTTATTTCTACATGCTGGTTATTGTGAAAAAGGTGGCAAATAACATTGCTGACCAATTATATATGAAGCAACATGTTGAGTTCTGTAGGTATATCCCAACCAATGATATAGTTAAGTCATACAGTTGACTTATTTTTATTTTCTTTTAGAGTTCTCCACAGGGATTTCCAGAGTGACTGCACATCTTTGCTTTCCTTTGTCAACACTGAATGCGAATCCCTTTCCCTACAACTTTGCCAACATTTGTCTTCACTTACTTTGTTGATCTCAGTCATGCTAGCTTGGTTGAAATAAAATTTTAGAGATGTTTTAATTTGCAATTCCCTTTTTGTTAAAGATAAATATATTTTGAGATATCTTTCAGTTATCTTATTTCTTTAATGGAGGACTATTGGGTAAGAAGATTCCTAGCAGATTTTTAAATGGGGTCAGTTGCTTTGACTTGAGTCTTTATTTACTTAGTTCTCTGAGGATTATTCCGAGAAAGGTTGTCAGATGCATATGTGGCAAAGCTTCTTGCCCACTCTATAAGGTACTTTTTTCTCTAGATTGTTTTCTGGGCTATACAAATGATTTGGCATTTATGAAGTTCCATCTTGTAGGTTAGTTGCTCTATATTCTTCTAGCAGTTTCAGAGTTTAAGATTTTTAAATAGCAGTTTCTGATGCACTTGGATCAAATTTTATGCAGGGTGACAGATGCAGGACTAATTTTGTTCTTCTACATATAGACATCCAATTTTTCCAGAACCATTTGCTGAAGATGTTGTCTTTTGTTCTGCTGTCTATTTTTTGCCTCTGTGTCAAATATCAGAGGGTTGTAGTTACTAGTACTTAGATTTGTGTCCTCTATTTTATTTCATTGATCTACATGTCTGTCTGTTCTAAGCCAACACTATTCTTTGTTTTTGTTGCTATTGCGCTATATATATATATCTTGAAGTCTAAAAAAGCAATCCTTGGGGAATTCTGTAAATTCAGGATGACTACCCAGGCTATTTTATGCTTCTGTATAAATTTTAGAATGTTTTTATATTTCTGTGAAAATGGTGTGACTATTTTGGTTTTGATTGTATTGAATACATAAATTGCTTTTGATAGGACAGTCATTTTCAAAATATTTATTCTACCAACCCATGAATGTGATATTTTTACATTTCCAGGGCTTCTCCTAGTATCTTTCTTTTGGAGATTTGAAGTTATCAATATAAAATTTTTTAACTCTTTTTGTTATGTTTATTCCATAATGTTTGGTTGTATTTGATTTTCTTATGAATGGACACATGTCTATGATCTATTTGTCAGCACTTTTCTAGTAGTATATAAATGGGCTACTCATTTTGCAAACTGATTTTGTACCCTGACACTTTGTTGAAATGGTTTATTGTTACTACAAGTTTCCTAGTGGATATTTTGAGGTATCTTATGTATATTATATTTTGTTCTTTTTATTCTTGAGTTTTCAGGCGTGCTATCAAGCTGCTGGTCTATGCTCTCTACAGTTTTACTTTGAAGGCATGCAGGGCTATGAGTTTTCCTCTTAGTATTGCATTCAGTGTGTCCCATAAGTTTGGGTATGCTGTGCTTTGATTTTCATTAAATTCTAAAATGTCTTTAATTTCTTTCTGTATTTCTTCCTTGACCAAGTTATTGAATAGAGCACTGTTCAGCTTCCATGTGTATGTGGACTTTGTCAGCTATTTTTGTTTTGTTTTTTTGTTATTGAAGACCCATCTTAGTCCCTGGTAATATGATAAAATGTATAATATTATCTCAACCTTCTTGTATCTGTTAAGGCCTGTTTTGAGACCAATTATATGGTCAGTTTTGGAAAGGGTAGTATGAACTGCTGGGAAGAAGGTACTTTTTTTTTGTTTGTTTTAGGATGAAATGTTCTATAGATACTTGTTATATCTGTTAGGTTCATAACTTCGGTTAGCTTCACTGTGTTTGTTTAGTTTCTGTTTTCATGATCTGTCCATTGATGAAAGTGTTGTGTTAAAGTCTCCCACTTTTATTTTCATAGGTGCAATGTGTGCTTTGAGCTTTAGTAAGGTTACTTTTATTAATGTAGGTTCCCTTGAAGTTGGATCATAGATATTCAGAATTGAGATTTTTATCTTGGTGAATTTTTTTGACAAGTATACAGTGTCCTTCCTTAACTTTTTAAAATAACGTTTAGTTGAAAGTTAATTTTATGCGTTATTAGAATGGTTACTCCAGCTTATTTTTTGGACCATTTACTTGGAAAATTGTTTTTCAGCCTTTTACCCTGAGGTAGTGTCTGTCTTTGTCACTGAGGGATATTTCCAGTATGCACCAAAATGTTGGGTCCTCTTTATGTATCCAGTCTGTTAGTCTATGTCTTTTTATTGGGAAATTAAGTCCATTAATGTTGAGAGATATTAAGGATAAATGATTGTTATTTCCTGTTATTTTTATTGTTAGAAGTGGAATTATGTTTGTATGGCTGTCTTCTGGGTTAGTTGGAAGAAGATAATTTTCTTGCTTTTCCTAGGGTTTAGTTTCCCTTCTTGTGTTGGAGTTTTTTATGTATTATCCTTTGTAGAGCTGGATGTATGGAAAGATATTGTGTAAATTTGGTTTTGTCATGAAATATCTTGTTTTCTCCAAATATGTTAATTGAGAGTTTTGGTGGATATAGTGGCCTGGGCTAGCAATTGTTTTCTCTTAGAATCTATGACATTTGCTCAGGATCTCCTAGCTTTTATAGTCTCTGTTGAGAAGTCTGGTGTGATTCTGATAGGTCTGAATTTATGTTACTTGACCTTTTTCCCTTACTGATTTTTTTTTTTTTTCTTTCTTTGTGCATTTGGTGTTTTGACTATTATGTGATGGGAGTAATTTTTTTGGTCCAATCTATTTGAACTTCTGTAGGCTTCTTATATGTTTATGGACATCTCTTTTTTTTTAGGTTGGTGAAGATCTCTTCTATAATTTTGTTGAAGATACTTATTAGCCCTTTAAGTTGAGAGTCTTCACTTTCTTCTATACCTATTATCCTCAGCTTTGATCTTCTCATTGTGTCATGGATTTCCTGGATGTTTTGGCTTAGGAGCTTTTTGCATTTTGCATTTTCTTTGACTGTTTTGTCAATGTTTTGTATGTTATCTTCTACCCCTTAGATTCTTGCCTCCATCTCTTGTATTCTGTTTGTGATTCTTGTGTCTATGTCTTCTGATCTTTTTTCTAGGTCTTCTATTTCCAGGTTTGTCTGGTTTTGTGAGTTTTTTTATTGTTTATATTACCATTTTTAGATCCTGGGTGGTTTTCTTCAATTTCTTCACCTGTTTGGTCAGGTTTTCCAATAATTCTCTAAGGGATTTTGTGGTTTGGTGTTTGTGTACATGTGTGTGTGTGTGTGTGTGTGTGTGTGTGTGTGTGTGTGTGTATGTGTGTGTGTGTGTTTCTTCAAGGTCTTTTTCCTCTTTACCTGTTGTCCTGTATTTTTTTATGGAAGTTATTAATGATGTTCTTCTAACATCATCATGAGTTGTGATTTTAAATCAGAATCTTGCTCTTCCTGTGTGTTTGGCTATCTAGGACTTGCTGTGGGGGAGGGGGCACTGGGTCCTGATGATGCCAAGTGACCTTGGTTTCTGTTGCTTACATTCTTGGACTTGCTTCTTGCCATCTTCTTATCACTGATTATGTAAGCTGGTCTTGCTGATTCTGACAGTAGTTTGACCCTCCTGTAAGCCTGTGTGTCAACATTACTGGGGTACAAGTTCTTGCCTGACAGGATCTGGGTACAGAGAGCTGTGGTACAGAATCAGCACAGGGTACAGACAGAAACCCGGAAGAATCTTGTTTCAAAGTGCTTCTTGGTTCTTGTGTCTTGAGGACTGTGGGAGGGTCTCTCAGAGCAGAAGTGTTGGTCTTACCTGTGCTCTCAGGTGTGTCAGCAGTACTGGGGGATCAGGTCTCCTGCAGCAGGGTCTTGGTATAGAGAGCCCTGACACAGGGTACAAGCAGAAACTAGAAGCCATATCTTTTTCAAATAGGAACTATTTGAATTCTTTTTCTATTTGTATTTGTTTAATCTCCACTTCCTATCTGGTTGTTATAGCTAGTGCTCCCAGCACTAGAGTATAAAGGACTGAGAATAGTGGTAACTCATGCCTTATTCCTGATTTTCATGGAATTGATTCAAATTTTTCTGTATTTAGGATAATATTTGTTTTCCTTATTGTGATGGGGTATGGTGCCTCCATCCCTACTCTATCTATGACTTCTGCCATGAAAGCATATTAAATTTTCTCAAAGTCATCTTTTGCATCTCTTGAGATGAACATGTGATTTTTGTCTTTATGTACTTCTACCTGACTTATTACATTTATTGACTTCTATGTGTTGAACCAAACCTGCCTTTCAGGCATGAATCTAACTTCATCTTGATGAAAGCTTGTTAATGTTTTCTTATTTTTGATTTGCTGTTATTTTATTCCGGATTTTTCCATCTACATTCATCAGTGATATCAGGCTACAGTGTATTTTTGTTGTGCCTTTACCAGGTTTGGTGTATAGTGTAACAGTGCTTCAGCTAGTTTTTAAATTATTCTTCTGTATCAATTTATTTTTGTTTAAATGTTTTAGAAGGGTTGATCCAATAAAATCCCATCAAAATTACAACATAATTCTTCACAGACCTTGTAAAAACATTTCTCAACTACATATGAATAAACAAAAACACAATATAGCTAAAAGGATCCGGAACAATAAAAGAACTTCTGAAAGTATTACTATCCCAGTCTTTAAGCTGTATTACAGAGCAATAATAATAAAATGTATGATATTCATATAGAAATAGACAGGCAACTAAATGGAATCAAATTTCATATACTCAGAAATAAACCCAAAAAATATAAAGAATGGACAGAAAAAGAGGAGGTCTGATCAAGCTGATTAATTTTTATTTTTCACATGTTAGTTTTATACAAGTAGAAGAAGGAAATAAGGCATGGAAAAGAAAGGCATGGAACTAAGGGAACTTTCCAGCTAAAGGACTTTTCACAATACCTTTTGTGGAGAATTACATGGGGAGGGGGACTACCCAGGTGCAGGAGAAAATTCTCTGTCAAGCAGCATCTATTGCCAGGGTGACCGTTCTACTCAGCAAGCTACCTGACCAAAGTGAGATCACCTAATTTCTGGGAAATGTCCTCTACTGTGGGAAACAGAAACCTAATCTGAGACCTGTGTAAAATGGTGTTACTCAGGCTAAGGGAATTTCTTACTTCTGTCAGTTCCTGGCACCCCTGAGAACTTAGTTCTCTCTTTAAAAAAAAATTTGAGTGAACAATGGAAAGCAAGCCAGTAAGCAATAGTCCTACAGGGACTCTAACTTGGTTCTTCTCTCTGAGTTTCTGCCTTAAATTCCTGCCCTGACTTCTGTCTATGAAAGGCTGTAGTCTGTAAGTTGAAACCTTTTTCTCTCCAGGATTCTTTTAATCAATATTTCTTCAGGATAAAATAAAGAAAACTAAAGTAAGAAAAAATTTATGGAATTGCATTTTAATTTTTAATATAGTAATAAAAATAATGTATCACTATCATATAAATAATATATTAAACTATCATATAAATAACAAAAAGGTGTTTAAGTTTTAGTGTTGTATTCTGAAAGGTTATTACTATCCTTGCTCTTTATTTAATGCCTCCAATGTAAGCAACTTACTTTCCAGGATACTGTGTGTATATATATATATATATATATATATATATATATATATATATATATATATATATATGTAAGTCTTCACATATGTGCACCTGCATATGTGGATATGTATGTACATGCATGGGCATATATGAATACTAACACTCCTTTGTGTGTATATGTATATATGTGTGTATGCATATGTCTCTGTGTGTGTGACACTGACTTCTTTTTTTTTCATTGTCATTTTCATATTTATTTTTTTACTTTTTTAATTTTTTATTTTTTTAATTGAACAACTTTATTTTAAAAAGCAAAGATAAATGTACAAATTTTAAGCATTTTTGCAGAAAAGTATACGAATGCATTTTTGTCAGTACTTGTTTTTTTTAAAGGTTTGATAGTGTACATTAAGATCTTACAAGTTACAATGAACATAAAGAAAATGTAAAACAAGATGTAACTAGGAATTAGTCAAAGTTTTCTTGGTGTAAAGATTAAGCATAATGTGTTTTCATTTTATTTTATTTTTTTCGTAAATTTCATATAGCCTACAAGTTGTTTCTGGAGTGTTCAGAGCTTTCTGGGATTAGCATCCAATTATCAGTGACTGCATATTATGTCTGTTCTTTTGTGACTGGATTATCTCACTCAGGATGATATTCTCTAGGTGCATTTGAAATTTTCTTAAGAATTTCACAATGGCATTGTTTCTGATAGCTGAGTAGTACGCCATTGTGTAAATATACCACAATTTTGTATCCATTCATCTACTGAAGGACATCTGTGTTCTTTCCACCTTCTGGTTATTAAAAATAGGGCTGTTATGAACATTGTGATGCATGTGTCTTTGTTATATGTTGGAGCTTCTCTAGGGTATATGCCCAGAAGTGGAATAACTGGGTCTTCAGGTAGTACTATGTCCAATTTTCTGAGGAATCACCAGACTGATTTCTAGAGTGGTTGTACCAGTTTACAATCCCACCAACAATTGGAGAAGTGTTCCTCTTTCTCCACATCCTCACCAGCATCTGCTCTCATCTGGATTTTTGATCTTAGCCATTCTGACTGATGTGAGGTGGAATCTCAGGGTTGTTTTGATTTGCATTTCCCTGATGGCTAAGGATGTCGAGCACTTCCTTAGATGCTTCTCAGCCATTCGATATTCCTCAATTGAGAACTTTTTGTTTAGCTCTGTACCAATTCTTTAATGACTTTATTTTACAAAACAAAGATAAATGTACAGATTTTAAACATTTTTTTGCTTAAAATTATACATTTTTGTCAGTACTGTTTTTTCAGATATTAAAATAATTTTTACATAAAACTCTGTGAATATATTTTTTAGTCAGTACTTGATTTTTTCAAGGGCTTGACAGTACGCATTGAAAACCTAATAGTTACAATGAGCGTAAAGTACATGCAAAACAAAACGCAACATGGAAATAGTCAAAGTCTTCTTGTTTTGTAAATATATTTTTTTTTTTTTTGTTTTCTTTATTTCTTGGACTTCATACAGTCTGTGAGTTGTTTCTGGGGTAGTGCAAGCCTCTGAGGTTAGCATCCCAATATCAGTTACTGCATATTATGTCTTTTCTTTTGTGACTGGGTTATCTCACTCAGGATGATATTCTCTAGATGCAGCCATTTTCTTAAGAATTTGGTTAAGTCATTGTTTCTGGTGGCTGAGTAGTATTCCATTGTGTAAATGTACCACAATTTTTGTATCCATTCATCTTCTGAAGGACATCTGGGTTGTTTCCAGCTTCTGGCTATTATAAATAGAGCTGCTATGAACATTGTGGTGCATATATCTTTGTTGTGTATTAAAGTGTCTCTGGGGTATATGCCCAGAAGTGGAATAGCTGGGTCTTCAGGTAGTACTATATCCAATTTTCTGAGGTATCGCCAGACTGATTTCCAGAGTGGTTGTATTAGTTTGCAACCCCACCAACAGTGGAGAAGTGTTCCTCTTTCTCCACAGCCTTGCCAGCATCTGCTGTCATCTGAGTTTTGGATCTTGGCCAATCTGACTGGTGTGAGGTGGAATCTCAGGGTTGTTTTGATTTGCATTTCCCTGGTGGCTAAAGATGTGGAGCACTTCCTCAGATGTTTCTTGGCCATTCGGTGTTCATCAACTGAGAACGTTTTGTTTAGCTCTGTACCCCATTTTTTAATAGGGTTATTTGATTCTCTGGTGTCTAGCTTTTGAGTTCCTTGTATACCTTGGATATTATGCCTCTATCTGTCGTGGGGTTGGTAGAGATCTTTTGCCAATCTGTCGGCTGTCTTTTTGTTTTCTTGACAGTATCCTTATCCTTCCAGAAACTTTGCAATCTCATTAAGTCTCATTCCTCAATTTTTAACCTTAGAGCATGAGCCATTGGTGTTCTGTTCAGGAAATTTTCTCCTGTGCCTATGTGTTCTAAGGTTTTCTCTACATTCTCATCTAATAATTTCAGTGTATCTGGTTTAATGTGGAGATCTTTGATCCACTTACACTTGCGCTTTGTACAAGGAGATAAGAAAGGGTGTATTTTCATTCTTTTGCATGCTGAGTGCCAGTTGGACCAGCACCATTTGTTGAATAGGCTGTCCTTTTTCCATTGAATGTTTACGGCTCCTTTGTCAAAAATCAGGTGACCATATATGTGAGGGCTCATTTCTTGATCTTCTATTCTATTCCATTGATCCATGTGCCTATTCTGTACCAGTACCATGCAGTTTTCAACACAATTGCCTTGTAATATAGCTTGAGGTCAGGAATAGTGATTCCCGCAGATGTTTTTTTTTTTTTTTTGTTGAGGATGGATTTCGCTATTCTAGATCTTTTGTTATTTCAGATGAAATTGCACTTGCTCTTACCAACTCTATAATGAATTGGGTTGGAATTTTGATGGGGATTGCATTGAATCTGTAGATTGCTTTTGGTAAGATTCCCTTTTTCCAATGTTGATCCTTCCAATCCATGATCATGGGAGATCTTTCCATTTTCTGAGATCTTCCTCAATTTCCTTACTTAGAGGTTTGAGGTTCTTGTCATACAGGTCCTTCTCTTGCTTAGTTAGAGTCACACCAAGGTATTTCATATTGTTTGGTGACACTTACTTCTAATATCCCAAGAATGGCTGTAACCTTTAACTAGAATTAAGAAGTAAAATTTTATAGTTCATGTAACTATAACTAGTAAGCATGAATTTATGGAGAAATGGTGAAGGTATCAAATGGCAAGGGCGTTCCATTAGAGACAGCAAAGAGTGAGGCTGTACAAACAGTGCTGTAATAAGGCTATTCAGGACAACTGATGCTCCATCTCTATAAAAGTAAAGGTGAAACAAATAGTCTCTGGGTAAATATAGTATCTTGTTTGGAAAGTTCCTGCTACTGTAGCTTCAGAGGCTTAATGTGCTCAGACATGAAGTACATAAAAGATAATTACACAGACAGAGCAGGTTGTATTTCTTTCTTTCTTTCTTTTGTTCCTTCCTTATTTATTTATTTATTTATTTAATAATTATTTAAAGAAAAATAAGGTAATGATTTTGATAAATAGAAAAAAGTGTTATCTAGGAATATTTGGAAGAAGAAAATATACGGGATAGATAATGAGATCATAATCTCGGAAAACAAAAAATAAATAAATTTTAGAACATCAGCACAAAGTGGGCAGAAGCTAAAAAGTTACAGGGTGTTGCACAGACAGAAATTGGTTCCTCAGCCATGGGCATCAGGTTGAAGTTAGAATGAAGCCTGTGACCTTTAGTACAGGATACATGCACAGGGAAACATCAGAAGGCTTGTACCACTTTAGAATCCCTTTCTTATATGGTGGATAAGGTGAATGTCAAATAAAAGGCACACTGTTCGGGCTTGTTTCTACACAAATGGTCTTGAATCTATTTAATATTCCTAAAATTAGAATAGGCATAGTAGAAAAATACCCTGTGCTGCAACTATCGAAATATATTAGGAAGATTTGTGTTTTCACTTAGAGAATAAAGAACTTTAAGGAAATTGCTTCCTCAAAACCATGGAAAACATTTAATATATATTTATATAATATATGAATAACATTTTTTTAATGAATTAGAAATGTCATTAGAAAAGAGGTAGTGAATTTTAAATCACTATTGTGTCCTTTTTTTAGGAATGACTGCATAGAGTTGTTACCTTTGGTTAGGAACTTAAGGAAGAACATTATGGTTATACCCTAGCCACAACTGAAGACGCTAAACTATTGAAATTATGACCAAAATAAAAAAGTTAATATATAGGTTGTCGAAAAGTAAAAAGTTGCTGAAAAGCATAGAAGTAAGTAAAACACACAATCATTCTAGAGGTATGTAGCTTGAAGAAATAAACACAGGTAAAAACTAAATTAAAAAGAGAAGACAATACATACATGTTAAGCTTAATCAAAAAAAGTATCGACTGAAATACATTAAGAAAGTATCTTAAAATATCAGGTTCTCCAAGAAATATTAAATATAGCATACATAAAGCTGAAGTTAAAAATGAAGAAAATATTTGAAGAGATTGGAAAAAAAAATTCTCACAAATACCTCCATGTGAATTATTGGTCAGGGAGGCCCCAGAGAGTCTCCCAAAATACCCAACCAGTCCTCTTTCTTACCAGTCAGAGATACACAGTACGATACTGTTACTGACTGTATGAAGCATTAGGCATCAACCTGGAACTGAACTAGAAGCTCCCTCATTGCTGACTTTTATTCATAATGTTGGAAGATGCTATGCAGACTTCTGAGGGAGAACAACATCAACAACTTTACCTAGCTGACAACACTACATGCTGGAGTCCTGACCTTCCAGGCAGAGTATGGTTACTAGTACAATAGTAGTATGACAGTTATAGGGTAATCAGCCACTTCCTGCTTGTCTCTATACATTGCTATATGTAACTAATGTCAAGTATGGAAAACCTATTCAAAGGCTCATTGTTGTGTGTCACAGGCCTTTATGAGGAATCTACAATATTTATTGTAATATTGTATTTGCCTTCTAAATATTTTTGCCTATTTTTGATAGGTTAGTGCAGCTCTCAGCCTTGATCAGAGAAGCTTCTCACTGCAGTGAGTAGAGGGTACTTGGAGACTCATAAGTAATTTAGGATTTGATAATCAATCACAGTTGAGTGCTAAGCTTCAAATGGAGCTTCTATATCATGCCTCTGGTTATACCCAAAGAGCACTGCAGAAGAGCATGCACAAAAAATGTAAGAGTTAGCGGGTGGGGATGAAGACAAGGAGTGAGAGGGGCTCATGAAGTTTCACTTTTCCTTCAACAGCTATAGAAAGTTAATGGTTGTCAGGGAGACAGGGACATTTTTTCTTGGGTGTATAGCCACTGGCAAATTACATAAAAGCCAGCAAATTGCTCCTTATTAATTCTCAGAGCATCACCCATAATTAAACTCAGTGGGTCAGAATAAAAAATGAAAGCAGGAGGAATGCTTGCACATAAGCAAGAATTCAATAGGAGAGGGACATTACAGAGTAATGGGGTAAATGTGATCAAAATGCCAAGCACAGAACTATGAAGTTCTCCAATGATAAATGTAAAATAATGGCCCACACCAAATATTAAAATTACTACAACCAAGTGCAACACATCCAGATTATGACAGTGTTCCTATACAATATTTATTCCAAAAGAGAGATGACAGAACAAACCTAAAAAGACAGAAAGAGTAAACTCCCTAAGATATACAGACAACAGGAAAGTAGTTCACTTTGAAATACCCATCTAGATGTACATGCCATGTACACATAAAACCATTGGCAACTGCAGTAAATGTTGTGCCCAATGTAAACTATTAAACATGTATGTTTTGATACAAATAACTACATTAGCTAAAACCAGAATTGTAAGGGGCTAGAGAGATGGCTCACTGGTAAAGAGCACTTGCTGCTCTTGCAGAGGACCCAGGTTTAGTTTGGTCCCAGGCACCTGCAATCACCTGTAACTCCTACTTCAGAGTAGTCAATGATCTCTTCGAATCTATGTAGCACCAATACACTCATACACACACACACACACACACACACACACACACACACACACGTGTTTTAAAATAACTGTGTTTATAAGGACAGAACATGTAAAAAAAAAATAAAAGAACAAGACCTAGACTTAAAATCGTACTTCATAATGATGATGGAGATCTTTGAGAAGCTTATGAATAGCTACCTTAAACAATTACAGGAGAACACACATAAACAAATAGAAGCCCTTAAAGAGGAAACACAAAATCATTCAAAGAACTACAGGAAAACACAACCAGCCAGGTGAAGGAATTGAAAACAGGAATAGAAACAATAAAGAAAACACAAAAGAGACAACCCTGGAGAAAAAAATAGAAAAAGAAATCAGGAGTCACAGATGGAAGCATCACCAACAGTCTACAAGAGATGGATGAGAGGATCTCAGGGGACGAAAACAAAATAGAACACATAGACAAAACAGTCAGAGAAGATGCAAAAACCAAAAGGATCCTCACCCAAAATATCCAGGAGATCCAGGACACAACGAGAAGATGAAACCTAAGGATAATAGGTGTAGAAGAGGGCAAAGAATATCAACTAAAAGGTACAGTAAATATCTTCAACAAAATCATAGAAGAAAATTTTCCTGCCCTTAAGAACAAGATGACCATGAACATACTGGAAGCCTACAGAACTCCAATTAAAGCAGACCAGAAAAGAAACTCCTCCCAACACATAATAGTTGAAACACTGAATATTTGAAACAAGGAAAGAATCCTAAAAGCTGCAAGGGAAAAAGAACAAGTACATATAAAGGCAAACCAATCAGAATTACACTTGACTTCTCAACAGAGACTATGAAAGCTAGAAGATCCTGGACAGATGTCAAACAAACCCAAAGTGAACACATATGCCAGCAGAGGTTACTATATTTCAAGCAAAACTATCAATTTCCATAGATGGAGAAACCAAGATAATCCAGGACAAAACCAAATTTACACAATATCTGTTCACAATCCAGCCCTACAAAGGATGATAGATAGAAAAATCCAACAAAATGAAGAAAACTACACCCAATGAAAAGAAAAAAAATAATAATCATGCAAAGAAACCAAAAAAAGTAAAGCACACAAACATAAGTCTATCTCTAACAACAAAAATAACAGAAAGCAACAATCACTATTCCATAATTTCTCTTAACATCAGTGGACTCAGTTCCCCCAGCAAAATGGCACAAACTATCAGAGTGAATATGTAAACAGAACCCAGCATTATGGTGTATACAAAAATCTCATCTCTGAGACAAACACAGACACTACCTTAGAGTAAATGGCTGGGAAAAAAACCTTCCAAGTAAATAGGCCCAGGAAACAAGCTGGAGTAGGTATTCTAATATTGAATAAAATAGATTTTCAAACAAAAGTTATCAAAAACATAAGGACGGACACTTTTTACTCATCACAAGAAAATCTATCGAGATGAACTCTCAATCTTGAACATGCATGCTTTCAATACAAGGGCACCCACATTTATAAAAGTAATTCTACTGAAGTTCAAAGCATATATTACATCACACACAATAATAGTGGGAGACTTCAACACCCCATTTTCATCAATGAACAGATTATGGAGAAAGAAACTGAACAGAGACACCGCAAAACTAGCAGAGGTTATAAACCAATTGGAATTAACAGACATCTACAGGACATTTCATCCAAAAAAACAAAAGAATACACCTTCTTCTCAGCACCTCATGGCACCTTTTCCAAAACTGACCATATAGTCGATCACAAAACAGGCCTCAACAGATACAAGAAGATCATAATGCTCCAGTGCATTCTATCAAATCACTATGTACTAAGGCTCGTCTTTAGGAACAAAAACAAAAACAAAAAAACAAAGCTCAAATACACATGGAAGATGAACAATGCCCTGCACAATAATAACATGGTCAAGGAAGAAATAAAGTAATAAATCAAGGATTTTTTTTAGAGTTTAACAAAAATAGCACCATTACATACCCAAACTTATGGGTTGCAATGAAAGCAGTACTAACAGGAAAAATCATAGCTCTGAGAGCCTTCAAAAGGGAACTGGAGAAAGCATACACTAGCAGCTTGAAAGCACAGCTGACAGCCCTAGAACAAAAAGAAGCAGACACACGCAAGAGAAATAAATGGCAGGAAAGAATAAAATCAGAGCAGAAATCAACCAAATAGAGACAAAAATAACTATTCCAAGGAGAGACATAAACAAGAGCTGCTTTTTGAGAAAATCAACAAGATTGATAAACCCTTAACCAGACTAACTAGAGGGCAAAGAGATAGTATCCAAATTAACAAAATCAGAAATGAAAGGGAAGACATAACAAAAACTGAGGAAATTCAAGAAATTATCAGATCCTACTACAAAAACCTATACTCAACAAAACTGGAAAATCTGGAGGAAATGGATGAATTCCTACACAGATACCAGATACCAAAATTAAATGAGGATCAGATGAACCATCTAAACAGTCCCATAACACCTAAAGAAATAGGAGCCGTAATCAAAAGCCTCCAACCAAAAAAATCCCAGGACCAAATGGGTTTAGTGCAGAATTATATCAGACTTTTATAGAAGACCTATACTCTCGAAACTATTCCACAAATGAGAAACAGAGGAACACTACCCAACTCACTCTTTGAAGCCACAATCATGCTCATACCTAAACCACAGAGAGACACTATGAAAAAGGAGAATGTCAGACCAATCTCCCTAATGAACATTAATGCAAAAATACTCAATAAAATTCTTGCAAATTAAATCCAAGAACACATTAAAACAATCATCCATCATGACCAGGTAGGCTTTATCTCGGGGATGTAGGGATGGCTCAACATACAGAAGTCCATCAACGTAATCCACCATATAAACAAACTCAAAGAAAAAAAAAAACTCATGATCCTCTCACTATATGCTGAGAATGGATTTAAAAAATTAACACCCCTTCATGATAAAAGTCTTGGAAAGATCAAGAATCCAAGGCCCATACCTTAAAATATTAAAAGCAATATGTAGCAAACCAGTAGCCAACATCAACCTAAATGGAGAGAAATTTGAAGCAATCTCAATAAAATCAGGCACTAAACAAGGCTGTTCATTCTCCCCCTACCTATTCAATATAGCACTGGAATTCCTGACCAGAACAATTAGACAGCAAAAAAAAATCAAAGGATTCACATTGGAATGGAAAAGTCAAAATATCACTATTTGAAGATGACATGATAGTATACTTAAGTGACCACAAAGATTCCACCAGAGAATTTTACAACTAATAAACAACCTCAGAAAAGTTGCTGGATATAAAACTAACTCAAAGAAATCACCCACCTTCCTCTACTAAGTGGATAAACTGGCTGAGAAACAAATTAGGGTATTTACACCCTTCACAATAGTCACAAAGACTGTAAAATACCTTGGGGTGACCCTGACCAAGCAAGGGAAGCATCTGTATGACAAGAACTTCAAGATTCTGAAGAAGCAAATTGAAGAAGATCTCAGAAGATGGAAAGATCTCCCATGCTCATGGATTGACAAGATCAATATTGTAAAAATGACCATCTTGCCAAAAGCAAACTACAGATTCAATGCAATCTGCATCAAAATTTCAACTCAACTCTTCATAGAATTGGAAAAAAACAATTTGCAAATTTATCTGGAACAACAAAAATCCTAGAATAGCAAAATCTATTCTCAAGAATAAAAACACTTCTGAGAGAATCACTATTCCTGATCTCAAACAATATATCAAAACAATTGTGATTAAAAACTGCATGGTATTGGTATAGAGATAGCCAGGTAGATCAATGAAACAAAATTGAGGACCCAGAAATGAACCCACACACCTATGGTTACTTGATCTTTAACAAGGGAGCTAAAAACATTCAATGGAAAAAGAACAGCCTCTTCAACAAATGGTGTTGGTTCAACTGGCAGTCAGCATTCAGAAGAATGCACAAGGATCCTTTCCTATCTCCTTGTACAAAGCTCAAGTCCAAGCAGATTAAATATCTTCAAATAAACCGAGATACAGTGAAACTATTAGAAGAGAAAGTGGGGAAGAGCTTAGAACACATAGGCACAGGGGAAATATTTCTGAACAGAAAACCAATGGCTTGTGCTCTAAGATTAAGAATTGACAAATGGGACACTATGAAATTGCAAAGCTTCTGTAAAGTTAAGGACACTGTTAAATGGTAGCCAAAAGACTGGGAAAGGATCTTTACCAGTTCTACATCTGATAATGGGCAAATATCCAATACATACAATGAAGTCAGGAAGCTAGATTGTAGAGAATCAAATAATCCTTTTAAATTGGGGTACAGAGCTAAACTCTCAGCTAAGGAATATCAAATGGCCGAGAAGCCCTTAAAGAAATGTTTAACATCCCTAGTCATCAGAGAAATACATATAAAAATAACCCTAAAATTCCACCTCACACCAGTTAGAATGACTAAGATAAAAAACTCAGGTGACAGCTGATGCTGGCAAGAATGTGGAGAAAAAGGAACATTTCTCCACTGTTGGTGGGGTTTTAAGCTGATACAACCACTCTGGAAATCAGTCTGGTGGTTCCTCAGAAAACTGAACATAGTACTACCTGAAAACCCAGCTTTTCCATTCCTGGGTATATACCCCAAAGATGCTCCAACATGTAACATGGACACATGGTCCACCATGTTTATAGAAGCCTTATTTATAATAGCTAAAAGCTGGAAAGAACCCAGATGTCCATCAACAGATGAATGGATACAGAAAGTGTGGCACATTTCCACAATGGAGTACTACTCAGCTATTAGAAACAATGACTTCATCAAGTTCATAGGGAGATGGATGAAACTAGAGACTATCATCCTGAGTGAGGTAACCCAGTCACAAAAGAACACACAAGGTATGCATTCAATGATAAGTAGATACTAGCTCCAGATAGCTCTGAATACCCAATACCCAAGAAACGATTCACAGACATTATGAAGCTCAAAAAGAAGGAAGGCCAAAATGGGAATGCCTCAGTCCTTTTTAGAAAAGAGAACAAAACTCTCATGGGAGGAAAGGCAAGGTCAAATAGAGGTACAATGATTGAAGAAAAGATTACTCAGAAGCTACCTCACCTTGGGATCTACCACATATGCAGTCACCAAATCCAAGCACTATAGCTGATCCCAAAACGTACTTACTAGCAGGAACCAGACAGAGATGGCCCCTCAGAGGCTATGGTAGAGTCACATAGATACAGCTGAGCATGCTTGCAGCTAACCATAGGTCTGAACTTGGGGATCCCAGTGAGTTTCCTAAAGAAAGGACCTAAGGAGTTGAAAGGAGTAGCAAACTCATGGTAAGATAACAACGTTATCAACTAGTCAAACCCTCCAACACTCCCATGGAGTAAAACACCAACTTTTATGGGCACTTTGAGAGACCTGTTGATCTAGTTGCATATGTAGCTGAAGATAGCAGTGTCTGGCATCAATGTGAGAAGAGGCTTTTGTTCCAGAGAGGATATGCTTTCCCAATATAGGGGAATACCAAGGCAACGGGGTATAGAGGGGGATCAGAAGGGAGTGCACCTTTGTGAAGGCAACTGTAGGGGGTGGGGGGATGGGAATGGGGCAGGGTAAAGGGATAGCATCTCAAATGTAAATACAGAGTATCTAATAAAATAAATTTTAAAATGAAGGGACTGGCTATAATTGTGGTTGGTATAATAGTATTTACATTTTACATTTATTAATCCCATGCTCTATATTAAACCCATGGCATCGTACATGTTAAACAAGTCTCTTTAAAAAAAAAAGATTTGTATAACTCCCCATTTAATAATAATGATCTTGTACTGTTTTTTAAATATGCAGGAAATACAATAAAACACAGTATTGTTAACTATAAAATGTTTAAAATTTTTAAAGAAATAAATAAAAGAAATTATGCTTGCTGACAACAAAACAGCCTAAAAATTAATACTAAAATAATAAATAATAAAAATTATTAGCAAATGTTTTAAAAAGTAATGTGGTGTTTAATCAGTTGTTTCTTAATCAAAAAATATTTCAAGTTCAATAATAATTTAAAGCATACCAAAAGATACAGAATAATAATAAATTAACAATGTTCTAAAAATAAATTGTCATAATTATATTAAAATATAATCATAAAATAATTCAGCTCTCTCCTTAAGAAAATTAAAAATAAATACAAATTAAATTGATATGGAAAAGGGAAGTAATGCAGATACCAGTGAATTAAATGATGAAATAGCAGAGAAAAATTAGTGATGCCAGAGATCAACAATCCAAATAAATTAGATGGATACAATTTCAGATTGAACAAAACAAAAGAACACACAAAATAATCCTACAGTCAGGAAGAAATTAGTGACATTAAAATAGCCCTACAGATAACAAAAGACAAAGAAGCAACTATGAATTACATTGACTCCATGGTTAATGAAAGTCTTGAATGTAAATTACAAAACTGTGACAGCTTCTTAGGAAAAAAAATATACAAATCGTTATCAAAACTTAAAGAATTTGAAAGCTTAGAAAAAAATTTTCCTCAAAGAAACAAATGGCTTAGATATATTTGCTATTGGATTCCATAATTATTTACTGCTGGGTTTTCCACATATTTGAGAAATAACACAAATATCTTTGAGTTTTTCACAAAGTGGATGAGGTTGCAACTTCCTGCTATCGTTATTAAGACAAACACGACAGGAAAGTTTGCAACATATAGTTAAAAAGTAATGTGCCTTCCTATGTCTCTTATGAATAAAAATTAAGTGTTTTAAAAGCAAAGCATACGCAATGAGCAACCAAAGATCAATATATCACCATTAAGTGAGGCTTGTCTCCGGAACAAATGTAGAAATCACCATGTAAATTAAAATAAAAACCAGCTCAGTAATAAAGAAAAAAGGTAAGAAATACTTATCAGCATAGACAATTCTCTAAATGTATTATTTTAATTGAAAGAATTCAGATAACAGAAGCATGTATTGTGTGGGTTATTTCTTTAACCTTTGGACAGGTATGCTGTCAGGGCATCCTTCAGCTCCATGGGGTCAGGAGTTGAGGTGGAGGTAGTAGAGGTTGACCAAAAGGGGGCACCCGGCAACTATGATGAGATTTAGAAATGTTCTGTATCTTTTATTAAAAGTTAAATAGTGTTTGCGTTTGTAAAAACTCATCAGACCGTGTGCCTTGAAAGACAGATTTGTGTATAACGACAATATACTTCAATGAACTTCACTTGACCAATCAGGATGAATCAGGTAATACAGTGGATAAAGATGGCAATTCTAACCATGGTCATCTTTGCAGAGGCTCATTCCTGTCTGAGACGAGTGTAAAGGTAGAGAGCTGTATCCATACCTAGATATTCCTGGAGATTAAGCCCAAGGCTTTATAAACATTTCCTAATTCTTCCACCCTTGACCTGCATTTATATTTTAACTTAATAATTTTATTTTAATTAAGGTATATTAATTATACAAAGTCAGTAGATTTGTAGTGACATTGCATATATGGATATAATGTACTTTGATCATCTATTTTTCTCTTGTATCCCTCTTCTCTCACTGATCAATCCCTCCCATTTCCTTAACAGCTCCCCTTCTTCCACCATGTAATTTTTCTACACTCCTCATATGCAAGGAAACAGGTAATGGATATCTATGACTGGCTTGTTTCACTTAATAACATGGTCACTGGCTGCAACCCATTTCCCCACAATATAGCTTCATTCTTCTTTTTGTCTAAATAGTATTCCATGGTGTATACATACCACATTTATCTATTATAAATTGTCTATTGATAATAGTACTGCATGTAATATGCCTTTGTGGATTTATTTTTAATTTTGATTTTGGTTGTTTAGGTTTTTTTTTTATTCTTCTCTTTTCTTTTTTTCTTCTTCCCTCCTTTTTTTTTTTTTTTTTTTTTTTTTTTTTTTTTTTTTTTTTTTTTGGTAGAAGGTCACAGCTAAGCTGTCCTTCCCTAGATTTTTCTGTTTTAGAGTCTTTATAACCAATAATAGAGCATTTAGGCTTCAGGATACAGGTTGCCTGCCTTTTACTGGATAACTTCTTGACAAACTCTTCTAGTATATGCACCCTGATAAAATGACATTTTCCTTCAATTATCAGTTTGAATGTGCCTTCTCTTTACTAACAAAATCCTAACTATTAAAACCAGCAACACTCACTCCCTGGTCCCACTACTTTCAAGCTATGAGGACTTGGGCTATTCTTTTAAAAGATGTGCAGTATTACTTTGGTTTGTTTGCTTCCTATTAATTGTGAATAATTCCTCCTTGGCAAGGTTGCTATCAGAATGAAATAAGTATCTATTTGCTGAAAAAAATTCATTAATATTTCTCTTTCATCTTAATCCCCCAATTGTCATAGGATGCCTATTTTCTTCATCTTTATCCATCTTTGCATGTTTCCTCTCCCCTTTCTTTTGTAACATAGTAAAAAGTGTCTAAGTAAGTCCCACAGACATATATAATGTACAGAAGACTATTTAAATGACTTCAATGTACCATGGCTGTGTTCCTGGAATAAACTGCTGCTATTTTTTTTCTGCTGCAGAACAGTTAAGTTAAACTTTTAAATTAGGTCAACAAAATCCACAAATAGGCTGGAATCTTTGGACTGTGTAACAGGGACAGATCTGGAATAAATCAGCTGTAGAAATCACTTGTCAGAATGCTGGAGCTGGTGGGACGTCACAGATCCTGGCTGTGGTGGCATCGTGATGCATCCATTAAAACTATATTGAGAGTTTTCCATCATGTGGATTCAAATTTAACATAATTGTTTTATGGCAGTACTGTCTAAACAGGGTTCCACAATTAGGTTATATTTTTATCTTGACTTGGGAACCACTGGTGCCAACTGCTCGGATTTCAGGCTTGTTGAGACCTATGTTATCCCTGGAAGCCCTTCATATAAACAAAGTGTTTTACTGTCCCACCAATCCATCGTGCTCTGGTTGGCTCGCCTGTTCAACTCCAAATTAACCATGCAATAGTTCCTATTCTGGTGAGTGGTATTTTATGTGGCTTGTAAGCAAAACCAAAGAAGAACAATTTTATTTCTATTTGTGCGAAGATACAATCTGGTTTGGATCATCTTTGGTAGCATTTTAACTAGACAGAATGCAAAACTATAGGGGAAGAACTGACGTGGAAATATGAACTTGTAATCTCGCTTCGGCAGTGCCCTTAGGTGTGTGTCCTCACTAAGACAGTGCATTTTTCTAGCCTCAGTTAATGTGTCTGATAAATGGAGCCACAGTAAATCAAATAAGCCAGTGATGATCTAATGACATAGAAGGCACCTATAAAGTCAATCATCTTTAACTAATGTACATATGCAAAAAAATTTCCAGAGAATGAAGATGAAGTAATCTTTCAGACAGAACAGGAAATATTTTGGTTAAAAGAAAAGAAAAGAACAAGATAAAGTGGCTATAACCTCTTCATTTATAGCCACAGGCCACAGTGCTTTATTTATAGGTTTGTTAGTGGCAGGTTTCCTAGTCTAACAATGCCAGTAAAGAAGTACCTGTCTTTTCCAGGGACACATGTCACAAACTACTCATCATTTCTGTAGATGATCATGTGATGTAAGAGTCTCAAACTCCACCAATAAATCAGTAGGTGTCTGATTATAATCTTCTAAAATCTTGCTGTGACTTTTAAACCTTATTGGTGACTTTTACCAATCTTTGTTCATTTTGTTTCCGAAATACAATTTTTAATACTTAGAGCTCTACTGAAACCTCTGGTGGAGTTCTGCTGCTCAAGCTGAGCAGAGAGCTCAGTTTGTACTTATGTTTTTCCAGAGTTAAGCTAGTATTGCTGCTCAAATACCACAATCAAAGCAATAGATAGAACAAATGTGGAAAGGGAAAGAGAGAAATGAGGAAAGGGAGGGGTGAGAGAGGAGGGGAGAGACTGGAAAAAGGGGAGGGACCAAGAAAGAAGGCTTGGGGGGGGGTGGAAGGGAGGGAGGGAGAGAGAGAGAGAGAGAGAGAGAGAGAGAGAGAGAGAGAGAGAGAGAGAGAGAGTGTGTATGTGAGTGAGTGAGTGTGTGTGTGTGTGTGTGTGTGTGTGTGTGTGTGTGTGTTGGTGAAATATTCCGTGGAAAATCTGTAGAAATGATGTAAGAGAAAGCACCGTCAGGGGTCGGAGTAAGTGGAGTAGAACTGAGACTATAAAAACACAGAAGGAAACTAACATCAGGGCTAAGTTTGGGATAAGCTGCAGGCAGGACTCTAAAGTTAGGAGCTCTGACTTCTCACAAGGTAAGCCAACTGTGAAAACTGATAAAGATCAGTTTCTTTCTAACTGTTGCTTTTATTTCTACATCCTTCTTAACTCTTTCACTTATGCCTTGAACTTGCTAAAATTAGAAGTGGCTTTTGATAAATTTTCCATTTTAGTGTGAGGAGTGGAAAACCTAGCATATTTTGGAAACCAAATTAGAAAGAGATAATTGGTAGACACTTCATATTTATTATATTGATTTGTGGGTTTTTTTTTTATTTCAAAACCAAGACAGACAGAGAGAGAGGGGGAGAGAGAGGACAGAGGAGAGAGAGAGACAGAGAGAGAGAGAGAGAGAGAGAGAGAGAGAGAGAGAGAGAGAGAGAGAACTCAGGAGAAATGTTCATGGCTTTATTTCTGTTTCACCATGATGCCCAATATCAAGAAATGAAAGAAATGGGGTTTCTTAGTACAAATGATGAAATTTAAATAATTTAGATATATGAGATGGTTTTTCCATTTATCTATATTTCTAACTAAATTGGAGTTTAAGAGTAACCCTAAAGAAATAAATTCTATATCTGTAAATTCTAAAGTATCTTGTTTCTCTTATTAGAAAAATTCAATATAATAATAGCAACAAAATTACAGTAGACCTTATATACTTTTAGTATTTGAACTGTTCTTGCTACTTACTAATTGAATTAATTATTAATAATATAACACATATTTTTGTGCTGTGTTTGAGACAGAATTAAAAATTCTGCTTCAGGTTTTGATCACGGAAGTGACATGAAAGAATGTGTTTGATAAATTGAGCTCTAACAGTATAATTAATATTCATGCTCTGATTTGTATGGGGAGGTTAGGCTGGTGTGGAGAAAACTGTTATTTTCTTAGATATGTCATTATGACATTTGTGGTCCATCCTTCTAGAAATAAATTATAGCAATTTTAATGACCATTTAGTTACTGAATTAACAGAATCCTCTAGAATGTTCTACTCCCAAATCAACATCGCCCGTTGTCCTTTCTCCTCTCTTAGTTACAGTTCTTCACATCTTTAGAGACTATCTCTGAGGGCACCCTCTGCACAGCGCTCCTGTCTCCCCTATTGCTCCACAGCCTAGGTCAAGCAGTGCAAGGATTTAAGGTTGGCATTTGCTTTCGCCTTTTTATTTCACCAGGTTTTAAAGAATTCTAATAAAATGAGGCATGAGCAATAGAGAAGATACCCTCATGTGACTAGATATAAGAACCATTGGGTTATACTTTACTTCTATTTCATGTTCAAATCCTCTTAAGAATTTTGACTTTTGCTTAGTCAACTTAGATTAATTTGGTTTGTCTTAAATGAAAATAAATAAAACATACTATTGTAATTTTGTCTCTTCTTCCTATGCACTTCAGATAAGCCTTGAGCACAAAGTAGGACTTGGCAATATTTTGTCTGTGGAGATGCCATCTGGAAGTAAAGGCCTTGCTCAACCCTGGCCATTGTTAGGAGAGTACACTTCAGCTGGACTATGTCTTGGGTGTATGCCAACTTTCAGGTTATACCTCATACACTTTCTCAGATAAATCTAGAGTTGCACTCTGGAGCAGTGATCAGCATTGCCTGGCAACAGTAGTTCACTGCTTTGGCTGGCATGAGTTGGGTTTAGCTCAGCACTGCCATTTCTTTCTTCTAGACATCCAATCAGCCCAAGTCTTAGAACTAAGCACCTTCTTCCTCCAATAATAATGCTGTGACTCCCCTTCCCCTCCCTCCTTCAACAATGCTCTTCTTTCCCTTTCCCTCCCTCCTCCAACAATGCTATCTATACCTCTTCCCCTCCCTCCCCCAGCAGCGCCTCACCAGCCTTTCCCTGCTCACACGGGCATTACTTACATCCTTTCCTTGGATAAAGTACATTTCTTTCTCTCCAAGCCATACTTTCCCAGGTATTGATGGTCAAATTTAGAGACATCTAACATTGTCCTCTTCTTTCCTAAAACCCCAGATACCTATGGGATTTAAAGCCCTAACCATCAGAAAACTTTATTTTAAAATTCACTTTGTTTAACATGGTCAGAACTTGATGAGTACGTATGATTTGTGTTCAAATGAGATTTCTTCCCTTTATCTTCTACCCTGTCAAACTGAACTGATGATTTAGAACTGTATGCTAACGTTTTTATGCAAATGCTGCAACTTAAAGTAGTAGTAGTGCATCAGCCAATACCCTGACTGCTGCTGAGAAACAGCAATTATTACCCTTCTTCTTTTATTTAACGTTTCTAACTAAATTACAATTGTGTCATTTCCTGCCTTTCTTTCCTTACCCTCAAGCTCTGCCCTGCTGGCCCCATCCTTCCTTCAAAATCCATGGCCTGGTTTTCTTTGATAATCGCTGTTCCATAATTATAAATAGACACATAAATACAAACCTATTGTGCTGAGTTCATCATGGTTGCTTATGTGCCTACTTTTGGGAGCTGACCCCTTTGTATTAAATAACCAGTGATCTCCCCCATGGGAGATGCTAGTTCTCTGGCTCTCAACACTTAATGTTACTTTCGTTATTGTCTTGGCATTTCTACCACTATATCAGGTTTCTAGGTTCTAGGCACTAATGTTCTTCTTTAAAGTTTAAATCCAAGGATTATAGGTTTCATACGACTGTGAAATAATAGACATTTTTTTACGTTCCCACATTTAAAGGATGGTAGAACTATTGTTTATTGAATGATTGCTATTGCTGGAGTGTTCACATGAAGTATTTCTAATCGTCACACTGAATCCTCATAGTCAGTCTCTGTCTCGTTTCCAAATGCAAACACCAACAAAGGAGCATAGGTGTCAGGTCTTGCTGGAGATCAGCACCCATGCCTGCACACCTCTACTCCAGTGCTTTGTTCTGTTAGGAAATGCAGGAGCTGCAAAGGGATTAGGAGGTCCTGGTCCTGTGGAAACTCAGCTCATCTCAGCTCACCAGCTTCAAACAGAAGAACTGTAATGCATCTTGTACTGGCCCAGCATGACTGTTATAAGCACACAAAGATGCAAGAGAACTTTTAAAATATTAATGTTTTTTATTAAACCATGCAAAATTTATTTAAAGATTATCTAAATATCAAAAAAATATGCTCTTGCAAGAAGAAATCTGTGGGGACCTCAAGTAAGCAACTAGGATTGGGCAGGTGTCTGTGTCAAAATCCCACATACCTAACATACAAAATATAATTAATAATTACATTTTGTAAAGTAGGATAAAATTCATTTCTACCCATTTATTTAAATTCTAGAGAATATTTTTTTCATTGCTTCTAGTGGCTAATTTTATATCACTTAAGTATACGATTAATGCTGATGCTGTAAAGGTAGAAGAGGGGATATATGATGCATATATGTCCAATACAAGCTCATTCCACTTATCTGATTTAACCTTCTGAAGACCTTTTCATGTTATAGCTTCCATGCATCAAACCTGTGTGTTCATGTGCAGTTCTCTTACTCTTTTCTCTACCCACAGTGTCAAAGACTGTATTTTGTCCCTTTCATAAGTATCAGAATTAAACAACTAATTTCACTCAAAGATTTAGCCACAATCACTGGCTAAAGGTTATTGGGGGGGGGGGGTTTGAGAAGCATTGTTTCCCACATGCAGCGGTCTAATTGCCCATTGGCATTTAGTAGGATATCTGAAGCTAGCTACAGGAATGATACTTGGGGGTTGTGCCATGCATCACTTCCACAGGGATGAGAAAGCGGAGTAATACTGAATGTGACTGAACTCTAGCGTGGGTTTAATCAAACTTCACTGTCAATGCGAGAACATGTCTGTGTTTTCTTAACCTAGATTAGTATATTAATGTGAGTTAGCTTCCATATCACTTAAACATGGCTATTAATATCTACCATGCATTCATTCCTGCTTACCTCCCATTAAGACTGCTTTTTTAAAGACAATGTTGCCTGCCAGGCACTTTTTATGGCACAAACATGGACTGGTAAATATCACACAGCCGCTCCCCTTGAGGAGCTTATAAACACAGCCAAACTTTGTAAATGAACTGAAACATTTTGGTGGTGGTGTTACTGGAATCATTCTTTAGTGTAACATGTTAAGCTTCAGCCTTCGTTACTAATTTTTAAAGATTATGATTGAGATTTTTTTTAATTCCAGAAATACTACATAAAACTTCTATCACTGTAATAATGAAAACCAACAGTAGATGAAATTGTGCCAAATTAAAGAAAATCAGCTAGTAAATGTACATATATGTAATTATATATAATTATATGCATTATTAGAAATAAAAATACATTTTGCATTTTCATATATATATACCTATAATATTGGCATAATTATAACTATACACACACACACACACACACACACACACACACACACACCATGTCACTTGATATAGAGCAGAAAAGATTTGCCTAAAACCAAATTCTTAGCCTGATGTCCAGGATGCCAGCATCTGCTCTGCTGTGATGATGAGCCCCAGACTTTGATTAATCAATGCCCCTGTTGGGGTCGCTTTCAGAATCATGAGCAGTTGTCTCTCTGGTCTCACCTGCTCCTGGATTCTTTTGCACTAGCAAGAGGGCCTGTATGACTGTGACATGAGGGAAGGCAAGAAAAAAAATCGAGAATAACTTACTGTGGTTTTAGGATCTAATGAGGGTGGTACTCACTCACATTTTGCCTTCATGAGCATCAGCATTTCCAATGAGGACTAGTATGGCAGTCAAATCAACAGGGACAACTGGCTGTTACAGAGTCAGTGACAGTGCATATTGGCAGAATGTTAAGCCTGGTAAGGACTTTGTCCTCTGTCACAGGGAAGAGGTTAAGAAAAGGTATAAATATAACCTGTTAATAAACCAAAATTTTTAATTAATTGTATTCAATTTTTTAACTTATTTCTATTGAAAACGAGGGTGGATAGATGATGCATTAGATGTTTCCACTCTAGATGTTAGAGAAAACTAAAAGTTTTCAGATCCTACTAAAATGTACCCACAAAACTAGTACCACTGTGATTTTTTTTTTTTGGATGTTTGGGTCAACTAGCCTTAAAGTTGGGTGATTATCATAAAGTTTCAAACCAGAAAGAACTTTAATGACCTGTAGAGTTTATTGAATCATTAGTCAGAAAACACTGATGTTTTAAGGGTCTTATCAAAGGTGCATCTGACCAGACATCATCTCCTTGGGCTTCCCCTCTTGTCTGTCTATGTTACAGAATATTTCATTCATTACAATAAGTCATTGTAACCTGAAGATAATGGACTTACTCCCTATTGCCCTCTGTTCTGCTCCCCCAACAATATTCTGATTCCTTTGTTCATTGACTATTATTAAAATGGAAAAACAAAATTAAGGCAAGATCTACAATGCTGAACTTCCACAATTCATTGTGTTTTAATAGAATAAATATATGTTTTGTTTTTTCAATATAGGTAACCACACTTTGTGTCTCTCCACATTGATCTATGGTCCACCTCTGCAACCTAGGGTTGGAAGAGCCTCTCCAGATATAAGACATGTCACATGTAGAAAGTTTAAAACACAGCTTTCAAATATTTCACAAAGTAAAATATGTATCAAGATGTATTGACTAGGCTAGTTGTAATATATAACATAAAATATGATAGAGTGTTTAATACATAATATGAATTTTATTGTAATAAATATTTAATATAGGCATACATAAAATGTAGTATGGAAAATATAATGGTAATGTCCCAATTGCTTACAAAAGAAACACCTACAAAATCTTAAAAGGTATATTTCATGCCCTCAGTCTGTTTTGGAATTCTTTATTACTTCAAAACCTCAAAAAGCTGCTTGGTTGAAATGAGGAATCGAGGGCGGTATACAACCACAAACCTGGCACTTGGGAAACTAGTGCAAGATAATTATGAATTCAGGTTTACCTTGGCTACATGCCTTCAAAGTAAAGAAAAAAAACGGTTGATGTGTTAGTGTTTTTTTTTTTTTTTTTTTTTTTTAGTGTGTAAATACTTCTACTTTTGGTGAATTCATACAGTCAAAGAATATTCATTGAGGGTTCCTTGTGATTTGAAGAGCACATTGGTCCTAGGAAACCTTTAAATCATGGGCTATATTTATTCCCTATCTACAAAATAGAGAACTGAGGCTAAACTCGGTCATTTTCTTTCCTCCCTATAATTTTCTCTGTTTCTAATTTTGTAGCATTCAAGTTTGAATGAGTTAATCAAATGTCTCTTGTTCGGCAGGTGCCAGAGTGCTTGTTTGTGTTAGTGTGCAAAGCCATATTTAGGAACTCAGTCTATTGGTTTACTGGATACAAGCATGGCTTTAAAAGATTAAATACATGTGTTTAAACTCCCCGTTTATTTTTACACCTTCCTATCCAAATGATCAGGATGTGGCTATCTGTTAGAGGATATATTAAAACTGTTTTTCAATATACACCCAAGCTCCAAAATACATGTGTCAGATGTAATCATCAATATTGAAAGCACAATCATTCTGTTACATTTAAAGGCCTGAGGGCATGAAGGGAACTTTGGATGGTAAGATATTTGTAAAAATAGGTAAAAAAAAAATTCAATTGGAAAGACTTGTAAAACAGGTTAATTTGACACTTTAAAAACTATTTTTAGAATAATAAAAATAGGGAAAATAAACATCAAGATTGTAATTCACCTTTGATTAAATGTGTTACTTTTAAAAGTAGGTATATACAAAATATGAGGTTATTTTTAAATACAGCTACACTTTTTAAGTATCTTCCTTTGCATAAAAGTAAAAGAAGCATTAGCAAAATCTGGAGAAAATTATAAAACAAAGAAGTGGCTAGCTTTTTGATGAAAAAGCTAATGCTTTTGTTGATATTTTAATTAAATGATATTTTAATCAAGTGATTACTGTTGTGCTCTCTGAAGAAGTATATTTTCTATATTTGGATATAATCTTATTTATCATTTTCCAATACACACTGAATACATCAACTCAATACCAATGTAGCAAACAGAAAACACAAACTTTGCTTTTCCTTTCATTGAAATGGTAGACTACAGACAAAATGTTAGTGACTGGCATTAGCTAAAACTTCCCAAAAGATTATTAATTTCATAATGAACATGTAGTTTAGGCTAAATTATAATTGCATTTGATAAAACCAACATTGTAGACATGGTGAAGATTTTTTTCTTCATTTCAAATCTTAATCAATATGTAATGAAGTTGTTCTTTCTCTACAAACTAATTAGTCATGTCATAGCATAAGACACAAATTAGTAAGATCCACTGTCAAGTTCTACAATAATAACTAGGAAGCATAAAATCAGGGGACACATCAACACATATGCAGTTACTAAAGCATTGGTGTGTGTAGTAATGGAACATAGATGTTTCTTCGTGTGCAAAGAGAGAACATATGAAAGGTCTATGGTTAATCAATTTCATCCTCCCTGAACTAGTTTTTACTTTTTCTTTTCTGTGTAAATTTTTTTTCTTACATTTCAAATGTTATCCCCTTTCCCAGTTTCCTATCTGGGATTCTCTCTGTCCCATCACCTCTCCTCCTGCCTCTATAAGAGTGCTCCCCCACTTTCTCCCATCTCCCCACCATGGCATTCCCCTACACTGGGGTACTGAGCCTTCACAGGGCCCAGGACCTTTCCTCTCCTCGATGCCCCATAAGACCATTCTCTGTTATGTGTGTGGCTGGAGCCATGGGTTGCTCCATGTGTGCTCTTTGGTGGTTGGTTTAGTGTCTGGGAGCTCTGGGGGATCTGGTTGTTTGATATTGTTGTTCTTCTTATGTGGTTGCAAACCCCTTCAGCTCCTTCAGTCCTTTTTCTAACTCCTCCAGTGGGGAACCTATTCTCAGTCCAGTGGCTAGTTCTGTATTTGTCGAGCGCTAGTAGAGCCTCTCAGGAGACAGCAGTATTAGGCTCCTGTCAGCACGCACTTCTTGGCATCCACAAGATTGTCTTGGTTTGGATCCATCCCATAAAGAATCACCAAATCCCTGAACTTTTTGATTACATCATACATTAGAAAACTAAAACTCAGCTGAATTAAGTAACCCATCTCCAATATCACAGCAATGCCAAAGCAAAATGAGACTCAAAGCCAATTCTTCAAAAACCAAAGTCTCTTTGACCTGGGAAGTGTTCTAAAAGGTAGTTTGTGAGACTCTCATCCATCCATGCTCGTGGTCTTTCATCACCTCAGTGCAACACCTCTTCCCTGACTACACAGTATTTTAAGATGGTCCTGTCAAACCTCCAGGCAACAAATCTAGTGGAATCAGTGATGAGTTATACTTAGCAACATAGTGTTTGAACGTAAAAACTCTGAAATTTGTGAATGTTTTCATCCTTACTACTCAAAGTTAAGAAATGTAGTGTGCTCATGTGTGTTTATTTTCTAAAATTAACCTCCTTAGGTTTCTTGAAAATCTTAATTATTTTACTCCTTCCTCTTCTTTCCTTCCTTAGAGGCAACCACAATCAAAAATCAAGTTCTGTTGAAATACACGCATAGATAGATAGATGATAGATAGATAGATAGATAGATAGATAGATAGATAGATAGATGATAGCTGGATTGATAGTTGGATAGATAGACACACAGAGAGACCAACAGACAGAACACAACATATGGAATACTTTTACTATTTACATAACAACTTGTGTAATAGTTTTATTATGTGGATCATTTTATGTCATGTATAGATTTTTATATTTCTGTATTTACCCAGAAATTTCTTTAAAATCCACATCTACCGATGACTATTCATTCATTTGTTTTAATACTAAGTATTCATTGGAGAAATATAGTTTACGCTCAAAATTTGACTGTCTCTCATTCAATCAAAGTCAGCCTCTCTTGAATTAGAGCACCTCAATTGATTTTTATTTGTACTACTAAAAGTAGTGAGGTTATGAACATTCCAATAGCTTTATCCTTGCATGCATGTGAACCTTTCTTGGGGATAAAAAGCTAGATGTGAAATAAAGGAGCAGTTGTTGGAGCATGACTATTTTTACCCTCTCTTTGTAGTGCTCAATTTCCCTCAAACAACTGTGTGCAATTCCAAGTCCACTGAGAATTTTTGTAATTTTTTCCAAATGCTATCCTAACAGTTTCAGTGAATAATTTCTAATGTGATGTGTGTACAGTGCAATGGTATTTGTGCTGTGGGGTATTTACTTAACCATTGTCTTCTCTCTTTTCTATCATATATCTGGACCTATTCTATTTATTTGAATGTCTGGTTTTTATATTTTACTACCCAGAGTTAATTATGTGTTCTTGTACCTTTTTTAAATGTATACATGTTAGAAGTGTCAACTATGTTATAAGTATCTTAATTTTGATATTCTGATTTTGTTGATTATCAACCGACATACTTTTCTAATTTTATAATATTAAATTTTGACATTTTAAAAATACCATATTCACTTCTTGAATCTTGTTTAAGATATCCAGACATAACAAAAGAATATGAAGATACTCTCTTGTTGAATATGTAGCATTTTCATAAATTTTAATTTAAATGCTTTTGATTCAGTTTTATAGAGAGGCCCAATGCTTTATTCTCTCACTTTTTTATCAAAATGAAGTTGTAATCTCTCTACTACCCCAGTAATAAAATCATATCATTTTAATTTCACAGATATTTGGCTTGCTTTAACTTACTTATTATTATAGTTATATAAATAAATAGAAGTGAATGGCTTTAATTCTAAGAAACTTTTCATTAGCTTCTGTTTTCTGAATTTATATTTCAAACTAATTAATATCAACTCTGACTTATCTGATCCTAGATGCTCGACTGGAGATTGGCGAGTGCACACTTCATCCTGGCTATGATCCTGATGCTATGGGGATCAGGAAAGGTGTTCTCCGTGGACTTAGCATCAGAGGTAATGGAAACCAGCTTAACATGTCACATACAAAGGTCCAGGAGACAACTCAGCCAGTAAAACTCTATCCAAGTAAGGATGAGAATATGAATTCAGATCCCCAGCACCTATAGACAAGCGCACTACAGTAAGAGGCACCCATGATTCCAGTGCAGGGGGTGTGAAGGCAGATCTTCAGGAGCTTTTTAGCTAACCAGCCTAGCCTTGTCAGTGAGCTCCAGATCCGTCAAGAGTCCCTATCTCAAAAAAATAGGATAAAGTAAAATACTTGATTAAAATACACACACACACACACACACACACACACCATATAAAGAGAGATACACACACACACACATACACTCACATGCACCTGCACACACATGAACACAAAAAGACCATGATTATATTTTAAGAAACATAAGCTTTTTCTGCTACAATCAGAAGATACAACTGACAAACATCTTCAGAACACAAAACAAGAATGTAAACATTTTTATCTGCTATTTATTTTCATTGCCAATGACATTCAATGTCTCAAATTTCAAATGTATAAATGATAGTAACCATTGAGGTACAATAATTCAGAGCAAGTGACATTAGATATTTCCAGAATTTAATAAGATTTGTATTCCTCAGAATGTAAAAAATAAATAATTATTTTATTATCACCACAAATATATTTTAATTTCATCATTGCATCAACATAAGATGTTCCTACATAAAATGTAATGTTGGTTCCATAATAAATTTTACATAGTTTGAGCCAAACCTTTAATTACAGTAAGACACAAAATTATGGTTTTCCTATTATATTAAGAATAAAAACACTTTCAAAATGTTATCGTTCCCATTATTTTGACTGTGGTCTTTTGTTCTCTCAAGAAGATTTCTTGGGGCTTTTTAGGTTCTTCCAGGACTTGGTAGGTTGTGACCGTTGACTTTTATACAGTAGTCAGGAGTAGTGCAGTAATGCAGCCAGATGGTGCTGACTGACTAATGTTCTAATATTCTTGCAGGCCACAGGTATAGAATGATTTTCCTACAATGGCAACTGTTCCACCCCTGGCATAGCCCTTGGATGATCAGATCTTCCATCCCTTAACAGCAGGGAGTAGTGCAACTCCTACTCTTAAAGTGTCTGCGATCTTTGGTCCCTGAGGCCTGCCAAATGTCTCTGGTCCAGTTGCAAAGACTATGGTTTAACTTTCCTGGCTGTTTAGAATCATCTGTCCTTCCGACTCAGTTCCCTGATCATTCATACCTTCCCTCACTCCCTCCATTTATTCTGCGTCTGCCTTGGCGGCTCTCTGGTGGAACTTTGCCACTATCTATCTCTGCTGCAGTTGGCACAGCTGCCATTGAAGAGAAAATAACCACCATTCCTTACCTCTGCTGCCTCAGTGTCTGCTATCTCTCTGCTGCCGGCTGCTGCCTTTGGTGGTAAAATCATCAACTGATTCGGAAGCTCTGCCTCGCCTCTAAAACAAGCAGTAAAGCAGGCAGCAAAAGCCACTGGCAGGGAAGAAGCTTTGCATTGGACTTAAAGTTGCATGGGCAGAAGAGGATTTCTATGAGCTCAATGAGCTTCTACAGCCAGTAGTAGAGACTATTTGCAGAAACTCTTCATGCCAATGAAGACAGGTGTTTACGCCAATCATGACATTACTGGTTTTATGCCGAAGACAACGGTCCGTCTGCTAGACCACTCTTCCGATTCTGTTGGGAATAATTGCAAAGTAAATCCAGCCCAGCTTATTTGAAACATTCATGAGTGCTAACACTTCTCAGGAGCCAGTGTCACACAGCAGCCAGCAATTCGCACCCTCATACAGCTTCCTCCAGCCACCCTGTAGTATCTGAAGTGATTAACTGGTTAAGACATTATTGTCTGTGGCAACTGAGGGTGTATGTGTGATGGGTACTCAGCAGAAAGGTTGCCCCAGGCTACCAACATAACGTTTATCAGCTGTCATTTCAGGAGTTGAGTCATTCTTTCCCACCGTTATCTTGAATAACTCAAAGGGAAATAAACATCAGAAAATCTATAAAAAGGACATATTAATATTACTATTATTAGTGGCACTCTCATGATTCTCAACACCTGATTAGAACCCAGCAGAGAACCTCCCCAGTCTGTCACACATTGGTCAGTAATAATAATAATTGCCTTCAAAGTTATTTCTCTCCCTCTTTGGGGAGGCTTCAATGGGATTTAGCACCCTTCCTACTCAAATCTTTGTTGCGATCTAACTTGTGGCACAAGGAAGCCTCCTAGAGCATAGTATAGGCTCCTACAACAGAAGCTGTTTTCCTCGACTACGGGGGATCCTGGGATTTGTAACAACAGCAGTTTCCAAAAATCTCTTCCTGGGCTTTAGAAGAAAAAAAAAAGGCTTTCCACACTGAACAATCTTATTCTTTTATACTTGGCATGAAGAACAAAGAAAAACCATACATAGCAGATAAACAAAATGTGCCTGGAATAGTAATATTCCTGGGGTAGCTCTATACATTGTTTAAACTATGTTAATAAATCACATGGACTGAGATATTAGTTTTCTGGGGCACAGAAGCAGGATTTTGTTTATTTTTACATCCCTTAACTCTCATCAGAACCTGGGACACAATGGGATGTCGATGGCTGATGAATGATTCGTGGAAGTAAAACAGGAAAAACTTTACTTTTTTTATTGCTTTCAGAAAAAAAGTAACTTGGATTTTTGTCATGAGCAAAATATCGGGATAAGTGCTGTATAGAAGAAAGAAAAGCTTAAACAGCCGCAATTCTTGTGTTACGTATACTGTAATAAGAAATGTAAATTTTGTTGAGCATAGCACAGGGACAGTGCTGTGGTGGATACGGAAGGATGCAGCTGTGCTGGGGTCTGGAAGACTAATCAGTAAATACCATAGAGTTTAGAAACACGCTGGCGGAGAGAGGCTGCTATTTTTTTCTTGGGTGCATTCTCTCTCTGTATGTTTTAGTCCCACAAAGTCTCATTTTCTTTCTAAATCATAACCCTGAGAGATCATCAAATGGTCAACAGGCATGTCATCTCATGGTAGAAAATGGTTATTGCCAATTGTGTACACACTTATTTTTCATGATCTAAGTGAACAACATCTTTATCTGCCCTGTAGGCCTCTGAGTTTGGAGCAGCAAGCTTACAGTCGCCACCCATAGCCAGAGAAGAGAAGTCAGCCACTGAGCTTGCGGCTAAGCTCCTGCTTCTTGATGACCTGGTGTCTTTGGAGAATGATGTGTTTGAGACCAAGAAAAAGAGAAGCTTCTCTGGCTTTGGGTCTCCCCTCGACAGGCTATCAGCTGGGACTGTAGAGCACAGAGGGAAACAAAGGTAGGTGGAAAAGAAAAGTTACCCCACTGTCTGGCGGCTCTTCCATTCTAAGTTCAGCAATAGGATCCCACAGTTAATACATCATGAACAACTTAGATGTGAACAGAAACTAGGTGTGCTGGCCAACTTGTGGATCAAAGGAGGATTTGGAAACAGCAGGGCTATGGTGGTGTGCTTGACTATCTTAGTGTGCTTCTCAAGGAAGACCTTACATGTAGTTTGAAAAGATAATAGTTACTTTAAGATTATTGTGTGTGGCAGGTAAAGGCAATATGTATGTGTTGGGTACTTAGTCACTTGGAACTGATATTTCAAAGGCATAGGCAGAGCAGTGTTTTCAGGTTATTCTTACTACAGAGCTTCATAAAACAATATGAATTAATTCATCTCCTACAACAAGAAGTAGCCAAGGATGCTCAAAATTTATTATGAAACACACATGTTTAAATCAAACTTCTTTTCTGCCTCCATAATCTTTGGATTGCTTCTCTCTAAAATGAAAAGTCCTTAACAATATAAAATCAGATGACATAGTCAAACAGAAGTGTTTTGTAAGCTAGTAATTTTCACAACATAATTAGACTATATTTTTCGATGCTCTCCCTTAATTAGTGGTTGAAGAATCACTGAATTACTCTTCATAAGCTAAACCACCAATCTACACATAATCCATTTTCCATCCTAAGTATCTGTTTTCTTTCCTGCATATTGCATTCTATAGTGGCATAAAAGTCTCCTTGTACCACATCTTATAGTGACCTTCTGCATTTTTCACTAACTCCAATTTTTTTAAAATATTAACATAAGTATTTCCCTCTCATTAAAGATTCTATGGTTCTAACCTAAATTATTTGGCTTTCAAATTGATTTCCCTCTGCTCTTTTGTTCATATCTTTCTTTATACTATCCCCACCACTTTATCACAAGCCCATTTTATCAGTCTTTTTCTATCCCCTGATTATGATCATCTACATAAAGATGCTTCTGTGAAACATTACCCATTGATTACAGAGTGAAGATAAACTGCTCAAGAAATACTGCAAAAGATGTCGAGAATAACACTCCATGTTTTTCTATCATCTGCATATCTTCTCCAAGGAATCTCTTGGTTTACTCACTTTCCTGACTGGCTCTCTGTCTGCTGATTCCATGTCCATAATAACAATACAGAAAGCAATGTCTCCCATTCCTGAAAGATTCTCAAAGTTCTAATAGAAGTAAAGCCATCCATTAGAGACTGAATTTCATTGAAACTGTAATTAAAAATCAACCTATTACCTGTTTTGAAATTTATATACTCTAAAACAGACAAATATAGATATAGTTACATTTAGAGTCTAAGTATGATGTCATACTCCTCCCAGCAGGAAGGAGAAGGAACATAAACACACACACACACACACACACACACACACACACATACACACACACACACACACACACACATACGCACACGCATGTTTACTCATCCTAGATCCAAAGCATAGACATCACCATAAACCAGATTTATGAACCAAATGAGTTTATTGAGGTTACTTACAGAAATATGGGTAAAGGGTCACATACAGGAGTAGAAAGGGAGGAGATGACCCGAAAACAACTGCATCATCAAAGTCCACCCCTGTTGCATGAAATAATAAAAATGCATTATCCCAGACTTTTTATTATTTCCAGCATGGGTGATAGTACATAAAATCTGGGAACTTGAAACACAATGCACAGCCTACAAACAGGAACAGATTGGAACTTGTCCTTCCCAAGTTCCTTGGCTGCTCTGAGCTTCTTCAAAGCAGCTCAACTTGTCTCTGCCTGGTGGATTTCTAAGTCATCTAAGACACTTGTCTCTCTCAGTATGTCATTACTATTTACATACTCTTTGGTATATCTGCTTGGTTTCAGGGTCTTCCTGATGCTATTTATGAGTGATTACTTCACATCCAAAGAACTTCTCTGAAGATAAAACATTTTCAATTTTAGATGACCAAAGCAACATTATTGTAAAAATTAGCTACATAATTGCTTTTGAAAATAAGTTAAAATGGTTATTTTAAGGAAGATAGAATTGTATTATAGCTTATGACATGATGTTCTTTATAAGTATATTTAGCAAATATTTAGGGGGAGTAATGATGATAACAGATTGAATTCTTAATGAAATCTTATTTTATGATTGTTAAATGGGAATAAAAGTCTTCTGTGACTAGATACTTGTTGATCTGAAAAAATAAGAAAATTAAATATGTTAACTTTAATGCCTTTTGTCTTAAAGAATAATAGATAATTACTTAAAAGAGAAAAACTCAAAGTTATACAAAACCATTAGTGTTGTGGAAATTTTTAATCCCAAACCAGGTTTTCTATTCTGCCTTTAATTATTTAGTTCCTAGAAAAAAGATACCTACAATCTTTATATTTACAATAAACCTTCAACGGCACAAGAGCTAAGGATAAATTTACCCTCTATGCTATTAGAATCTACTTTTCTATAGATAATTCCGAGTTACTATTTACTGTGTTTCATCTGAGCTGCTCTTAACTTCAGTTGGACAGCACTCAAGGCCATGTTTTCATTAACTAACCTAACCTAAGATGGCTTCTCCTTCCACCTCACCTTCTTCTCTTTACCTGGTTCTCCTCTGAACCCCTAAACATGGGAACTCTAACGTATATCTTTTCTACCCAGCTACTGGTCTCCAGAATATTTATTCACCCATCAGAAGTACTTGAGGGTAAGGTCACACATCCTACTTGGGTCTACATGCAGTCTCTGGGACAACCAGGTCTTGAGGTCCCACGCTTAGAATTATAACAAACAGCAAAAGACCAAAATTCAGCACATTAGTATAGAAAGTACCATGAAAATAAAATTGATAGCATTCCTAAAGACTAGAGATAGAAAGAAAACAAAATGGAAGCATGCAATAATATAAAAGCTCATAAACACAGCTGCTAAAATTTTATTAAAATTAATCACAGACAGAAATGTTAATGTAGATACCTTGTCTATTAAGGTATGCGCATTTTCAGGATGATTGGATATCACATACAGCAGAGCAAAATACCTGGCATGTGAGACTCTGTGCCAGTCTCCAAAACTAAAAATAAATTCATAAATTATGTCTTCTCTTGACTAATAAAGGAAAAATCTGATCCTGTTTTGTATTTAAGGAATATGAATAGAAGAAAGACAACTTAGAAGGGCACAGAAAAGAAAATGAGCAAATAAAAATTTTATAATAAGAAATGGATTAAGGAGTGGGAGGGTGGGTCAGTTGGTAAGCGTAGTTGCTGTTCTTGTAGAAGACTTGGGTTTGATTCTGTGCACCCACAGAGCAGCTCACAACCATCTGTAACTCCAGTGAGTCCTAGCAAATCTGATGCATTCTTCGACACCTTGCAGCACCAGGGATGCTTGTGATACATAGGCATATAGGCAGGGAAAACACCCATACTCAACAAAAAAATTACTTAATTAAAATGAAAAACATTTGACACATTCATAGAGAAGGAAACATAAAAATAAGAAGAAAATTAAATCACTAATTTTTGCTCTCTAAATATGTAAAATATTTATGCAATCTGTAACTTAAAATACTGCCAGATCATATAGCTAGTACTTGAACTGAAATAAATAAAATTATATATTTCAGTTGATAATACGGTTACTACAAGAAAGAGATTTACAACAAGCAACAGCAAGGAATAATTACACCACACACCTCTGGGAAGAAGAATAAGGGAAATGCTTATAGTGAGACTCTAGCAGTGAGAGTCTACATTTGGATGCACACAGTTGTTCTGGGTTAGGGATCAACACCAAGGAAAATAATGAAATAAAATAAGCCTTAAAACTTCCTTCAGAAATTAGATTATGGCTGATAATATTGATATTTCTATCCTAACAGTATTGATCATATGTCATAGGATAACGTGTATAGACATACATATTTAATATCTTCCTGATGCTAACAAGAACTGAGGTTCACAGAGGAAAATAAATGAGATAAACTTGTTAGACAAACATGTCAAATAAAATTTATCCCCAGATATGTCAAGATCTCAAACAGCTTATGAAATATTTATATTAGTCTGAACTACAAAAAAAAAAAAAAAAAAACCTTTGTGTTTAATTTAAATATATTGAAAATTCCTCCCAAAAACATCATAAGTCTTTAACAAGCAGCTTGAGAGCCGAGACTGACACCATGGGAGGTCACGTCTCACTAAGGGAACACCTAAGACTCCTCAGAGACAGAGCAGTACTCAATTGCCTTCAAGATCTTGCTATGCCCTAAAGGAGACAGCTTCCTGTTAGGACAGCCTGGCCAAGGGACTCAGGCACACACCAGGAAACATTCCTGCTGAGGAATACTCTGAGCTGCGCTTGAAACACAAGATACACAGTGTTAATTGTTTAAGTCCATGAATGAAGAACATTGATTTAAACTATTTGAATGCCATTTTTCAGCTCACACTGAAAACGTATATGTGAAGACAGCGTTAAGCCTACCTTCCTTGCATTAACTTTACCACTAATAGATGTAAACTTTTCTATTTGGACCCTATTCATTGTCTTATTATCTGAAAAAAATAGGAGATGATGAGTTGATAGACAAGGAAGAAAATTTACTTTATAAAATTATTGCAGCTAATTTGTGTGAATAGAATAATAGAGCATCTATAACCTAAAACTCTAAAATTGTACTGGACCCAGATACTGCCACCAACTTCTACTGTTGCAACAGAGGAAAAGGACATTATGGACCCCTGGTGAAAGAACCTACTAGTGCCAGTAAGATGGGATTGTTGAAAAACAGTAAAAGAAAGAGAAGCCAACACTAATTTTTTCCTTAGATCTAGATACCAATATTGGGCAAACATGAACTCAGAGTCCTTCAGAGACACTTTGGGGCAGCAAGCAAACACAAAATTCCAACTGTGGAAGACTAAACCACAAATAGCTTGGATTTTTCAATAAACAAATTACAAAGATCCATGTAGGGAAAAATGATGGAAGAAAAAATGATGTTAAGAACAGAAAGATTTAAGGATTCATGGACTACTTCCGTTCCTTTGAGAAATTCTGATTTAACAATGATAGTAACACAGTGTGAATCTGTAAGAGGCAATAGGAGTAAGAACCGACACCACTTAATGATGCCAAATAGTTATTAGGAAAATGATGTCAAAATAAAACATTTGATATACTCGATTAAATATTTAAACATGAAATTATGGGTAATCCTTGAATTCTGGTTTGACATTTTTCTTATAAATGCATTTTAAAAAATGAGAATTCTATCAGTGTGAAGTGCATTTAATATACCTGGCCTGAATTCAGTAATACCTTGCCTGTAGAAGAAAACTTGTTTGCTCAAGTTGAGTGGGACTCCAAAGAATCACATCAATTGCCAGCTCAGAAAAAAAGATCAAAATACAATTTATATTAATCATCCTGGCTTTTTACCATCCTCAAAACAAAAAATGATACTTAAAAATGCTGAAGGTTAAAGGTCATGAGCAAATTTTAGCTGAACTTTGCTTGGAAATAATCCAGTAATGGGAAAACAGAGACCGGGGCACAGGAAGCATCAGTTTTACAATGTCGGCCGTGGCAAACATCTGGAATATCGTATAATTTTTCTTTTTTTTTTTTAACTGAAAAACATTATTTTAAAAAACAGTGATAAATGTACAGATTTTAAAAACATTTTGCCAGTACTTGATATTTTAAAGGTTTAATACTATGCATTTTTATTAAATTAAACTTTTTTTAAAAAAACAAAGATAAATGTACAGATTTTAAGCATTTTTGCATAAAAGTATATGAATAAAATTTTGTCAGTATTTGATTTTTTAAATGTTTGAAAGTATACATTAAAACCTTACTAGTTACAATAAGCATAAAGTACATGTAAAACAAGATGTAACTTGGGAATAGTCAAAGTTTTCTTGGTGTGTAAAAATTAAGCATACTGGTTTTTCATTTTTTCGGCCTTTATTTTTCTTGAATTTCATATAGACTGTAAGTTGTTTCTGGGGTGTTCAGAGCTTTCTGGGTTTAGTATCCAATTATCAGTGACTGTATATTAGGTCTGTTCTTTTGTTACTGGGTTATCTCACTCAGGATGATATTCTCTAGATGCATCTGTTTTCTTAAGAATTTCATAAAGCCATTGTTTCTGATAACGGAGTAGTACTCCATTGTGTAAATATACCATAATTTTTGTATCTATTCATCTATTGAAGGACATCTGGGTTCTTTTCACCTTCTGGCTATTATAAATAGGGCTGCTATGAACATTGTGGTGCATGTGTCTTTGTTGTATGTTGGAGCTTCTCTGGGGTATATGCCCAGAAAAGGAATAACTGGGGCTTCAGGTAGTAAGTACTATGTCCAATTTTCTGAGGAATCGCCAGATTGATTTCCAGAGTGGTTATACCAGTTTACAGAGAAGTGTTCCTCTTTCTCCACATTGTCACCAGCATCTGCTGACATCTGAATTTTTGATCTTAGCCATTCTGACTGGTGTGGGGTGGAATCTCAGGGTTGTTTTGATTTGCATTTCCCTGATGACTAAGGATGTCAAGCACTTCCTTAGATGCTTCTCAGCCATTTGATATTCCTTAATTGAGAACTTTTTGTTTAGATCTGTACCCAATTTTTAATAGGATTGTTTAATTCTCTGGTGTCTAACTTCTTGAGTTCTTTGTATACCTTGGATATTAGGCCTCTATCTGATGTGGGGTTGGTAAAGATCTTTTCCCTATATGTTGGCTGCACTTTTGTTTTCTTGACAGTGTCCTTAGCCTTACAGAAATTTTGCAATCTCATTAAGTCCCATTTGTCAATGTTTGACCTTAGTGCTGGAGCCATTTCACAATTCTAGGTCTTTTTTTATTCCAGATGAAACTGCACATTGCTTTTTCCAACTCTATGAAGAATTGGGTTGGAATTTTGGTGGGAATTGCATTGAATCTGTAGATTGCTTTTGGTAGGATGGCCATTTTTACAATATTGATCGTTCCAATCCATGAGCATGGGAGATCTTTCTATTTTCTGAGATCTTCCTTAATTTCCTTCTTCAGAAATTTGAAGTTCTTGTCACACAGGTACTTCACTTGCTTAGTTAGAGTCACACCAATGTATTTCATATTGTTTGTGACTATTGTAAAGGGTATCTTTTCCATAATTTCTTTCTCTGCATGTTTGTCCTTTGAGCAGAGGAAGGCTACTGACTTGTTTGAGGTAATTTTATATCCAGCCACTTTCCTGAAAGTGTTTATCAGCTGTAGAAGTTCTCTGGTGGAATTTTTGGGGTCACTTACATACACTATCATGTTATCCACAAACAGTGATGTTTTTACTTCTTCCTTTCCAATCACCGTTTAGGTTGATGTTGGCTATTGGTTTGCTGTATATTGCTTTTATTATGTTTAGGTATGAGTCTTGGATTTCTGTTCTTTCCAAGACTTTCAACATGAAGGGGTATTGAATTTCGTCAAATGCTTTCTCAGCATCTAGTGAGATGACATTTGAGTTTGTTTATGTGGTGAATTATGTTGATGGATTTCCATATATTAAACCATCCATGCATCCCAGGGATGAAGCCTACTTGATCATGGTGAATGATCATTTTAATGTGTTCTTGGACTTGGTTTGCAAGGATTTTCTTGTGCATATTCACATCAATGTTCATAAGTGAGATTGGTTTGAAATTCTTTTTCCTTGTAGGGTCTGTGTGCTGTGTGTGGTTTAGGAACAAGGGTTATTGTGGCCTCGAAAAATGAGTTAGATAGTGTTCTATCTGACTCTATTTTATGGAATAGTTTAGAGAGTATTGGTATTAGGTACTCAATAAATCTCTGATAGAACTCTGCACTGAACCCATATAGTCCTGGGTTTTTTTTTTTTTTTTTTTTTTTTTTTTTTTTGGAGTTTTTTGAAGACTGCTTCTATTTCTTTAGGTGTTATGGGATTATTTGGATGATTTATCTGTTCCTGATTTAACTTTTGTATCTGGTATATTTCTAGAAATTTATCCACTTCCTCCAGATTTTCCAGTTCTGTTGAGTATAGGCTTTTGTAGATCTGATGATTTGTTGAATTTTCTCAGTTTCTGCTGTTATGTCTCCCCTTTCATTTCTGATTTTATTAACTCAGACACTCTCTGTGTGCCCTATATTTAGTCTGGTTAAGTGTTTATTGTTCTTGTTAATTTTCTCAAAGAACCAGTTCTTGGTTTTATTGATTCTTTGTATGATTCTTTTTGTTTCTTCTTGGTTGATTTCTGCTCTGAGTTTGAATATTTCCTGCAATCTACTCCTCTTAGGTATATCTACTTCTTTTTGTTCTAGAGCTTTCAACTGTGCTGTCAAGTTGCTACTTTATGTTCTCTCTATTTTCTTTTTGGAGGCACTCTTAGTACTGCTTTTATTCTATCCCATAAGTTTGGGTATGTTGTATTTTCATTTTCATTAAATTCTAGAAAATCCTTAATTTCTTTCTTTATTTCTTCTTTGACCATGCTATCATTGAGCAGAGCATTGTTCAGCTTCCATTTGTACGTGGGCTTTTTGTTGTCTTTGTTGTTATTAAAGACCAGCCTTATTCCATGGTGATCTGTTAGGATGCATGGGAGTATTTCAATCTTCTTATATCTATTGAGGCTTGTTTTGTGACCAACTAAATGGTTCGTTTTGGAAAAGGTGCCATAAGGTGCTAAGAAGAAGGTGTATTCTTTTGTTTTAGGATGAAATGTTCTGTAGATGTTTGCTAATTCCAGTTGGTTCATAACCTCTGCTTGTTTCACTGTGTCTTGGTTCACTTTCTGCTTCCATGATTTGTCCTTTGATAAGAGTGGCGTGTTGAAGTCTCACACTGTCACTGTGTGTGGTACAGTGTATCTTTTGAGCTTCAGTAGAATTTCTTTTATGAATATGGGTGTTCTTGAATTTGAAGCATACATGTTTAGGATTGAGAATTCATCCTGATAATTTTTTCCTATAATGAGTGTCCTTTCCTACCTTTTTTGATAAATTTTGGTTAAAAGTCTACTTTATTTGATATTAGAATGGCTACTCCTCCTTGTTTCTTGGGGCCATTTGCTTGGAACGTTTTTTCCCAGCCTTTAACTCTGTCTGTGTCTGTCTTTGTCTCTGAGATGAGATTCTTTTATGAAGCAAAATGCTAGATTCTGTTTATTTATCCAGTCTGACGATCTATGTCTTTTTGTTTGGGAAATTGATTCCATTTGTGTTAACAGATATTAAGGAATAATGATTGTTGTTTCCTGATATTTTTGTTGTTAGAGGTAGAATTATGTCTGTGTGTCTTTTGGTTTTCTAGCTTAGTCATTTTCTTGTTTTTTCTAGGGTGTAGTTTCTCTCCTTGTGTTGGGTTTTGCATCTATTATTCTTTGTAGGGCTAGATTTATGGTCAGATATTATGTAAATAGAGTTTTGTCATTGAATATTTGGTCTCTCTATCTATGGTGATTGAGAGTTTTGCTGAGTATAGTAACCTAGGCTGACATTTGTGTTCTCTTAGGGTCTGCATGGTGTCTGTCCAGGATCTTCTAGCTTTCAAAGTCTGTGTTGGGAAGTCAGGTGTAATTCTGATTGGTCTACCTTTATGTCTTACATGTCCTTTTCCCCTTACTGCTTTTAGTATTCTTTCTTTGTTTTGAACAGTTGGTGTTTTGACTGTTATGTGTCAGGAAGAAATTCTTTTCTGGTCCAATCTGTTTGGACTTTTGTAGCCTTCTTTTATGCCCATGGTCATCTCATTCTTAAAGGTAGGGAAGTTTTCTTCTACGATTTTGTTGAAAATATTTACTGTGCCTCTTAGTTGATATTCTTTGCCCTCTTCTATTCCTATTATCCTTAGGTTTGGTCTTCTCATTGTGTCCTGGATCTCCTGGACCTTTTGAGTTAGGAGCTGTTTTGGGTTTTGCATCTTCTTTGACTGTTTTGTCTATGATTTCAATGTTGCCTTCGACCCCTGAGATTCTCTCTTCTATCTCTTGTACTCTGTTGGAGATGCTTGACTCCTGATTTCCTTTTTAGGTTTTTTATCTCCAGGGTTGTCTCTTTTTGTATTTTCTTTATTGTTTTTATTTCTGTTTTCAATTCTTTTACCTGTTTGTTTGTGTTTTCCTGTAGTTCTTTTAGTGATTTTGTATTTCCTCTTGAAGAACTTCTATTTGTTTATGTGTGTTCTCCTATAAATGTTAATTCATGCTCTTCTCCAAGATCTCCATCTACATTGTGAAGTATGATTTTAAGTCTAAGTCTTGTTTTTCTGAGATTTTTGGCAATCTCCTACTTACTGTGGTGGGAGAGCCGTGTTCTAATTTTGCCAGGTTATCTTGGTTTCTATTGTTTAAGTTCTTTTGCTTTCCTCTTGCCATCTTGTTATCTGTGGTTATATGTGCCTGGTTGTCAGTGACTGGCACCTGTCTCTCCCATGGATATGAGGGCCAGTGTGCTCAGGAAGAAAATTACTTCCGAGTGCTCAGCTTTCTGTGGGCAAGCTGTGAGTTCTGGTGGCAGGAACTCAGTTGTTTTTGTGGACTAGGGTGTAGGAGCTCTTATGAGGCGGTTCTGAGAGCTCAGTCCTTTGCCCACTTGTCCTGAGTCCTAGTGGTGGGGTCCTGGCTCTTTCTTCAGGCCAAAAAGGACGGTTTTCCAGCGAGAACAGCAGTCTCTGCCCACTGAGGACTTGCCATGTGTCCTCCCTGGGCCTATATGGCAAGCTCACTGCTGGTCCAGGTGTAAAATCGCCTGTGCAGCTGATCTTCCAGCACCGCCTTTCCCAGGAAGAACACGATTCTCTCTGGTACAGGCCCCGGCACCACTGCTAAGCACTCTCTGTGATCTGGGTAATCACTGTGCAACCTCACTAGGCCTCTGCCCCAGGTTATCTGCTGGTCCAGGTGTAGAGCCCCTGAGTGTCAGGTCCACAAGCGTAGCCTTGCTGAGCAGATCCAGATACTCTCTTACTATGGGCCGGAAAGGAACTTTTGGAACAAGCACCTCCACCAAGCACTCTCTGTGCTCTGTGGTCAGGGTGGAGCCTCACCAGGCCTGTGCCCCAGGTTATCTGCTGGTCCAAGTGTAAAAGCACCTGCCTGATCTTCATTTTTTGAGGAATTAAAAGTTGTTCTACTTAAAAACTTAAATGATTTATATTTAATTTGAAACATAACACTTTATACATTAGAATTACATTTCATGGTAATTTCTAAGGTTTTTCTGGCATTATTCCTTGTCAAGGGAAGGTTACAGGAGTTCATGTTTTTACTCTTAAAACATATATTAAGAGATTTGTATATAAGACAGGTAGAAAACTAAGAGAGATAGGTTGTAACTACTATAGAAAGCATTGCCGTAAACCTGGCATCTGAATACATTTCCAGTTCAACTTAGTTTTCTATGTGTGATGAGGTCCCGAGCTTTTAATACCACCTGACTTGTTCTCTGCACAGACAGTGAAAGTAAAGATTGCATTTCAGTTACATGGTGATAAACCTGAGAAAGCCATTTCTGCCCACATTGGTAGATTGGGTTTTTGTCAGTGCATGTTCCTGGTCTGAGAAAACAGAGCTCTGAGTACATTATGCGCATTATTGTATACCTGCAAAGCAACATTTAGGAAGGAAAACTGCATGCTTTGGAAAGTTCTCCTTAGAAATGAAACCAGAAAGATGGAGGAAAAACAGAAACAAAACGAGAGTTAAACAGAACAGAGTGTATGTCAGAGCATATGAAGTAATAGGGGGCCTATTCTTCTCATTTTCAGTTATTTGACATATTTTCCATCTAAATGTGAAGCCAAAATTATTTTTAAGGTGCGTGGGAAAATTACCTTAACTTATAAGGAAAATTCAACTATGATTTGATTTTAAATATTTTCCCATTTCAGCACACTTCATTCATGTCTGAAACTAATGACTACCCATCCCATTTGTGTGGATAACAAGACGCAAGCAAAAGCACATTCTTGGTGTATAGAATGACCATTCAACGCAATTGCTACTAATTATTGGCCTGGAATATTGTTTGAAAAATAATATCACACAATGTTGAATAAATCTTGCAAATGCAATATTATTACTCTATATTTGAACATTTTACAAGTATTATTCATATAATCCCATAATATTTTGAGGTCAGCAAACCAAGTATTATTGCAGAAAGAATTGGGTGACACTTCAGAAATAGAAATTTTTGAAGAGATTATTTCAGTAGAGGCTGTGTAGAAACTGTAAATATAGTCTAGTGGTGATAAATACACAGCAGCTTAAGGGCCTGACCTAATCACACACTGTAAGAGGACTCTAAGAATTTAGAGTCCAGTGGGGGTCATTCAAGAACATAACTCACTGAAAATCTTCACAAGAGAATGTGAGGAGGACAGGAATAAAACAATGCCAAGATCTCTCTTGATCTTCCTCCCCTCCCTCCAGCCAAGGGCACCTGTTGCTGGACTCAACAGAAACCAAGAAACAATGGAACATTTATTCTGAATAGTTCAGCCTCCCATTGATGAAAATTATATGAGAAAATATAAACAGACAAGTCTGAAAAGATGAAAGATGCCTAATTCAGTTGCTCAATGCTACAGATCTAGATCAGTTCTAGAATGTTATTCTGACCCATGTGACAATACTCCCTTTGGGAATTAAGATGGGAAACAATTAGGTGTAGCAACGTCCTTCTAAATGTTACATAAGCTACTGCCTCACTTGAGAATGCAAAAAAAATATTTGCTGCCTAGTCTGTTCTCAGTTCTCCTCAGTTTTGGAGGTATCAAAACCAAATGCTAAAATAAAGAATATCATTCTAAGATGCCAATTCCTGACAAGGGAGAGAGATATTATGATCCTCTTTTTATTAAAAAGTTTCAGATAGGTAAAATTACTTCCCTGATATAATCTAGTTATAAATTATACATCTTCATTTAACTTCAAGTACAATGATATTCAACTTAAAACTATTTCCAACATACAAATTAAAACTCTATTGGAATAACATGCTTATCAAATCAAAGGCTAGGAATAATAAAGTTAACTTGACTATATACACTAAGCAAATTCCTAGCCTTTCTATACCAATGACAAATGGTCTCTTGCCCTACACCAGTTGGAGATCCAGGCTAAAGTAGAGAATAGTAATGTCAGATTCAATATACTAGAGTGATTGTACTTCCAATGGCACTCCCAAAGATCAAGATGAACAGCCTAACATTTCACACCCTTTTTGATACACTGTAAGGCAATGTGACAGACCGGGGCCCGCTGAGTCATCTCAAAATCCATACTAATTTTTTTCCAACTTCTATTTGGTGATGCCAGGAGGGAGTAATTCAATTGGGCTCCATTTTCAGACGTTAGAAGACAGGAAAGACTCCAGAGGGCAATGCCCCTTTTACAGGCCCCTGTGGTCCTTGTTAAACATCCAGTCTATGTGTTGGGAAAGGCCACTGAACATAATGATCTTGGCCCCCACTTTCCAGTGCCCGCTCTTTATTGCCTGTCTCTTCTGACCTCAGCTCAGCACCACATGCTTGCCGACCTTACCTAACTTACATAGGGAGGCCAACAATCTTCTTTCAAAGGATACTGTTGAGTCGAAAGAGAGCTTATAATGTGCTTCATTATCACGTCCAAGAAGAAATTTCAGCGCAGCATTTTAGTGCAAGTCTGCTTGCTAGATGGGAGGGCGGCAGGGATGTAATGTACGTAAAGAATAAAAATTAAAATTAAAAAATAGTACAAAGTAGAAAAAAAAATGAAAAAGGAGAAGTTTAAAAGAAAAAGGTTTATTATATCCTCAAGAAGGTCATAAGTCAAGCCAGAAAGGATCACTATGCCTTAACCTGCAACACGGTATAGGATTCCTAGTGAGTTGGGACTGGTTTATCTTGGTTACTTAAGTCTTGGTATCTAATTCAGCATTCAGATTTCCTGCCTGAATGCTTGTGTACTCACACAGCTCATCTCTTGTAGAAAATGCTTTAGCCAACAATATAAAGGAAGCAACATCGTCACAAATGTAATGGACTCTCTATAAGCTAAATTACTACATTTGAGATAGCATGCTAAGCCAGACATAACCTTTTTTGAGAAAGCAGCATTTCCCTTTATGATCTAAACTCACCTGTGACCCCACAACATAAGAAAACGCTTCTATTAGAAAATGACTGACATCTTGCCCCACTCCTTAATCTCTCCTTCCCAGGGGAAAACACCCTGTAGCTGCTTGCTTATTTGAGCAGAAGGGACTAAACCTGCTACCATCCCTACTTGCTTCCTGTCTTTATGGGGTAAAAAGTTCCTTCCATACCAATCTATATAATTCCCAGAGGCCGTGATACGCTGGTGAACTGCTATGTTTTTCTTTATTTTCTTTGGGAAAAAATCCAAGCATGATAGTTTTCCTATTTATTCACAGAAACTATGTGGGGAAAAAAAGCCTAGGGGTACTCAATTTTGGATACATATTTGCCTAACAATTCATTGTCTAGTACTTTGAGACTTGTGAGATTTAAAAGTGCACTAATGAGTGTCTCCGATTGCCATAGGGACCATGCAGTAATGTATAGTCAATTACCTTTGAATTCTGCAATTGAATTATCAAAATGGAGAATCCAGGAAGGATGATTGTCATGTTCAAATGTAACTAATCAACTTGAAATGAATGATATGACATGTAAGAGCAGACTGTCAAAGACCCCAGCAAGTATCAGAGACATATTAAAAGAAATGCCCACAATTCGTGGTTAAATTTGAAAATAGTTAAGCAGGCTTTCAATGTTAGAGTCCAGAAAAACATTTAATTTGAGTCAAGAGGTTGTTTTGAGTCATCAGCATATAATACATCTTTTCCTCAAAACCACATCTAGGATTAATGTAAAAATCAGATTGTAAAAAATCAGTGCATCTACTTGACTCAACAGCTCTACAAAGACTGAGGTTTCCTGGAGGCAAGAAAAGTCCACTTCCAAAATGGCTCACTCACATGGCTGGAATGTCCCTGTTTCTCTTGGGATATTGGCAGGAGATTTCCGTATTTTGCCATGTGAATGTTTTATGAGGTTCTTAGGAAAATGGCAGCAAGCTACCCATTTAGTATTGCCATTAGTGGTTCAGTGAAGAAAGGCTGAAAACACAGTAGTTTACAGGACTTTGCACAGTGCCATTTACTCACTGATTATAAAAGATGAATTTGTCCAGTACAAAAGGCTTTGAGGGAATTGTTGGAACCTAAATTGGAAGCTGTCTGGTTCAGTCTTGTTATTTTTTTTTTTACTATAATACAATTCGTCGTTCTTATTATCAAAATTATGAACCTATTGAAAAAAACATTCTCACACTGCCCTCTGTCTCTCAGCTCTGTGTGTGACTGTATGTGTGTGTGTGCCTGTGTGTGTGTGTGTGTGTGTGTGTGTGTGTGTGTGACCTACAACACTGCAACACATATTCTCAGCCAAAATATAAAATATGACATACAACAAGTCAATCTCAACAAACTATGCATGATCTCTATGGTAACAACTATGACACTTAATCTAAAAGCATTAATAAATCATCTGGGATATCAAGACACATTCATAACAATTTTAGTTTTCTACAAATCATCTTACACCATTTTATTTCCGATCTGTTATGAAATTATAGAGAAACTCCTTGATTTTCTGAGCCATTTGACTTTTATGGACTTTTAAATATAATTGTTTTGTGTTTTTATATGTGGTGACTTGTCTGTATGCTGAGCAAATATGTATGTGCAAGCATACAATTAATTGCTTCTAAGTCTCTGTAAGTTTGTGTAGTGAATCCCACATCTGGTAAGTTGAATCCAAGTGATGAAGATCTACAACAAAGCCATGTGCTACTTTTCTCTGCCCACTGAGTCTGGTTCTCTGCTCTGAAGTCACTCAAACAATCTGGAAATAATTCAATGGAGCTGAGAAAAACATCAGCTAAAGATATGTATAAATGTCTTTGTGACTGTTTATAGGTTCATCATCCTTAGTCATCAGGAAAATGCAAATTGAAACAACGGGAGATTCCACCTCACACCAGTCAGAATGCCTAAGAGCAAAAACTCAGGTGACACCAGATACTGGTGAGGATGTGGAGAAAGAGAAATGCTCCTCCATTGTTGGTGGGATTATAAACTGGTACAACTGCACTGGAAATCAGCCTGGTGGTTCCTCAGAAAATATAGTACTACCTGAAGACCCAACTATACCATTCCTGGGCATATACCCAAAAGAAGCTCCAATATATAACAAGGACACATGCTTCACTATGTTCATAGTATCCTTATTTATAATAGTCAGGAGCTGGAGGAAAGCCAGATGTTCTTCAACAGAGGAATGGATACAAAAAATGTGGTACATTTACACAGTGGAGTACTACTCAGCTATTAAATTAATGAGTTTATGAAATCCTTAGGCAAATGGATAGATCTAGACAATATCATCCTGACTGAGGTAACCCAATCACAAAACTACACCCATAGTATGCACTCATACTGATAAGTGTATATCAGCCCAAAAGCTTGGGACACCCAAGATAAAATTCACAGACCACATGAAGCTCAAGAAGGAGGATGACCAAAGTGCAGATGCTTCAGTCCTTCTTTAAAAGGGGAATAGAAATATTCTCAGGAGCAAATAGGGAGACAAAGATTGGAGCAGAAACTGAAGAAAAGGCCATCCAGAGATTGCCCCACCAGAGGATCCAGCCCATATTCAGCCACCAAACTCAAACAATATTACTGATACCAAGAAGAGCATGCTGACAGGAGCCTGATATAGCTGTGTCCTGAGAGGTTCTGCCAGAACAAAAAAAAAAAAAAAAAAAAAAAAAAAAACCAGAGGTAGATGCTCACAGCCAACCATAAACCTGAGAATGGGGTCCTTAATGAAAGAGTTAGAGAAAGCATTGAGGAGTTTAAGGCATTTGCAACCCCACAAAAACAACAATTACAACCAACTAGAGCTCCAGAGATTAAACCACTATCCAAAGAGTACACATGGACAAACTCATGGCTTCGGCTGCACATGTAGCAGAGAATGGACTTGTTGGACATTAATGGGTGGAGAAGCCCTTGGTCCTGCCAAGGCTTGATGCTGCAGTGTAGGGGAATGTCAGGGTGGGGAGGTGGGAGGGGGTGAGTGGGTGAACACCCTCAAAGAAGCAGGGGGAGGAGTGATGGGATAGGGCTTATGTAGGAGAATCTGGGAAAGGAGATAACATTCGAATTATAAATATATCCAATAAAATCAGAAAAAAATGTGTGAGTGTATGTGTGTGTGTGTGTGTGTGTGTGTGTGTGTGTGTGTGTGTGTGTGTGTACTGATCTGCTTTCAACATCATCTGAGCACATGAGAGATAAACAAAAATCTAATCAAATAGTACCTGACAAGTAAGTGTGTTGGATTTATAAACAATTTCAATAGATATGAATATCACCTATTACTTCAAATTTATCAGAAAATAACAAGTTTCTTAGAATAACCGAATTGTAGAGAATGCCAGAAACAGTAAGTAAAAAACATTAATAAATGATCAAGTCCTATTTACCAAATCTGAACACAGTTCAGATCAGACCTGGGAATAGTAAGAGTGTAGATAGTTGTGGGGTATAAACAGATGGAACTTAATCATTTTGCTACCTCTACATGGGCAGCCTCTGTTCATCTGTTTAAGCAGAAAATCATTAACTACAGCAAAACAAAATAAAAATAAAAAACAAAAAACAAAAAACAAAAACAAAAAACCAAACTATTATTCACAGTTATGTTACCTTAGTTTAGAAAACAAGTATAATAACCAATAAATGTTCCATTGTAATTTAAATATTCCATTAGAATAGTACAGTTATTTTATATGAAAAAAACTAATAAAATACATTTCTTCACAGCATGTGAACCTAAAGTGTCTTTGGGAACAGAAAACAGGGCATCTAAGTTGCAGCTGCCATTTTCTTCCCCTTTTTAAACCTGGGAGGTTTTGATTCTTTACTTCTATTTTTCAAATTGGATATTTTCTTTACTTACTTTTCACCAAAGTATTTTATATTAATTGTGACTATTCTGAAGGGTGTCATTTCCCTAATTTCTTTCTCAGCCTATTTATCCTTTGAGTAGAGGAAGGCTACTGGGTTTTGTTTTTCTGTTTTGTTTTGTTTTGGTTTTTTTGAGTTAATTTTATATCCAGCCATTTGGTTGAAGTTGTTTATCAAGTTTAGGAGTTCCATATTGGAATTTTGTGGTCACTTGAGTATGCTATTATATAATCTTCCCATAGTGATAATTTTTACTTCTTCCTTTCCAATTTGTATCTCTTTGACTTCTTTTTGGTATCTATTGCTCTAGCTAGTACTTCATGCACATTACTGAATAGGTAGGGAGACTGATTTTAGTGGAATTGCTTCTGGTTTCTCCCCATTTAGATAGATGTTGGCTACTGGTTTGCTGTATGTTGCTTTTACTATGTTTAGGTATGAGGCTTGAATTCCTGATCTTTCCAAGACTTTTAACATGAAGAAGTGTTGAACTTTTGTCAAATGTTTTCTCAGCGTCTAATGAGATGATTATGTGTTTTTTTCCTTTGAGTTTGTTTATAGAGTGGATTATGTTGATAAATTTCTGTGTATTGAACCATCCCTGCTTCCCTGGGATGAAGCCTACTTGATCATAGTGAATGATAGTTTTGAAGTTATCTTGGATTTGATTTGCGAGAGTTTTACTGAGTATTTTTGCACCGATGTTCTTGCACTTGCCTCTCATCATCTGGTTGTCTCTAGTGCTGCCTACCCTAGCTGTCTCTGACTGCAGCCTGTCCCTCTTGAGATCCTGATTGTATCAGAACTCCTCGAAGTCCAGGTGTCTCTGTGATCCTGTGTTTCTATAATTCTGGAGTCCTGGGATCCTGAGATCCTGAGATCAATTTCAAGCGTGTGTCAGAGCTCTTGGGAGTCAAGTTGCCTCTGAGATACTGGAGTCTCAATGTGACCAAGTTCCTGATGTTCTAGAGTGTGTTAGAGCTCCAGTGCTCTTTGGTGTTTCCTGGGTCTCTAGCTTCTTCTGTGATCCTGGGCCTGTTAGCACACCTGTGATCTTGTGATCCTTTATTCCTGTGATTCTTTGAACCCATGATCCTGTGGACCTAAACGTGCTAATGATGGATAGTCAGTGAAGGAATCAATTTAAAGAAAGGGGTGATGACTTGAGTTCAATACCATGTATACATTAGCCTGCTAGCATATAGACATAAATCCTAATTCATATACAGAAGTGTATCTATTCTTGGTGACACCATACTGAATTCCAATCAACTATCTCATAATTTTGTTCATTATGTACTGTTCATCAATTCAGGCCAATTTTCACAGGCTTGTCTTCTGTTAGGTGGCAGGTGGCATGGCTGATTTCCAGCTAATGGGTGGGATATGAAGTCCCCTTTTGTCTGTTCCTGCACTCTCTTGCCTGTCTTCTACCTGGACACAGATGATGTGAGTGTGTCAGGTGACTGATCTTTCCTGCCTCTGGGGAAGCATTTTCATGTGGTTTAAATTGCTGGAAGAATTTAACTCCTTGTGCTTGAAGGACTGGGATCCCAGTTTTGTTGTTATTGTTGTTGTTGCTAAAACCTCAAAGGAACCATGGCACCTCTTCAAGTCCTGACTCCTCTGTCTTCAGGCTGTCCTTCGTAATTGTGGTTCATCTTAGATTGTTCTTACTGTCTGGTGTCTGATGCACGCACCTGAAGCTATCAGCTAGTTTTAAGAACTACTGTGCAAAGGAATCAGGTTCACTTGCTTAACTCAGTATAACACTGTTGGGAATCCATTATTCTGATTACTACAATATAGTAATGTTAAACTTAGAGTCATTTATGTTAGTCGTGGTACCATTAGTTCATTTAAAATGCAGAACAGAGCCAAGTGTAGTGGTACACACCTTTAATATCAGCCCTCATAAGGCAGATGACAGATGGAACTCTCTGAGTTCAAGGCCAGCCAATTTGACATTGTGAACTTCAGGACAGCCAGAGCTACTTTTAGGAGACTCAATCTCAACATCCACCCCAAAGAATAGTAAAATATAATAACAAGTTAAATACAGAGGAGAATTTTTTTATTTCAGCATACATTGTTTCCAATTGTACTGATTTCCAATTGGATGATAATGGACTAAAACCTCTGAAACAATAAGCCAGCCCCAAATGCTTTATTTTATAAGAGTTGCTGTGGTCATGGTGTATCTTCACATCAATAAAACCTTAACTATGACAGAATCCATTGTAAAGCAAACCTTTGTTTTCAGTTCTCAGTTGTTGAACACTGAGTTGTCCTATAAGCAAATACATTTCACCTCACAGAAGTAGTGATCGCTTGAAAGAGAGTGTGCCCCACGGGCTCAAATGTTTGCATTTTGATCCCAGTCAGTGATGCATAAGAGGTGGGCTTCTACCACTTCAGTTTTAACATCCACACATTTTCTTTTCTCCAGCCATTATTCTTAATGAAATAAAAAGGGATCTTGATTGGTTTCATTTAGAGGCATAAGAGCCATGATAGAATGAAACCCACTGAGGGAGCAGGATTTATCAATAAGATTGTTGACAATTTAATATGCTGATAAGACCTGGATTTTTATGGGAGCTAACTGATTTGAACCAGCCTTCCCATATTTTATTTTCTTGACACATAGGCAGAGATGAGAATGGCAACCGGTAAATAATATTTATCATGTTTTGTTCCTACTTCTGAAGAGAGCCCAGTTCTACATTAAGTCAAAAACAAGACCATTGGTTGATAATTTGTACATTGGTTTAAAATGTTCTTTATGGTTTGTTACAGGAAAGTAGTTGATCATTCAAAAAAGCGGTATGGTATCCCCATGGATCGGATTGGTAGAAACCGGCTCTCCAGTTCCAGAGGCTGACAGATTGTCTTTGTGAGTACAGTCTCAACAAGTATCCTATGGACAGGTGCCCAAAAACTTTTCACACTAGCTGAATAGACTCATCTTTACTTGCAAATGTCCCCTTTGAGATGATATATATATACACATTGGCAAATATTTCTTTAGTCAATTAATGTATTCATGATAAATAATTTAGGAGACTATTTGAAAGAAAACATAGATCCTATCAAAAGTCCCTGAAATTTTGAGATTACAACATGTCATTTTTACCTACCTTCAAAGTTCACACTCAACATACACTCAAGTTTAAAAAATTTACACACACACACACACAATTTTACAATAGTTGAAGCAAGTTTGCAGTTTATATTGGGTTGCATTTATAGATAACCCAAGGCATATTCAAGTCAAAGGCTGTAGCTTGGACACCCTTGACGAGCAACTAGATTTTATCTTTCAAATAGAACAGTCACTCATTCCAGTGCTTTATAAAATTGATTTAGCGATTTTCACATAATCCTGTGTAATTATGTTACTATGCAAGTATAGGTTAAAATTCTAATTAATACAAGCCCTGGTCAACTTTGTTAACATAGTACAGAACTATTGTGAGAGAAAAACCTGACTTAGAAATTGCCTGAATCAGATTGACCTGTGGGCATTTGTGTGGGTGACTGTCTTGTGTGTTAAATGATGAATGAAGTCCAAGTCTACTGTGATGAATAACATCCCTCAGGGCTCAGACCATGTAAGAAAATTAGTGCAGTATAATCAGGGAAGCAAGGCACAGAGTGGGCCAGGGGAGCCAGGCACACAGTGGGCCAGGAAACAGTATGTTTGCTCAGTTTCAACCTCCAGCTTCCTGCCTGGAGTCCCTGACCTGCCTCCCTCAGTGACAGCCTGTGACCTGAAAGTATAAGCCAAGTTTTCTCCCCAACTATCTTTTGGTCAGAAAGCAATAGGAGAAAAATAAAGGAACACAAGAAAGCACTTTTTATTTCATTAAAATATGTTATATAAACACTACATTGTTAACATTGAAATCTGAACACCATGCTATCTTTCAGTAAAGCTTAGGATAATTTCACCCTTCCCCACAAATAATTCTAGAAACCAGCAACCTCTCTAACCATCTGCATAGTAATATATGGGAGTTGTTTTTGTTTTTGTTTTCATGGCATTGATCTAATCCTTTCATAATTTAAATTATATTTTTCTTTCCTCTCAAATACTCCAGAGTTATTATGAGGGTGAAAATTTTATGACAATGACTTAACTAAAGAGAAATGCAGATACCCATGAGTCTGTTGACGCTGATGCTCTGTAAGCACTAGACTCCGAGTGCCCATAAAGATAGGAGTACGCAGTGACTGCAAAGAGACTCACTGCCTTTTGAAAAACACCTCCTGCAAATCCCACATGGAATTGCTTCCCTCATATCTAGAAATAGACTAGATGTGACCACTCCTTGAGTCTGCTAGCAACTGCTGCACTTATATTTGAATGAGAATTAGCTAATACCTATAAAAAGCCAAGTACTTCCTGGAATCAAGTGCACATCTTCCAATTTCCTGATACATTCACATGACCCAGAGACTGATAGAGATCTCACTGATTTCTGTATATTCCACTCTGCACCGCCATATCAGATACTTTCGAAGCTCTGAATTCCCCCAAACTGTACATGATAGACAACATAGGAAACTCATTTTCATATGAGCATTAACACACTAGACCTCTGGACAGAAAGAAGATAGTTCAGTGGTTATCAAACCCACTTAGTGTACATTTAAGAAAACCCAGTATCTTCACAAGTATGGTCCTGACTAGTCAAACCTGGAGACAATGATATCAGAAGAGAAGGCTTAAAAGAAAACTTTAATGTCACACATTTCTCTCCTTTTCATCAATCACCAAAGTTTCACCTGCTCAGTCCGTAAGTTTTTATAACTTCCCAGCATTGCCAATATTTCCCAGATATTTATTTCCCCATGTGAATGTTTGCAAATTGAATGGATAACAAAACCTATAAAGTAATATATAATTTTCGTCTAAATTTCTCTCATTTCTAATACATTTTTTCTTACTATAGCCATATCCCTTTGAATTAAATGGGTGCAATTTGCACAGCATGCCATTTGCAAGTATTTGAGCATGATTAAATGATGTTCACACAGTCAAACAATTAAATAATTACATATCTGAGGACATAAAGTCTTGTTTATACCAAACAATTTAAAAATTTGAGTTGTTGCTGGATATTGGTGTGATTGACATTTTGTAGATCTTGTTCACATCAAAATGGAGACATCAGGTAGTGTGCCCTCTGGGTTAATGTTTTCTGTGTGGTTCATCAAGTTTTCTAGGTTCCTGGCTATCGATGTTGGTCGTGAGCTGCACTGGTCATTTTTTGTCATTCAGCTGGTAAATGGGATCAAACCAAATGTCTTCCTTATTCTGGGAAAGTGTAATGCCTCTTAGCTATACCCCCAGCCATAACGTGTAATGGTGGCAAGCCACAGAGAAAGTAGACTCTAACTGTCTCTGCTTCAGTTCGGGAGAGCTGAGGTGCTTTCCCTTGCAAGAGGCTTGGCTATGTGGGTTTTGATCTTCTGGGTTTCAATTTGAGTCTCCACACTAAAAGCGAAACTGCTCTCTAGTCAAAGAAAAGTATCTTGGTTTAAGGTCAAGGCCACGTACTGCTACTAGGAACTAACAAATTTCCCAGGGAAATACTAATTTGTTCTCTGTTGTATTTTGGAAAGGAATACAATTCGATATTTATATATTTTTATTCCTACAAGCACTAAAGTTTTAAGACTGTAGAAGCATTGGCTTAAGCAACTAGCATTCAATAGATATTTGGTCTACACTATTCAAAGCTTTCGTAGGTGAAATTGGCAATTTCAGGACTGAAGTCAGGATTACCTACTTAATGGCATTAGAAACAGAGTCCTTGATTCAGCAGTCACTCGCTAGCCCCTGAATTACGACTTTTCTCAATTATGTGAAGCACAAACGAGGTGATACCATCCTTCAGATAAATGAAGAGAACTCTGAAATAAAACAGGAAGCTCACAAATTCTTGTTTTCAGGAGCAAAGTGCAGTTATAAACGTGTATCTAAAAATTAACCAATCCCTGTCTTCCTTTTGTTTTTTCATGCCAACATCATTTGAACTAAGACATACAACTAAAAGTAATTGGATACAGTTGACACTGAAGAACTGAAAAGTAGAATTTACATGAAAACTTGAGCCTAGGCTCTTGGCTTTCTACTTAACAAATGCTCTTTAAGCTCACGGGTATATTAAATTATTACTTTGCGGTATGTTATAAAATATTCTTTGTAACTAAAAGCTGTCATGAAGTACCATGTGGGGAAAAGCCTGCATCTCTGTTAATGTTCTGGTTTTTCCTGTGATCCAGAGAGTGCAAGAACACTTATAACAACTTCAATTTTCACTTTTACAGATGTGACTTACTTGTATGAGATGGCCCAGAGTGATAGAAGAAACTTCAGTGAAGTTCTTCCCTACCCTTTTGACCAGGAACTGACCTTCTGTAAACTTCCCCAAAGCTTGATCCTCCTCAGCCCATCACGTCATGATGATGCTGTGGTTTCAGTTGAGTTGTGCCGGTCATTACAGCGCATGGACATCTTCGAAAATATTTCTCAAAGATTCATAAATTGTAACAAGGCCCCCTGAACCTACTTCTTAAAACAGCAGTCAAATATGATGCATTCTCTTGCCATTAATATTTTCATATTTCAGTTATCCAACATGCTTTCTAGTAACCTAGTGTTTAAAGGTCTGATGATGTAGAAAAATAGGAAAAGAGCACATAGTGATTAACATAGGTTCTTTTGGGGTTATTTTTTATTGTGGTTTTTGGTTCAGTTTTTCTGAAGTTTGTCAAATTGTTGAAATTTTCAACTTGAAGCTTAATCACAAGACAGTAAATGAGTGTTTGCTCCAACTGTGGCAGAAGGCTGTAGCAAAGACAAATAAATTTGGAAAACCTGAGCACTTGAGTTCTTTAGAAACTAATGACTAAACATTAACATAACGAAAGATAATATAATTGGTCTACGTATAATATTCTGACAAAGTCTGAATTTAAAAAACTCATTTGAAAAGAAGTTACTGCCTCTCTTGTGTACTTTTACTAGTCTAAGGGTAAATTGTGCAAATTTTTCTTATATTAGCAACCTTTCTATTTTCTTTTTCTTTTCCTTATCATTCAGTGATTATAAGCTAACAATCCAACCAAATAGTGTTTTGCGTTCTTTAAGAGGTATTAGAGTCAGCATTAGTCTACAATCTCTCATATTAAAAATTTGAAAATTATCTTAACACACTGATATTTCTGCATTATTTTAATTCAAAAATAAGCTGAGAGCAAGGAGTACAGACCAACAACACAGTGCCTGCCTAGCATGAAAGAGACACATTTTAGTATAATCGGTATGGTGGCTCATGCCAGTCATCCCAGTCCCTGGAGGAAAGAGCAGGAGGATCAGGAATTCAAGGCCACCCTCAGCTATGTGGATTTGAAGCCAGGCTTGGCCAAGAGAGTCCTTTGTTTCAAAAGGAGAAAATAAAAACAAGGAAAAAATGAAAGAAAGAAAGAAAGAAAGAAAGAAAGAAAGAAAGAAAGAAAGAAAGAAAGAAAGAAAGGGGGAGGGAGGGAGGGAGAGAGAGAGAGAGAGAGAGAGAGAGAGAGAGAGAGAGAGAGAGAGAGAAGAAAAAAGAAGCAAGGGAAAGAGGAGGGAGGAAAAAGAAGACTGGAAATCATACTCCAGTTTAAAGAGGTCACTACATATTTAACTGAGCTCCATTCTGTGTAGTGAGTACATTTGTCTCATGTGTTCAATGAAAAATAGAAAAATACTTTTCAACTTAAAGGCACTTCAATTCATATATGTTAGTTTTTACTACCACATTAGAAAAAAATAGAAAAATAGATAGCAATATTCTAGATGAGATGGGAGTCTTCTTATCTATAAATTAAAACATCAGTTATATTAATAAGATATCCTATCTCTGTATTATTAAATCCAATGTATATCAGGAACTTGAACTGTATGTCCCTGGGAAACCACCAATTTTAATGTTAATGATTTAAAAAATATGTATTGCTCTTTTTATCTTTGTTTCTAATTAGAGATACATAGAACAAATGAATATATAAATATGAATTTTAGAGTTCTACGGTTAACTACATAACCATCATTGCATATGAGGGTATAAATAAGGCTACAATATCTTCAAGTTTGTACTACACAAATTTATCAAAGTGTGCCTTGTATCCCTGTATCATTTGGAAAATTAATTTTTTTATAAATCAGATTTTATGCAGTCTAGAGTGTAAAGAAACTGTGAGAGATTTATCTCAAAATCCATAAATTGAACACAAACTCACAAAATAAATTAAATCAACTATGAAAAAAATCAACATCTAGGTTTATGGCACAATAAATATGTAAAGGGAAATTAAATTTCTTAAATTATTAAAAACTGAATCAAATCTTCTGAAAAATAGCAATGGCATTCTGTCTGATGTCTGAGTTCCAATGTACTGGAATATCATCCAACTCGTCCAAAGAAAATAAATCTGAGATAAGGAAGGTGGGAATGTTAATCTTTCTAAATATTATTGAGTTGGTGCTCCCACATGCTCTCGTACATAGAAGCATCTTCAGTTCTTGTCCTTCATGTTTATTCATGTGTATTTATCCGGTTCCCAAGGAAGGGCATCCAGGGCTGTTTAACACACATGCTGTTTAAGCTAGTTAGTTTGTTTTCTTTTCACTCTCCTTTTATTTAACATAAAATCTACATTTAATCCACACTTATATCTACATTTCCAGGTTTTAAGAAGACAGCACCACTTATAGGTAAACCTTCTCCCTAAATAATTGGTTAATAAACATTGTTCTCTGGAATGGAGCCAAGCCCATCCCAGGGGAGATGTGGGTAGAATAAGAGCATTGTGGTGAAATGAACATCGTTTGTGCACCATAGCTTGTCTTTGGTGATGGACGAAGAAAAGCAACATCCACTGTGGTTCCAGAGTGGGAAATCATGTCTCAAAGACCTGAAGCTTGTGCAGATCTTGCTGTGCTTTGCATCCATCAGGGATGTTTGTTTGTTTAGAATAGAACAAGCACTTTATCTTGAGCTAGTGGGCTATAACCCGTCTGCCTCAGTGATTGCGCTTGTCAGCTTTGCTCACTGAACAAAAGCATACTGATTCCCTTTTCTTCTGCAGGGATGGCAGGTTCTTCTGACCTCGGCTTCTGAACAAGCTGTTTCCCCTTTCCTCTAGCCCCTTGAAAGATCGTTCCTTTTTTTTCAAGCACTTTGCATGATCCTCACAGCACTGAAATTCAGCTCTCCCCAAAAAAATCACATTTTGAATAGACCCTAGACATATTGCTATACATTAAGCTGAGTTCCTCTAGCCTACCTGTACTCATTATGATTTTCTTTGTCATGATATGCAAAGAGCTTTCTTGGGTTTTTAGGCTACATGTTGTCTTTATTATTCACGTACTTTCACTTTTATCACAGGGCATTGTATGTTTTTAGTTTAATAAAATGCTATCATCCTATCCTTTATCATCAAGCACCACAGAATTATTAGACCAGAGATGCAAACACACTTCTCAATAGTATAAAGAAAAAGAGTGTATATAGACTACATAACAGTGTAGGCACTGACATTTAGTTCTAAAGTTACTTTGTGAATGCTTCTTTGCCAGAATGAATGTCAGGCAAAATTAGGTTTAAACTCTGAGGCATGAGTTCACTTAACAGGCCTATGCAGCTCTAAGAAAACAAACAAAACAAACAATACAGCAATGGGAAATTGAAAGCAACCAGAAAAAGCAAATGCTTTTCTGAGGAGGTTTGTTTCTGAGCGCAGAGTCTCGCCAGTTCTAGGCATGCAGTGTCAAAGATGTCCTAGTCCTCCCTCTGCCTGAGGCAAATGTGAGAAGTAAGAAACCCCAAAGCAAGCCATTTTATTAATATTTTCTCACATACTACTTCTTAGAAATGCAGTACTACTTTCTTCCAAATCAAGGTAAACTATGCATCTCTATTATTCAGCAATGTACACATTTTTAATATTGTCAAAGGCAACTATTGTAATTAATACAAAAATGGACAATTATAAAAATGAGAAAGAAACGTAATGCATATTTTCCATATGAGTTGAGACAGTGTGATTTATTTTTTTAACATATATTTATTGACAGCCAACACCAAAGTATTGAGAGAGGAGAACGGACCTCAAGAAAGCACACAACCAATCAAACCACCCAGTTTCAGCACTAAAGCCATTTTGATGGACAGGTCTATTCCAGAGTATAGCCGGTTTCATTGTTCACCAAAAAAGCATTGAGCAAGCCATAACCCAAGGAGGAGCACGATAGTAAAGTGAGAAAAATGATGTGCAGAAAAAGGGCCAGTTTCTTAACACTTGAAGCAAATGTAAACTTTAATACGTATATTGCGTTATATGTATGTGTACATAATTTATGCATACACGTATGTGATCTTCTAGTGTTCTTTTCTTCTGTATATTCAGAAAAGTCTCAGACACAGTATTTCCAAAAGCAAGCTAAAGAAGAAAACAAAGCAAATTATTAGAATTTTTTTTTTAAATCTTCCATTTGATTAAAACATTCTATGTTCTTCAATAAGAGATGGAGAACATTTTTAACAAAAAAGAAAAGAAAAGAAAATTATGTTCGTTATTGAGCGGCTAGCTTTATGTGGACTTAAAATTACGTAAGTTAATAATTCAAATTTTTCATCACACTAGCTAGTCACATATCAGATCCCAAAGCACCTGAGGACAGAGACTGTGAGCAGTGTAGATGGAGAACAGTCCCCTTGTGCAAGGTCACTGGGCTCCACTCTGCTGCATTATGAGGTATTTGATACAATCTGAGGGCCACAGGGACTAACCTAGGAGACTCACCCTTGCATTTCATTCTGTGTAACTGACATGCTACAGAGGTTACGTAAGTGAAAGAGAAAAGCTAAACGACCCTCTATTTGTGAAGGGAAGAAAGGGGAAGCTTAGTAATCACCCTGCAAACTACAAAAGATATTTAGGTAAATTATTCTTCATCATATTGACCTTAAGATTTGGGTCGCATGACACTCCTTCAGCAAAATAAAAGGCAAATTTGGCAGCATTTCAGTTGTCAGATGCATCAATGAGTCATATTAAATCTTCAGTAGGAGGAGCCGTTAACCCGCCTTCTGAGAAATTGCGTTCAACTCCTGTGAAGGCTGGAGTCTATTTTCTGAGCTGATAACACGTCCCTCCAGTCCAGTCTTCCTTTAATAGTTTGTTATGGAAACTCATCATCATTGTGCAGTTTGTTCCTTCAGATATCTTTGGATACCTCTGTCTGGCACAAAAATAAAAGCTGACACAGAGGCAAGATTTCCATCACATGAGCTGTTAAGCGTGCGGTGGAATATAGTTTGGAGACATATTTTGGGCCTGCTTGAAAGGGGACTAATCATGCGTGGCACCGCAAATAGAGTCGGTTCCTCCCACGCACACAAATTACCTTTTAGTTTCATGAAGTTAAATTCCAACCAGCTCAACCGCTGCTGCCCTGGATGTCTGCCTAACTCACACTTGGGTTCAGTATTGTGCACTTAGGCTTAGAGCAGCTCTCTGCAGAGTGTAGTACATTTGTAAAGATTATTTCAGTAACTGAAGTCTTACTGCTTTCAGCTGGATGTGGGGGTGCATTTTACCTTCAGCCATGGTTGTTCATAGTGATGACATTTTAGAAGTGCCAAAATGCTGACCTCATTAGGAATGTGTGTTGTTTCATGAACTACCCTTGCTGACTACCTCATGTAACCTTCTTAGAACCTCTTAGTTGCTACCGCGCAGAAGCATGCTTTCATATCTCTGCTAAAGAGGAGAAAAGAAAAGAGACACAAAAATAAAAACCTTTCTTTGATGCTTAAACCGTTCTAGGCAATGACAAGTGTCCATCAGAAACGTGTGCAACAAAAGAGCTCAATGTATGCAGGCAGAACTCAATGTATGGCTGACTTTCCTAATTGGCAGACTTGCACCTCAGTGAGAGACATTGTATCAAAAATAGGATGGACAGTGTCTAAGGAAAGGACAACTCATACTGTCCTTGGACCTCTACACAAATTGACACTTGTATCTACACACATTCATACACATATATACACACATGAACATATATACACATAAGACATGTCTACTGTCTAGGGTTTCAATTGTTTAATCACACTCCTTTTAATAAAATGCTGGTCCCCTATTGATAATGTTTTTGTTCCTGGGTTTACTCAGCAGGTCTCGGCTCTCCCCTTATTGATGCTATCTATCATAGTTCAGATGCTGTGAAGTTGCTTGAAATGTCTTTGTACTTGACTTCTTCGAATTTGTTTCATGTTGTTTCCTTCACTAGTATAAGCTTCTTCTCAACCCTTGTCATTAATTTTTCCCATATCCACAATACTGCTCTTTAACTGGTCTGTAACTCAGCCCTTGGGTAGCTTCCCTCTACATACAGAATCATTCTATGGGTGGTCTCACCAAAATGCCAGATGTGAATTTGTTGATAAATGTCAAATGTATACTTTTCATTTGAGCTTCTTCCCTTAATCTCAAATTTATCTATTCACTGAAGTCACTACCAGCATACCTTTGTTATCCATATAGTAATAAGGCCAAAATATCAGTGGCAGAGATAGGACTATCCAACTGTTGCTAATGTTCCTTGATGTTCTCAACTCCAGTCAACCTCATTCCATTAGAATCAGAACCACTCAGTAATATGTTCTAAATGGAAAAGGTCAGCTGCCCTCCTTTAACCCTTTCCTACCTTATTATGAGGACACTGGACACTGCTGCATACATAACATATTGATGAAGCTAACTGACCGAATGCCAAACCTAGCAAACTGGGATGCTTTTTCCAAGACTTTTAAATGAGCTTTATGTGTTAGAGGAAGGTTTGACTTACAGAAAATTGGAAATCCCCACAGAGAAATCATGGGTGTCCCTTACCCAATCTCATCCTAGTCAGAAGAGGTATCATCAAAGAAACAAAAATAACAAACAAAAAAAATGTTGGATGTAAAAAAGAGGGGAGGGATTCTTATTTGTGACTGATAGGAGTGTAAAATACTCTACTTCCTATGGAAATTATTATGGTGATTCCTCAAATATTAAAAGTAAGGGTTGTTGAGAGAGCTTAGCAATTAAGAGCACTGCTCTGAAAAAACTCCAGAGCTTGCACTGGGTAGCTTACCATCACTTGTAAGTTGGAATCTTATGGATTTGATAACCCTTTTAAACTGTGGGTGCCTGTGGTTCCCTGAATGTTCACAGAGAGACTCAGACACATACATGGAGTAATTTTTAAAATGCAAGTAGATATGTACTGTGATACAGCTATATTGTATCTGAGTGTACACTCAAAGCATCAACCTCAGCATACCATAGAGATGCTAATGAACTTACATTTACCATGGCAATAGTCACTGTATACTAATTATGGACTCAGCTGAGGTTTCCACTTCATTAATCAAATGAAGTACTTGCTCAATCTCTCTCTCTCTCATGCACACACACACACACACACACACACACACAAACACGAGCACATGCATGTATGCACTCACACATTTGGAGGGACATGGTGATGAAGGAGAGGCAGAGAGGGAACATACAGTTGTATTTAGCCATAAATGTGAAAATTCCATCATTTCTGCAAAAATAAATGAAACTGGATATCATCATCTTATGTGAAATAAATAGATTTTAAAATTGCATTAAGTAACAGCTGGAATAAAGAGCTCATGGAAGAAATCAAACTAAGAATATGAACTTTAAGAAGTCTTTCAGCTGTCTTCAGGAAGTTGATATTAGTTGTGGATGAGAATTAAAAATGTTAAAATATTTTAAGGAAACATTTGTACATAAAAATAATTGATGTTTCCTTGGTTTCTTTTCTTTCTTCCTTCCTTCCTTCCATTCTTTATTCCTTTCTTGCTTCTTTTTCTTTTCAATCCTGAAAGAAAGCTTGACTCTTGGGATGAAAACTGTCTCTGTCAGTTTACGACAAAATAAGCCTTGTACCTCCAGGTTCACGAGTTTGAAAACAACTGGGGAATTTTTGAAATTCACAAGAAACTATTTTTCTAAGTAAGGCACATGAAAAGCAAAAATCTCAGGAAAGATAGGGCAGGCGTAACAATCCTGTGAACAGAGAAATCTAAGAAACTGCCAAGTCCAATGAGAACCCACTCTCCACCCGCAGAATAACATGTGCTTTTTTTACGTGGCCAGAAATTTTCCAGGACTACTAAGATCATTCCAAATATTGCTGTCTCCTGTTTGTCTTAATTAGGGGGACAGGTGATTTCGTTTATTATTTCCCCATCCCTCTAGCAATTATTAGGCTTTGTGTCAGGTGGATAACTTGGCTTTTTATTTTGATATTTAAAATGATACAAAAAGTTATTATATTGCTCCTGATCATACATGCCCAGGAAATTCAGTTATTTGTACATTGGGTCACTGGAGTTAGGGTCCTACAATCCTTTCAGGAATAGGATGAATACTGTACTGGCTGGTTTTCTGTCAACTTGACACAGGCTGGAGTTAATCACAGAGAAAGATCCATGAGATCCAGCTGTAAGGCATTTTCTCAATTAGTGTTCAAGAGGGGGAGGGCCCAGCCCATTGTGGGTGGTGCCATCCCTGGGCTAGTAGACCTGGGCTCTATAGGAAAGCAGGCTGAGCAAGGCAGAGGAAGCAAGCCATTAAGTCACATCCCTCTATGGCCTCTGCATCAGCTCCTGCTTCCTGACCTGCTTGAGTTCCAGTCCTAACTTCCTTTGGCGATAAAGAGCAATGTGGAAGTGTAAACTGAATAAACCCTTTTCTCCCAACTTGCTTTTTTGTCGTGATGTTTTGTGCAGGAACAGAAACCCTAAGACAAATAAAATCTGTATTTTAAAGAAAGATCAAAGGATCTGTTGGTATGCAAAGCAGGTAACATGGGGACTTCCTGATATTTACCACTTTGAATTGTCAGTATGTTAGTGACAGCCCCACACTAACTCTGCCAGCAGAAGTAGCAGATGCAACCTTGGAACTGAGAGAGTTCATGACCTGAACGCCTCTTCCAATTTCCTACTCTACCATGACAACTCTGGAAGCAGTTAAAATATTTATAGTTGATATAGTGGCAGAATCTGAAGGTACTGATCTATGTGCATTAAACACAGTGTCACTAACTATGTGAAACCTAGATTACCATGAGAGATACAGCACACTCTGAACTGCACTATGGAAGAATCCAACCAATCTCCATTTCTACATTTTCAATATTTCTTCTGTTCTATGCTTTCTCTCCCTTAACCTCTCACTGGCTTAATAAATATAAATTAGCCTCATTTCCTACCTTCTACAGAAGGCATCTGTAGGGTTATTTTAATACCCAGCATTTTTCTTTACATACTGTTCAATACATATGCACAGTTTAATCCCTTTGAATTTGCTTCTGCCAACCCTAGTGTAGGAATCACCATTGAGGAGCCTCTGTCTGCTCTCTGCTTCCCTCTCTGTTCTTCTTCTGGGCGATATGTAGCATGAGACACAAGAATGGTTCTGATATTATTTCCTTCATAATTAATCACTGATTTTCCTAGAATCTTCCATCATTTTCTATGATTCGAAGTAGAAAGGAGTATTGTAACAATCTTTTAAAAAGCTAAGTGTTCTTCCTTTCCATCATTTCTCTACTTTATCTCATATCACTTTTCACTTTAAATTCATTAGTAGTCATGTTATTTTGAGACATGTAATATCATTTCTATAATATATAGTTTTTTCCTATGTAAAATACTCATAGCAATAATTAGGAATAAAATAATAATTATGGAACAATTATTGAAATGTGAAGACCACAGAGTAGTTATCATATGACATATAGCATTCTGAATTAAATTAAATAATTTAGTTTAAAAATCCATAAAATTATCTTTAATATATATTAAACATAATTATATAGAGAGACAACAAACCAATTCATCAGAAGTTTATTGCCTAAGGTCACACAAATAGGAACTATCAAAGTTAATATCTGAAATCAAACCACCTAGCTCCAGAGCATAAATTTAACCATGCTATAGTAAAATATTAGAATATAAGATGGCTAGTATGAGTTAAGTTGTGAATACTCTCTTAACTTTTTTTCTCATTCGGTGTATTGTAGCAATATGCTTTTATTGACATTAAAGACAAATCAGGGTGATGATAAGAAAATCCAAATACAATTGAATAGATTCTCATCATTAATGAACTAAGGAACACATAGAATTGTTACTTTTCTCAAAAATATAAACCAAGTTGTCAAAAAAATTAAAAAAAAAACTGGAAAACTATGGAAATCTAGTGATTCAATGAACAATTCTCCTAAGAGTATCAGTCTGGGTCAAATCTTTTTCCATAACACATATTGTAGTGATGGTGCTTCTATTTATGTAAAGTAAAATATCAACTTGTTTTAAAACTTGGTTATTTCTACGTCCATTCTTCTGGTTTAAATCTTTAGGCCAAAATGCGGATGGTAGATAATAGTTTTAATCACTAAAGACTTCTTTCATTTAAAACTGAAAAATGTGAGCTAGTGAACCACTGTTTCCATCATTATGGGCTCAGGAACATTTGTACTGCAACACTTTAAAAGAAAAAAAAACATAATTTTTTATCTTTATCTTGACCTGAGGAATAAAAAATTATCAATATTATTCCTTTATTTATAGAGATATTTACCAAAAGAGTCCTTTCAAAATAAGTTTTACAACTAAAATTAAAACTTACCTCGTTTATTAGGGTGGGAAGAGGATAGATTATCTAAAGCACTGGACAGCTCAGCATTCTTTGTCTCCATAAACTGTTTTCTTAGCTTCTGTATCTATAAGAATTTAAAGGACAGAAAGACAAGAAGGAGAGAGAGAGAGAGAGAGAGAGAGAGAGAGAGAGAGAGGAAAAAAGAGAGGGGGAGAGAAGGAAGAAGGAAGAAAGAAAAGAAGAAGGGACGGAAGGAAAAAAAGGAAGGAAGGAAGTTTAGAAAAGAGTTATAAGAAAAAAATAAGAAAAATAAATACAAACAAAACAAAACCATACCAAAAAGACTGGGCTTCAGAAGTATGTCTGCAATAAGTATGAGACTTAACCAAAGACTGAAAAGAAACATGCTAAGTTCATTTGAATATGAATTGCCCAATAGGCTCATAGATTCTAATGCTCCCTGGCTGGTGGAACATTTAGGAAAGATCAGTAGGCGTGGCATTGTTGGAGAATGTGTGCCACTGTGGGGTAGACTGAGATTTTAAAACCCATGCCAGGCCTACTCTTTCTCTGTCTGACTGATATTTATGAATCGGATGAGAGCTCTCAGCTACCATCCCAATGCCATACATACCTGCCTGCTAACACACTCCCAGAAATAATGTTCATGGACCCTCTTAAGTCCCAGTTAAGCAATCATCCTCTTAACCAAGCCCCATATTAAATGCTTCCTTATATAAGTAGCCTTAGTCATGGTATACCTTTACAGAAGTAGAACTGTAATTCAGACACACATTATTTACAAATCAAGTTATCTTGGGTTTAGCCTGGGAAGCTAGACTTATCATTATGTGCCCCCATAGAATCAGCCCCCTCCAATAAACTCCAGAGTATTATGTGATTACTTGGACTTCCAGGAGTCCTTTTATTTTCTAGAAGACATAAACATACCCCAGATTCTATAGTTTTGGCCATCATTCAACACAACCTTAAGATTTAACAACTCTCCAAACATCTAACCCCTACAAACTAAACAAACCCTATCAAGGTAGGGTTGCCCTGCACATTGTGTGCCCCATAATCTTGCTCCTCAAAAGAGAATAATGGGACTAAATCTGTTACCAAGTGGCCAACCTGTTTACATAATGATGAAACAGCACCACGTTGCATTTAAAGGTGTCTAGAAATTATATAATCCAGACATTAAAATGCTTTTTATGCGATATTAAGATATTAACAGAGAATAGAGAACATGAGGTGGATGGGCAAAATGGAGCTCCCTGTCAAAATGGCAGCTCTTCATCCTCTATAAACCTGCTTCTTGAAAGCCAAGTGGCGACATTCTTACATGTTCCATTTTCTGAAACCACATAACTCCTGCTAGCCGGAAATACAATTCCACTATTTATAAGTTGTAACTTCAGAAAACACTGACTTATAACTTCCATTTTTACAGATGACAAGTTCAGAGAATCTTCGGTATCCCAGGAACTCATGGCTGTGTCACTAGTATGTTTTCTGTGGTGTGTGTGTGTGTGTGTGTGTGTGTGTGTGTGTGTGTGTGTATGTGTGTGTGTAGTTTGTTTTCTGTTATTTGTTACTTGGAGAAGCACTTTATTCTTTCTCTAGCAAGAACTGAAGTTTCACACTGCACTATTAATACTCGTTGAAAAACATGTCAAAGATTTTTCAAATAATAGTTTGCTAGACAACTGAACTATTCTGCACACTTACCTGTCTAAGTTCTTGCAGTTTGCTGGGCATATCTACACCTGTAAGAGACATGGGCAAGTAAAAAAACATACCAAGGGTAGCATTTAGTTGACTTCATGATATGCATTTATGTTGTCAGACCTATCTCATATGACTTGAGGCTGCCCTTCATTTCTTAATGCCAAACACTGAATGAATTTCTATAACACTACTGATAACACATATCCTGAAAGTACATATGCCCATCAACAAGCAGGAAGGTTTTGTAAAGTACACTGTAGGTCTACCATAATATATGTTTGCAAATAATTCATAATATTTATTGACATGGAAACATTATCATGAAGCAATATAAAATAAAGAAAAAGACTGAACAAAAATTCTTCATAAAATCAGAAGCAAAAAAAAAAAAAAGAAAAGGTTAAAAAATACTAATGGTCAATTTCCAAGTTATTTCTTCTTGGGTGTGGATTTTTCTCCACTTTACAATTTGACTTATTCCTAAAATAAAATGTCTTTTCATTGTGTTGTGTTTGTATATTCTCCCTGTTTGAAAGTATTAATACTTTTTTAGGGTCTGTGTTTGTTTGTTTTTAAGCTCTGACAAAAGCTCAGCCCATGGACTCGAATATGCTAAGCACAAGATCTAAGATATATATCCCCACTCCGAATGTATTTTTAAACCAGTATTTTATCCAGAAAATATAAACGCTTTTAAAAAGTATGTCACATGATATCCGAGAAGGCACTCCTTTGTCAGCCATCAAATATTACCTGTGCCTGAAAGAATCACAAATGGGAAAGAGTAATACGAAGTGAGATGAATGTCCTTTTTCTCAGTAATTTCCAACCAGTTAGAATTCTCATATGGAATAAAATTGCTTTTAATATTTTAAATAACTCCATGACTTGTATCATGAATGTATAACATTGATCTTTATTGAAGGCTTTATTGTAATGTTATATATGTTCTAGTGAAGTCATGGGTCTAGGAGGAAAACATACAAGTTCCCACTTTATTAACCCAGCATAATCACTAACTACATTGAAAATGTTTGTCCTTGGACCCAAAGATAAGTGAGTCCTCACTCCTCAACAAGGAAACTTCTATTTGTAACTGGCGAAGTCCACTACAGAAAACTACAGCCAATCAAAATGCAGAGTTGTGGAGCCCAGTCCCCATGCATATCCCTACAACACAAGCCTGAATCTAAGACTCACCGGATTGTCTAAGAGGGGCAGAAATACTACAAGAGCCAGAGAATCAAGGAGTCTGCTGGGAGACCGTGATCTTGTTGTTTTTAACAGAGGGGGGTATGCCTTGTTTCTTGACTCACCAGGGTGGGAGGGCCTCTGGAAACCAAGGTTTTGGGTCAGCAGACCCAGCAGTAGTTTCTCCCGAGTTGTATGTTCTTTAGCTGAAAACGTCTCATGTCCTGTAATAATCAAATGCCAACATGACATGTTTAATGAGTCACTGGATGTACTTCTAGGTCATTGGGATTTGCAGTCAACTCCTAATGTACACATTCACCATTGTCAGGGGGATAGGAAAGTATCTGATCCAGAAGATGAGACATTCTAAAGCCAAGTGGATGTGTATGAGCATTCGGAGAGATACACCTGAAAGGTGGAAGGATGGCTGGGGAGTTTTACTTTCCTTTTTGTGGGTTTAATTTTTAAGCATATGCAATTGCCTTGAACACATGAAGCAAAAATGAAAAGTTGATTTTAAAAGAACAGCATAGTATTTCACTTTGTGATTATAGTTGATAAGTTATACATAAATACGAGACAATCCATCGTACAGGCTTTATTTAAAGACCCCAAGGAAGAGGTAGAAAGTCGTCTACTTGTGTGTCTACTTCTTCCCATCATCCTTGATTTACCCCCAGACATGTAGGACTTAGTTCTCCACGTGCCTTCCCACTATAAATGTTAATATTCTAAACTATAAATTGAGACAGTAGACTTCATTCAATCTGTGAACTGTGACTATTCAAAACCATTTTTGATGAACAACAATGATGGCATCAGAGTAGTAATTAGTATCATATAATGAGGCTCTAAAAAAATCAAAAGTTGTTTTTTATGTCCTTTCTAGTTCATTTCCTTCCACCTCCATCTCTGTCGTTCTTACTTTGTGGGCAGGAAGTAGATTGATGAGGGTTATCTGCAGTACATGTGTCAGCTGGGCTGACCGCAATTGCTGAAAGTGTAGTTTGGTGTTATAGTTTCAGCCAAGAGAATCGCTCAGAACCTAGCTAAATTATTTCCTCAAATACACACACACACACACACACACACAGAGTGAGAGAGAGAGAGAGAGAGACGGAGACAGAGACAGAGACAGAGAGAGACAGAGAGGGTGGGGGGAGATTTTATGTAACACAATTAAAAAAAAAAAAAACCTTCATGAACCTCTTGCCACTTTGAATATGGGCCATGGTCCGGCACACATGCAGCTGAAGTGAGAGTTCAGTGGCTGAGTGTTTGCTGCTTTTGAAAAAGACCCATGTGTTCCCAGCACACACATCAGGTAGTTTATAAGACCTCATGTAATTCTAGCTCTGGGGGATTTGATACTGACTTCTGGATTACACACACACACACACACACACACACACACACACACAAACTTAAAAATGCACTGTCTCCTCTTGCTCAGTGGATGAGGACATACTAAATATCTGAATGTAGATGAGTCTTTGTCACAAAAAAAGATAAACTACATGGGCCTGAGGGAATGAGAGGTAAATGAAGGCATAGAAAACACCCACTCATGGCTACTCAGGGGGCTCAACACTAACAAACAGCTCCAGTCTTGCTCACAGGAACTTGTGAAACTTCTAATAAACAGAAACAAGAAATTCTTCCAGAAGGAAACCTAGAAATTCCCCCAGATAACAATGTAACAAAATAACCCCTCTGTAGCCATCTTAGATACCTTTGGTGCTTTTCTGGGAAGCAGATTCTCAGTTCTATACTTTTTGCTACAGCATGGTTTAATATCTCCCCATGAATAAAAGCTAACGTCATTGCTGTAGTTGTCATGGATATTTCATGAACATGGGAAAAAGCTCATTTTACCCTTGAAATATTTAGAACAGTAAATAAACTCTACTTAGAAATTAAGCATCTTCTTTTACACACAGTGATCCTGCAATCAAAGAGAGTCACCAAGCTTTTCCACTATGCAGCTAGAGAGGGATACATATAGGTCAGTCACCCTATGGTTATACGTGTGATTTATAAACCTTATCAATGCTTTAGAGTCATGCATGTATGTTTATATTTCAGATATGCATGAAGCCAGAGGTACAATGACCAAAGTGTACCATAGATCACCAGTTTCAGTCATATATTTGCGATTGGCCAGAACCATTAGAAATCTCCTCATTTTGCAGAGAGAGCAATAGAACCCTCTTCTCAGTAGAGCCATACAAAGGCAGTGCCTCAGATGGAGAAAACAAATGTGAGTTCCTTGACTAGAATACAGAATATGAAAGTCCCACCCCTGAACAGACTTTTCTGGTGTTATTCACCTGGCAATAGAAAAACCTTCATTAGAAAGTTTTATAAATGTCCTTTCTATAGCCAAAGCATAACTTCAATTTCATTGGCTTTTAAAACCACATTAGGGGTAACAAGGTCGGGGTAAAGGTGAATTAGATCCAGATGTGAGAAACTTGATACCTTTTCCTACCTTACCGTCACATAACATTAATTAAATTCCCTCTGACTTCCAGATGTGTATGACAAAAATTCTAGTTCCTTCCTGACCAGGAGGTTAGTTAGAAAAAAGAAAAGAAAAACCCACAGTTTCAAGCAGGGAGAAATACTGTCTTAAGAACAGTATTTTAAATCACTACTTAAAAATAAAGGAAAACTACAAAAGGATCACAGGTTAACTTGGTTGCCTAATAAACTCTCCGTGTAAGTTGCACAAAGGATGCGTGCATACACTGCAGTAACATTTCAGCATTGAATTTGCTAGAATACAGTGAGCACAGAAAGCCACTTTTGCCCATTAAACCTGGTATGATTTTATAGACACCACAGTTAAGTCATCTCCCTAGTGTGTGCACTAAGAATGTAGTGACACAGATAAAAAGTCACACAGGCACTACCTTTGTATGTACCTCTGTTGCAGAGATAGTTCTATCTCTCTCTCTCTCTCTCTCTCTCTCTCTCTCTCTCTCTCTCTCTCTCTCTCTCTCGGCAAAATGAGGAGATTTCTGATGGTTCTGACGGACCATAAACATATGAGCAAAACTGTGGTATACTTTGAAAGTCAAGTGTATTACTGGCTATTGTTACTCTGGCTTCACACATATGTGAAATACGTCTAATCCCAAGGTTGTCACCCACCGATAACCTGTCAGATTTGCCACCCACAGTGCAATCACATTACTTTTTTTCTCTGAAAATTTCCTTTCATGGGCATCAAACTGATAATCTCCTATGACAGAAATCTTTCCCTTTCTCCAAGGTACTCCTAGAAAATGACTGACTCTATAGCTTGTTCTACCTTCAAATCCCTCACCATATAGGACAAATGTAAAATAAATACTCATGAGGAGAAAAAATATAGCTGGAGTTAGTGTAGTGTTACGTTGGACATGTTTGGTACAATTTCCCAGGAAAGAAAAGCTTCAGAGAGTACACTCAATCCAGGGCAGCGGCTATTCAAGAATTCAGTGATGAATTTACATTGCTTCCTTACGAAGTCATTTCACTAATAGCAGAAAAATAAATGAAATAAACAGAAAAAGGACTCTTCACCCACCTGGAAGGCTTCCGATTCATGCTCACATACCTGAGCTCAGATGTGGCTGTCCACGCACAGATTTTAAAAGGTTCGTCACACACAACAGAGCCAGGAGTCCAAAGCAGAGAGATGTTGGGAAGAACTTCATGTTAAAAATCTCTTCTTGTCCTAACTGAGAAACCAAATGTTCACATCAAGATAGATATTTCGATGGCCGTTAAGTGCAGCAGACCCTGCTTTTCAAAGGCGAATGTGTCCTCTAGCTTAGGGAAGACATTTATAAAATGTAACGCTCCTGTCCACATGATTCACTGTCTGGATCGGTGACAGACTGGTGACACGTTCAATGGCAGGAAGAAGCAGATCGATACATCTTGTACCTGCCCCTTTGACTAAACGCAGGCCGTGTTAGGTATGCATGCTCACACAGTCAAACACATGCACAAGAGTAAACAAAGCGGTTACTTGGGCACTAGAATGTGCATGTTGGCCAATCACCCACCTTTGTTTATTTTCCTTATTATATAGGATCACTTGTCCTGAAATCCTTAGAATGCTAAGGGTGAGAACACAGAAAGCTGGTAAAAGTGGGACCAATTTGTCCGATTGAGAGACAAGTGATTGTAATCTTAATGGCAGCACAAACACCAAGGCATTCTTTTCCCACCAAAAAGGCCGGAAGCTAGGAAAAGCTCGGGTTTTCAGTGGTTGAGTTCACTAAGAGAACGGGCTCTTTCTGCAACAAGCAGCACTTTCTTAAGGCAAGGCTCAATTTAATTAATTCAAAGCTGGCAAATCTCCCATCAATTACTCTCTTTAATTGAGACGCTTTTATTTTAAGTCAGAGTATTTCATTATTTCCTCAATTCTGACTCAATGACCCCAGCGATGCTGTAATGACCTCGATGCTTGGCATTTGCTTTTCCTATGGGACTGAGGTAGTATCAAGACTCAAATGGGGTAAACGTTTTTTTTTTTTTTTTTTTTTTTTTTTTTTTTGCTATGCAATTTTTCTTCTGATATTTTCATGAATAAGTCTGAACTACCCATTTTGATATCTTTGTGTGTTCTTGCATATTCTTTCACAGGTTCCTTTGCTAGTTGCAACTCTGAAAACCCGGCCCTTACTCCTTCTGACACAATGCCTGCTGGGTAGTGAATTTGTTCTGTCTTCCCCGCTCACGTCAGAAGCCTCTGATGAATGCCCCTCATGCCATGTGACAGTTTTTGACCCTTTGGACTGTATATATCAAGTGTCATGGTCCCTTCCTCATTTACTACTATTGTACATTTGTGCCTGTCTCTACTTTTTTTCTTACAAATTTATTTTTAAAGAGAGAGAGAGAGAGAGAGAGAGAGAGAGAGAGAGAGAGAGACAGAGACAGAGAGAGAGAGAGAGAGAGAGAGAGGGATGTATAGATTTTTAAAATCATTTTGGCGTAAAACTTTATGAATATATTTTTGTCAGTACTTGATTATTTTAAAGGTTTGAAAGTAAGCATTGGAATCATATAGTTACAATGAGCATAAAGCACACGTAGAACAAAATGTAGCATGGAAATAGTAAAGGTTTTCTTGGTATGTAAAGATTAAACATAAGGATTTTTAACTACCAAAAATTGCGACAAGGCTATATCTTCTTAATTCTTGAGTTATTAATTATTTAAGGTCTAGGAGTCCCCACTCTGAAAGGGTGCTATACACTTACGGGTTTTTGTTTGTTTGTTTGTTTGTTTTTTGTTTTGTTTTTTGTTTTTTCTATGAAGGACTGAGGCTTCCACTTTTGGCCATTCTTTTTTTTTTTTTTCAGCTCCATACTATCTGTGAGTTGTTTCTTGGGTATTCAGAGTTTTCTGGGGCCAGTATCCAATATCAGTGACTGCATATTATGTCTGTTCTTTTGTGACTGGGATATCTCACTCAGGATGATATTCTCTCCATACATCCATTTTCTTAAGAATTTCATAAAGTCATTGTTTCTGATAGCTGAGTAGTACTCCATTGTATAAATATACCACAATTTTTGTATCCATTCATCTACTGAAGGACATCTGGGTTCTTTCCAAGTTCTGGCTATTATAAATAGAGCTGCTATGAACATTGTAGTGCATGTGTCCTTATTGTGTGTTGGAGCATCTCTGGAGTGTATGCCCAGAAGTGAAATAACTGTGTCTTCAGGTAGGACTATGTCCAATTTTCTGAGGAACCGCCAGACTGATTTCCAGAGTGGTTGTACCAGTTTACAACCCTACCAACAGTGGAGAAGTGTTCCTCTTTCTCTGCATCCTCTCCAGCATCTGCTGTCATCTGAAATTTTGATCTTTCTCAGCATTTTTGTCTTCTGAGTAGAAGAAGGATATTGACTTGTTTGAGTTAGTTTTATATCCAGCCACTTTGCTGAAGTTGTTTATCAGCTGTAAAAGTTCTCTGATGGAATTTTTGGGGTCACTTAAGTATACTATCATGTCATCTGCAAATAGTGATATTTTTACTTCTTCCATTGATTTTCTTTTTTGTCTAATTGCTCTGGCCAGGATGTCAAGTACTATGTTGAATAGGTAGGGGGAGAGTGGGCAGCCTTGTCTAGTCCCTGATTTAAGTGGGATTGCTTTAAGTTTCTTGCCGTTTAGTTTGATGTTGGCTATTAGTTTGCTGTATATTGCTTTTATTATGTTTAGGTATGGACCTTGGATTCCTGTTCTTTCCAAGACTTTTAACATGAAGGGGTGTTGGATTTTGTCAAATGCTTTCTCAGCATCTAGTGAGATGACCATGTGATTTTTCTCTTTGAGTTTGTTTATATGGTGGATTACGTTGATGAATTTCTGTATATTAAACCATCTCTGCATCCCAGGGATGAAGCCTACTTGGTCATGGTGAATAATCATTTTGATGTGTTCTTCGATTCAGTTTGCAAGAATTTGGTTGAGTATTTTTGCATCAATGTTCATAAGGGAGATTGGTCTGAAGTTCTCTTTCCTTGTAGGGTCCTTGTGTGGTTTAGGAATAAGAGTTATTGTTGCTTCAAAGAATGAGTTGGGTAGTGTTCCATCTGACTCAAAAATATGGAATGGTTCATGAATTTGCGTGTCATCCTTGTGCAGGGGCCATGCTAATCTTTTCTGTGTTGTTCCAATTTTAGTATATGTGCTCCCAAAGCGAGCACCTGCCTCTACTTCTAAACTGGAAAGATTCACAGAGTCATCTAGCCATGTCTGTTCCTGTATAAAAGTATTTCTGTGCACTGAAGAGATGCTGAATGAAAACATGCTTGGTTTGTAAATTAATGATTGAATTTATTGAAACAAATTATATAAAACTCCCAACTTTGTTGCTGGTTAGAAAGATAAAAGAGTCCAAAGAGTGATCATGAGCCTTTTTTTTTTATAGTTATGTCTCAAAAGTTAAAAATGATCAAAGTCTTAATGTTTGATCCTGGTATCTTCCTATACTGCCGTGTTTCAAATTTATCATTCAAATAAACCTCACATCAGTCATAATTTACCTACAGGTTATTTGAACTCTTTTAAAAGTCTACTTTTAAAATCATATGAAGATACAATATAGTAATCAGTACCACTTAGTGTTGAGATGAAATACAGACAAGACTTTAAAACATGTAAATCTAAGATAAATATGAAAAAAGTAAATAATGAATTATAAAAATAAGGTCATCAAAATTAAACTAATAATAGAAGATTAAGACTTCTGAGTGTAAACTCACGCACCTTTTCTCCTGTCATATTTACAAAATATTGACAAAGTTTAGAGAAATAAATCCCAAGCTGCATTTTCTAAATAGAGAGGAAAATCACAGAAGCATGAAACCAGAGTAGGTACCTGTCTCTCAGATGCCAGCTACAAGGAAGCATAGAAGGAACTCTTTCCGAGGGCAGGACACCATAGGTAGAAGTGCTCAGCTTGGTGTAAAGTTAGAAACCCATGTTCCGGACAGCATCATGTGGCAAGCCCTTACAGTCTCAATACAAAACCACCAAGACAAAAAGTATTCATGATAATAATCACAACCATAATTTACTACGTGAGCTAAAAATTTAAAAGTATTAAAAGTGAAATATCAAAAATATAAAATATGATTGGGTATACTGGTGCGTGCCTTTACTCCTAGCATTCAGAAGTCATGAGCAGGGCGATCTCTGTAAATTAATTCCAGTCCAGACTCTTCCACACAAGTTTCAGACCAATAATGTTTGGTGGATATTACTGGTCTCAGTGAATTTTAAAACAATTTACCTATTAGCCATAGAGATGTTAGATCAAACAGAGATGGGGAATGAATGGCTGCTCTAAGAAACCTTCTTTCCAATATAGGAGGCTCCAAAGTGTCAGGATCTAATCACTTTGGCAGAGCTTCTACTACAATGTTGAATTGAAACTTTAAGCACGGGCCTTAGGCAGTCTAGATTTTCAGTTTTTTTGTTTTTTGTTTTTGGTTTTTGGTTTGTTAGATTTTTTTCTTTTGATTGTTTTGTTTTGCTTGCATGTTTTGTTTTGATTGTTTGATTTGTTATTATCTCTTTGTAGATACCGTGTTCGTATTGAGGGAGTTCAAGTCCTACTTTTGTGTTTTCATTATGGAGGATATCAGACTTTTATAAATTCTTTCTTTTCGTATATTAAGGATCATGAAATAAAGTACCTCCTTATTGATAATATTATTAATTTGTATTTTGTATATTTAACATACCTTAGTCATGGTATATGATCACCTTTATATGCTTGCTGAGTTCAATTTGTTTGCATTTTATTGAGAACATCTATATTAACTCATTATCCATTTGGTTATCAGGTTAATGCTGGTCTTAATGCTGGTCTTACATAACAGAACCAGACAGCTTCTCCCTTCCTCTGTGTTTTTAAGGAGCTTGTGACATTGAAGCCAAATTTTCTCTCTACAATAGTACCCCGTTACCCCTGCAGTGTATGTCAACCTTAACTTCCTGTTTCCTTCCTAACTTCTTTGAAACAGCCTTTTCAAATCCTTACTGCTGCTAAATCCAGCAAGTTCCTCTCTTCCCTGGTTGTCTTGACTGCTGAGTTCACGCTTAAGTGAGGAAAACTCCCTGGTTCTCTCCTATCTTCCTTGTCATCATTTCTCAGTTCCTTCTTCTCTGGCCTTGAAAACCAGCACTTCCTCAGGCTCTAAAGGTTCTGTTCTCTTTTGAGATCACTGAGTCTACTCTTGGGGGAAAATGCTGTTAATTTTAACCACCAGCCAGAGTTCATCCTTCTATTCTTATCTATCTTTTGAATAACAAAACTATATATCCCAAGATGCTTTGCTACCTGGCTTTTGTTTGTTTGTTTGGTAAGCGTCTCAGTAATATTCAAACCAAATCTCATGCTTGCCTCTAAGTGATTTTTCCTCATTTTGTAATCACTGCTTTACTAAATGGTCTTTATTTTCATGCATCAATAAAAAAAAAAAAAAACAACTATCTCCCCATTACTCCTTTTCTAGTGTCACAGTCTTCTAAGTTCCTGAATCTCCCAACTCCCTGCTGTTTCTTCTTCAGAACCAGAAAGATAACACATTGCATTGGTACAACCTAAAATACCCTCACTAACAAGGCTTCTCCCACCCACTGTGCCTCCCATCAATACATCCTCAAAATCACTGGAACAAATCCCTGGGAAATGTAAATGCTTGTTCATAATTGCCTTACTGAAAACCATTTGACATTTCTTTCAGTGCTAATATGAATTTGGTCCAAGGTGATGCAAAAGTTCTTGCATTATAGTCTTCAGCCACTTCTCTGACTCTCCATGTCGATCTTTCTTTGTCATAATTCAACTACACACGCCTTCTTCCAGTTCTTCAAAATTTCCAAGTTTCTTTCTGCCACAGGACATTTGAAGCTGTGTGGAAACCCCCTGTCTGTCTGTCTGTCTCTCTGTTCACTTTGTTCTCTGTGTCCCACCTATGCATTTTAAGCTTCAGAAAAAGTGTTACTTCTTCAGTCAAAGTTCTTATTGATTCTTCTAAAATCACCACCCACAGTGATCATCACCCACTGATAATTGTCACCCAAATGTCACTGAATTGTGAGATTTTCCTGAAAATTTATCCCAACTCTAAATCAAGTACCTGGGTATGGTTTGAGTTCTTCCAGTGCCCTTTTCCATTGTACTATAAGATTGAGGTGTCCTCTTCATTGGCCAACCTCTAACTAAATCTCTCTCAACTACTGGAATGGTTGACCTCATTTGTCCCTCAGAGACAGGTAATGATTAAAGGAATGGATTTGTGATCCTGTTTGTGCAGCACCCAAGGCTCATGTGTTGGCACAGAGTAAGTCTCCAACTATTGCACACAGTGCAGGGCTGTTCCAAGAAAAGGAGAAGGATGGATGGTTCCAAAGCATGCAGATCTGAGCCATTCAAATGCAGAGCCAAAGAAGAAAAGAGTTGGTGTGTATGTCTGTTAGCCTCCAGTATGGGAGAAATCAATGGCATTGACGGAGGTAGAGGACAGTCAGACATTACTTGATGACTGGTAGGTTTGTCAACTACAGAAATACAGATGTTTTCATAGAGATAGAAACATAGAACCACAGATAATAGATAGAATGACAGACAGAAATAGGTAGACATCAGAACCCTCAAAGTACAATAAAATAAAATAAAATAAAAAAGATGACAAGCGGGACTGTGTCTACATATCCAGCACTAGAAACAACAAAGTTAAAAATAAAAATCTACAGAAGAGGAAATCCAATGAAGAAACCACTTCCAGAATATATAAGGGGCTCATAGTATAGCATGCATTTAACACATTGCCTGGCACATGGTATTGATGTGGCATCTTTTTCTCCTTGAATGATGTTCACTATTCCTTCTCTAAGTAGACCTCACCTCTTTCTTGGTGGCCACCCAAACCTAGGAATTCATATGCTCCTCAAACCATAGGAGGAATTTGCTCTCCTTGCATCTGCAGATCCAAATCTTTACAGGACAACAACAGAGCAGTTCTATCCCATTGTTTTCCAATATACCATTTTCCACAGTTTCCCAATGGAAACCCTTCCATGTTATTGATACATTAACTAGTAAATAAAGTTACATGTTGAACAATTCAGATTACTTTTGTTAACTAAAATGTTGATATGTGTCCACAATATCTGTTTGAATAGGAATGTATCAAGAAGAAATTGTCATTATTTCAGTGAGATTTTTTTCCCCTTCTGACACAAACTGTTAGTTGGAGTCTATATTTAGGGAGCTTTTACCCTGACTTGTATCATTTGTAGTTTCTGCCAGGATGTGAATGCTCAGCTCAGCTGACCCTAGGTCCATTAACTACTGTAATGGAATGAATCCAGATTCATTAAGAAAGAGCTTTGCTTGCAGGTGGGGGTTGAGAGCAACAGCTTTCCTGAAAGGCAGGGGAGGTAGAAACGAACAGTTTTGCTTTCTGCTTTGGCTCAGATCTTCACAGGATTAGATGGATTATTTTATTTAATCTTCCCCTTCTCCTTTAAGGACTCTGTTCTTTTCTTTGCTGAGTCAGTTTATCTCTCTAACTTGTTGTTTCCTTATAAGTGATCTCTCTTTCCTACCCTGTCTCCAATCAGAGATATCAAGCTTTGCATAAAACCATCTCATGTTGGGAACTTAGACTAGTCTTCAAGCTCTGGAAAAACAGGACCCTACAGAAGGAGACTGATCAGCTGAGACTGCTATGTATAGCTCTTGCCTCACCCCGCCTCCCATCCACACATCGTTGTGAATCCCCTATGTGATACTGGAGCTCTCGTCAATGTGAGTAAAGATTTCTCTAACACACTTGGATATCCCAGTTTGGGGAGGCGAAGTAATTTCCTTTCCTGCTTGAATGAGAAATGCCTCCTCACAAGCCCCAGTGGTCGAAAGTCTGGCCTCTGCTTTGGGAGGTTGGAGAACTTTAAGCTGGGGAGGTTAGGTGATGTAAGTTACTGTGTTTAGACCTGTGGGGAGTCATAGCCTGACCCCCTCCTGATCCTACAGTCTGCTTCTGCCAAGATGTAATAGGGCAGCTACTGAACAGTCCAGCCACTATAAGCAGCCATGTCTTTCTCTCCAAGGCAGAGTGCACCCCCTACACCATATGGTGATATTGATCTGCCTTTGCTTAGGTGGCTGTGTCTGGTATTTTCTCATAACTAGTAGAAAAGTAAGTACTCTCTCCCTCTCCCTCTCCCTCTCCCTCTCCCTCTCCCTCTCCCTCTCCCTCTCCCTCTCCTTCTCTTTTTCCCTTTCCCTCTCCCTCTGCCTCTCTCTCTCCCTCTTTCTCCCTTTTTCCCTCCCTCTCTTTCTCTCCCTTTCCCACATAATCTTGTTGGACCCTCCTTTGTTTCAGACTGTTTCCTTGAAGGATATTTGAGTAATAGTCAACCTTCAAAGGCAGAGATGGCCTATTCCTCAAAGGAGCAATGGGGTTACTCCTAGTTCAGAATAAGAAAGATAATATGCGGGCTGGAGAGATGGCTCAGCGGTTAAGAGCACTGACTGCTCTTCCAGAGGTCCTGAGTTCAATTCCAGCAACCACATGGTGGCTCACAACCATCTGTAATGGGATTTGACGCCCTCTTCTGGTGTGTACTCATATACATTAAATGAATAAATAAATCTTTAAAAAAAAAAAGAAAAAGAAAGATAATATGCTTCACCAAGCCAAAGATCAAGGAAGATATGACCTTCTAAAAAGTACCTTCATGCTACCTAAGCTTGACACTTCTCTCTTGTAACACATACTGTTAAACAGGTAGTTGTCACTGAGCTAATTCTTGGTTATCTTCCTATTATCCTTTATGAATGAAGGTTGGGATACTGATGAATGTTACTTTCTTAGATAGGGTTTTATTGCTGAGAAGTGATACTCTTTTTATAAGCAATTCTTATAAAGGGAAAACATTTTATTGAGGCTGGCATACATTTTCAGAGATTTATTCCATTGCCGTTACAGCAGAAAGCATGGCAGCACACAGGCAGATGTACTGCTGGAGATGGAACTTAAGAATTCTCCATCTGAATCCACAGGCAGCAAGATACTGATACCGGTCCTAGCTTGTGCAACTGAGGCCTAAAAGCCCACCCCCATTGACACATTTCCTCCAACGAAGCCACACTGACTCCAACATGATCACACCTCCTAACACTGCCACTCCCTATAGACCTATGGAGGCCATTTTACTTCGAATCACCACAGTTACGTTCTTACAATTAATTGGTCTTTCTGTAAAAACAAACAAACAAAAGATACTCCATTTTGCTTTGAGCTCATGTATATTACATTTTCTGCCAAAATACATTAAATATGGCAGACTAACTTAGTGCCTAGCAAGTGGAAACGTATCTTAGATCCTTCAGAGTTCTCTACACTCATCACACAAGTAATTAAGAAAGCTAAAGTTTGGTTGAAGTTATCACAGTTTTCACTCATCTACTGAGATCCAGTTGTTTATTACAAAAAGGTCCCACAGGTGAATTGATTAGGAAAACTCTGGTCAACAATGACATTACACACTTTAGGTCTCTGATGGTACAGATCTCTGACATCTCTCTTAAATGTTTATATGCACCTAGTGAGCCTACTTAGAGTCATATTTAAACTCTAAACTCTATTTCTGTATTTCCAGCTTTCAATAGAATGTCATTATCTCATATGCTCATTATATGACATATTTTTTGTAGCATCTACTAGTGATGAAATTTTATATATATATATCTAGTAAAATATTTGTCATAACCAGCAATTGCTGGTATTGGTTGTATCATTATTTGGGTCAGGTTGGCTTCAAATTCATTATGCATCTGAAGCTGTCCTTGGAACTCTCTGAAGTCTTCTCTCACACCCTCCCACGTGCTGAGTGTCAGGCGTGTGCTACCATGCCTAGCTCTAAACCAACAATTATAACAACCATTTACCTCTTAGTGATGGTCTGTCTGTTCATCAAAAGTGGAAGCTTAAGGACTGTGAGAGAAATGAGGGCCAGTCAGCTGTGTCACTCTGCTTAGCAGCCTTCGTGGACCAGTCCCTGTCTCCAGAATGGGTGTTGTAGCTTCTGTTTCCCCTCTGAAGGTAAGTCTTCTGTTTACCATTTTCCTGAATCCATAAGAAAATAGAGCCTGCCATGCCTGCTGCATTCTAACACCCTACTGGGGAGTCTCAGGTCACAGGAAAACAGGGCAGAAAAGAGAGAAAACCCCTTGAAAGGTAATTTTGTTAGCCTTTGATGTTCATGTTTACAGAAAATATACGACCATCTAGGACAAGTCTATTCATTAATAGGAACAGTCAGAGTTTCCTAAAATCTCAGTTTCTTCGATTGTTGCCAGGGCCAACTTCTTATTGAACTAGAATGGCATCTTCCTAAAATGGCAAATCAGTTGAATGTCCATATGGACCCTCTTTCATCCATCGACCCATTTCTCTATGACAGTGCTGTAGCCACGAATGAGGGAGGTTTCTAGTGAGATATTGAAGCCCTTGCTTTTTATTTGTCCCTATTGATTACTTTAGTGTTCCCATTTATGTATTAATTGCCCACTTCTACCCAAAAGGCTAATTTTTTAATGGAATTATGCTGCATTTATAAATCAACATTGAGAAAACTTGCCTCTTAAAAATATTCATTTGTTAATTGGGAAGTGACAAGAAATTCTCTATTTCACATTGTCTTCAGTCTCTATGAGCAATTTACAAAGCTGATACATTTTCTCATTGTTTTAAACTGGATATTTTCTTCATTTACATATCAGATGTTATTCCCTTCCCTCAATCCTCTCCCTCCATTGCCTTCATGAAGGTGCTCCCTCTCCCAACCACCCTCTCCAATCTCAGCACATTGGCATTTCCCTACACTGGAAAAACAAGCTTTCCCTGGACCAAAGGCCTCTCCTCCCATTGATGCCAGAGAATGCTGTCCTCTGCTGCATATGCACCTGGGGCCATGGGTCTCTCCCTGCAAACTCATTGGTGTTTTAGTTTCTGGTAGCTGTGGTGGATTTGGTTCATTGATTATTTTGTTCTTCCCATGGGATTGCAGACCCTGTCAGCTCATTCAGTCCTTTCTCTGGCTCCTTCATTGGAGTTCTCGAATTCAGTCTGATGGTTGGCTGCAAGCATCCTCCTCTGTATCAGTATGGTTCTAGCAGAGCCTCTGAGGAGGCATCCATATCATGTTCCAGCCAGTAAGCACTACTTGGCATCAGCAATAGTGTTTGGGTTTAGTGGCTGCATTTGGGGTTGATCCCCTGGTGACGCAGTCTCTGAATGATCTTTTCTCCAATCCCTGCTCCTCTATTTGTCCCTTTATTTCCTCCCATGAGTGTTTTGTTCTCCCTTCTAGGAAAGAATAAGGCATCTACCTTCTAGGATTCCTTCTCTTTGAGCTTCATCAGTTGTGTAAGTTGTTTCATGGGTATTCAAGCATTTTGGGTTAGTGTCTGCTCATCAGTGAGTACATACCATGAGTGTTCTTTTGTGACTAGGTTACCTCACTTAGGATAATAGCAACAAGTTCCATTCATTTGCTTAAGAATTTCATGAACTCATTGTTTTTAATAGCGGAGTAGTACTCCATTGTGTAAATGTACCACAGTATCTGTATCCATTCTTTTGATAAAGGACATCTGGGTTCTTTACAGCTTCTGGCTATTCTAAATAAGACTGCTTTGAACATGGTGGAGCATGTGTCCTTGTTATATGTTGGAGCTTCTTTTGGGTATGTGCCCAGTAGTAGTAAAGCTGGGTCCTCAGGTAGTACTATATTCAATTTTCTGAGGAAGCACCAGACTGATTTTCAGAGTGGCTGTACCAGTTTACAATCTCACCAATAGTGAAGGAGTGTTCCTCTTTCTCTACATCCTGGGCCCTGAGAGTTCTGGGTGGCATCTCCATGTGGGGAAGGAGTGTGACCTCAACCCTGCACTCAGGAGGGAGAGCCCTCTGGCGGCTCTTCCAGGTGCCCAGCAACTTAAGCTGATAGATTTTAAGTCTTGTTTATATTTGAAAAACTTCAGCCTAAAATAATATGGGTATTTTGATGTTACAATAAAAGGCGGTAATGAAAAATTATGTATATTAATCTTATATTCTCTATTCTTGCCTTATATGTCCAGTAATTGTTTTTAAGTTTTTTTTTTTAGTTTTTATTCAGATAATCATAGCATATACGTAATAAAAATTAGTGTTTTGAATGGTGCTGTATAAAATGTGGATATCAGTAAGAGTTCTATAGTACTCTCTCTCAAGTTTGAGGATGGTAGGACAAATGAACCAACAAGGTTTCATTTCAATGCATATGTATTTCTTGATTTGACTCTCTGATAGTTGTTCAAGATCTTTTTATTTCTCTTTATGATCTACATGAATCACTATTGTAATAAAATGTGGCCGTCTTTAGCCTTGCCCAGCGTAGAGAGGGACGCACCATGTATTCTCCTTCTTTGCAAATCTTCCACCCTTCAGTCATGGAGATTTGGTTTAGTTCATGGCACTTGGTATCTGCTCTCGTTATCCCAAGTGTTACTTCTCCAATCATTTTGAATGGCGGTTCACAGGCTTTTATGGAGCTTCACGTTCGTATTGAGGTTCCCCAACTGACAACTGACCATCGATTTCACTGGAGGTCCATAATGGAAATATATAAAACTTGCTTATAATAATCTATTAGTAACTTTGTCTACTAAATATAGAATTTGGGCTATCTCCTTTTCTGTGCTCATTGATTCATTTATATTTTAACACTTTTCTTTTATGTCTAGTTATTTCACATCTAATAAATTTTCGTCCAATGTTGGGCATTAGAAAGATATTCTGTAAGAATATATTGTGGGATTTTTGGAGAAGATGTTTTTTTCATTTGGTTCTGGCAGACAGTTGATTTTCTAGACACTCTTTAATTTACCAAGTCTATTTTAAGGCTATCAAATTTACATATATATTGATACATACATATCAATATATATTTACACATATTGACATATATTATATGTTTATATATTTATCCATATTATATATGTATATATTTTAAAATATATATCTTGCCATGTGATTTTCTGTATTGCTTTGGGGCTCTGTCAGCAGAAATGTTACTATTAGATGCACCCTCCCTATCTTGGTTGAGACTGTAAGTAAAACAAACCACTTTGCTTGATAATTTACCCAATGAATGGTGTTGCACAATCAACAAAATTGATTGTATATGAAGTAAGGAGGTCAGAAATAATGAGGTGAGGTTACTAGAGGAATGCTTATGGAGACACTGCCATCAGCGAGGTACCTGGTGGCAGGTCAGTGACAAAGGGCTATAAGTTCTGAGGAATGAGAAGTGTCCTAGTGGTTCCAGTAATTATCATGAGCTATTTACTATTGAGAGTTAAAGTATGAGCATCAGTGAAGATGGAAGTACTTAAGAACCAAGAAATAGATTCTGGAATAGGCAGTGGGGTGAGAAGAAGGTAGAGGTCCTTTCAGGTCCATTGGGTCTTCTTTCAAAGAACCTTATGATGGTTCTGAAACACGTTAGCCTCCCTTCTAGCCCACCACACATCAGAGGTAGTTGAAAAGAATGGTTATTAAGATATGGGGGAAATGAACTTGTTTAGAAATTGTTCTTTGGAGCAAGTCCCATTTGTGCTGTCAGGAAACCAGCAGTTGAGTTCACAGGTCAGCAGCTGCAGCTTGATCCACTTCCAAACACTTCCAAGATGTGCCAGCAGTTCAGTTCAGTAGTTTTGGGATAGCAGGAACGGTGGGTATGACCCAACAAAGACAGACAGGTCTCAATCAAATTGGGACTTGACAGCAAGAGGGTATTGGCAAGTGTAAGCAGGAGGGACCAGGGCCACCAGGGCCACCAGAAGGGATTTTCCCCCCATGCATCTCTCAGTGAAGCAAAGATCTGAAAAGACTTGAAACCAAGCAAGCTCCTCTCACAATCAGTTGAGTCCTAATTATATGCTCCTCAAACATCACGTGTCTTCCACGGATCTTACCTCACTTCTCACTGTGTGTCTTGCCTCAGCACTTGAGTCTCTCAGTCTGTGTCAGCTGACATCACTTTGCCAATCCGCCCAAGTCAGCAGTACTGGCAAGAAGCTGCCAGTACACTAATGTTTTGGTGAATTTCTCTGTATGGAGTCATGACAATTGGAGCTCAACAATGCATGTAAGCTGGACAAATATGAGTGTGTCTTTAGGAAGAATCCTTCCTCACAAGTCCTGTCATGAATTTGCTTTAACAAAACATCCTTTCACTTGTGTCCACTTTAGGAAAATACTCCTTCATGTGTGTGCCCCAGTAAAACACCATCTGACCAACACAACTGACTTTCCAAAGAAACCACAAGTTCCCACTTCATTGGACTATTGGTATGTAAACAAAATAGTTACTCATTTAGGGAACTGATAAGGCTGCAGTATCTTTAGGTGACAGTCTTCATTAGGAAAGGAAGGAAAAGGTGAATTCCAACTGGAGACAATGAGGATTTGGTGGATAATGGCTGAAGAGCTATAGCGAAAGGAACTGAAGAACAGTGTGACATCAAAGGTCCTGAAGACCCATGCAGTATTGTCATCAACAGAGTCAGAGAGACAGTTTTACTGTGCCACCCACGATAGCCAGAAGAGTCCCCTTTCCCTTTGGAGATCTCTATTCAGGCCAAACCAGGCTTTGGTGTGGGAAATAGTTTGAGTGTGATCTAGTATTAAGTGGAGCTGGAGATTAAGACATTTCGGACACAAACGTTAAGGACAGGGGTTAATAGAAAGTGAGCGATTCAGGAAAAGGAGACATGGCTCAGCATGGGTAAAGCCTCCTTTAGGAAGACATTTGCAATGGTACAGGAAGAATTTGGGTGGCTCCCAAGTCACACCTCTCAAAGCTGCCGAGAGCACCCTTTCCACTTTGCCCATTACTTTTACTCATGAGCCCTTGTAAATGCAGGTGCCTAGAGAAGCAGGAAGAAGGTCTAAGATTCCCCCAGAGCTGGGGACAGACATCTGTGGTCTACTTATCATGGTTGCTGGAAACTGAAACCAGGCCTTCTGCAAGAACACTGCTCACTCAACCACGGAGCCATCTCTCCAGACCCACAAGATGGCTGATTTTTTAAAATATTCTTCAGAAATGGAGCTCACAACACGGCTAAAAGTTAAATGATTTCCTTCTCACCAGGGCTTTGAGATGGACAGGGATATGGTACATGTATGAAAGTGGGTAGTTCAAGAAACACAAGGTTGTATGTGACTCTATTTGAAGACGGGGTTGTCACAGGAAATTAGGTTAAAGTAAGCACTTTAGAGTGGGCTTGCTCCTAATGTGACTGGTACTTGTGAATACAGATAAGAAATTTAGTCATAGAATAGACAGACTGGTTGCATGCCCATGGAAGAAATACCATATGTGACCCTGTGAAGAAGGCAGACACCTGAAAGTAAAAGAGAGGCTTTAGGAAAAAAAAATGTATCTTTGTACCTTCCGTATTGCAGTTCTCACTTAAAAAATACGTCACTCAACTCACTCATTTTTTTCTTAATGCTCTGATTTGGTGTCCCTGGAAAACAAACACCATCACTTTGATGAGTGTTGACTATATTTCTATTTACAGCCTCATTTGGAAGCAGCTCTCATGCACAGATCCTGCTGACAAGGCAGCAAGAGCTGGTGCTCAACGAGGAAAAAAGAGTCTTCTACTCTGAATGATAATTTGTGCAAACCGTCATTCCTGCGCTGTCAAGGTCCACAGTCATTAACCTGTTTGTCCATGTCGTTTCTGTTTGTTCTTCTTTTTGATGCTTACTGATAGTGCAATTAGATAACTTTGTTCATTTCCAACAAATACTCACTGACTGCTCACTATATACCAAGGAGTCCTCTAAGTATAAGGGAGGCTGTTCAACAGTATCGATAAAAATCCCTGATGTAATAGAATGGACTTTCCAGTTGCTCCAATTGGGGACATTTATGTTTTCCCAGTAGATGTCTTATGACCATTTTCTACACAATCTGACAGGTTTTTTTTAAAAATTAATATAAAATTATTCTTGCCTGACCCCTTTTTAATGAGATGGGTACTGTTAGCTCAGGCTGGTTTCAAATGTATAACCACTTCTCATGGGACTGTTATTTAAATTGCAAAGCTGACATTTTAAGAAGCTAAACAATGCGGTTAGGAGAATTAATCACACAATCATTCCTTGTTAAATTCTCTAAAAAATGAGCTATCCCCCATGTTGTTTTTAATCCTTGGCTAAAGAGTCTCTAACCCTGAACTTGAATTGTTCAGATTTAGGGCAGATATGGCATGGTTGTGAGTCACTAGAGGCAAGCCCAGCCATGCAGAGTTTTTTTTTTTTTTTTTTTTTTTTTTTTTTTTTTTTTTTTTTTTTTTTCAAATCTTCTACTTTAGAAACTGGATGCAGAATCTGGTTTCTTTTTATTATTTTCTCTATTAAAAGCAGCTGATTCTTTAAAGAATAGGCACAACTTTAACTTTTTTTTTTTTTGTTTGTTTCTACTTTTCTTCTGGCCAGAAATGTGGATGTTTTTAAGGGAAGCAAACCTACGGAATATGTTACTGAATTAGTCAGCTTCTAGGCAGGAAACTTGTTACAGTCAACACAGTTTAATGGAAAAGAACACAACTAAGAGACTATTCACAGGGGTGTTGGCAAGGCCAAGGCATCTGGCAACATTGGGAAACCATTGCACCCAAGCAGAGTGCTACAGGGCCATTGGAAGGCAATGTGGCCATTAGAGAGTGACACCTGATTGAAGCCATAGGAAGAAGACTTTTGGGCTCCGTGCTGATTAAATATGTCATTGCCACCTTCTGACTTGACCTACAAGGCCATCTCTTAAATCTTTTTATGAAAAAAGTAGATACTGTCCCATCCTCACCAGGGAACCGCAACTTGCACTAATTGAATGAATCTAAATCTGTTTTCTATCTTGAGTCTCTCTTACTCTGAGGGCTTCCAAAAAACAAGTCAAATCAAATCAACCCCAAACCAAAACCCAAAGAAACAATCTTCCTTTTTACTCCTCCATTGCATGACAGGATCACTCCTGCCTTTCTGTCCCTTTCCCTAGTGGGTAAAACTATTTCTCAGTGCCAGGCTCAAGGCTCTGCTTTCCTATTGGCTACTGGCTTTTCTAGTTATTAATTAGATTGACCTGTCCATGGTGGATCCCCTTCCTTCTCCTTACCCACGTAATGAGAGTCCTCATTTTGCTTGATATTTTTATCTTAGTGTCTTTCAACGACTAATTGGACTCACTTCTTTCAAAATTAGACAGATTCCACATTAAATAATTATAAATGCTATCAATATTAATATAGGTTTTGACCTACTCAAAATCTGCTACCTATGTTCAAATCCCACCTTACTCTCCCCTTTTATAGCTCACCTTCACCTCATACAGGACAGCTGTGCGGCCTTCACTTTTCTAATGGATTATTAAACACATCAGGAGCTCTGTCTTTTTTTAACCCCTCCCTTATGCTGAAGACCTCATATTTTATTTGTCGGTGCAGGCTTATCTCTGCTGCCTAACCAATGGACTGAAAGATAAATCTTGCCATTTTTCCTCCCCAAATCACACTTATGAAGAGTAAGTATTTCTACAAGTACATAGATCTTCAGCCCAAGCTAAGATGTTGTTGCTTTGTTTCTCTCTGTTGGCTTCATCTTAGCCATAGGTGCAGGAGTGGAGGAGGTCTCATGAATGCCCAGAACTTCCTTCTTCACAAGGCAAACAATTACAAAAACCAAAAGCTTTCAGCCAGATGTTGCTATCATATGCTTTTAATCTCAGAATTCTAGAGGTAGGAGCAGAGTCATCTGTGAGTAAGAAGTCAGTCTGGTTACAGAGAGAGTTCCAGGACAGCCAGGGCTACAGAGAAAAACCCTGTCTGAAAGATCAAAACCATACTAAGCCAAAAAAAAAAAAAAAAAAAAAAAAAAAAAAAAAAAAAAACCCGAACTTTTCATAACACAGAGTCAATTAAACTTCAAAATCAGGTCCTAGATTTATTTGTAACTGGTTACAGCAGGACTTGCCTATATCAGAATAAACAACAACAAAAACAACAACAAACCCTTTGCTTTTAAAGTAAAAAGTTTTTAACCAGTACAACAAAGTCTCCAAAATACTGTTAAAAAAACACTAGTCATGGACTTCTGGGGGAATCCCTGACCTCAAGCTGTATTACAGAGCAAACGTGATAAAAACTTTAAGGTATTGGTACAGAGACAGGAAGGTAGATAAGTGGAATAGAATTGAAGACCAAGAAATGAACCCACACACCTATGGTAACTTGATCTTTGACAAATAAGCTAAAACCATACAGTGAAAAAAAGAGCATTTTCAACAAATGGTGCTGGTCCAACTGTCAGTCAGCATGTGGAAGAATGCAAATCGATTCATCCTTATCTCCCTGTACAAAGCTCAAATTTAAGTGAATAAAAAGTCCATATAAAACCAGATGCTCTGAAACCAATAGAAGAAAAAGTGGAGAAAAGCCTTGAACACACAGGCACAGGGAAAAATTTCCTGAACAGAACACCAATGTTTTATGATCTAAGATCAACAATAGACAAATGAGACCTCATAAAATAGCAAAGCTTCTATAAGGCAAAGGATACTGTCATTAGGACAAAATGGCAACCAACAGATTGGGAAAAGATCTTTGCCAATCTTACATCTGCTAGAGGGCTAATATCCAATATATACAAAGAACTCAAGAAGTTAGACTCCAGAGAATCAAATAACCCTATTAAAAATGTGGGACAGAGCTAAACAAAGAATTCTGAACAGAGAAATATTGAATGGCTGAGAAGCACCTAAAGAAATGTTCAACATTCTTAGTCATAAGGGAAATGCAAATCAAAACAACCCCGAGATTCCACCTCACACTAATCAGAATAGCTAAGATCAGAAACTCAGGTGACACCAATTGCTGTCGAGGACATGGAGAAGAGGAACACTTCTTTACTGTTGATAGGATTGCAAGCTGGTACAACTGCACTGGAAATTTTCCTCAGAAAATTGGACATAGTACTACCCGAAGACCCACCTATACCACTCCTGGGCATATACCCAAAATATGCTCCAACATATAACAAGGACACATGCTCCACTATGTTCATAGCAGCAGCTTTATTTATAAAAGCCAGAAGCCGGAAAGAACCCAGATGTCCTTCAACAAAGGAATGGATACAGACAATGTGGTACATTTACACAATGGAGTATTACTCATATTAGAAACAATGACTACATGAAATTCTTAGGCAAATGGATGGATCTTGAAAATATCATCCTGAATGAGGTAACCCAATCTCTCTCTCTCTCTGTCTCTCTCTCTCTCTCTCTCTCTCTCTCTCTCTCTCTCTCTCTCTCTCTCACACACACACACACACACACACACACAATCAAAAAACCAAAAACCAAAAAAAAAACTACACACATAATATGCACTCACTGATAAACAAATATTAGCCCAAAAACTCAGATTAGCCAAGACACAGTTCACAGACCACATAAAGCTCAAGAAGAAGGAAGACCAAAGAGCAGATGCTTTAGTCCTTCTCAGATGGGGGAACAAAAATATCCATAGGTGGAAATATGGAGACGAAGTTTGAAGCAGAGACTGAGGCAAATGCCATCCAGAGACTGCCTCACCTGGAGATCCAGCCCATATACAGACACCAAACCCAGACAATATTGCTGATATCAAGAAATACATGATGACAGGAGCCTGATATAGCTGTCCCCTGAGAGGCTCTGTCAGATTTTGCGTGTTTTACCTTCTTGTGTGTATGTGTACCACATGTATGCTAAATGTCTGTTGAAGCTAGAAGAAGATATCAGGTGCCCTGGAACTGGAGTTAGAGTTAATTATGAGCCAGCCACTCTGTGGGTACAGAGAAATTGACCGAGACCTCTGCTAGAGCAATGGCTACTTTTAAAAACTAAAGCATCTTTTGGTTCTGACTGATGAATTTTAAATAAATGTCTGTGGGCTGTGAGAGGGATCAATGAGTCAAGGTGAATGCCCTTGGTCCCTAGAAACCAGTGGGTATGGGGGGGGTAATGGTGGGGGGGAGAACAGACTCTTCCACATTGTTCTCTGACCTGTCAGAGTTGGACGTAGCATACCAGAAGAAGAATTTAATGCAGACTCTGTAGTTTCTCTCTTCCTCCTGACTTTTATTACTTCTTCTAGTCAAACTTAGCAGAAAGCAGAAGCAAGGAACTCCATCTGTGGTTGTCAGTCTCCAGGGTGGAGAAGTAGAAATAATTCAGAGAGTAGGAAAAAAATTCAGTCATACTGTCATTATAAATACTGTCTATAGGGAATTAAGAACAGGTCCAGATGTGGCGGGACATTTAAAAATATCCTCAAACTACACCTTCCTTCTTCACACTTAGCTGAGAGTGCTCTCTATCTGTGACAAGGGTGTGCAAACTTATCCTGTAAAGGGTTTAATAGCACTTTAGATTTTGGGACTAAAAGACAAAATTTAAAAATAATTAGATTAAAAAAAATCTAAGTCAAACAAATGTAGTCACTGGATTTCGGGGGGCTGGGTTTGGCCAGGGGGTAGCAGCTTGCCACCTTCAGATCCAGTTTTTGTTCTAATTTTCACCTTCACTTTTGCTAACTAATTTTAGCGTCAAGTTAAAACCATAGCAGTTTTTCCTGACCTCTTACGAGTCTGAACTGAGATGGAAAACCGGTTTAAACCAGTGGCTGAAATGACACACTGAACTTCCAGAGTTCAACAATCCTACCAACAAGCCTCTAAGCTCTGAGTAGGAACCCTGTTTCGCTACCATGTTTCCACCAGTTAAGTGCCCTCTCCTCTGCCTTCTACCGTTACTTATCTCCAGTTTAGTTTCATTGTCTGCTAGTGAGAGTGACCTCCCACTCAGGAAACAGAATACTAATTTGCTACTCTGCCCTTTACATAAGGAGCCCTGAGAATTATTCTGCCCCGCCCATTTTGACGTCACACCCATTCTTTGATAAATATGCATGGTTTGTGGACTAATGGACTGAAAGATAAGGTTAGTGAAGATTGAGTTTAGGACTTCAAGGCTTCCTTTAGGAGGAAGAGACAGTTCCCAAAGGAGAGAGACTGCTGTATAGATCCATGAAATGAAACATGAAAAGTCGCTTATTTCAGGGAAACACAAATGCCAGAATTATAGATCAATGAGTGGCATGTTGGAACTGGAGAAGCCCACACAATTATGTCACAGGCTCTCCACCCCCGAACTGAATATCCGATCTGGTAGACATTTATAGGTTTTTGTTGAATGAATGACTCAGTTTTTCCTGCTGGTTGTGAATATTCCTTTTCCTGAAGGGCCCAGAATTTAATTCTGTGTCTTGTATACTGGTTCCTTAAAAGAAAAAAAAAAATGTAAACACACCCCCACACACTCACCTATGTATGTATGTATGTATGTATGTATGTATGTATGTATGTATGTATGTATGTATGTGTGTGTATGTATGTATGTATATATGTGCCCACGAACCCCAGATACATGAGAGCCTGCTTGATAATACGGATTTTACTAGTCTTAATCCCCGAGTGGAGCTCAGACTATCCTGGCGCCTAGCTGGCAGGTGCAGCCTTCGGTCGGGGATTTTGTGGCCGGGGCTGGGCGCGGCAGGCACGAAGGCTAGGGGAGGGAGGCGGTCCGGCTCGCCCGCCTCGCCGTGCGGTGCAGCCTTGCAGCCCCCGCCCCGCGCCGCCGCCGCCTTTCTGTCTCCTCTCTCCCTCCGTACTGGACTCCGGTGCATTTCCGGCCCGGGGGAGTTAGGCGTCGCCCCGGCCAGCCCGCGGGGTGGGCGTGCGCCGAGGTCTCCGCGCGCCCGAGGCCGAGCGGCCGCCATGGCCGACGTGAGTGTGGATCAGTCCAAGTTGCCCGGCGTGAAGGAAGGTAGGTCGGGGCTCGCGTGCTCCGGGGAGCGGGGCTGCGAGGGACGCGCGGCCCGCTACGAGCGTCGCGGACCGGCCTGGTCCGCCGGGGGCTGCGGGAGGCGCCCAGCCTGCCCGCGAGGCCTTATTCTGCCCGGTGGACGCTTAGCATAGAAATCACAGCCCTTCCAGGCTGGTCAGGGCCAGGGGGTGGCGTTCAGAGTGGAGTCTTTGTTTTGAAACATGACCCTCTCTTTCCCTCCTCTGCTCCTTCTGCTCCTCTCTTCTCCCTCCTTTTTTCTACCCTCTAGTTCCTCCCTCCTTCTTTCTTGCCCTCCTTTCTCCCGTCCTCCCCTCTCCCTCCTCTCCCTGGCTCTTAGGGTTTAAAATTGTAGGGTTGGCATTGCTTTGAATGGTGGACCTCAATCCCTATAAGCATCTCCCCACTTCCTTTTTAATAAAGACCAGATTGAAGGGGGTGGGAAGCTTGTGACCCTGTCTCCTCCACCAGCCCCCCATGGCTCAATATATTGAAGTCAGGAAAATAAGACTAAGACTGACCAGGCCTAGTTTACTTCATCACCGCCCCTCTCCCTCGCCATCCCCTGGGGCTAGCTTTTTATTTTTTTTACTGTTTTTGTTACTGGCTCATCTTAATGTCACTCTTTGTCTCTCCCCTTTCCGGGAGCAATGGAGTTCCAGATTTAAGTTATTACAAACCCTAGAATGTCCAAGAGTGCAGTCTTAAAAACCTTAAGTTCGGAGGGCGTCTTTGTTGTGGATCTCTTTTTGTTTCACCAGGGATCTGTGGCCAACACTGTCTGGGACTGGGGGTGTGTTGTGTAAGTGAGAATACTTTTTCTTTCTTGAGACTTTAGGTTTCATTGCCAACTTAAAGTGACTCAGATGGTCGTGCTCTGGCCAATCTGGAAATCCAAGACAATTAGTGACTACTTGGCTGCATCTGCTCTAGGGTTTCAGAGGAGGACAGTGGCTAGGAGTCCGTGATTTTTTTTTTTTTTTTTTTTTAATGTTCAAAATTGCAGTAGGCTTGGATCTACTCCATTGCTTCTAAAGAGTAACAATGTCCTCAGGCTGTGCTTTTGGTTTGAGCTTTTGGTCTTAGTATTTTTCCATCATTTCTGTTCCCAGCTTGACTTTGGTTATTTCAGTTTTTAGTAGTGGATCTAAGGAGCTGGGCCACAGGGAAGACAAATTGGTTCCTCACCTTGAGACCCATTGTAGAGCCCCTCTCTTGCTTCTGGATATGGGTTTTGTGTGCAAATGTGTTGGATTTATGTCTGAAGAAAAAGTGCTCCCTTGACAGTACTTTCATTGTTGGTGGGTATTGCCGAGAATGGAGTTCAAACAAAACCTGATGTGCAAGGTGTGCAAGGAATGCTTCAGTGCTGGGGTGCTGTGCCCGCCCTCAGCCCTCCACCTTAAATAGGTGACCTGGAAAGAACTTCCTGTTTGGGTATGCTTGGAAACCCTGAGGCCTTGTAATTTACTAAGACATGCCTAGTGCTAGTTAGTATCTTATTTCACAAGGAGGTCCCAACTTTCCATATAGGCCTGCAAGTTTTTTTCATTTCCCAACTGTTGTGTTAGAAACAGAGGGGGTAGGGTGGGGTGGGGGGACGGGTAGGGAAGAGAGAAGAGAGAGGGAAGTCAAGAGGGTCTGCCTTTTATTTAGCCCGTGCTTGTAAAGGTGGGAGGTAAATCAGGTGGATGCTCGGAATGTATGGTGATTGCCATGGCAACAGATGTGCAGGTCCCAGCCACCATCATTGCTGGATTTGGTGGTGACCTGTAACTGGAAAGCCCGTTCCTGACACCAACACCAGTGCTATGAGTTTTATGCTTGGCAATCCTGTTTAGGGACTCTGATGAAGTGACAGGGACATTTAATGTGGCTCTTTCATGTGTGTTTGTTAAATTAGAATTTGATACTTTCTCACTTTGAAGAGGTCAAAAGCTGTTGTGATCATTGTCCTTACCAGCACCTGGCTCTAAGATCATCAACGGCCATGTTGGATTTACTAGGAAAGTCCCCAGAGTGGTGAGAATTTGATTTGGGAAGTATTCAAGTCTAATAACTTGTATCTCCCTTTCATATAATTCTTAATTACGGCCCAGTTTGCACCTAACAATCTTTCTCCTAATTAAAGAGAACCCGGAGATGCCAGTGAAGGAGCAGAGCACGTCCTGACACCAAGCAGTCCCGAGGCCCTCAGCTACGTCCCAGCGACTTACTATGACTTTGTTTAATATCTTGGCTCAGATATTTGAACGTCATAAAAAAAAAAAAAAAAAAAAAAAAAAAAAAACCACTACCTCTTGTGTTTTCCACTTTTCTTCAGAATTTAAATCTTGGTAGGTTTATGCAAGTTACAGTTGACATCTCGGAGCGGATTATAATAGAGACTAAGAAGAATGTGGGCATGTGTTCTGTCTCACTCTCCTACCTTTAAGAGAGGGTAGGATGCTTTGATCTTTGATGTATCAGAAACAGATACCAGGGTACGGGACTACTTCAAAATCTTCTCCCCTGGATTAACATGTAATGCATGCCTGTTTGGTTTTTTTATGGAGGTCAGAGCTTCATTGGGAAAACCCTTCATAACACACCCAATTGTGATGTGTGTGGATACTTTGAAAAAAAAAAACAAATTAGGAGACAAGAAAATCTGAGTTAATACAAGTGAAAAGAGTAAAGCCAGTTAAATATCAGTACACCCCTATTTCCTAATCAAAATATGTTTGGGACAGCCATATACTTTTTGTAAAGGAAAGCCTATTTTCTCCATCAGTCTTCTTTCTCCCCACGCCCCTTCCATATAGCAGTTCTCCAAATCTTGTTTTGTGTTCCTTTTGTTCTGATGGCTGGCAAGGCTTATCATTTGCCAAGTCCATATAACTCTGCACCCCATGGCCCATGTGTGCTCGTGTGTTACCGACATGCTTACTGTCTAAAGTCAGTGCATCGGTGTACCCAGGAGGGACTTCCTGTTAGAGCCTAGGCCCTGTTTGTGACTCAGCTCTTTTTTACAATAAACAATAAAATTAGTACAGTTCTAGAAGTAGCTATGCAAAGAGTCACATCTGGAAAGCACTGGTCGGTTAAGCGTCTTAGACCCCCAGGTTGCACAGTGGGGTAAATGAAATTATTGGTGTAACTTGAGACTTGAAGAGGAAGATAAAATAGTGCCTGGCATGGTGAGTTGAGTCGTGTCAGCGACCCACCACACCTGTCCCCTGGGAACTGCTGTGATGCCAGCATTTGTTTGGTCACAGGGCAAGTTTACCTACCTTTTCAAAGTTCCACAGCAGATTGTGCTGGTCTTCATGGGTCCATATTGGGTTTCTTACAAATATTTTATTTATCTCATTTTTTTCTCCTCATCTAGATCCCTGGCGTTTATGGAGCCAGCAGTTACTCATTTAAATAATCAAATATGTGAATGAATGACTAACTGAATGAGTACACATATTTTAAATCTTTTGTCTGGTTTACATATTCTATTTATAATGTAACTTTCAGATTCCTTCTCTGACTATAGGCTTTTAAAAACATCGTTCCTTTTAATTATGTATGTCACACACCAATAATGCTACATTGAGATTATAAACCCACTTCTACATATACACATACTATATACACATTTATGTAAATATATAACTTGTAAGTAGAGTTAATCTGTTATAAACATGTAACATACACAAAAGAAATTGCTTGCTTTCCTTCTGGCTTTGAAAATAATACTAGAATAAAATTATACTAAAAGCATCATTTTAAATACAATGCAGTGTGACTGAATATATATGTGTGTGTGAATACATTTTTTGTGTGTGTTAAGGTGCTTAGTCTACATGTATATCTTCACCATTTGGGTGCTCAGAGCCTATAGAACACAGAAGAGGGTATTGGAACCCCTGAACTGGCATTACAGATGTTTAGGAGCTGCCATCTGGGTTCTGGGAATTGAATACAGAGTTTCTGGAAGAGTAGGTGTAAGGAAAAGATGACAGGGCACCAATGAAAGGAAAAGTCATGGGGCACCAATGTTGTGAAAAGATGACATCCTGGGTTTCGGCACCAATGTTAGGGGAAGGATGAAGAGAGTGGGGGGCATATGGCCCATGGAGGTGCGAAGGCCTGAGGGCAAGGGAGATGCCTCTGAGGGACCCATGTTGGGAATCCCTTCTCCCTGAGGGACCAGACACACAACGGTATAGTACAGAATAGAGTTTATTCAGGTCATGGGAGAGTTAAGAGCGTGGTAGAGGAAGAGACAGAGAGAGAGAGAGAGAGAGAGAGAGAGAGAGAGAGAGAGAGAGAGAGAGAGAGAGAGAGAGAGAGAGAGAGAGAGAGAGAGGAGTAGAGGCCGGCTATGAGTGGAGGGAGAGGGGGGAAGGGAAGGGAAGAGGAGGGGTAGGGATGGGAGAGCAAGGCTGCAAGAGCACAAGAGCAAGAGAGAGAGGAGGGGTCAAGCAGTTCCTTTTACAGTGTCAGGTCACTGGGGCGGAGCATACCTGGCTACTGCTAGGTAATTGATGGGCGGGGTATACCTGGCTGTTGCTAGGTAACTGAGGGGTGGGGTTTACAGAATCCCAACAATAAGTAGTTCTCTTAATCTGTGAACCACCTCTGTAGCTGCCAGATACATATGTTTAAAAATAATCTGCTCCTTGCCATATAAGGTGAGAGAGACAATAGCTCCATAATAAGAGTGCTTTGTGCTACATGCTTGTGATCTTGGTTCAGTTGCAATATATGATGCAGAGTTGTACAGAACCTTCTAGATTGCATTGCCTGTACCATGCCTGTAATCTCAACAGGCAGGAGGGTTACACGTTTGAGGCAATCTTGAGCTATATAGTAAGACCCTTTCTCAGAAACAAAGCAGACATGTTCACATTTACATTCTTACTTGTTGGAGGAGTTGAAAATCTGTCACTTTATTGTAGTGTAATGGTTTCTTGAATCAGTAAGTGAATTTTCCTTCAAATGGATGTTTGTTTTATTCTTTTCTTTCTCTTTTCTTTCTTTTTTTTTAAAGATCTTATTTATTTATTTATTATTGCTCTCTTCAGATACACTAGAAGAAGGCATCAGATCACATTACAGATGGTTGTGATCCACCATGTGGTTGCTGGGAATTGAACTCAGGACCTCTGGAAGAGCAGTCAGTGCTCTTAACCACTGAGCCATCTCTCCAGTCCAGGGTCTGTTTCTAAAATTAAAAACAAAACAAAACAAAACAAAACAAAACAAAAAAACCCCAACACAAAACCATAAAGCCAGCAATACTGCAGGCACAGAGAATACAGCTGTCATTTAGAAAACAATAAAGTTCACTCTCATTTTTAAAAAGATAGTTGAAAGCACTAAAAACAGCATATGTGGCAATGTAATCATTTTAGTTATGGAAATCTGGCCACCAGAGGTGGGGACTGAGTGGTCATCCCGAACAGGTGAGGTTCTGAGGGCATTGGTACCAGCTCCGACTCCCCTCCTCTCCCATCCTTTTCTCGCCTGTCTTCACACCTGTTTCCGCTAAGTTGCCATGCAGATATGTAAATGTAACTTCTGAAGTGTGTCAGATGCAGTCTATCTTGGTTAAACTACTGGAATGAAAGTGAGGAATGACAAGATTGAGGGGGTTTCCATAAAGTTATTTTGGGGATACTGTTTTCTGTGATGCTTTACAGGCTTTACTTTTAACTAAAAGTTTTCTTTTCAGCTCTCATGTTTGAAGAAATAAATTGTATGAATTACTAACATCCTACTCCTGCCTCAGTGGTTTTCTCCTTGGGGGAAAACCCACTTGTGTTTTCTTGTGTATTCAGCCTTCATGAAAGGGTTAATATTTAAGGACATAAACTGTCTAAAATTAATTTTTAAGAATAAACTCAGGGAACCCATAGTTCCTGGTCTTCCCTTACTTTCTATAACTATTTTTCCAGATGTATGAATTTTATTTCACTGACTAGAAGCACTTTGAGAGGTAGCCACTGTTAATGCCATTGGATGAACGCTTTTAGCCAGTGACACACTTAAAAGATGTCCTAGCTTCATAGATAGACAATTAGGATACGTAGATCTCTTATAAAACATTGAGAGGATAATTAGTTTTATGTGCAAGAGGACTCCAGAGAGTCTTTAGGTGTTTCGCATAAGAAACTAGTGTAAAGAATGATCAGATATTTTTTAAATAACACCATTTTATTTAAAATCGCACGCGCACACACACACACACACACACACACACACACACACAGTTTGTACACAAGACAGTTGGTAATGATAGTATCATGAAAATGTTACAGTTTACCTAGTACTTGTTTGCGTATTCCTCTTTCTTTTCTTTTGCTTTCCATTTTCAGTAGAGTTCACTGAAATATTCTGTTTAGTGTGATTGTGAATAGTTGTAGAGTGTTTAACAGAGTTTACTTATTTTTATAATTAGACTTCTGATTGAACTTGGACAGCTTTTCAGGCATTCTGAATTATCAAGTAATGTCAGTTTTAAATCTTAGTTTAAAATCACAGCACTGTGTACAGCTGCCTTTATTTTTTTGAAGTTAGCAAATGTCTTATAGATGTTCCAGGAAGTTCTTTTTAAGACTGTATCTGTATTGAGCATTTGGGAAATAGAGAGGGAGAATATTGTGGCAGTCTTAGTCCAAGGATTCTGAAATTTTTTCAGGTTTTTGCAGTTAACATGTATCTGTTACATGCTTGATCTGTAAATAAATGTTCAATTTCATTAGCTGCTAAAACCTAAAGATGCCTGTCTTCAAGACTGTCCTGAGGGTCTTAGCTTATTTTTAAATTCATAATTATGAAGTGAAACCTAAAGTATACACTATAAAATGGAGTAGAAATGATTGAGGCTTCATTTGTTCAGTCCTAATTTTACAAAGACTCTCCTGTCTTGTTACTTTTTTGCTTGCTCTCTATTGGTTTTCCTGTATATTTCCTTAGAAGGTAAGGAACTGATTTTGCAGGATAAGAGTTCTACAAAATGTGTGATTTATGATTCTTCATTAGCAGTATATAATATAACTATCATTTTAATTTTTATTTTAAGATTACATGTAGGTGATTTACTCCTTTGCTGTAAGCATTTCTACTGTACACTTTTCCAGTAACTGAGCCATTCCTAGAATTACTTGATTGTACATACTTTAATCCTGGTATTTTATACAAGGATATATGATGTAATGTTTAAACCAAAGTAAACATGTGTCCAAATATTTATCAAAATTCTTTTATCCTATGGAAATGCTCATCCTATTGCTATTTTATATGGAGTCCTTTTGTTCCATAATGTACCCGAAACTTTTTCCTGGTCCCTACAACTCTGTACTCACTAAATTACATTTCCCCAGTTAAGAAACATGAGGTTGAGATTCCCCAGATGAGAAGCAAACAGATTAGTGAATTGCCTAAAGGGTGTTAGCTGATGAGTAAGCAATGTGTGAATCCTGATCCATGCAGCTCCAAAGATGATGTTTTACTTTCTATGGAAATAGTTCAGAAATACTAAACAAAGTTCACAACATATTCATGTTGCCACATTGTACTGTTTATCTTGGAGCTTAGCATCCTTACTGGAATTCATCTCAGTGAGTTTTTGCTTCTCTGCTTTCATAGTAAAAGCTGAATTTCCAGCCTTTGCGAATAGAGAGTTATCAAAAATCCACATGTGGGGCTGGAGAGATAGCTTAGCAATTACAAGCTCTAGGTACTCTTTGGACCTACAAGAGAGCTCACAGTTATGTAACTTCAGTCTCAGGAGAGCTAAAGCCCTCATCGGCCTATGTAGGTACAACATACATGTGGTATATACAAATACAGGCAATACACCATACACATAAAAATAAAATTTTAATTATTCATGTTATTTGAATACCAATTAGATAAATACTTTTTTTTCCCCTCAAAATAAGAAACAAAATGTCTCAGTTTAGGTTTTCATGACCATGACAACTCTTATAAAGAAAAACATTTAATTGGGGCTGGCTTACAGTTTTTTAGGTTTAGTTTAATATCTTCAAGGGAGCATGGCAGTATGTGGGCAGACATGGTGCTGGAGAAGTCTTTATTTGGATTTGAAGGCAGCCAGGAGGAGACTGAAATTCCCCACTGGGTAGGAGACCTCAAAACCCTCCCCTACAGTGATATGCCTCCTCCCACAAGGCCACATCTCTTAATAGTCCCCCTCTCCATAGGTCAAGCATTTAAATGCATGAGTCTGAGGGGACCAAACTATTCAAACAACTACACAAAACAAAAATAAAAAGATTACCTCAGTCAGTTTACATAATCCCTTTAAAGAGCTTTGTGCATTTCCTCATTTTTTTTATTATAATCTTATGTTTATACTGGGAATCACAGACTGGTTCCTTTGTAATCACTGTAGGCTCTCTAAGTCGACTTTATTTCTAGAGAATGATTATCCAATTTTAGTCTTTTTGTGTGATACTGGGAAAGTAGGTCTGTTCTGTGTGGACCCTAAATCAGGAGCTTGAATGGATTCTAAGAAGGTGCCTGTGATCTCAGGGCATTGTTTGCTCACATTTCCTGACCTTGATTAGGACTAGTTTCTCTTATACAGTATTTCAGACCAAACTTGTGGGAATTTCAAGACTTGCTCATTAGTTTTTTAACTAACTCCATATTTTGAGGTTACTGAAAACTTGTATAGATTTTTGACAGAGTTATCAGAATGAAAATCTGAATTTTACAATTTTTGGGAAACTTTTTAGAGATGTTTCTCTTGTCTACTTTTCTTATAAGCTGCAATAATGTTGGATGTTTTTAGTACTGGTTATTTATTTTTAATGAGATAAACTTACTACTACTAATAGGGGAAAACTTGACAACCAAGTCTGTACTTGAGAAGAGAAGTGAAAGTGTAGTCAGCCACTCATAGGCTAGGACAGGGTGTCCCCTGGGAAGTTGGGCTGGATGGGATCTTCTGGGTTTTAATGAGCTGCACTGGGTTTTTTCTACAGAGGTTTAAGGAGATGAGTGGCTTTTCTTTCTAGGCAAACAGACAACTTACTGCCAAATCCTAGGAGGCCTTTCAAGTGCCAGGGAAAGTGCTGCTCCAGTGAAGCCATGGATGGGTGGAGTTCTTTTCCCTAAATGAACTCAAAGTAGGAGAAAGCAATTTTTATTGTCTGGATAATTTTAGAGGAAAAGGGCTTTGAAAAAATTCTGTGTGTTGCTACTTAGTGTTTTTGAGAATGCCCTGTGGCTAACAATAGTCTCTTATTTTCTAGACTGAGACTGACTCTATCAGAGTAAGATGAGTAGTTTTAGAATGGTGATTTGCATTGCTTAAGTACTTACTGATGGTTTCTTCTCTCATGTTAGAGATAAGTAACTTCCGTGTTGTCAGAATATTCATTTAGAGAAGCCAATCATGGTAACCCGTTTCTGCTTCCTTGTGCAATGTATATTTATTGAGTGTCTCACAGAACTAATGTCATATAGCATACATGCATTTACCAATGTAAAGATGAGAGCAACATCTTTTTATAAAGATAATTAGGAAATTCTGGATTTATTTGAAAATAAATGCAACATTTTAAAACAGAGGAGCTTCTGTTTTATTAATTTTTATGATAGACTAATTTAGTTGTTTTAACTTCAAATGTTCATGGGTTGTTGTAAAGATCAATCATATACAATGTTAATTACCAAAAGGAATAGTGGTAAACATTTAGGAGGAAGCTTTTTCAAATGTGATCAGTTTGTTGAAACGCATGGATATACACATTTGCTAATCCAGTTGTAGGCCCCTTGGGTATGATGAGCCTCTTGAGCAATGAACCTCTCAACTCTGATGATGCCTGCTCCCTTCTCTACTTGAGCTCTGTTTACTTTAGCTCTGGGCTTGTATCTCCACAGTGCTTGCCTTAAACGCAGAGTGGCTTCTTTTCCTTTGTACTCTTCTGACCTTATAAAAACTGCCATCAACTAACTGTACAGCTAAGGGACAAGGAACAGGAGAAGTCTTAGGATATAAGCATCTGAAGCTAAACTGGTGGCTAAGACAAAACCAAGCATGTTCTCAAGTCCTCAGTTGTTTGTGTAAAGTGATTTGTAATTCCAAACAGGTGTGCTTCCACATACCTGGAGACACATATACATATACACACCTGCACACTTGTGTTGTATAAGCATGTTCACATGTGGTATTGGTTTTGGTATTTAATATTGTAGAGCACTGTCCCAGCTGTAGAGATCTAATTATTCTCTAGAACACTGTTACCCAATAAAACTTCTTTGGTAATGAGATTATGGTATATCCTACAAAGTCGTAACCACCAGTCCCATGTAACAGTTTAGTACTGGAAACATGGCTCATGGAAATTGGACCTCAATTAAAAAATCAATTATAATGAACTCAGGCTGAAATAGGTACTTGACTAATGTAATATGAAAAAATGTTATTATGTTTTTAGTATTAGATAAATAATAGCTTCAATAGAACATTCAGCTTTTGATCTTCAAACAAGGTCTTACCTAATTTGTCTACTAAATGTTGGGCCACAGAGAATATACATCACTTGTGATGTTGAAGGAACACTTGTGTCTTCTGAATGGAATAGAAGAAGGAAGAGCTCAACCATAAGTTTGGTGATCTTCAATTGAACTCATCTCAACTGTAGGTGTTCCTGGAGAAAGCAGATGCTGTTGTTACTCCAGTCTCTGTATACCTATGAGTATGTGCATCTTTAATTTCTAAGAATGGACAGGATCCGAACTTGCTTAGGGTAGGTTTTGGATTATTACTACTGCCAAAATATTTACGTTTCACAGTAATTCCAATTACTAAAGTTTATTTCTGTAACAGAGGAAGTTTATGGAGTTGTATATTCTAAACTTAGAAGGGCAACATGAAAGGACTGAAGGAGCTGTGGGGGTTTGCAGCCCCATAGGAAGAACAACAGTATCAACCAACCAGAACCTCCAGAGCTCCCAGAGACTAAACCATCAACCAAAGAGTTCACAGGGAGGGACCCATGGCTCCAGACGCACATGTAGCATAGGATGACATTTTCTGGCATCAATATGAGGAGAAGCCCTTGGTCCTATGCAGGTTCATTTTCCCAGTGTACGGGAATGCCAGGGTGGTGAGGTGGGAGTGGTTGAGTGGGAGAGGAAGCATCTTCATAGAAACAGGGAAAGGGGATGGGAGGGGGGGGAACCAGGGAAGGAGATAACATCTGAAATGTAAATACATAAACTATTAAAAAGAATTACTAAACAACAAATGAAGGGCAACATGAGTTACTTATGGAAAGTTATCTCTTTCAAGAAGTATTACCAGTATGAGTAATAATTCTGTCCCTTGCTGCTTTGTAGAAGTTTCCCTGCTGCTCTGAGCCCTGGTCATTTTCTCTGTCAGATTGGAATTCCTGACTCAGCGTTTTCTCTTTGAATACTCACTTAGTTACCCTGTGGTTTTGATAATGAAGTAAATGGCTCGAGATATTAAAGTGGTACGTCTGATTTGACGACTTGTATAATCTCAGCAATTTCAGAACTGCTGGTCTATAATCTGCCATGTCTGTGGTTAGCTATAGTCCTGCTTGCCAAGTAAGTGGTTTAAGTTACTGGTTTTACACTTAGCTTTAAATTCAGGGGTAGGAAATTCTAGTGGCACAGAAATTTACTTTGATAAATTGCATAAGAGTTAAAATTTTGAGATTAGATTGTTCTGCTTTTTAAAATGTCTCTTCTGTTCTTAGACTTGATTTTGTGTGAATGTGCAAGTCTGTGTGTGTGTGGGGGGGATTTGTGCATCTATGCACATGTTTAAACTCATGCATATTACTTTTCTATTCTATAAATGTGTGCATTTATTTAAGTTCCAACATGAATTTACTTGCGTATTGTATGCTAATAAACAGTTGTTCCAAGTGAAGAAATGGCTTTATTTATTTTTCTGCTAAGAGTGGAACAACTGTTAGTATTTCATATTTACTGCTTCAGGAAAGTCATACAGATTACGTAGATTTTATTTGCATTCTTTGCCATAAAACAAAAACTCTAAGGGAATAGTATAAATTGAACCAATGAAACCTCTACTAAAACCTGTCTTTTTCCTAATGAGGGTTTGTTGCCTTACTCTTTGGATATTTAAGCTACTGTAAAAACACATCTTTTTATTACAAAATATTTTGAAATGATTATAATATCCCCTTTATAGAAAATAATTGGAAAATAGAAATGTCTCAAAAGGAAAGGAATTTTAGTTGCATTGTAATCCTAAGCTATATTATTAGGGTTTTTTATGTTTATTCTTTCTGGAACACTAAAAATTCAACTCAAGTTGAAAAGCCAGATATTTCTGTTGTAGTCAGAGTATTCTGTAAGGCTTCCCAGCATCATTGTGAGGCTCTACTTGTGTGTACCCCAGATACTACTCAGTCAGTGCACTAGCCGGTAAGATTGCCTGCACAAGTGGGCATCTGTGTGGTACATCAAACAGGCTTCAGAGTGCCGTGTGGTTCAGTTGTATGGGTTGGGGAATGTGGATGTCTTGAGGCTTAAACCAAGACTGCACTGTACATGATCCCCACTGTAGGTCACAGGTTGTGTTTTTCTGAAGACCATTTTGCTTAGTTGTTACTTAATGCTCTGATGTGAGTGAGAGGAAGAAGCCTTCATGCTACCACAGTACTTAATGGGACTATAAATCGTTACTTGGATTGGACAGGGTGAGACTGGATTTGACAACTATTGGAACTGGTTGTCACTGTTAGTTGCACGTTGGATGAGGTGATAAGCTAGTCACCTTTTCTGTGAACAGTTGCTACGTTTAGACATATTGAAATGAAGCCTGTCATATAAGGCTCTTGTTCTCGGTACCTCCTTGGGAGTAAGGGTTTCTGACGCTAGATGTGTTAGAACTGACATAGTGATTCTTTTAAGTTGCATTTTGGGAAGGCACTATCCCATTGCATAACTTTTTAATACAAAAGTAGGGGTTTTTATGTCAGCTTTCCATATTGCAGGGTTATTAACCCCCCAAAAGTTTTATGACTAAAGACTTTTTTATTTTCTTTTTGATTTATTGAACTTGATTTGTTTTATTTGAATTTTCATGCAGTTTACTTAATTTGTTAATATTTTCTACCTTTACAAGTATTTGGCAACCAGCAACTTCTGAGGTCATAGGCCGGGTTTTTCAAAGCAGTGACTCAAGAAATTGATTCCAAATTCTGCAAATTGCTATCAGTATCTTACTACATGTTACACTCTGCTTTAAAGTGCCACATACATCCTAAGTTTATTTGCTGCTTGCCTGAACAAACCTACAATCAGCGTACACACATGCACGCACACACACACACACTCACACACACACATATGCTGTACTGGGCTCTATATTAGTATGGTATAACTTTTACCATTTTGGGATATCAGGATTATTTTTTATACGTTTAGTGGTATGTTTTATTATGGCTCAAGGAGACAGGTAGTGGACTACCCTTCTGAATAGATGTCAGAGTTTTTTCAGGTATAAATACATGTACTGAATTTGGGTTGATGGAATTTTACTGTTTCTTGAAGAAGGATTGATAACTTCTTAGGCCTGTTTTGAGTAGGTGGAGAATGTAAGTGAATCAGTATACTAGGTGGACATGAGTGGGGAAGTTTAGAATTTCATGTGCGTGGTGTGTGTGTGTATGGTGTGGACTACATGTAATGAAATCCTTATTTAAAAATTACTGTACAGGCATTATAAAGAGTGGGAATAAAATGACCAATAAGATATTCCTCTTTTTCAGAATTTACAATATGTACTGGAGACTCAGATGAATAAGATTATTTGTGTTATGAGTCAGGGCTACAGCATCATCATATAAACAGCTGAGTGCTCGTGAGTGAGCCCTATGTATTGCTACAAGTTTGGATTAATGGAAAGGTGGCAGGCATTTGAAGTGGGATATTGAAGGCCGATCATAAATTTTCTATCTAGTATTGGTGTATAGTTTTGGCAAATAAAACAGGTTTCTCCTTTCCATATCTTCTTCACATATAATGATGTCTCAGCTTTTTCATACTTGCTAGTTCTTTCTGTTTCTTTGCTACATATATGCAACAACCACATAAATGAAAACAAGTCCTTTGTTTTAGACTTTAAACTTTTTACATATATGAGTGTTTTGCTTGTATGTACATTTATGTACAGCATGCCTGGTACCCACAAAAAGCCAGAAGAGTCTATAGATTCCCTGGAACTGGACTAGATACTTGCGAGCTGCCATGTGGGTGCTGGGAATGGAACCTGCCTATACAAGAGGCTGAAACCTCTCTAACCGCTGAGCCACCTCTTCAGCATCCTTATCCTCAGTTTTACAACTTCATTCTTCAATTTACAATATGCAGCATACAAATATAAAAGTCTTTATCTTTTCTGATTTTGACAAAGAAAATTTAGAAGTCTTTGTACTATATGAGTAGTTTAGTAGAGGATGAAAATATACTAAGGATCATGTCACACACACACACACACACACACACACACACACGCACATGCACACGCACAATGGATCACTGTCTGCCAGGAAGGAACAGTGTCTCCCAGGCAGACAGAGAGGTAGATGGGAATTTGTAGATTTGTGGGTTTCAAAGCTGTGCTTAATATTTTTACCTCAGGCAACAGACGAGAGTTAACCATTGTTTTGTATCATACTTGCTTGATATTGGACAGGAACTATGGGCCTTTCTGTTATGATTTACTTTTGTTTATTTGTAAGTGTTTATTTCCGTTTCTGTATGTGCAGTGCATGGGTGCCTGGTGCCTGTGGAAGCCAGAAGAGTGTGATCCACTAATGTAAGCTTCCATGTGGGTTGCTGAGATCCAAACCAAGGTCCTTTGCAAGAGCAGTGATTGTTCTTAACCCTTAAACCATTTCTCCAGACCCAACATTAGGGATTTTTGTAAATGATGTTAAATGAATGCATACTTTAACCAGATATTTTACACATTACAAATTATTTAAAGTAATAAGCCAAAAATTGAAATTATTCTAAAGTATATAGAATTTATTTACTTGTATGTGTAAGTGAAGTAATACTAACTAGTCCTCCATTCTGTTTTTCTCTTCCACAGTGTGTCGAGATTTTGCTGTCCTGGAGGACCACACCTTGGCTCACAGCCTACAGGAACAGGAGAGTAAGTACCAGCTCTAATTCACCAGCCTGCAGCTTTCTCTTTAGTGGCAGCTTGCCTGGTTTCTTCTTGTGAGGTACGGAGAAAGTCACTAAGTATACCTTATGTCTTCCCTGAAGATAGGTCTAGGCAAATGGCAAGAGTGCATAATGAATTCTACATGTTTTGAAGTGAGAGTCAGGGATAAAAATCCTCACTGTCTGGGAAAAGCACAGACTTTCCCCTCTCTTCCTTGGGAGAGTGGCAGTGGTTGTAAGTATATCTGTAGTATGTCAAGAGGCTTTCCTGTGAAATAGAGACAGGCATTTTTCACAGGCGATAGTAGTGTCTTCATTAAGTAACATTGTGGAACCATTTGTTGTTTAAGAAGGGGTCTCATGTAGCCCAGGATGATCTGAAACCCCCTGTATAGTCTAGGATGATTTTGGTACTCTGATCCTTCTGCCTCTGTGTTCCAAGGGCTGTGATTACAGACATGTAACACCACTCTTAGTTAATGCTGTTGCCAAGGATGGAGCCCAGGGCTTCCTGCATATTAGACATGCACTCTGCCAAGTAATGCTGGTACAATTCCCAACCCCATAGTGTGGATTTTTCTGTGTACTTACTTAGTGTTTTAGTGGAAAGTAAAACACAATTAGATACCAATCTGTGGGTACATGGAGTGGCAACAGAAATTAGTAGAAAGAACAGTGACCCACACAGAGCATCTATATAGACACCATGACACTGCTGCTTTTATGTCACGTGACCAAAGCAAGTGACTTACTCCTTTTTGTATTCTTCATAGTCAGTGAAATAATTGCTGTAGTGCTTTTACCTAGTGTTAAAAATATAAAATGGAGTGGTGGAAACACAGATCTTTGTTATGTGTGAGTTCTCTCTTAAATTAACTGTGAGGTTCTTAATAGCCAGTCCGCACATGGTAACTCCCTTTTAATGGCTCTGTGCAGTTGAGCATCACTTGGCATCCAACATTCAGAGGAGCCGTCTGGTCCAGCATGATCTGCAGGTTGCTAAGCAGCTCCAAGAGGAAGACCTCAAAGCCCAAGCTCAGCTCCAGAAGCGCTACAAAGCCCTGTGAGATCTGGGGAATGGTGTGGACATGAGGCATGCCTATGGAACCTGCAGCTAGGGTGGGGAGGGGCCCTCCCATCTCTGTTTCTTCTGTCTGGGATTTCAAACTGTGTGGTGGCTGTCCTGTAATTTTCCTTTAAAAATGTCTTTGTTTTTGAAATAAGTATTGGGAAATGTTAATCATGTTAGGCAGGCTTTTAGCTCTGTGACTTTGAACTGATTGGTTTGTCTCTTTCAATTTAGTCTTTGTACCCATATCATGAAGAAAATAATCTCTTGTCTTCTGACTGTAAGTTTGTTTGGGGGAAGGCACTGGAATAACAGACACCAATTTTTTATGTGCTATAATGAGTTTCTTTAGTTTTCCTTAGCTATGTTTGCTGCTCCGTCTTTCTTTGATTTCCTTGCTTTTCAAGAAGCACAATGTTCTAGAAAGCACTGGCTTGTAGAGCGATAGGTTCTAAGTGCTAAACTTGAGAAATACAGCATTTCATTGTAGGACCCATGAAATCAGGGGCTCCTAGGATGCGAAATGGTAGCTTTTAGCCTTTGCTGTCTGGCAGTCTGGATAACTGCTACAGCAGGAATTTTAATTAATGGTACGTGTCACTCCGATTAGAACCCTTAACTACTATTGAGCCAGGCTGACAGTGTTGAGAACTGCTTGCTCAGGCGTTCCTTCTTGCTCATGGTTCTGTGAGCTGACAACTCAGAGTTCACCTTACTTGGAAGCTTTGAAGTCATTAAGCTCAGCCTAAGCTTCACTTTCACATCTTGTCATTTGTGGCCTTTGCAATTTTGATCTGCTTTCCACATTGTGCTTCTGCTTTCTTTCTGCTCATTAATACCTTGTTATCGTTTGTTTCTTTGTTTTAATGGGTAAGATCCTAACTTATTTTACATATAACATGAAGTCATTAAGCCTAAGCCATGATACATAACTTACTCAGTGGCATGACAAGCTCATGCCTGACCAGAATCAGGCCTATAGACACTTTATTTAGGGATTGTTTGGAGTCTACCATGTCTTAACGCAAAATCTGATGTGAGCTCCTATATACTCTGGTTTGATTTTTACTACCTTATAATGTGTATACTATATGTATGGTGTGCAGTACACTGTGTACACAGTATATACACATAGTAGACACTACTTGTATAGACACACATGTACTTTTAGATACATCTTGCACTTCTGATACAAATAAATGATTTTATCTCTTGGGCTTTGTTGAAATAGAATATTTGGGTTTCAATTGCTCCAGAGAAGTTAGGGTTGTCCTGATAGTACTTTATAATGTAACATGCTGATTCTGAACATGGAGTATACAAACATGTCTGAGACTCAAAAAATATTTGAAGTTCAGTTGTTGGAGGGAAATATATTTTATTTATCAGGTGAACAGCAAATCATAATTTGTTTTTTTTTTCCCAGCTTGTTTCAAAGTAGCAATTGCTAAGCACACTTCAGTGCATCTTTCCTAAATGATTACTTTGTCAAAGCGATAACTCCCCAGACTTACCACATCCTAGAATTTTAAATCTCTCATTTTTCTTAAAGTCTGAAAGTTTATAGTAATTTCTGAGAAAATCAGACTTCTCTGTTTTAATGGTGCTAGGAGAGGTGGCTCACTGAAAACAGCATTTGCTGCCCTTGGAGGGGGCCAGGTTTGGTTCCCATTACCACCCATCACAACCATCTACAGCTCCAGTTCTAGGGGCCTGATGCCATCTTCTGGCCTCCTTGGGTACATGACATATGTGGTGCCTATACATACATGTAGACGTAACACATACACATAAGATAAACAAATACATCTTAAAGGTGCTATTTAAAGATTCCTTGTTTCTTACAAAATGATTGTCCCAGTTCCTTCCATCAGAATGTAGGATACACTTTGTGTTTCTTTGTTTCCTCCTTGTTGAGCATCATTTTGGGCCCATAGGAGGTACTGCTTGATTTTCTGTTTTTTTGCATTAATACCAAAATTGAACAAATAAGCAAAAACTAAAACCAAAAGAGCTGTGGTAAGAATGTTTCTAATGTCCACAGCACTGAGAAAACTGGCATTTTCCAAAGAAGCCTCAACTTGGAACCACAGCTAAGGAATGCAAGCTCTTTTTGTCCTTTAAAATTTTTAACACATCTTTTAGTTACTAAATTTAAAAATAATAAAGATTATGTTTTGTTTATATAACACTTTAAAAGCCATACAACCACTTATAATCACAAAATCATTGATTTTTTTCATGAACTTGCTCACATTGTTTTTCTGTGTGCTCAGTGTTTTGATACTGGTGGGTATTGATCTCCAAGGCTGTGCAGCTTCTGCAGAATTCTGGAAGAGCTTGCGCCTTCTTGTAGAGTGATCCCAGTTGATGTAGCGTTGATTAAACTGTCTGAAGGAGATGCCAGCTTTCCCACAGAGTCACGTTGTGTTCCAGTTTTCTCCTCTGTTCAGTTGGGCGTTGATCTTTTTTTTTTTGGCAGTGCCATGCAGATTGAGTTAAAGTATGTTAACAGCTAATAGTGAGTATTCAGTAAACTGTTGTGTTTAGGAAAAGTGCTCCCTTCTGTTCTTTGGTTATATCACCTTTACCTTTGTTTTATAGTGAACAACATGATTGTGAAATTGCTCAGGAAATCCAGGAGAAGCTCACAATTGAGGCTGAGAGACGACGTATTCAGGAGAAGAAGGATGAGGTATGACTTTGTTAAAGTTCCAAGTCCATGGAAGAGGCTTATCTCAGTGCATACTTTATGTGTCCTGTAGACAACTGTTTATTGCCTCTTGATGGCTTGTATCCTGGGGAAGTGTTGACATGAAATGTAAGTTAGTTCTCTAGCAGTACGTAAGTTATCCCTGCTGTGATAGCCTCACAGCGTAGGAAAGCATTCTCAGAAGCAGACAGTCTCAGATCAGATATGGCCAGCTTCTCTGGGAATCTATGCCCTAGCTGTCAGTGTCCACTTCTGTCTCATTGTCATATGGAAGAAACTCATGATTGGTTCAAGGACCATGTCTTGGTCTGTGTGTCCTTAAATAGTAAATAGTTATATCTGTAAAGGACTCATGGGGACACATTCTGAGACTCTGAGAATTGAATTGCTGAGAACATTCTTCAGCTCACTAAAGGTCTCTGCATCTGGGTTCAGCTTTTGAGAGCCATCCTAGAGTAGAACTCAGACTAGAGCGAGGAGTGAGTTCTCACTGTCCTTATGTGCTGGCCTAATACATTTGATTCTTCTGGCTTTTTGATGGCTTGTTCTTGAAGCTGACATGGGTACAGTTGACAGTGGTGCTTGGATTGTGAGACGATGAATCTGCACATTTGCAGTTGTGTATATGCAATACTCTACACCGAGAATTTTATTTCTCTGCCCACTTTCAAAATTGTTGTGTGTAGTTTTAAAAGCTACTGACCTTTGCTCTGAGATTGGCCTGCCACCAGCTCCTCTGGCTTCTCTTTTGTTCTACCTGCCTTTTCTCAGACAGGGATACCGGCTCCCACTCAGGCGCCTTGGATCTATGGATAAAAGACACACATGCAGTTTGTTACTTTACAACTTGCCTTCTAGGTGGAGTTGTTGGCATTACTATCTCCTGCCCGGGAAAGCGTGAGATAGTAATCGTCTCCTCTCTCCACTTGCCCTAAACTTCTGTGGCTGGTTCCACCTAGTCCCTGCCAAGTGTCCTTGGCCACCCTCCTGTAGCATCTGCTACAGGCACCAGCTCTCCTGGAGACCTCACATGGTTGCAGTGTTCTTATTCCTCCAAAGCATGGCAGAAAAGAACCCCTTTCCTTCTTCTGCCTTTTCCTTCTGGAACCTGAAAGTCACACCTGCACCTTCCACCTAGCAGTTGGCCTCTGGCCTTCTTTGATGACAAATCAAGAACCAACTTGGAAACAAGACCTTAGCATCAGAAGTACCCCTTTCAGGAAATAGGCTTTGGTCCTCATTGTATGGCTTTTTAACAATGAAGAAAGTGATTGGTCAATCCAGGGACACATTTCATAGCTACAGTGGGTGACACTAAATCATGTAAAGTGTGACTGTTCTACACTAATTGGCATGTGTTACTTTTAGATAAATCAGGGTTATTAGTAAATTAGTTTATATTACACAGAACCACCTTTGCTCCTTAAGTGTTATTTAATTACCAATATGTGTGAGATATCTGAGTGTATTTAGCTGTTTGTTAAAGAAATAAATCATGATTGTCTGACAATTATGACAAGGATTAAGGTAGACTTCTGACAAGAGACCTTTTCTTACTGCAGCAGGTCTTGCTTCTCTATAGTAAAAGCTCTCCTTTGGGATGAAACCAGGCTGAAAGAAATAATTGTACTTCATAGTCAGGAAGCTTCTGTTTGTAATTTGACAGGTGCATTTACATTTGTAAGTGCTGCTTATCTTCTCTGATCCTGCCTCAGTTCAGGAAAACTCAAGATAGGAGGAGAAACCAAACACTTGAGTTTTAGGTCTCCGAACAATAAACACAATCATTTGACAATGATGTAAACCGCCTACCTAGATAAAACAAATTGACCCATAGGAACCCTTAGAAATAATCATATCTACCTATGGCCAATTAAGACCACCAGGGTCTAGAACCTCCTTCTTAGGGGCTCTATCTTGAATCTTCCTCCCTTCCTCCTCTCTCCTGCCTTGCAAAAACTTCGTCCCCGCCCCACTCTCTACTGTCAACTTACAGTAAAGAAGGTGTAATTAAAGTAAGAGTTAAATAATGACTTCTTCCAAGTTACAGTAAGATACTGGAGAAACTGTGCTATGTAGTTCGGTTCTGACATGTACTACAGAACAGTATCTAAGTGTGCGATTTACAGTTGCGATGATCGGGCCTAAACTTTAGGTTTTTAGATTTAGCTGTCTGATTTTCACCTTCTTAGTTAAATGTGTTAGGTATATCAGTTCCTGTATCTCTGCAGCTAGGAGGCTGTGGTTGGGATTCAGTGAGAGAGGATCTAAAAGAACTTCAGTGCTTATGACATTTATAAGTGCTTTCCTGTTTGTTTTAGATGGCTGGTTTTTCTACTTTTCTAGAGTATATATGCAAAATTAGAGGAAAATTAAATAACTTAAGTTTGTTCCAATATGATGTGATTTAAAGGTTTTTATTTTTTATTTTCTGCTTGCTTACCCTTCACTATGTGTTAACCCATGTGGCCTCTTTCCTTAATAGAGTCAGAAGTAAACTGAGAAACACAGTTGGGGATTTTAGCAGCTAAGCCATTACAATTGGCCCATAGAAACTTTCTTCAATTTTTTATCTGCTTAAACACATGCCTTAGTTATATCAGGATGGTTGCTGTGCAAGATGTTCTTTCCTTCTTCATGAGAAAGGTGCGACTTTCAGTGACTGCTATGGTATTAGTAGTCACTGAATGAAGTTACTTTATGGCAGCTAAAGGATGGATCTGTGTTCTTTAGAAGCAGAGCAACAGTTCCATGTCTCTGATAGAACTGTTTTTGCCTGATTTTGGCAAAGCATTCCTGCTTACTAATGAGCTATCTGCTCTTTTTCCCTTTCCTCTCCTTGTTCTTCCTGTAGAGTCAGCTTAGGTCATTTCTCTGTAAGTGTAGCTGTGGAAATCTACTCTGGATTTTCTTTGGAGACTCTGTGTCAGCTCTCCTGAGTAGTTTATCCCCACCTCCACCTTCACCCACCACCCCAAAATAAAGATCAAAGCCTTTCTTCTTGGTTCAGAGATGCTTTTCTAAACAGTGTTGTTTGTGAAACAGAAGTGTACAGTGTTGCGTAGGTGAATGAACATTTTCAACTATTACAGTATTTATTATAGTTCCTATTGGGTGTGTTAACAGAGAGCTTGTGTGAGGAATGCAGGGCTGTTGTGCAGACAGATGTAGAAAGGACAGGAGGCTGTCTGATTAGCATTACTCTAGTCCCCATTTTCCCTCCCTCCATCCTTTTCTTCCTTCTACATGTACCCTCCCCTTCCTCCTCCTCTTCTCCATACTCTTCCTCACCCCTGTTATTTCTTTTCTGTTTAACAACAAGCAAACCTCTTATCTAGTGTCTTAATTATACTAGTTAACATTTTCTCTAGTTGCTCATTGGAGAGGCCTGGAGCTTTTTGTTGTACAGTATTAGTAGGGTGTTAGATTAAAATGTCTGGGTTGATTCCATTTTGGTGCGTATCTCTTTGGTCATAATATAGGCATTTATTACTGTTTTTAAAGTAAATCAAAAGAATGTATATATCTAGTTGACTTAAACTAATATAAGTTGACTTATAACTCTGTGTATGTGCATGACATGTATGTTTGTATGTTTATCTTTCTCTATGTCTCCCCCCCCCCGTGTGTTTGTATGTGTGTGTACAAAGGCATATTGTGTGTTGTATATTTAAAATGTTGTTCGTGTGATATACAGCTATTTTAGGAATGTTTTCTTTTTCTTATGTAAACATTAGTGTGGCTAACTCTGTCATGCAGGGTTACGATTTTGGTCCAGTAGTCTGAACCATCTGGACCATGAACTGCTAAGAGATAAACTTAGTAACTGATTGAAAATAAATGAATCCAGTATGCATTGCGTTTACTTAAAGACTCTCAGGGTGTTATGATTCCACAAAATTATATTTCTTTAGGTTTATTATCTTGAGACTAGCTCAAATAGCAATAGATTGTGTTAGTACAACTTATGCTGTGTATTGATCTGTAAAACGTGTGTATATATGCATCAGTGAGGCAGAGGGAGCAAGTTCCTCTCCCACTGAGGCTAGACAAGGCATCCCAGCTAGAAGAACATATCCTATGTACAGGCCACAGCTTTTGGGACAGCCCCTGCTTCACTCAGAATGAGATCCACATGAAGTCCAAGGTACACATCTGCTACAGACGTGCTTAGGAGGCCATTTCTAGCACATTTATGCTCTTTGGTTGGTGGTTCAGTCTCTGAGAGCCCCAAGGGTTTAGATTAGTTGACTCTGTTGGTCTTCCTGTGGAGTTCCTATCCCCTTTGGGACCCATAATCCTTCCTCCTATCCTTCTATAGGAGTCCCCCAGCTCCATCCTCTGTTTGGCTGTGGGTGTCTGTACCTGTCTGAGACACCTGCTAGGTGGAGCCTCTCAGAGGATATCAATGCTAAACTCCTGTCTGCATGCATAACATAGTATCTATCATTAAGTGTGCCAGGGATTGGCACATGCCCATGGGATGGGTCTCAAGTTGGGCTGCTTATTGGTTGGCCATTCCCTCAGTGTCTACTCCATACCCTGTCTGAGCCTGCATTTCTTTTAGACAGGATAATTTTGGGTTGAAACTTTTGTGGGTGAGTTGGTGTCTCTATTGCTTTACTGGGGTCCCTTCCTGGCTACAGGAAGTGGCCTGTTCAGGTTCCATATTCCCAACGTAGTGAGTCACAGCTAAGGTCATCCCATTGGTTCTTGAGCACTTTTCTTATCCCAGGTCTCTCTCTTGTCCTACAGATGCCTCCACCTCTTCACCCAGTCAATTACAGATTTTCACTCATTTTCATGGCCATCTAGCCTTCTCTCCTGTCTTTCATCACATCTGATCTTGAATTTCCCATTCCCTTCCCATTTCCTCTCCCATTTCTCCTACCTCCCAGTTCCCTTCCTCCCTCTGCCTCTAATGCCTAGTTTATTCTCCCTTCTAAACGAGAGTCTCACTTGAGCCTTCCTTGTGTGGAGTGCAGGAGGGAACCTCTATTTTATGGCTAATATCCATCTATAAGTGAGTACATACTATGCATGTCCTTTTTTTGGACTAGTTTTCTTCACTCAGAATGATATTCTCAAGTTCCATTCATTTGCCTGCAAAATTCATGATGTCTTGGTTTTTAATAGTTCAGTAGTATCATATTGCATATATGTACCACATTTTCTTTATCCATTCTTCAGGTAAGGAACATATAGGTTGTTTCCAGTTCTGGCTAGTATGAATAAAGCTGCTATGAACATGGTTGACCAAGTGTCTTTGTGGGATGTTGGAACATCTTTTGGGTATATGCCCAGGAGTGGTATAGCTGGGTCTGTACGCAGAACTATTTCCAGTTTCCTGAGAAACTGCCAAATTGATTTGCAAGGTGGTTGTACAAGTGTGTATTCACTCAGCAGTAAAGGACTATTCTCCTTGCTCCACATCCTCACCAGCATGTGCTCTCTTGAGTTTTTGTTTTTATCTATTCTGATAGGAACCTCAGAGATGTTTTGATTTGCATTTCCCTGATAAGTAAGAACTTTGAACATATTTTAGGTGCTCATTATCCATTCATGATCCCTCTGTTGAGAATTCTGTTTAGTCTGTACTCTGTTTTTTAAATTGATTTGTTTGGGTCATTGGTGTCTAACTTCTTGAGTTCTTTATAAGTTTTGGATAATATTCTTCCATTAGATGCAGGGTTCTTGGAGATCCTTTCTCAAACTCTAGGCTGCTTATTTGTCCTATGGATAGTGTCTTTTGCCTTAAAGAAGCTTTGCAGCTTCCTGAGGTTCCATTTATTGATTGTTGGTCTTCGAACCTAAGCCACTGGTACATTTTAATTAGGGAAAAATAAAGCCCACCTTGCTTTTCTACAATATACTTTTGCTTCTGCTAAGCCTCTGAATAACATTTGATGAATGTGTGGAAGTCTGAGGAGACTTAGCAGAGGAGAGCAGGCAGGGGAGTCTAGTTTCACTGTGTCAACCTCGTGCACTCTCTGATGATGCTGTTTTCTCCTCCCTTTTATTTTTGTAGGACATAGCCCGTCTTTTGCAAGAGAAGGAACTCCAAGAAGAGAAAAAGAGGAAGAAGCACAGTCCAGAGTTTTCTGGGGGCAGTGCCTTTGGAGATGACTACTCTTATGAGGATGGAGGTAACAGCCAGTGTCTGCAGTGTGGCCTACACTGCCCTTAGCCTCAGCTACAGAGCTCCCTTTTCATTTCGGTCCTATCCTCAGCCCTGAGCGACTTTACATTGTGGCAATGTTCTATCTGATTTAAACATTTTTATTTTATCATAGTGGACGACTGTATTTCAGTTATGACAGTTGTCTTTTGACTTAAAACGTGAACATGGCTTTGTAACATTTATGCACTCCTTTGTGATAAAGCCATTGTAGGGTAGTACTACTTCCTAAGTGCAAAACTTGTGGTAGAGAAAATGGTGGGTGTGGCTCTGGACATATTATTTTACTCAAAGAAGTCTCAGCAGTGCTGTTTGAGTACAGAAGGTACTTCATGCATCAGTCACTGGGTAAAAGCTTTCTTCGCCCTTCTTTCCTGTGATGGTCTGCAGTACGCGCTGGAAAATTCACTGTTTACTCTTCATCTTAATTCCTCTGCTGCTTGATTATTGTCACATAGAAAAATCTGTGATGGAAGGACTCCTTTTGGAGTCCCATGTTCTAGTGCCTGCTTTTTCAATGTGGTGGTGGTGACACTGTGGTGACACTGTGGGAGTGCTGATTTTCTTCAAAGTGTGTTGGGAACAGAACATTTGCAAACATAAAACTTAGTTCAGCTCTTTCAGAGGTATGTCAAATGAAGGAAACTTCTAGCTTCATGTTTTACTGATTTTTGAGGTTCAATTTGGAGATTATACTTGCAGAAATGCCAGTGAACAAAACTAAAGACATCCTAGAGAGTAAAAATTTCAGATCAATGAACCTAGAGGGTTTAGAAAACCAGTTATCAGCTTCTTTAAAACAATTCCATCATATAAAAGTGTACCTTTGCTTTTAATAAACTGACGGTGTGTGTGTGTGTGTGTGTGTGTGTGTGTGTATGTGTGTGTGTGTGTGTGTGTGTGTGTGTGACAAGATTATTGTAGTTTGAGAATAATATTGTTCAGCTCCTTCCCCATCTCATTTTTTTTCCTAATGAAGAGGGCGTCAGAACCCCTGAAGCTGGAGTTATACATGTTTGTGTGGCACTCTGTGGATGCTGGGAATCAAACCTGGGTCCTCTGGAGGAATCTTCTCTCTTTACCACTTGAGTCATCTTTTCAGCCCCTCTATTTTAAAAGTCTGAAAAACATTAGGGTAGCAGAGTAGTGAAGTAAAATGTCCATTTTAGGGACTTGTATTAAAACCTAATACTAACTTGAGCTGGTCTCAAACCTGTGTATTTGGATTCCAGTACTGGTATCTTGATGAGGCTCTATATTAGGAGACTATTTAAACATTTGTGTTTTTTGGATTGAGGGGGTTGTTTTGTTCTTTGTTTTTGTTATTAGTTTTGTCTTTCTTTTCAGGATCCCTAAAATTATAGTTACCTCTGTAAAATTGTAGACAGAGAGTAAATGCTGCTTCAACCTATTGAGGGTATTAGGAATGGGAACTGTTGTCTACTCTGAGTTTGTGTAGACACTGGTACTTCCTTGGGCTACACTATAGTGTCTGCTTCCTACTGTGTAGTTCTCATTTACCTGCCTGTGAGTTAGACCAGGTTGGATTCCACACGGAGTTCATCTAGTATTACGAAGTAGTCTATATATGCTCTGTAAGGATTCATTCCCAACACACTTGATGAGTCCATCATTCTGAGATTCAGCCTTTATGTCTTCTTAAATTTGACTTTGACCTTAATTATGTGATAATCATAGTGCATCACTATGCTTTTCCTTTCAGCTTTGCTATACATAAGCTTTAGTTAATCTTAAAAATGATCAGCTGCTGATTATAAATTTGAAATGATCCAAGATATTTGTTACTTGCTTATGGAAAAATAACACAAATTATTAAGTTTTAAATCCACTTTCTTCTTCGCAGTCACTTGCCTTGCATAATGTTCATATGTGTTATTGTTTTTTATCCACCGTAACCTGCGAAGACTAGCATTTCTTAGGAAAATTTGTAGTTTGACTTCTGGAATTTTTTTCTTATTTGAATAACGCGTAATTATAAAAATATATTCCTTACATAGATTTTGGAAAGATCAAATAATGTGATTTTTGATGAATGACTTGTAATTTTTAAAGTTTATTTAAAGTTTTATATACATACACTTATAAATACATATACACATACATAGATGCATATGGATATGTATTTTTTAAACAAAAACTTTCTTTGAATGAGAAACAGAGACACACAGTTAAAATGTACATATGTTTTTATATGTGTGTATGTGACATACATACTACACAGATTGCCAGTTAATTATATTTGGCAGATAACTTGGTCTCAAGAACATCCACGTCCCTCTGTAAATCCAGAAAGGGTTGGAAAGGAGTCGGGTAGAATCCTCAACTGTGGTCTCCCGACTCTAGATTCAAAGATGCATGTTAGGTAAACAACTGAAAATACAACTATAAATTACCTCTAAAGGAGTAATTAAAAATAAATCATAGTCTCATAAATTCATGTTCAAACAAAAGTCTCTGGGTTTAACGACGGACTCCACTGACTCCATAAAGAAGCGTGCACAGACGCTGTGAACCACAGCACTGTTCATGGCAGGAGGGTATCACTCAGTAGCTGGTCAGTGCTGTGGTAATTCCTTATCTTTGTTAAGGCAGAGTTAGTGAGAATTAAAAGAACAGATGTTTTTATTGTAGAAACTGATACATTTCATTTTTTATGTCAAGTACAAGTTTTACTATGAACTCTGGAGAAAATCTGTACTTAGATATCTGATGAAGGGAACAAATTTTAATCTAGACCCACCTTTGAAGGAAAATTTCTTTTCTTTTAGGAAGTATAAAGGGAGGATGAGATTCTGAGTGGAAGTTATTTTATACATGTTGAATTTAGTGCATACTTTCCTTCTTTACATAGACAGTATTTTTACATCCTTTTGTTTATATTAGAGTCAAACAACCCTTCCCAACAAAAAACTCTTTTAAGTCTGCCTAGTCAAGGAAGTTGTTTCCAAGTTCAGCAAATGATTGAATATAGAAGGAACAGCTTAGTTATCTGAGCATCTTTCCATGGGGTAAGAATTTGTTTTTAACTATTTCTGAACTGTAGTTAAATGTTTTAGAAATGCTAAAATTCCTATGGCCTTGCAAAGTGCTTATTAATTTGTTTTCTTGTTTTTATAATATACTTGGGCCGGATAAGATTCTATAAAAGTACCTCTGTATATGGTAGGCTGTTTTTGTTTTTTAAACTAGGGACTTATATTTATAGCTTATACTTTAGATATAGAAGACAGTATGGCTGTTTTTGAAATATATTTGGAAGACGACCGACCCCTGCTCACGTATGCCATATGGCATTTCTCTTTTATTATTTTTTTTCCTTGCTAAGATTCAGAATTAGCTCAGTATAACAAGTCATTTATGTCTTAACAATTTCCTTCACTTTTTCTCTTTCTTCATGAACTGCCATGCAGGCTGCTCCAAAAGTGTGGGGCATGCTTGTTCTGGACACATGAGGGGGGAACAGCGAGTCATTTTACACTACGCAGCAGTAAGGAACATTGTTCTCTCTCTTTACTGTCACAGCAGTAATGATGTGATGTCATCTGATTTTAAAGCACAACAAAAGTACTGTTTTATAAAACTTTACAGCCTCTGTTAGCACCTATTCTAGCTGCTCATTGGCTTATAAAGTAGGATTGTTGCCCATCATTTTGTTATTGGCAAATATGAACATGCTAAACTCTTCTTAATCATGATCAGATTCTTGTAGATTCAAATTATTACACTTATGGTTTGCTTTTTCCTGTTGGCTATGTATGCATGAACCATCCCTGTATTCATCTCCAAATCTCAATTTGGAAAAGTTTTAAAGCAATTTCATCCACTTAAAATATGTTAGTATTGGGTCCCAACTCCCTGTGAAATGTATTTATGTTCTCATTAAGTGATCCTTTTTGATTTTTATACCCTCTACCTCCACTCAGACCAGTCAAGGTCAAGGAGGGACAGGGAACTGGGTTCTGGACACTCAAAGTTCTGTAGACTACAAAACGATGGGAAGAGTATAAAGCAAAAGGAGAAATGGAGGCATCAAGAAGTGAACGTGGAAGAGCTGGAAGAGCACCATCCATCAGAGAGATCCCTGTCTTCTGCTAGCTGGGGCAGAGGGAGGGATGATGCCCAGACTGCCTGTGAGCAGCAGGGAAGAAAGTCTGGTCAGGAGAGGCTCTGGAAATCTTCCCTTCCGAAGATCAGTGGGGAGGTAGTTCTGAGCACTGATTCTGAAGACTGGGAAGCTAACTGTAGCCCTGGAACTCGGAGTTGGGAAAAGCAGTCTCGACACCATGGCAGACTTTCACCAAAGCAGTCTTCACAGATAACAGGACTTCCCTGCAAGGAAATTGTGTATGGGAGGGACCTTGGGCAAGGTGACCACAGAGAACGGAGGCATAAGCCCAGCACTTCTCCCTTCTCAGAGGATAAAGAACTTCGCCACCACCACCATGTTGCAGGTAATGGAATAACCTGTTGGAAGTCCAGTATCTAAAGCTAGTCATCTTAAGCAATCTTTGTCTCTATTCAGTTTGAACTTGTGTCCTTAAAATGAATTGTGGAGTGAGATACTATGTGAGGTGTCTGATTGATCTTAGGAAGAAGGAAAGACCTGTACTGTCTCCTGTTTGAGCATTCTTAGGGGGTTCTCTAGGGCCATGCTGGAAGAATGCCCATTCTAGTCATTGTTTGCTACAGCCTTATCACATACTCTCATTCTACTTTGAAACCTCTTGGCTGTTTGGTTTTATTTAAATGAACTGAGATGTGGTTGTAGTTGACTTAGGTGTTGGTCTAGTATGGTTCCAGTGGGGCTAGAAGTACTGCAGCCTCTTGGTCTCATTGTCTCACCTGGGAGGGGACATCCAGGTCACCTGTCAGGGACATTTAGGGTGGGAGACAGCTAGCACAGGGTTCTTTCTAGAACTGGAAAGTTCTGGGTGGATTTGGAGGATTTTAAACCTAGAAGTAATAATGTAATTAATGATTAAAATCACTGTTTTCCAGTAACGTTTGAATATGCACTCTTAACTCTATAGTTGTTTTGAGTGCCAAGATATATAAACTCTCAATATCGGTAAAGAAATGAGTGTAAAGGCTGGGGAGGAGTTTTGTGGGTGAAGTACTTCCTACATGGGTATGAAAACCTGACTTTAAAGCTCTTGAGCTCATAAAAACCCAGGTAGTCTTAACAGCTGCCTGTAATCCCCACAGTACCAGAGAGAAAAGAGGATTCCTGTAACAAGCTGGATAGCTACCTTAGTCAGAAGTGATTCATTCTGAATTTAGCAAGAGACCTACCTTCAATGTATCAGATTGAGAGGGAGCAAGAATAAAACACCAGATAACTTTTGGAGTCTATACATACATGCATACGTGCACACAGGCATACATTCATTACTAACACAGCACACACCCATACACATGCATACTTTTATACTATATGCTTACATGCAAAAAGTAAAATTAAAAAGCACACAGTTTCAAAGAGAAGGAATGAATTGTATATAGGAGATAGCTCCAGGTTTGAACACCTCTGATGCTTATATCTTAGTGCATCGTGGACAAAGTGTGCACACTCTGTGCTGCTTGGGACATACTGAGGGAAGACTTTTCCTTGTGGCTATAACACTCATGATACCACATAAAATTCATCAGTAGGGTTTCAGTCAGTGTTTTACAGAGATGGAAAGATTATTGTAACAGAAGTAGGAAGGAGGACCTGCCATGGTCAAGTCAAACTTTGTGATTGAAAAGCTAGTTTATAGGTTGCATATTCATCAGACTCTGTTGGCTTTTATATCATAGTTCATGTTAAAATGACTTGGGTATAAGAAAAATTAAATTGTAGTTTAGCAAGCTATACTGAATACTACATAGATTGTTGTTTTGCGCTTTATGTCAGTGTCTGAGCTTCAGATGCACATGGATATATTTAAAGATGTGTACACAAACATTTTTATATTTGATGTACCATGTTAGGAAGACATGAACAAAAACTTTGGAGACTAGAGAGAGTATACTAGAGTTGATAAGTAAAGCTTATGAGAAAGTTACACTGTTGCTAGAGCCCCCTGTGGGTAGGGGAAGAGACTGGGTGGTTCCCTTGGCTGCTACTGTCAGATTCTGGGAACCTGATTATGAATGTGCTCCCTGGAAAGGACAGTTAACCTCTAGTGCGTTTATTTCAATGCTAGGATTTTCAAGCAGATTTGGGTACCTGAAACTAAGCATAGATAGAGAGTTCTAAGTAAATGTTTGCTCTGTTAACACAGGGTTTAGAGAATGGTATGGCTTTAGCTGCTAAAATGATTATTGTGTGTATTGCGTGGTGCATTTCACTTTATACTCAGCTGGCTTCAGACCTTTAGACTTCCCAGGTCCTGTTGGGGTTTGATTTTTGAACCTTCTTGGTGTAGTGAGGAGATTACATTAAGAAGTAATAATTTGGTATTGGAGTCATGTCTTGCTGTTAAAAATAGAGTTCTTAAAGATGTAGTATGTGCCAGATTTGCCGGATTCTGTTTCAGTTAATGATGAATAAACTTAGCAGGATGGCAGACAATGCTGAGTCCAAGAGTACTTGCAGAATAGGTGTGCAAGAGAACAGATGCAAATGAAGTTGCTAAATTAAAGCGAGGATTGGTTGGTTTTCCATAGAACAGTTAACCTGGGTCTTCCTTTGAGAGGAGCTCACTGTATGTCTGTGACAGCATATTAGTCACACAGGCTAACTTCTCACATTCCAGAACCTTCAATACTGAACTTACCGCTGTAAATCCCAGCCCATATACATTATAATGTACCCTAAATGTCACGTGTTTCTTAAAAATATACATAATACACAGTTACCAAAATATAAGTTACATTTTAATTCATACTTAGTGTAAATTTATCTTCAAGCTAGTTTTGCTTTCCCTTCAGTTGTAGTAGTGGTGCACACCTCTGTCTATTTCCAGTACTCAGAGAACAGAAGAAGAAGGATCTTTGTGTTTGGAAGGCCATCCTGGTCTATGTAATGAGGTCTAGGACAGCTAGGCCTGCAAACAAGACCCTGGCTAGTGAGCTTCCACTCCCATTTATCTCACCATATCAATTTTTAGTGAGAGATACTAGTTCATTTGTGTTTCTTTCTGGAAGTATTTGTGTTCCCTGACTGCAGGCTGTTAAGCAGAAAAGATAAGATACAGGATAACTATAGAAAGTGGAGGTGTTGCTCAGGGTAAAACACTTGCCCATCAAGTCATCTGTACACAAAAAGAATAAGGGAAGAAGGGGGGCGATGGAGAGAGAAGGAAACAGCTAAGGTGTGGCTCATCTATTTAAAGGTAGTTCTCAGATTCTATTTAGAGTGGTGTACTAGTCAGGGTTTCTATTCCCACACAAACATCACGACCAAGAAGCAAGTTGTGGAGGAAAAGGTTTATTCAGCTTACACTTCCACACTGCTGTTCATCACCAAAGGAAGTCAGGACTGGAACTCAAGCAGGTCAGGAAGCAGGAGCTGATGCAGAGGCCATGGAGAGATGTCACTTACTGGCATGCTTCCCATGGCTTGCTCAGCCTGCTTTCTTAAAGAACCCAGGTTGACCAGCTAGCACAGGGATGGCACCACCCAAATGGGCTGGGCCCTCCCCACTTGATCACTTGTTGAGAAAATGCCTTACAGCTGGATCTCATGGAAGCATTTCCTCAACTGAGGCTCCTTTCTCTGTGATAACTCAGCTTGTGTCACGTTGACACAAAACCAGCCAGTACAAGTGACAAGCCCACTTACTTATGTTTTTATAATGGTGACTTTCCAAGGCACTGTCTACTTAGTACATTTTATATCACTTCAGGTGTTTAGCATACCATACTGGGGAGACCTGTCCTGTTTTAGGCTTGAAAATTTTTAAGAAATGAGAGTTGATATTCCAGTGATGTGCAGGGATCCAAGTGAGCTGTCATCACCTATGTAGTTGAGCCTGAGAGAGCTATTACTTTAAATTGTGACTTCTGTTAATGAGTTGTATTCCTTCTGAATTCATGGTAGATATAATCTTATCCTGTCAATTTAGTAAGACTATTCATTTGACTACATCTTTGTTAGAATTTTAACTGAAATATTGTCAGTTAATTTTATTGCTAATAGTAGAAGAACCCACTTGTGGAGAATCTTGGGTTTTTTGCAAGTTGAGCATATGCCCATTTACCATTTATACAGGTGGCATCTCAGAGGCGTAATCTGTCATCTTCAGCAAGGCTTTAGGCTGCTCACTCACTCACTACACTTCTCTGTTGTGTAGGAGTGTGGTTAAAAAAATATGTCCTTCACGTACTTTACCCAGGACCAAATACCCTACTTAAACATGCCTTTCTAAATATGCTAATGCAAATTATAATTCAAATAAGTGTACGTACCCAGTTGCAGATGCCCTAATCTTGAGAGTATCCCAAACCTGTCAGAAATCTGTTGTAATTAGGCCAGACCAGTGCGTGATTCAGTATGACTAGAGGCGTTTTGTGGTGATCTGTGTAGTCAGGTTCTTTGACGTGAGAGTTAAAAAAGACAAGCAATTTTTATGATAAGATGCACACACATGAGTCTATAGTCAAAGTTTACTACAATGCAAAGGAGAGTGTCTACAAATTTATTTTCATTTATGTATATGTGTTAAGAGATTTGGAAACAAATTATTGAGGTAGTTTTGCTGTCATTTTAATATGGGTTTTATCTCAATGACATAATACACTGAGCCAATAATTCTATGTTTTTTGAAGATAAGAATTCATTAGAAAGGCTTAAAATATATGGCCAAGGCAAGGGCTCACTCATCCTACACAAGTTAGAATATATGGTATTTGGGAAAACAGTATCTTAATATTGGTCAAACACTCAGAGGGTGTGGGTGGCTCTGACTAATAGTCCAGGAGGTGTAGATGTTGAGAATAAATTAGGTGTCTCCATTTGGTGTTTATTTACTGGTGGTTATACTAGGTACCTGATCTATGGATTCCATTAAAAGGTCTTGTTATTTCTGAAGGCAGTATATTCTTCTCTTGATGTAACTGTAACTTAAAAAGGCATGCAAAGAAAAGTATCCACACTTTTGAAATGACATTAACTTTTAGCTTATTTGGCATGTATAGACTGGTGAGTGCTCCGGTAACATTGTGAAATAAAGCATAATTGTCAGCCATGTCTCTTTGTTTTTTTCTAGAGGATGCAGTCTAAGGTCATTGCATTTTCTGACATTCCCTTCATGTTTTGTTTTCCCTAAAAGTTTGTATTGTCACTAGCAGATGGGTGGGTCCAAGCTGTGGGAAAGATCTAGAGCACATTGGTTTTATTTTATTTTGTTTTTGGTATCAGACAGAGGGTAGGCAGGACTATTTCTGACAGGTTTTCACCACACTTGTAGATGACCGTTACTGCTCTGCAGGAAGATGTGCAGGCTAGATGAACCAGAAGCTGTTGTTTGTTGTCGTAGCCACAGTAAAACTCTGATTCTGGAACATTTTTTGTTTATTCTCTTCATTTTCAGTAGCTTTGCTTTGCTTTCTAGTTCCTGCTCTGAAGGCTCACTTTGTTTCCTGGTTCTTATGTGACTTTCTGATACTGAAACACTATATGAGAAAAGTTTCTACCAGGCAGATTTTGGGAAGTAACTTTGTTAAAATGCTTGAATTGTGCATAGTAATATTTGATGCCAGGTAACATTTATTTCAAATGTTTTCCGTGGTGCTATCTACACATGGAGGCAGTGTCCTCAGTATTAATATGAAGGGAGAGAGTCTTTCCTTTCCTGAGATTTCCCTCTTTTCAGAAAACAGCCTGTTATCTCACTGGATTGAGTTTTTTTTCCAGGACTGAAACCAAGAAGAATAAAAGAAGCTGTCTCTACTCCAGCACGAGCGAGCCACAGGGACCAGGAATGGTATGATGCTGAAATTGCTCGGAAATTGCAAGAGGAAGAACTTATGGTGAGTACATTTAAGGTAAAAGTTAAAGCAAAGGGCTGTACAAGCTGAGTCAGGATTCAGTGTAATAACCCTTAGAGAGCTCTGATGTTGGCGTTATGGCTCCTTCAATGGAAGTCCATAAGTGGCATCTGTACAGGGCTGTGGACAGTCAGGACAGCGCAAGTCCAGCAGGACATTCCCCTCACCAGGGTTTATGTGCTGTACTTCTGCTTATCTGCCTTTGAAAATAGACACTTTGAGTACATTATTCAAAGTGGCACATTCCATTATTGGGATTATTCATCTGTTCCTGTGAGCGATTTGTACATTAAACCATTTTGAATTTGTTTGCATTGGAAAAATAGTCTTTGCAGGGTTTGGTGTCATCTGCAGTTTCAGGTAGTGGTTTGACTTGGTCTGTAGGAGTGTAGCTTAGTGCATAAGGAGGTCTTCGGCATCTAGATGTGGGGATTGATAAAGCATCAGCACCAGAACTCTGTATCCTGATTTCTGCATTAATACATTTTGGTGGTTCTCTAAAAATATTCTGTTGAGTAGGTTTCAAAGTCCTTCTATTGTGGCTGGTGAAAGTATACCCACTGACCAACAACTTCAGGGATTCACTACAACTGCTTTCAATTTCCAGTTCATTTTATGTGAGGTATTTTAAATGGACAGCACAGATTCCGGTTATTTGTTGTGTTTCTGATTCGCAGGCTACTCACGTGGACATGAGAGCAGCTCAGGTTGCCCAGGATGAGGTCAGTCACATTAATAAGATTTCCCTACATTGTGGGAAACAACCTCAAGTCTGTATTTAATGATATTGCCTGTGTCTTGCTTAGGAAATTGCTCGACTTCTGATGGCTGAAGAAAAAAAAGCTTACAAGAAAGCCAAAGAGCGAGAAAAATCATCTTTGGACAAAAGGAAACATGACCCTGAGTGCAAGGTACTGTGGGACCTTTTTGTTTTGCTTTATTTTTAAATCAGCAATAAAATGAGAGGTGAAAACAGGGTCCTGCTCTCAGGCTAACCTCTGAAATCTATTTTGGTAAGTAAAAATACATGTGCTGCATGAATGACTAATGTTTTACAGTGAAACATACACTTCATTGAATTTATGCTGCTGTTTGCAAAGCACATTTTAGTCATTTCCAGACTGACTCGGGTTCAGGGATCTGATTCTGTCTAATCACATTGCAAAAGGATGCAGTGTTCACCTGCTTTCAGGGCTGTCCCACTGGCCTGCACTAGCCCTGTTCCCGCATTGTGTGCCCGCATTGCCCTTCTCCCTCCAGATACCTTTCTCTTGTGTTGATAGAAGGGGCCTGACAAGTGACTGCATGTTCATTTCGGCCATTGCTTATGTCTTAGTACAACAACGCTTTCACAGGAGCTGCCATTATTATCTTTCCCTTGTTAATCAGACATAGTTGCACATAATTTTTCTACTATTGATTAATCTAATTGTTGTATACACTGGTTGTAAGTTAAATGTGACAATCAGTATTTGTGTGGAACACTCTGAGAGGAAGACAACCAGTTGTGTTGGCACAATGATAGGATATACTGAAGAGGCAGAGGCAGGGGAGTCACTAGAGTAAGAAAAATGACAGACAGCTAACAAATGTAAAGCCAAGTAGTGTGGAAGATCATATAGGTTGGAAGAGGAGTCAGGAAGTAGGAATCTAGAAGCAGAGGTTGTACTACCTTGGGAAGATGTAGCCTAGAAGATGGACACATAACACGCTCCTCTGTCCTGTTTCCTGCATATTCCTTTCTCTGTGTCTAATCCTGACTCACAGCTTCGTTAATTATTGTGAGGCAAAATACCTCAAAACTGTCCTCATAATGCCATGTAGCCCTTCTTCTTCACTTAGTTGCTAAGTATCCATCTTAAAACAAGTGGAAGTATTATTTGGATGTTAATTATATCTCTCTAGTCCACCCATCTTTAGAATTCAGGATGTCTTCTAACATATTTCATTTTGGTTAAACATCCCCAAATGTTCTGTTACATAAAAGAAGCCACAGATGCTTAGATTCTTTAACCAAGAAAAGATAGTTTACTTTCTACTAATTATAAATCAAACAACAGGACCATTTTGCTAGCAAGTATCCTGCCTTTTGCAGTTTTTAGATTCTGTAACTGCTATTGGTATAAATCTTTTCTTAGAAATTTTACTTGAAATGTGTTTTAGTGGTTGGCTAGAAAACCTTTGTGCTAAGTTGGATACACAGAGAAGAGCTTAAAAGCTCAAATTCAGATTTTATTCACTTTGTCTTCTAGATCTGGTCAACTGTGCAGCACCTTTGTTACTTATTGTCTACACATGACTGTGAGGTTCACAGTGTGTGTGTGTGTGTGTGTGTGTGTGTGTGTGTGAGAGAGATAGATTGTACCAGACCATTGTGTCTCAATTTTTGACTTGAGTAATTCTATAAATTCTTTATTCAGCTAAATGTAGCCAGAAATCTCTAAAGGAAAGCTTGCTGGGGTATAGATGTTTTATAACCTTTTTCTTTCCTTCTGTTTGGGGTTTGTTTTTCTGTTCACAGTCTAAGGCGAAGTCAGCACACTCAAAGTCAAAAGAGGGTGATGAAACACAACGTGCCAAGATCGACAGGCCATCACGGTAAGACGACACCAGAAAAGGAGAATGAGGAAGTTAGCTGTGGGTTAGTGAGGACATGTCAGTTTTCTGAGAACACTGTCTTTCCTGTGGCAAGCCAAAAATCTTCAACGGTGAGTTAGTGTCAAGTGTGAAGAGTTATTTTCAAACCCTATTCAGAATCTTACGTTGGTGATAATCATGTAAAGAATATTTATAATAGACACTGGGATATAAAAGGAGAGATTCCTGTGTTAAACCTGCTTCTTGGCATTTAGGGAGTTTGTACCCTCAGTTAGAAAGATGAGATTAATTAATTTCTAAATTAAAATCTTAGATTTTAAACATTTGTTGGGGCTGAGAATATAACTCACTGGATAAGAGCATTTCTGTGCATACCTGTATTTATACAATTAATTGCTTTGTTGCAGATTGAGTCTCATTGTAGCAAGTAGCTGACTGTTAAGTGTTCTTCCTGACTTACAGTCACAGTGTTGAGGAACTGCTGTCTTTTCACCTTTACTAGTCAACAGTTGAATCTGGAGGAGAGAGTTGTATTTTCATTATTATTTACATTGTCTTTCCAGAATGTTTGATTAAAATATGAAGAGAAGCTTTAAACACAGAAGAGTGGCCTGGAGAAAACATGGGTGAATAGGGGAGGTTCTCTCCATGGAAATTAATCTGTAGTTAAGTAAGAACAAGAAGTGTTGGTACTTCGCAGGAGGCAGACCATAATGTTATGATTTGTACATCTCAAGCCCCTAGAGGAAGTGTATGAAAGCTTTCACTATGACAAATGTGTGGGAGAGAGCTGGAGAGATGGCTCACAGAGGACCTGGCTTCAGTTCCCCACCATCTGTGTGGTGGATCACTGTGATATATTACTTCAGTTCCAGGGGACCTGATGCTCTGTTCTAGCTTCTGACAGCCCCAAGTATGCAAATGGTTCACATACATACTTGTAGGCAACTACTCATACACAGAAACCTTAAGTACACCTAGTTCCCAGAGACTAAGCCACTAACCAAAGAGCAAACATGGATAGGATGGTCCATGGCCCACAGCACATATGTAGCAGAGGGAGAGTATATAGTCTGTTCTCAGTGGGAGAGAATTTATCTAGTCCTAAAGAGGATGCAAGGGAGCTGAGGGTGGGGAAGGGTATATATGTGGGGGGTACACCCTCTCAGAGGTAAAGGGGAAGGTGGATAGGAGGAAGAACTCTTGGTGGGGCAGGGAATGGGGGCAACATTTGGAATGTAAATAAGTAAAATAATTTTAAAAAAGAAAAAAGAAAAGGAAAATCCTTAGCATGGTGGCACATCATGCCAGCCAATCCAGAGTGAGAAGAACTTGTATCCCTGTGAGTTCATGGCAGTCCTGGAATAAATAATAAATTCCAGGCCCATGTGGGCTACATTGAAACATCTAGTGTGAAAAAAAAAGGTAAATAAAGTATTAAATTTGGATTTTAATGAAAAAAAAAAAAAAAAAAACAGGAGAAAAGAAAATAAATAATGGGGCTGGACCAGTGGCTCAGTGAAGAGCACTGCCTGCTCAGAGGACCAGGCTGGAGCCCCAGCACCCACATGCCAGCTTGTAACTGCAGCCCAGGACACTGCACACATGCTTTTCATAGACATCCACGCAAGCAAACACCCATGTGCTCACACACAAAATACAGTAATAAGAAAAAGTGGAAGAGGAGGTAGGTATGTTCAATCAGATTTTGAACTATGCTACCTTTCTATGTATCCATTAAAATTAGTTTAAATGAGCAGGTAAGAGCTGGGCTATCCTCAGTTTGTAGAAGTATCACCTAGCACGAGAGAACGTCTGGGATTGTTGCCAACACTGCAGAAACTGGGTATGGTGGCTCATGTGTGTTGATCCTTTCAATAGGGAAGTTGAAGATCAGAAAGCCAAGGTCACTCTTATCTATATAGCCTGTTTAAAGTAAGGGTACAAGAAACCAGGTCTCAAGGAGATACTAAAAAAAGAAAGAAAATACACTATTTCAAAAGCTCTGAATTAATGAGTGTTGGCTTGTAATCCTTATGTAACATGTATTAAAATCACTTTGGAGATTGCTGACCTGGCATGCTTGGGCTAGAGTTCTGATCCCCACTCATGCAAATGATCATGCTTGGTGGGCACTTGTAGTCCCTGTACTTGGGAGGCAGAGATGGCATCCTCAACACAGCTGGTTAGCTGCACTGGCTGACACTGGTAGGCCTGTGTTTAATGACACTCTGCCTTACTAAAGATAGTAAAGAAGCTACTGAGGGACCATGAAGCATTAACATCAAGTCTCCAATTGCACATGTTTGCCAACACAAGTTTGAATACTTGCACACACTTTACACAAATATACATACATATATGTAAACATAAGTTTTATAAATGTAAGATTAAGCGTATGTTCTTTCAAAAGGTAAGCACCTTTCAATACTGGGTTTGTATTACTCTGAGGACAATAGTAACATTTGGTTTAAAATCAGTTGCTCTTTAGCTTTTCTTGAGCATGTAAAGAATGTTTACAGCTATTAATCTGAATATTCCTACAGTATCCAAGGAAAGGAAAAGACAGTCTGTCCCCAGGAAATAAATATACTGCTTTATGTAGTCAGATGGGTTCAAATCATTTTAGGGGTGCTTCTATTCAGCCTTCAAAGTCCCTTGCCTCTATTGAACGTTAATATCATTGACAAAAGATAAACTGGACTAACTGGGATGATGTTTGTAATGTTCATTAAAATTAAAAGCAAGTTCTCAGTTTATAAGTAGATCCTCTGATGAAATGAACAGTCAGCTGATCTTGTCCCACGTGCTAGGAGTTAGAGTGCAGCGGTGCACCCATGGAGCCTTGTCTCCTTCAGACTGAAAGCACCACTTGTTTTAAACATTATTTCCTAAAATACTGTGGATATGAGAAAACAAATGAATAAGGATTTTATGAAACACTGTTTCATAGTTTGAAACATGTGGAACATCTTTGTGAGTGTGTACCTGTTGCATAGCAGCGGTTTTGTTTCACATGTAATTATGATGGACAGTTATATGACCATTTGCACAGACAGTATAACAGATAGCAGAACATGAGCTTCCACTGTTACTCTGTGTAAGGCTTCAGCTAAGCAGTGGCATCAGTCCAAAATAAATCATGTAAATTTTAGAATAGTCACTGTTAAACTCCCAATTTCTTATTTATTCTAAGTTCCTTCCTCCTTTTTCTGGAAATTGATGATCAGTTTATAATGTGCATTTATTCTGAGTCAGAAATTTTATGGGGCATGCTGTTATACACTTCCAACCTAGTGAGGCTGAGGCAGGAGGAGGTTGTATTATAAGCCACTTCTGAAAAAAAAACTGCCTAAGGAAAGAAAAACAAACAAGGCTTCAGGTCCAGACTTTTATACTGAAAATGTCAGTTGCTATTTGTTTTTTACCATAGAAAAGTCTAAAACTTTTACAAGTCCCCTTTACTTTCTAGCACGTTCATATAAATATTGATTTTATTTATCTGCACTTGATTATCTTTTGATTATCCTAATACTTAGGGCTAAGAACCGTCTCCAAGAACATTTCTTTGCTGTTGTGGTAATTACCCAGATCCCTAGGTGATTTGTTAAATGACATGGGTAAAAACACTGGGTATGAGAAGCCTGAGGAGCCACTTAGCCTGATTCAGGTGCAGGCAAACAGCAGCTGATCTTTGAAGTGAACTCTGAAGAACATTTAGCAATGTTATTAATTAAAAATAGAATGTTAAGAGAAAGAAGTAGCTAATTGTAACACAAGAACTACAGAATAAACTCTCGATTTGTAAGGATTTTCCCATTTTTAATCAATAAATATTACTAGCCTGGAAACAATCATCTCCACTGCAGCGTAATAGCACAGGAAACAGTGAATCTAGGTATGTTCCTTGTATGGCCTGAGGAAGGCTGCTGTGAATTGGTCTATTCTAGAAATGGCTGTGAAAACAAGATCTGAACAATAGTAATATAGGTAGATATGTTACTGTGGAGGGGGTTATTTTGCTGGGTTCTGCCCATAAAGAACTGTAAGTAACTGTTAGCTGCTGGGAGAAGGAGGAGGAGAGTGAGTTTTTACCAGGATGAGCCAACTACTCTCAGACTGTGTTGCTCTTTTGCCTTTGGGCTGCAAAAAGTACAGATTTTGACCTGTAGCTTCTATTTAAAAATATATAAACACATGTTATATGTGCAGGCACTGCTGTTCCTACTGATACACACATGTGTATAGCTCTTCGTTGATCAGAGCTGTTTGAAGAGTCTGCTTGCTTATGTTAGTAGCTGCTTTCTCTCTAAGCTGAAGTATGCATTTGGATCAGTCATCCGCCTCATCTAACCATGTTGTAGGTCAATCGAGCTATGTAGAGTTCTCTCTGTACATACAATTTGTCATTTTCTTTGACTCTATCAGATACCCGCAAAGAAATTTCTGCTAGGGACAACTAAAGAAATTCAGTATCAGCTTTGATTTGGAGATACATAGTCAATTTTCTACCAAACTAACTAGAGCTTCTCAAGCCTCAACATATTTACACCTTATGATTATACAAAGCATCCTTTAATACTGTTATAGATCTGATCTATAACAGCCTTACCAGGCTCCACGTTTTACTACAGAATTTGAGTATACCTTTGAAAAATCAAAGAATTAAGCTGGGTTTTCTTTCCAGTTTCATCAATGCTAAATATTTGCAAAAGTTTATATTAAATAATTAAGAAATACTTACAATTATCTATTCTTTTTTTTTTTTTTGAAATACTCCTCTTTGACATAAAACCTTTTAAATGATTTGCATAGAAAATTGAAATGTGTTGAGGTAGACTTGGCCGCCTAGTGGATAAAGAACTACCATTGCTTATGAAGGTTCACTCATTCTCCGTAGGCTCTGCCCTTTCTGACTTCTTGTTTTTTTTTTTTTTTGTTTTTTTTTTGTTTTTGTTACTTTCTTTCTTAATGTATTCATTTCTTTCTTTACTTGGTGAAATATGGCAAGACAGAGTAAATTAAGGGCAGGCTATTCCTCATTCTCATTTGGTTTCATAGCAATTACTCATACGTGTTGCATATTGGGAATAAATTTAGAGACTTATACATATCAAGAATAGTAAGCTAAAAATAAAATAATTTATTCAAAGACATGGAGCTATCCAAGAACTAAAAAACATTCTGAAGCTCTGGACCCTCAGGTTCTACAGAAGAGCTTTTGCTGTGCTGCTCAGTGAGAGCTGGAACTGTAGTAAACATTTTAGATTCTTTGAATTTTGTTTGCCTGCAGACCACCACCCCCCACAGTGATGGGCCCTGAGGATGTGGATTCTACCTATTTTACAAACCAGCATAGTAATACACGTCATATTTCAAAGTCAGAGTCCTCACATAAAGGTAAGAGGCATCTGTGTGATCAAGCTGAGATTCTCTTCGTTTGTCTTGTATTATAATAGGAAATGAAATGTTGTCTTTTAATTATGGGCTGAAAAAAGTAAGCCATCTGCTGCTCAGCAGTTATTAAATACAAGAAAGCGAAAAGTAAATCACTTTAAACTAAGTGCAAGGTTTCCTGCATCTTTACACTTTTCTGCAGGGAGAAGTTAGTGCTCTGCTCACATTACTGAAGGGAGATGCAGTCCTGCTTATACTGGACTGTGATATATGTACAGTTTAAACCACGGAAGGCTGAACTAGTCAGTACTAATGCATCCAGTAGACAGTTTCAGACTTTCAGGACATTTCAGATGTAGATGTTTATGACTAAGGGTACCTCACTTGCCATTTGATAGTCAAACAGTCAGTAGTGAGAAATTAGATAGTCTGCATATGTTTAGAGAAAAGTTTCAAAACCTAATAACAGTTTTGTTTCAACCATAGTTGATGATACACAGCCATCCTTGAAGGTAGGAATTAGATTAATAGTACACACATGCACACACACAGACTCACAAACTCACACACTCCACATTGTTTGTCAAAGTTACATAGTGAGATAAAGAGTTTCATTTTTAGCTTCCCTATCTACAAAGTAGTGACAGTAAACTACCCAGTCAGAGCTGTCAGTTATGTGTAGTAAGCCTGTGAGGGAAGGCTGTGGTGTTGTACTTCTGTAGTCCCAGCACGCTACAGCACGGGGAGAGACAGGAAACATGGGCCAGAATGAACGGCAGTGAGGCCTTGGGAGGTAGGGCAGTGAAGAAGAGATGACTGCAAAAGCAGTCATAAGCATTAGGTCTCAATATTTGATTGAACTTATATGAAGATTTCTTAAGTGATATTTTGATTATTCTTTTTTATTTGCTGATGTTTTCAACATATCTGATGCAGCTGGAAGTTGCTTATGGTTTTGTTCTGAATATAAGTTTGTATTATTTGGGGACAGTGTAAAATATAAAAAACATATATTTGCTGCAAAAATATTAAAATGACAAATTGATCCTGTACATGAATATTTTATAAGCAAATGATTTCTAAAAATGCAAGGAGAAGCCATTTGGAATACATAGAAACAAAGATGTATCTTGGACAGGGAGACAGCAAATTTAAAATTTTTTCATCTATTTTAATTTATTAAATTTTTATTTTAAAGAACTTGCAAATGAAAAATTAACATAGCAAAATGAAGCAGATTCAAGGCTTATCCATCTTCGTGAAATCACGTGGCGTTAGAAAGCCATTCAGAAGGTATAGAGCTTCATGGTGGAGTTCACACTTTTACTGCTAAGTATTTATTCTGGACTTTTATACTATCAAAACTGTAAAATCTGTGACAATTGAAACGGCAAAAAGAGCTTTAAATTCTTTTTTCTGTCTCTCATGCACCCCCTTCCCAATTACCTCGATTTTAATGGTTTTTCTTTTTTCTCCTTTCTCCAGGCTTCCATAATAAGCAGTAAAACAAAACAAAATAAACAAAAAGGGATCTGCCTCGAAAGTGGACTTCTTGTAGCACGTATTACAGACAGATACAACATGCATTCCACAGTGGCTGTTGTGCTTCCGTGTGCCATTGCTGGGAGTTTTCTCAAGTGTTTTCTTACTAAGAGTATTTCACTTCATTCAACAATTTTGGTTATCTTTGTCACTTGGGCAATGTAAGAAAACGTAGCTTCTGAATACTGGCCATCTCTTCTGTGCATATATTTCCTGGGATGTAATAATTCTATAAAATGACAGTTGCTAGTTACAGGATATTGGCATCTTGGGACTTGAGTTTATTTAGCAGTTAGAAGTGTACAGAGATTCATTATCAAGCTAAGTATAACATTTGGATGCAATGAAGTATAGGAAAGTGTATGGAATAGTTGCTTTGCTGGTTATTATTATGATATTTTGAAAGATACAGCCTTTGTTTTTTATCCTTTTCAAAAAATGTAAAAACAAAATAAAGTGTAGGGGAACACCCAGAGCAGTGGGAGACTGCTTTTCTGAATAAATGGATTGATAGAGGCTCTGGATGGCCATGTACCGCTGACTCCTTAGCCATCACTGCTGGTTCCTCAGGATCAAGTCATTTTTGATGCCCTTAGGCAGTGAATCATGTACTAATATTTATTTGTGTAGCCCTTAATGATTTGATATTTTCTCTCAGGTCCATGAAGAATCAATTCAATAAAAGAACAAATAGCCTTCCATTGCCTTTTTAAATTTAATTATAGAGTAAAAGGAATAGAACAGTTTCCATAAGACTTGATACCATTAGTCCACCCAGCTATATAGATACAGCCTTTGGATCCTAGGATAGAGCAGTTTTTGTTGGCAACTTCACAGTGATGTTTTATGCACCTGCAATACAAGATTAACTCAGTGTGAAGTTGAATTTGATGAAGTGAGTCATTATCGAGGTGTGTTCATCTGTGCCGATGGTCACTGTATTCCTCTGTACGACCTTTAAGCTCCTCTACAAAACTTTTCTTCAGTCTGTGTATTTATCCATACACTTAATATAAATGGCAGTGGTGTTTGCAGAACCTATCTTGATTGCCATTTCCCCTGCTTGACTTTCTGTTCTTTTCAGTGTATGGAGCTGACACTTTCTGCTGCTTATTAGAAAAGAAGAAAAGGTTGCTGAGAGAAATAGTTTAAGGACTACCTGCCTTCCATTTGCCTTGTCTTTTCAAATTGTCTTAAACTTGTGCAGGATTCTGGGAGGCTACTCCCAACACATTTTTTATCTCTGATTTGAAACCAATCTTTTGTTTCATAAAGTGACACCTGTTAGAAATTTGAGTGAAAAGTGACAAGAAGTGAAGGTGTGGGCAAACGGAAGTGAAGGTGTGGGCAAGCGGCAATCTGGAATGACACACAGAGGCGGCAGTGCTGTCACCTGGAGGGAGGGAAATGGCCGACCTGAGGGCCAGCATCATGTCCATGTGGGAAGCTTTTCCTTTAGGAAGGAGCCCAGCCTCACATCAGTGTCTGCTCGTCAGCGTCTGCACGGTGGCTCCAGTGCCACAGCTGAGCTTCACCGGCTTGTAACGCTCTATCCTTCATCTGCCCTGTGACTCTACTTCCTTTTTAAAAAGGCATTTTGAAATGGTAACTTCAAAGAAAAAATATAGTTGCAATTATTTGATAATTAGGCAAAACAGGCAACATCTGCCATATTTTTGTTTTATAAATATTTATTTTTCTATCTCATGAATGATTACTTTTAACTTTAAAAGCTGCATTTCTTTTGTTTTTCATGAGCTTCATTTGATCATATTTATTATTGTAAAATGGACGTGTTTTAGTTTAAAAACTGACAAGCCACTTGAGCAGAATGCTGGAGTCCTACCTGTCACCATGGATGGCCAAATGCAGCGCTACCTGTACGGTCGCCAGCTCAACATCAGTACTGAAAAATTTGCTACTCCCTAGAGTTTTTTTTTAAAGACTACAATTTTAAAATATTTGTTTTATTTTATTTTTGTAAACTGAACAGTTTTTTAAAGAATACCAGTAATTATTATGATTAAGAAGATAGAAAAATGTTCTTAATTATTCCTAATTAAAATTTTTGCTACCCGTCAAACAATATATCTTTGAGATGATCGACACCCCTAACAGCTCTTAATGAACCGCCAGTCTTCACTGTGGTCTCTGCTCTTTTAGTCTTAATTTCTGTGTAAAAAACGAAAGCATTTTTTGTTCCTGTTATTGAATTTGTGCAATTCAACTGCTACGTCCACACTGTATTATGCTTCGCTATCAACATACAGACTAATTCTTCTAGTCCTGAGAACTCTTGTTTCTAACTTGTTTTCTCTGCAGGCCACGGGCTGTTAACTGCCGCTTCACCGGATGAGCACAGTATGTTAAGTAGCCTCATCATAAGACTGCCCGACATGACATTTTCTTCTTTTCTAGCCTAGAAAAGATGCTCAGTAAAAGTCAGGTTTATTATGCTGACTTGAAAGAAAATTAATTCCAGTATTTAAGCTACTGTTAGTCATAATTGCCTTGTTGGGAGCATAGAAAAATTACTTTTTTTGTTCTCAGAATATTGAGAATTTTTGCAAGTGACTGCATGCCATTGAAGTGCTGTGGGGTCAAGTGACTTCATTACACATGGCAGTGTAGTAAGGAACTCAGAAGCCAAACAGCCACAACCAAACTATGTATTTCTGATCTTGAAAACAGTTCAATTAGGAAGAGAGATGCAAAAATATGTGCACAAAGAAAATTCTTCACAGCGGCCTGCACTGTGCGTTTCACACAAAGACAAAATACTGTAATGTGGTGTGTTCCGTTTACCACATAAGTGGTTAATATTTTACAGCCTTGATGTTTAATGAGTAATGCTTTTTGTATAAACCTCAGTTTGGGAAATGTGAACATCTGTTACTCTTCTTTAAAAGGTAACTCCTGATTGGATGAGATCATCACCCTAATGAAGGGATGAGGTGCAAGTAGAAATAACTGGAAGGCCTGAGATAGAATAGAGCTTCAAGTCAATGGCTCCTTCATTTGGGGAGGGTGGTGTTTGTGGAAGGAGTACTGCCATTGAAGTCACACTGACAAGGTGATGTTGGTTTCACTGTGAACACAGTGCCGTGTTCTCACAGCACACTATTTGAATGCCCCTAAGACATTCAAAATCTGATCTTTCATTTAAAAAAGTCTGTAATGTGTCTGTCATATGCTGTTCATAGCAGAGAAATGACTTGGTCACCCATTTTCTCTTCCTATCTCATAATCAGAGAAGTGACCCAAGAGAGTCACCCCATTTCTTTCCCTGTCTGTTGTGCCTGCGTGCTTTAGAGCCATATCTGTATGTGACTGGTGAGGGATGCTTGCTTCTTTCTGCCCTCTAGTGGGGCCACACAGGCAGAGAGCCAACTGCGGAGTGTCCTCTCAATGCTGCGAGGAACAGTGTTATCTGAATATGTGGTGGGAGTTGTTGTTTGTTTGATTAGTTTTTATCGTGATGATATGTAAGAATTAAAGGGAAGAGATGAAGGCTTTGCTGCTTCTGCCGTATCTCATCAGAAATGCTTACATTTAATTGTAGCATCTCCAAGAAGGCAAGGATAATCTAGGAAAACATTAGTAATAGCCACCTTTCTGATAAGTCCTGCACTTTATTTCAGCAATGTCTGAAGATCAGTTTTGCCTTAAATTAGTTTGAGTCCACTGAGGCCATTGCGTTGAGTATATATGAGCTCTTGCCATTCATAAAAGAGCCTCAGACATCATCATCACCTGGAACTTGGACCTTCTCCCACTGTGCTCTGGTCGACTTGTAATATTAATAGAAATATCTTCTCAGGTCCCTGAGTAGCAGAGGCATGGACAGAGCACCCCTGGGGGAGAATTTCCTGGCTGGAGTATTCACAGAATGATAACTTGCTGAACAGTTGGGAGCTTCCTGTTCTGTTTTATGGTGACTGCAAAAGCTGTTCTAAAGATTCTTTGGTTCATTGGTAACACTTAGATTATTTCTAAAAATTTTCACAGTTACCTTTGTATATCGAAAAGCTTACTTACCATTAACAAACATAGGAGAAACCCTTCCCCCAAATGGATGTATTACTTGGAATGGTGATCTGAAGGATGCTGTAGTTGATTTAACAGAATTAAGCAGTAAAGTGTGGGTATGGTGGAGAAGATGGAAGAGCAGCTTCTCTAGGCTGCGCAGAGACAAGTACAGTCGTGCAGGAGCCACACCCATTCACATACCTGTCAGCCACCAAAAGCCATTTTCTGCCCTTATACACCCAAGCACTGCTGCTAATATGTTCAGCTTGTATTTCGTAAGCTTCTCTATTATAAGTAAGATAAAGTGTGTTTTTCTCATTTTAAAAAGTTGCTTTTCACAGTTTGCTGACTTCAGCATTTTTAGATTAGGGCAGGATTAATTATGTAACTGCATTGCCCCGGTCTTTATTGGTAAAATCCAAATATGAAGATGAAAAAAAATTAAAAAGCTCGAATAACAAGTCAGTAAGGATTGCCAGCAGTGAAGAGTAGGCACTGAGAGGATGCCCAGTGACGAGTGACATTCTTTGGATATACTGTTACACTGAATCCACACTGTAATTGCTGAAATTGATTCTAGATAAAAATTTGGTAAGAGTTTTGGGTGTGAGAAGTTTTATACTTACGTATGAATAGACTCTAAGTTTCTTTAGGCTGTCGACCTTGATGTAATCTGAGAGACAGATGTCCTGTCCAAGGATAGCTGTATTTTTCATTGTTTTAAATGAGCAACCAGATATTCATGTAAATATTAGAAAATAATATGAAAGCTGACATATAAAGTGGCATTCTAAAAATGACGAGTCTTTGTAATGCCTGGTGTCTGCTTAGAACAATTTTATCTCTGAAACATTGAAAGATGTTGGATTTGAAAGTATAAGAGTTTGCTACATAAGTCAAATTTCTCAGAACATTTGAGGTGATACTGCCATTTATTTCTGTTGTAGTGTGGAAAAGTCATTGCTTTAGTTAACACTATGAGGAAACCGCGCACTTCATTTGGTAAGAGTGCTTTGAGCGCAGTGATCTAGAGAAGAGTATAAAAGACGTGAGATAGGATCCCCTGTGCTGGTCAGTGTGTGGTCAGCCCGCCCACTCCCCAGTGGCTTGTGAAGTACATATTTCTTGGAGGTGAACAGAGCTGCAATAGACTATCATCTCTTGTCTGAGAGAGACCACCTCAAACCACATGCCTATCTAGAGATTGAATAAAACTGTGAGGAGACATTGTGTGGATGCCTTAAGGTGCTGGTGCTGGTGTTGGCGCTGGTGGGCATGTATGCGCTCATCTGAATCAGACTGTAGGGAACAGTCCATTTTGATTCATGTTCACATAGCCCAAATTGCTCCTGTGCATACATAACCTTGTTGAGGAAATGAGAAATATGGTGCTGGTAACTTTGACGTGTCTGGGGAGGCTGACGTCATTGGTTCATTAAGGCACTGTCCAGTGCCCAAGCCTTCCTTCATACCACTCTTACATCTACATCCATCCATTCATCTATGCAAGCTTGTGTGTTTGTGGTTTGTATTTCACACCAGAACATCAGCTTTAACATTGGTGTTTTAAATAATTTTTAAACCAAAGTATTGTATGAGTAAATCTGTGTGCTTTGTTTTTGTGAATAGTTTGAGATAAATGCCTATCTTGTTTGCACTTAATAAAGTTATCTGTTTATTAAGTCAATGTTGGCCTCCTGTTTTTGTTACTACACTCAAAGTCTGAAGTTTAAGGAAGTTACAGCATATATATGCATTTATTACCTTTTTATATATAAAGAAGCTCCCCTAGATTTTTTTAAGTGCTGGTAAAATTTTATGACGTCCATGTTCTTTGGTTGAATTCATGTATACTGTGACACTGTACAGTGAAGATTTCAACAAATAGTTCAGAATGTAAATCATAAAAGTTCTACTTTGTATGTGATGTTTGTTGACAGAGTTGATATATTTTGTGAGAGGACAAAGTGTAGCCTGTGGTTCACACGGTAACCTCATGACCAAACTGTATGAGTACAGCTCATCCTGTCTGGTAGACACCTAAGTGAGCTTTGAGAAAATGGAATCATCAATTCCTTAACATTCATATAGTATTTTATCAATAAAAGAATTGTTCTTTGATCTTACTGTCCCCATAACTGATACAAAACCATTCACAAATCTTTTAAGAATCCAGTGCTATTTTAGTTACCCCTGACTTTACTGTTCAATACCCATGGAGCCCATCCTCTGGAGTTAATTTCTTCTCCAGGAAATATGATAGGAAATTATAGTTAACTTTCTGTGAACTTGACAGAAACTAAGCTAAGAAGAGCGACTTTGAGGAAATGCCTTCATCAGATTCTCCTTAGGCAGATCCCTGACTGGGGCTTTGTTTGATTCATGATTGTAGGAGGGTCCAGGTCACTGTGAGTGCTGTCATTGCACTGTAGATGATCTTGGGATGTAGAAGGCAAATGCGCCTTTTCTTAAAGTCATCCATTTAGTAAATCCGAGATGACCTCATATTTTCTTTACTAAGTAACCAAAAACATTGCAATTATTTTCTTTTTTGATAAAGTAGTGCCAATAGAACTTTTTCAAACTACTAGCATAATTCTTTCATATTTTTTGGTTAAATACATATACTGCACAGTGAAATTTCAAAAATAGTTCAAAATATAAATCAAACTATTTTGTGTATGGTGCTGTCCCAGACCTGAGACATTTGCCAAGCTTGAACTTCCAAAATAGGATTAAGATTTTATAATTATTGCACTGCAGTATAATTCATTAATAAATCCTGACATGGAGTTACTACCTGCCTCAATAGTTTATGTTCCCAAATCACACACACACACACACACACACACACACACACACACACACACACACACACATGGATGGGGGCGGATGGGTGGACAGACAGACAGACTTTATTCTTTAATATGCCTTAAGCAGCACAATAACTAGTCAACTGCTTACATACACTCCATGCTGCTAGAATCTACCTCCCACCAATTACTCCGAGTTCTATTACTAATCTCTATGTTCCATCTTGGCTGCACTTAACTCCAATTTGCCCTCTGGCTCATGTCTTCTTGGTCCAGAGCCCAGGCCGCTCTCTTTGCTTCTCTACCGGACGGGCAGCCCTTGTCTCCCTCCTTCCTCCCCAGGAACCTTAAACCCTGCCTATGTCTCTCTTTCCCAACTACTGGCTGCTGGCATCTTTATTTACCAACCAGAATTAAGTGTAGGCAGGTTCCCAGAAACTATATTTAGACCCTCTCCTGCAAACAGTTTTTTTTTTTTTTGGGGGGGGGGACCCAGTTAGCATTAGAATACAAACAGCTAATTTTTAACTTTCATTCCAGGAGAGGAAATAACTAGTGTTATTGTACGTGGGTCTCATGCTTTGACAAGCAAACAAATGCAGAGCAAGAGCTGCAGTACTACAGAAGCATGCATCCACTCTTCCCAGTCTATTCAGCTCGCTTCTGTATATATGACCTTAGGGTTGGCCACTTGGTACTTTGTAGTCACGTGTGTGCTCATCTCACTTGGGAGTTTCTAAGAGTTAAACTGTTAATTTAGACTCATGTTTGTGTATTTCTTTGTGAAGACGGGAACTCAGCTGTGCTACTGCTAAGGGCCATTCTTCGTAATTTGTTTTAGGAAAAATATGTTATTTTTTGTATGCATGAATGAAACTTGATTTTATTACCTTACATAGTATATTTTCTATTATCAACCAAGCTACAAATCCTATGACCAACAGTGACCTATTTGTAAGATAGTCACAAACGTGATGTAACCAACCACCTTCTGATTGAATTAAGTTTCAATCCATGAGGTAGAACCAATGCCTAACACTACTGATGTGGTCAAGAACCTGGGTCTAGACTGGCTATGGCCTGAGGGAAAACCAAATACTATTCTGGCAAAGAACATAGCAATACAAGGACTCCTAATGACATATTACTACATCCAAAGATCAGCAGACACTCAGCTGTCATCAGTGAAGTTGATTTTCACACTCTATGGGAACTAACTCAGAGAACCACAACTGTACAATGTGTGGAGTGAGAGACTTCGGAGCACTTAATAATCAAAGGGGATGTCTTTATCAAACCTCTCCACTCAACGTGGAGGTATCTGTGAAGAAGAGGCGTTGCTAGAATGACAGGTAATGGATGACTGGGAAAACAGCATCTTCAGACACAACAGAACGGATGTAAAGACCAACTTAGAGAGACTATGCAACACAAGTTAGGTCTATGCAGATGGGGTCCCAACCCTGAGAATGCAAAGAAAACATGGCCTTCCACTCCTAACTAAGGAGCTAGGTTGAGCTGATATCCACTAGCAGAGTTAAAGTTAGTTTATCCACTGAGTTCTCTCCATTGGGTATATTCCACACCTCAGAGTAGGCCTCAGGTCAGGGAGGAGGTGACCATCCAAGAAACAAATGGTATTTGCAGGTACCTAAGGTCTCATTTGGCTTAGTTTGGGATTTTTTTTTTCATTCAAACATCTTATTGGCCTTTCATTTTTGTATATTGGTTTCTGTTTTGTGGGGATATTTTGTCCATGTTGTCAGGGAGATGTTTCTTTTGGTGCCTTTTAAAGAGAGAAAAAGTGGTGGGTTAGAGAGGTAGAGAGGATCATGGGGGGAATTGGGGAAGGAGAAAGATGATCAAAATAGTATGGAAATGGTTTGGAATAATAAAGAAAAGGAAAAATAACAGTAACCAAGGCAGATATGAGAACCAACATCTGGGCTTGTTTATTGCCTTCAGAAGTTCACTATGGTGTGAACACTTCATCATTATTATACACACATGTGCTCATGCACACACACACACACACACACACACACACACACACACACACACACACACACACGCCATTCTCCAATAATTACTAGGTCCCTACAGAAAGGTCTGTATTGTCCATAGATGTATAGGGAAAAAACAGCTAAAAAGTATTTGTGGGTATTTGTGTGAGGGGGGTGTTGTGCATACTGTGGAGGTCATCTTGGCTTTTCTTCCACCACCCTGCACCTTATATTTTGGAGCAATTTCAATGAACCTAGGGTTCATCTCTTAGGCTAGACAGGCAAATATGTCTCTGCCTCCCCAGCACATGATCTGTAATTAGGTACTCAAGCTCTTCAGCGTGTTCTTTTCCCATGAGACATCTCTTTCCAGTCTCTGAAAAACATTTTAAATAGCAAGGCAAATGTGAATTTAGAAAAATACAGAGAACTACAGAAGAAATAACAACCCTCCTGCCCCAAATCTGTAAAGAAATTGGAGAAAGAACAGAGATATTAGTGGTGTTTTCATTGCAAGCCAACGGAAAAGAAAAATCTGTGGTAATTAGCGAAATAAAATAACTGATGGTATAAAGAACTGAGTGTTAATATTTTAGGCACTACTATGATCTCAAGATTTAGGTTGTCCATCTAAGGACAACCTTTTCATTTCAGGGCTCAGAGATCCTGCTCTTAGTTAAGTTGATCGTGTGCGTGTGTTAACTCCCGTTCCTGGGGATCTGGTTCCCTCTTCTGGTCAGTGGAAGCACTGCACATGATCCACATCTGTAAATTCAAGCAAAACACCTATTCACATAAAATAAAAAAATAAATCTTAAAAAGCACAAAGTTTTTTTTCGGAAATACAAATCATAATGTTGATAGATACTAGTGGATAAAAATTAAGGAAGAGTAGAAGATGGTGATCATATTTCAACCCCTGAGGATGCGTACATCTGATTCGTTGCACTATTTCTCTAAAAGTTTATTTAAAAATGATCCCGGTAGAGGTTTTTTAAAGTGAAAAACACACACACACACACACACACACACACACACACACACACACACACACACACTTTTCAGATAAAAAAAAATCAGTGCAAAAACTATACTACCATAAATTTGCACATGCGTGTTTCAGGCAACAGAAAATTCTGGAATGAAAAGGCAGAAATGTTTTTAAAAATGAAATATAACTCAAAGGTGTGTATTTGGTGATAATGAAAGGTGGATACTGACTTTTTCAACTAATTTATTTAGTTATTCACTTACATCCCAATAGCAGCCTCCCCTCTGCTCCCAGTGCCCCACCTCACAGGACTGCTCCCCTATTCCTATCTTCCGCTGAGAAGGGGGAAGTCCCCCCTCAGTACCAACCCACCCTGGCATGTCTAGTCTCTGCAGGGTTAGGCACATCCTCGACCACCGAGGATGCTAGACAAGACTGCACAGTCAGGGGAACGGATTCCACAGACCGACGAAAACTTTAGAGACGGCTCCTGCTCCAGCTGTCTTTTGGGGGACCAAAATGAAGACTGAGCAGCACATTTGATATGTATGTGTAGGGAGTGAGGCTTGGTACTTGTATACTCTTTTGTTGGAGCGCAGTCTCTGAAAACCCCCTAAGGGTACGGGTTCATTGACTGTTGGTTTTCCTGTGGCATTTTTATCCCCTTCAGGGCCCACATCCTTCCTCCAACTCTTTCTTAAGAGTCCCCAAGCTCCGTTCTGTGTTTGGTCCTGGGTTTCTGTATCTATTTCGGTCAGTTGCTGGGTGCAGCCTCTCAGAGGACAGTTATGGCAGGTCTACTGTCTGGAAGCATAGCCATAAAGTTAATATTGTCAGGGATTGGTGCTTGCCCGTGGGATCGGTCTCAAATTGGGTCAGTTGTTGGTCAGCCATTTCCTCCGTTTCTGCTCCTTTCCCAACCCCTGTATTTCGTTGAGACAGAAAAAAAAAATTGGTGTCCAAAAGTTTCTGTGAGTGGGTTGGTGTCCTTGTCCCTCCACTGGGCTTGGCCTGGCTACGAGAGGTGGCCTTTTCTGGTCCCTACTGCTGTGCCTCTCAGCTAAGGTCACAAAAATTGGCTCCTGGGTACATTCCCTATTCCAGGTCTCTAGCATGTCCTAGAGATATCCCACACCCATGGCAGCTGCAATTTCCATTCACTCTCCTGCTCCCCTGGTCCTCTTTCCTGTCTCTCCCTTTACCTGACCCTGAATCCTCATTCCCCTCCCCTCCCCTCTCTCACCCAGTTGTATTTCTCCCACTGCCTCCTAGGACTAGTTTATTCCCCCTTTTAAATGAAACTCAGGCACCCTTGCTTAAACCTTCCTTCATGTTTAGCTTGTTCTCATCTGTGGACTGTGTAGTGGGTATCCCACACTTTATGACTAATATCCACATACCATATATGTACTTTTGGGTTTGGGTTACCTCACTCAATTCTAGTTCCATCCATTTGCCTACAAAATTCATGATGCCCTTGCCTTTAATAGCTGAATAGCATGCCAGTGGATAAATGAATCACATTGTTGGGATTGTGTAAACCCCACCCCTCAGTTACTTAGCAACAGCCAGGTATACCCCACCCCTCAATTACCCAGGTATGTTCCGCCCCAGTGACCTGACACTATAAAAGGAGCTGCTTGACCCCTCCTCTCTCTCTTGGCCTCTCTTGCTCTTGTGCTCTTGCAGCCTTGCTCTCCCACCCCTACCCCTCCACTTCCCTTTCCCTTCCCCCTCTCTCCCATGTGCTCATGGCCGGCCTCTACTCCTCTACTTCTCTCTCTCTGCCTCTACCACCCTCTTAACTCTCCCATGACCTGAATAAACTCTATTCCGTACTATACTATACCGTTGTGTGGCTGTTCCCTCAGGGGGAAGGGATTCCCAACATGGACCCCCCAGAGGCATCTCTCTTGCCCCCAGGCCTCACCGCACCTCCATGGGCCATATGGCCCCCACTCTCTTCATCCTTCCCCTAACATTGGTGCCGTGACTCGGATTGTTATCCTTTTACAACATTGGTGCCCTGTGACTCTTCCTTTCAGTGACTTTTCCTTTCATTGGTGCCCCGTCATCTTTTCCTTACACACACGATTATTCTTCCTTTAATGGACATCTAAGTTGTTTCCAGTTTGCAGCAATTACAAAGAAAGCTGTTATGGGCACAGTGGAGCATGTGGTATAAGGTGGAATGTTGGAGCATCATTTTTTGGGCATGCGCCCAAAAGCAGTATAGCTTGGTAAAATCATTTCTAATTTTCTGAGAAACCAACAGATTGATTTCTAGAGTGTGTATATAAGTTTCACTTCCACCAGCAGAGGGCTGTTCCTCTTTACACACGTCCTTGCCAGCATGTGCACAATTGAGTTTTGTATCTTAGAATATTTCATATTATGACGGGTGTTGAGACAGAATCTCAGAGTTGTTTTGATTTGCATTTCCCCGATGACTAAGAATGTTGAACATTTCTTTAGGTGCTTTATGGCCATTTAAGATTCTTCTGTTGAGAATTCTCTGTTCAGCTCTGTACCCCATTTTTAAATTAGGTTATTTGGTTGTTGGTGTTTCCTTGAATTATTTATATATTTTGGATAATAGCCATCTGTCAGATGTAGGGTTAGTGAAGATCTTCTCCTAATGTATAGGCTGCGGTTTTGACCTATCAACAATGTCCGTTGCCTTGCAGAATAAGCTTTGCAGTTTCATGAGGTCCCATTTATCAACTGTTGATCTTAAAGCCTGAGCTATATATAGGTGTTCTGTTCTGGAAATTGTCTCTTCTATCAGTGTGTTCAAGGGTGTTTCCCACTTTCTCTGCTATTAGATTCAGTGCATCTGGGTTTATGTTGAGGTCATTGATCAACTTGTACTTAAGTTTTGCTTTGGGTAATAAACATGGATTTATCTGGATTCTTCTACATGCAGACATTTAATCACACCAGCATCATTTGTTGAAGATGCTTCTTTTTTTTTTTTTCCACAGGTATGTGTCTTTATTTTTATTTCTGGGTCTTTGATTAGATTCCATTAAACAACCTATTTGTTTGCACCTCTAAACTACTCATTTTAAAAATTACTCTTGCTCTGTAATACAGCTAGAAATCAGGGATGGTAATTCCTATGGAATTCTTTTTTTTTTTTTTTTTTTAATTGTTCGGGATTTTTTGGTAGCCTCAGTTTTTCTGTTTTCCCATATTCGATTGGGAGTTGCTTTTTAGAGCTCTGTAAGAAACGTGTCCTGGAATTTTGATGGGAACTGCATTCAATCTGTAGACTGATTTAGGTAAGTTCATCATTTTCACTGCTCTCTCTGTTGATCCAAGAGCATGTCAGATCTTTCGATACTGTGATACCTTTTTCATTTTCTTTCTTCAGAGACTTGAGATTCTTGTCATATCGGTCTTTAACTTGCTTTGTTAGAGTTACACCAAGATATTTTATATTAACTGTGAATATTGTGAAAGGTGTTGTTTCCCTAATTTCTTTCTCAGCTGGTTTATCATTTGTATAAAAGAGGGCTGGTTATTTCTTTGAGTTAATTTATATCCAGCCACATTTCTAAAGTTGTTTATTAGCTCTAGGAGTTCTCTGGGAGGATTTTGAAGGTTGTTTAATGTATACTGTCATAACATCTAGAAACAGTAAGACTTAGATATATTCCTTTCTAATTTGTATCCCCTTGTTCTTTCTTTTCTTGTTGTATTACTGCTTTATTTAGAACTCAAGCACTATATTGAACAGATACGGAGAGAGTAGGTAGCTTTGTCTTGTCCCTGATTTTAGTGGAATTGTTTGACGTTCCTGTTCATTTAATTTCATATTTGTCTTTTGGCTTGCTGTATATTGCATTTATTATATTTATGTGTATGTGCCTTGTATTCCTGGGCTCTCCAAGACTTTTAATCTGAAGGGGTGTTGAATTTTATCAAAGGCTTTTTCAGCATCCAATGAGATGTTAGTGTGATTTTCTTCTTTCTCTTTGGTTGTATAGTGGATTACATTAATGAATTTTCTTATATTGAACAAGCCCTGCATCCCTGTCATGATGCCTACTTGATCATGATGAATGATATTTTTGATACCATCTTGGATTTGGTTTACAAGACTTTTCTTTAGTGTTTTGCATTGATGTTCATAAGAGAAATTGGTTGGAAATTCTCTTTCTTTCTTGAGTCCTTGTGTGGTTTAGGGGTTAGGGTGACTATGGCCATCTAGAATGAGTTTGGCAATGTTCCTTCTGTTTCTATTTTGTGGAATAGTTCGAGGAGTGTTAGCTCTACTTTGAAAGTCTATTAGGATTCTGAGATAAAAACATCTGGGCTTGTTGTTGTTGTAACTTTTATTGACAGTTTCACTTTCCATAGGGTTATAGGACTGTTTAGATTACCCGATCTTGATATCTATATAGAAAATTATTGATTTCACTTAGATTTTGAAATTTTGTGGATTTTAAGGGTTTTTTTCCTTTTTATTGGATATTTTCTTTACTTACATTTCAAATGTTATCCTCTTTCTCGGTGTCCCCCTCTGGAATTCCCCTATTCCTTCCCCCCTCCCCTTGCCTTTATGCAAGTGTTCTCCCACCTACCCCAGACCCTGCACCTTCCCACCTCCCTGCCTTGGCATTCCCATAAACTAGGGCATAGAACCTTCACAGGGCCAAGAGCCTCTCCTTTCCTTGATGCCCAATAAGGTCACCCTCTGCTAAATATGCAGCAGGAGCCATAGGGTACCCTATGTGTACACTTTGGTTAGTGGTTTAGTTTCTGGGAGCTCTGGGAACATCAGGTTAGTTGATATTGTTGTTCATCCTATGGGGTTGAGAACCCCTTCAGCTCCTTCAGTCCTATTTCTAACTCGTACATTGGGGACCCCATTCTCAGTCCAATGGTTGGTTCAGAGCATCTAATTCTCTATTTCTCAGGCCCTCATAAAGCCTCTCAGGAGACAGCTATATCAGGGTCCTGTCAGCATGCACTTCTGGCATCTAAAATAGGGTCTAGGTTTGATGACTATATATGGGATAGATCCCCAGGTGGGGCTGTCTCTGAATGACCTTTCCTTCAGTCTCTGATCCACACTTTGTCTCTGTATTTCTTCCGGTGAATATTTTGTTCCCCTTTATAGGAAGAACTGAAGTATACACTCCTTGGTCTTCTATCTTCTTGGGCTTCATGTGGTCTGTGGGTTGTATCTTGGGTATTCTGAGCTTTTGGGCTAATATCTACTTATCAGTTACTGCATACCATGTGTGTTATTTTGTGATTAGGATACTTCACTCAGCATGATATTTTCTAGTTCTATCCATTTGCCTAAGAATTGCAGAAAGTCATTGTTTTTAATAGCTGAGTAGTACTCCATTGTGTAAGTGTACCACATTTTTGTATTCATTCCTCCGTTGAAGGATATCTGTGTTCTTTCCAGCTTTTGGAGATTATAAATAAGGCTTCTATGAACATGGTGAAACTTGTATCCTTGTTAGATGTTGGCGCTTCTTTTGGATATATGCCCAGGAGTGGTATAACTGGGTCCTCAGGTAGTACTACATTCAATTTTCTAAGGAACTGCCAGACTGATTTCAAGAGTGGTTGTACCAGCTTGCAACCCCACCAACAATGGAGGAGTGTTCCTCTTTCTCCATATTCTTACCAGTATCTGCTGTCACCTGAGTTTTATCTTAGCCATTCTGACTGGTGTGAAGTGGAATCTCAGTTTTGTTTTGATTTGCATTTCCCTGATGACTAAGGATGTTGAACATTTCTTTAGGTGCTTTTCAGCCATTCAGTATTTTTCAGTTGAATAAGCATCATTTGTTGAAAATGCTATATTTTTTTCCACTGGATAGTTTTAGCTGCTTTGTCGAAGATCATGTGACATAGGTGTGTGGGTTCATTTTAGTGTCTTCAGTTCTATTCCATTCATCAGCCTGCCTGTTTCCCTACCAATATCATACAGTTTTTTTTTATTTTTTTTAAATCATAACTGGTTTGTAATACAGCTTGAGGTCAGGGATGTGATTCCGCCATAAGTTCTTTTATTGTTGAAAATAGTTTACACTCTCTTGTTTTTTTTTTTTTTAATTATTCCAAATGAATTTGCAAATTGTTTTTTTTTTTCTGCTTCTGGGAATACCTGAGTTGGAATTTTGATCTGGATTGCATTGAATATGTAGATTGCTTTTGGCAAGATGGCCATTTTTACTATACTAATCCTGCCAATCCATGAGCATGCAAGATCTTTCCATCTTCTGAGATCTTCTATGATTTCTTTCTTCAGAGACTTAAAGTTCTTATCGTATGAATCTTTCCCTTCCTTGGTTAGAGTCACACCAAAGTATTTTATATTGTTTGTGACTATTGTGAAAGGTGTTGATTCCCTAATTTCTTTCTCAATCTGTTTATCCTTTGAATGGAGGAAGGGTAATGACTTGTTTGAGTTAACTTTATATCCAGTCACTTTGCTGAAGTTGTTAATCAGCTGTAGAAGTTTTCTGGTGAAATATTTGGGATCACTTAAATATACTCTCATATCATGTATAAATAGTGATATTTTGATTTCTTCCTTTCCATTTTTTATCCCTTTGACATCTCTTTTGTTGTCTAATTGCTCTGACTAGGACTTCAAGTACTATATTGAACAGGTAAAAAGAGAGTGGGCATCCTTGTTTGGTCCCTAATTTTAGTGGGATTGCTTCAAGTTTCTCTCCATTTAGTTTTATGTTGGCTTCTGGTTTGCTTTTACTATGTTTAAGTATGAGCCTGAAATCTTGACCTTTCCAAGACTTTTACCATGAAGTGGTGTTGAATTTTGTCAAATTCTTTCTCAGCACCTAATGAGATGATCATTTTTTTTTTTTTTTGTTTGAGCTTGTTTATATAGTGGATTATGTTGGTGGATTTCCATATATTGAACCATACCTAAATCCTTGGAATAAATTCTACTTGATCATGATGGATGATCATTTTTATCTGTTCTTGGATTTGGATTGCAAGAATTTTGTTGAGTATTTTTGCATTGATATTCTTAACAGAAATTGGTCTGAAATTCTCTTACTTTTTTGGGTCTTTGTGTGGTTTAGGTAAAAGTGTGATTTTAGCTTTATAGAAGGAATTTAGTAGTGTTCTTTCTGTTTGTATTTTGGGAAGTAGTTTAGAGAGTATTGGTATTAGGTCTTCTATGAAGGTCTGATAGAATTCAACACTAAATTCATCATGTCCTGGGCTGTTTTTGGTTGATAGACTTTTAATGGCTGCTTCTCTTTCATTTGCAGTTATAAGACTGTTCAGATAGTTTTTTCCCAATCTGATTGAACTTTAGTATTTGGGCTTTGTCTACAAAGTTGTCCATTTTCTTCATATTTTCCAGTATAAGGTTTTTTTTTTTTAAATAAAATCTGATGATTATTTTAAATTTCCTCTGTTTTGTATTTTTATCTTCTTTTTTTTTATTTCTGATTTTGTTAATTTGGATACTGTCTCTGAGCCTCTTTGTCAATCTGGCTAAGCAATTATCAAACTTGTTGGTTTTTTTTTTTTTTTTTTTTTTAAGAACCAGCACCTGGTTTTGTTGATATACTTTTTTCTTTTTATTAGACACTATGTATTTATATTTGAGGTGTTATCCCTTTACCCCGCCCCACTCTCATTCCCCACTTCCCCTCCAGTTGCCTTCACAAAGGTGCACCTGAGTGACAGGCTTCCTCTGGGTGTTGTGGGAAAGGGTGTAGAATCAGCACCCAAGGTCTCCTCAGGGTACAAGTTCAGATACAGAAGGACCAGCGCCACTTGATGGATGGGGGTTCCTGTGTCCCTGGATTCTCAGGACCCAGTTACTCTGGGTTTTGGGCCGGATGTTGTGCTCTCCTCACAAGCCCTATACTTGGGCTTGTTATAACACCTGGGTGATGGGCTTTCTCTCAGTTTTGTAGGAAAGGGTGTTGAGGCAGTGCTTAAGGTCTGCTCGGAGCAAGGGTTCAGAGAGGAATGGCAAATTTCGGTTTTTAAAGTAAGACTAATGAATTAAAAAAATTCCTTAGTGTCTGTTTTTATGTTTTCCTATTTCTTTATGATTTTCTTAAATTACATACTGTTTCTCTGCCTTTTAGCTAGGTTGGATAGGGATTGCTTAATAATTTTTTTTTTCTCAAAGAACCAGATCATACTTTTCTTTATTCTTTGTATTGTTCTCTCCATTTCTAATTGATTGATTTCAGCCCTAAGTTTGACTATTTCCTGCCATCTACTCCTTATAGTTGTGTTTGCTTTTTCTTGTTCTAGAGATTTCAGTTGTGTTGTTAAGTTGCTAGTATAAGATCTCTCCAGTTTCTTCACACAGGCACTTAGTGTTGTGAACTTTTCTCTTAAAAGGGTGTTCATTTTGTTCCATAAGTTTGGGTAGGTTCTGCCTTCATTCAAATTGAATTCTAGAAGGTCTTTAATTTCTTTCTATATTTCAACCCTGACCAAGTGATTTGTCAGTAGGCAGTTGTTCAGTTTTTATGAGACTGTGGGGTTTCTGTTGTTTCTATTGTTTTTGAAGTCCCCCTTAATCTGCAGTGATCTGATATGATGCAAGGGTTATTTCAATCTTCTTGTACCTCTCGATGCTTGCTTTGTGACAAATTATATGCTTAAATTTGGAGAAGATTCCATTTCTATGAGGTGCTGAGAAAAAGTTATACTTTTTTTGTATTTTTGAGTGAAAGTTTCTATAGATATCTGTTAGGTTCACTTGGGTCATAACATCTGTTATTTTAATTATTTCTTTGTTTAGTTTCTGTTTCAATGACCTGTCAATTGGTGAGAGTTGTGTGTTGAAGTCCCCACTATTATTGTGTCGAGTTCAATGTGTGATTTAAACTTCAGTAGTGTTTCTTATGTAAATAGAGGTACCCTTGCATTTGGGGAATAGATGGTCAAAACTGAGGTGTCATTTCATGGCTTTTTTCTTTAATGAGTATGAAGTGCCCCTCACCATATTTTTTTTTATTACTTTTGGTTGAAAGTCTATTTTTAAAAATATAATGGCTACACCAGTTTGTTTCTTGGGTGTGTTAGCTTGCAAAATCTTGTCCAGTTCTTTACTCTGAGGTAGTATCTATTTTTGTTTCTGAGGTATGTTTTTATATGCAGCAGAGCGATGGATCCTGTTTAGGTAGCCATTCTGTGTTTTGTTTTGTTTTTTAAATTGGGGAATTGATTCCATTGATGTTGAGAAATGTTAATGACCACTGATTGTTAATTCCTGTTATTTTGATGTTGGCAGTGGTACTGTATGTGCATGTGTTATTCTCTCCCTCTCTCTCTCTCTCTCTCTCTCTCTTTGTTTTGTTGTGAGATGATTAAGTTCTTGTGTTTTCTTGGGTGTATATGCCCTGGAGTTTTCTTTCTAGTATTTTCTATAGGGCTGGATTAGTGAAAAGATGTTGTATAAATTTGGTTTTGTAATGAAATGTTTTGGTTTATCTATCTATTGTGATTGAATTTTTTTGGGGGGTATAGTAATCTGGGCTGACATTTGTGGTCTCTTAGGGTCTTCAAGACATTTGTGTAGACCCTTTTAGCTTTTAGAGTCTCTGTTGAAAAGTTAGGTGTAATTATTATAGGTCTATATATTTTTCTCTGTTCTGTATATTTAGTGTTTTAACTATTATGTGGTTGAAGGATTTTCTTTTTGGGTCTGATCTATTTGGTGTTCTGTGAGTTTCTTGTATGTTTACAGCCATCTCTTTCTTTAGATTAGGAAAATTTTGCTCAAGATATTTTTTTTGAATTGGGAATCTTCTCACTCTTATATTCATATTATTTTTATATTTGGTCTTTTTCTAATGTCCCAAATTTCCTTTATGTTTTTAGTAAGAACTGTTTTAGATTAGGCATTTTCTTTGATCTATCAATGTCTTTTATTGTATCTTCTATGCCTGTGATTCTCTCTTCCATCTGTACTATTTTGTCAGTGATGCTTGTTTCTGTAGTTCTTGTTCTTTTTCGTAGGTTTTCCACATTTAGTGTTGTTTTTATTTGTATTTTTCTTTTTTTTGTTTTTATTTTCAGGTCTTGAACAGTTTTATTTATTTTTTTCACCTGTTTAATAGTTTTTTCCCTGCATTTCTTTAATCAATTTATTCATTTTCTTTTTAAAGGCTTCCACCATCTTCATAAGATTGAAGGTCAATGTTTTTCTCCTGATGTGTTAGGAAATCAAGAACTTGAATTTTTAGGAAAGCTGGCTTCTTATGGTACCATGCTACACTTGCTTTTGTTGATTGTGTTCTTGTGCTTGACTTTAGCCATCTGGCTGTTTCTGATGTTAGCTGACCTGGTAGTCCCTGGGAGTCGCAGGCCTCTGGTACCAATTGTCCTGAGTGGCACCAGGCCTCCTGGGAGACAAGCAGAGCTTTGGGGTGTGGTGTGGAGTGCAGACCTGACATTTCAGGGAGAGGTGTGTCCTGGAAAGTGGAGCTCAAAATGAATATAACAAACCTCATGGCTGCTGGATTTGCCTGGGGTCCAGTGGGTGGGGTAAATACTGACATTTATGCAATGACACTTTGTGACTTTAAAATGCAATTGAAATGAAAGTATATGATCATGGTACATAAATGACAAGTGAATGTTGGTAAATTATACCAAGGTAGTAATATTGCTGTAGCTTTTCCCTTACTAAGGAAGTAGTTTGTGAAAACATACATACCTGTCAGAGGCTGAAATGTTGGGCTGTAGATTTTTAGAAGAAACAACTTCCAGTGGTGTTTTTTTTGGTTATTATTTATTTATTTTTGTTGCTTATTTAAGAGCACATTATTTCAGGAGGAAAAGATGTCTTCTTCAGTATCTTAAAAGAATCAAAAGTGCTATTAAGCTTTTATATACAGTTTTGTAAAATTATCATTAATTTCAACTACAAAGTAAACATAAGAGAATACAAAATAATCAAGAATCTCATTAGAAGCTTTTAGTGAGACAGCACACTTTCGGGCACAGATTTATTTCTTTTGGATAGGTATAAAGGAAAAAGAGAAACCAAAGTTTGCCTCCAAGCAAATCACCCAGGGCTTAGGAAAGCTGCCAGGGTAGAGGAAGATTCATCTGCAAATCTAAGCAGTCAAAGGTCCCTGGAAGTCAACCTGCTCAGAGTGTTACAATCAAAGGAGGTGTGACTATTTAGCCACTGTGTTGACACTGCCTTGTTTGCAGAAGACAATAACAGAACCCAAGATTTCTCATCAATTCCTTTTCTATCTTGGGCAGACTTTGAAGAGCACTATTCAGCCTTTCATGAGAAGTATATAAGAGAAGATTGAAAGGGTCAGAATTGCTCTCCAGAGGATTCTCTTGCCTAGCAAGTAAGGAGTGGGGAAAAGGATATCTTCTGAAAGGAAGACAGAAGTGTGGACCAAAGGGAGCATCAGGGTTTAAATGATGGAATTAAAGAGTTTTGAGTATCTATTCTGAATGTTTTGGGGCTCAGCATTTCTATTGTAAGAGACAAGACTATCTGCAGGCTAAAATCTATCCAGCTGGTTCTTTATAAGAATTACTCGAAGTGTACAGTACAGAAAAAGTGAAAGTCGTATATTTTTATATAAACTCACCAAAATATTGTATATATATAAATATATACATTCTTCGGTATCTTGAAAGAATGGAAAGTAATATTGTGCACTGAGTTTTGCATACTTATCATTAATTATAACAGAGAACACACAAAATGACAAAGAATCTGGCTACACATAGAAAGAGACACACACTCACATGTACAGGAATGAGCTGTGAAGGTAAGAACTTAATCTCACCAGGTATACTTGACAGAATGGGAATAGGCAATTTCCACTCAAAGCTATTTATACAGGATGCATATCTAAAAAACAGTTGCCCACCACTCTGATGTGGTCATTTCAATCCCACCTTCTCCAAACCCTTGACTCACTTGTAAGAATACCAAGAGCTCCACCCATATAAACCTCCTTGAGGATTAGCTCTTCTGTTATTCAAAGATACTGTGCAAGCTTCCACAGTAAATAGTTTTAGTCATCTGTAAAGCCTATGAACTACAAAAAGGACAACTCTCATATCTCAGGCTGGATTTGGACTCTATGTAGATGAGGTTTGCTGCATACTCCTGATCTTCTTGTGTGTACTTCTTAAGTGCTGAGATTACAGGTGTGAACTACCAGGTCTAGCAATGGTCACAAACTTTTGAGCTGTAAGGTCTGTGCTATTTTTTAATGATTGCCAGCAGAGGGTGCTCAGAGATGGCAAGACAGTCATAACTCTCAAAGCCAATGGCCTGATTTTGCTGAACAAAAAAATTATAGGAAAAAATTATGTGTTTACAAAGTACTAGTTTATCTGTAAAAGTATCAAACGTTTATGAGAAAATAACTTGATACTATTGATAAGTATAACAAAAGCTAATTACATTATCATTTATCCACCAAAACAGTTAAAAGCTTTAGTATATTTTGAGAACCCTGTTCACTAATTACATAGAGTGATGATTGCACTAAAAATGTGGCGAGTAGGGAAGTTACACATATTTAATCGATGTTCATAACAACCAACAAGAAAGGGAAAAGCTTAAAGCACATGAAAAATGTGTTAACAATAGAAAAATATTCCTGGTAAAAAGAACTTGAGATTTATAGGATAACAGAGACATCATATATATATATATATATATATATATATATATATATATATGTATGTATATGTGCATCTGTGTATAGAAAAAGAACCAACTGCCTGTAAAGAATGGGACAAGTCATATGTAACACAGGTATGAAGAAAGCAGTGCGGCCATTTCTTGAAAGCTTTTGCAAGACAGAGAAAATTTCCTGTACTGAGAATGAAGGGGGCATTTTAAAGTCTAAACTAAGGGGCACTTAGAAACTCATGGAAGATGGTGACAGTTTGGAGAAATGGCCTAGGAGAATGATGGTGGGCCTGGACTAGGAATCGCTGAGTCCCGTGGCTCTAGAGAGCAGCTGTGATCGGATTTCTTGCATCTATGGTGGCATCAATCTTCATGGGTGCTTGGTTTTAGCAGCTATATCAGCCACCCATATGTAGAAGTAGAAACAAATGGATGAAGATGAATTGTCACTGAGAATGAGGTGGAATTGAGCACCGGGGAGCTACAGGAACAGATGTGGGGAAAGAAATTAAGGAGCACTGTGGAAGTGATGGGTGTTAGGGAAGGGAAGTGATATTATCAGAAGACAGGAACCTGTAGTATATATTAATGCATGCATCACGAGGTCTAAAGGGTAAAACATTAGGGCTCCAAAATAGATACTTATACATGAAGTAAGTCTGAAGGAAAAGAAGTAATAACTGTAGAAGAGAAAGATAACCATGGAGAGGGTTCACATAGCCTAAGGCTGCTAAAAGTATCATTTCTATAAGCACTGAAGTCTGGAACATGGAAAGAGGCACCATCATGAAAGTTTGTACTAATATAGGAGAAATGGTCCAGGGAAAACAATGATTTTTCTTTTTTAAATTTCTGGTGATGATCTTTCAGGTAAATTCTGGCGCCATTTTAGGAAATTTCCAGGTCTACTACTTGGGATTGAAAAGGGGCCATTAAAGAAAAATGAGAATACTTTTGGATTATAAATTTTAAGTGCTCTCAAGCCAGGCACTGACTTAAGTCTAAGGACATCAGACAGATTTAGATTAGAATCAAGTTGGTTGAATAGCATATAAGCTCTGGGATTTTTACTATGACAAAACACACTGAAAAACCAACCAAATGACAATGGAATGTGTTTGGCTCACAGTTTGAAGGATTACTCAACAGGTCTAGGGAAGGAATGAGGGAAAAGTGTGAGGCAGCTGGTCATGTGTTGCCTTTCTTCTTTTCATGCTTCTTTCTCTTATTCAGTCCAGGACCTCAGCAATGAACCAGGGTGCTTCAGTCTACGTTCAAGGTAGTTCTTTTCTTCTTAGCTTAACCTTTTTGGAAACAGCATCATAGATAAACTGAGAGGCATGATTCCATAGTGATTATCCTATTTCTGGTCAGATAGGTAATGACAATTAAACATCACACCATTTCTATATATCTGATTAAAACTAGGAACTATTGCAAAAATCTTCAGTGATATTTTTAGGATATTATTTAATAAATGATAGTTACCATAATCAGAACAAGGGTAAAAAAATCATCCATGTATCTGTTGATCAGCACTCGGGCATACCTACTCTGAAGCTTAAATTAAGTTGCAAGCTAAGTAGACGAATTGCACTGGGGAAAAAGAAAATACATTTGCCAACGAAAAGAAGTGAGTTTGCATGTTCTGATATATGTGTGGGAGTTTAAGTGTTCCACTAATGGAAATATGGGGCATTTCCAGAGTACTTGAAGTAGACAGAGCGTTTTTTCAAAGGAAGAAAAATAATCATGGCATAAAGAAAAGTCAGCGACAGTCAAGGTAAACAAGACCAGCTTAAAATGGGCACTGTGCTCATGGTGTATGTTCCTGGGGGGAGAAAACCAACCCGTTAATCAGACAGTGTCATGGTGAACATTGGATGGCACCTACACATGGGGAAACAGGCTTCATGGTAAACGGCCGATTTTTCCTTCTCTATCTCTGTACTCTCTTGCTCTGTTTTAATTGGTATGCGTGGCAGTTATGATCTATCACAATAAAGAGAGAATTTTTGCAGATATAGACTGGTCAGACTTCTTAATGTGACACCAGGGCAGAGGAAAATCTGCATCTAGCCGTGGGAGTTCTGGCTGTCAGGAGATGACAGCACCCTGCTCTACTGAGTGGGGTGCGCCGTGTCAGAAGTGCTTTTGCCCAGAGGAAGCAATACTTCTGAGGTAAGAGCCTATGCATCAGGAAGCTGGCTGGAGAAAGATGTCTGGCAAAAAGAATTATATCACATCTGACAGAGAAGGTGATCAAAAACAACAGGGCACAGGCAGCTGAGGAAAGGTGCCCCTTGGATGCTTCGATGCTTCCAAACAGAGCTGATCCCAAAGACCTAGGGCATGAGTGAGTTCACTCCCACCAGGCTTCATAGAGATAAACGGGCTTCTCCAGGCTTCTTGCTCCCTTCCTTCTCTCCTCTTTAAAGTTTATCCTTCAAAATATACTGCTTATTAGGTTATCGAGGCATAGTATTTTAACTGTAGATTTTGTCTATTTCAATGTGTGTTATTTATTGGGAAAATCTATTACTCTCTTGAACACACTAGAGACTACACATAATTAAAAGCCAGATGTTGAGATGAAATGAAAAACTGTTTGCAGTAGAAGGCACATCAAAATCCTCCAGTTCATTGTGTTTTGACCACAGTCTCCAATGGATGTTTCATTAAGTATGCAACTGTGTAAGGGAAGAGGTCACTTTCTTGGGAAGATAATTTAATTTTCTATTTTCTTTATAACCAAATAGTCACTGTGATGTATTCTCAGCAGGACAGTTAGTCTTTTAAAATAAGCACATTTACTATAATTAAAACAATTGTAAAATGATTCACCAGAAATAACAAAATTAAAAGAGTATTTACTAAAAAAGTATTTCATATTTTAAAAAGCCAACTTATTGTTTTATTGAAAAAGACGCATTGAGGACAGTGTGACCCCTAATGTCACAGGTTCTGCCCTGATCAATGACACACCTCCTTAAGAGCGAACAGAGGCCTTGAAATATTTTCCCCTGACTCACACTGCCCTTCTCTTTTCAACCTGCTTTCACATCTCCATTTACAAATCAAAATCCATTATCCAATGATAATCAATAAGAGCCTTCAAAGTCCTTGTTTTTCAAAGTGTGTTCTGAGAACAGGTATGGACGCTCCAGGCAGGATGTTAAAATGCAGACTCTTAGCATATGCCTTGAAGCCCTGGGTATAGATTTTGAATTTTAATCAGTCTCTAGGACCTACATGTGCAAACAAATACTTCATACACAATATTATCAAGCAAGGCTTTTAAGTTTAATTGATGACTATTTTGTTAGGGTGTATACTTTAGCTCTTGTGAAATTGTAAATTAGTAAATCAAATAATTTTTCATTTTACTGATTTGGTTTTCCCTGGGACAGAAGTTTGGGGCCACACTGATCTTGAAATGGTCTGAGACAACCTACCAACCTTGAATGAAATAGTCTCTTGTGGCTTCTATTTAAGATGTGTCTTAATTTGATGTATACTAATATAGGGTTGTGAAAGTTTCAAAAAGAAGTTTTTGGAAGTCAAATCAGAAGATAGGAGATAGAAAATTTTTCTTCCTCTGGTAACTAAATTTATTTATTATAAACTCGGGCTTAAAATGTCCTCTGCAAATGGGTTGATGGCCAGGAAAATGTCCTATGCCTCTTTTATAAGTGAATTTTCCCAGAAGTAAGGACGAGTTTGATGATGCAAATATTCCTACTGTAGGATATAGAGATAGTGGGCACTTTAGGGGCCCCAACAGTAAACTTGTGTGTTTCCTGTTGACCCCAGTTCTGCATGTGGGCAGAATTTATTACTGCAGACCCATGGCTTCATCCTTCCAGAATTCAAAGTTGCTGTAAAGATCCTTTTGATTAGGCAGACAAGTCCTGTAGATATGCAGCTGCCAGAAATAACATCTGTTAGTGGAGCCTTGGAGGAAAAACCTCTTGGGAACCCAGAACTGCAGAGACACAATTGTATATTGTCAGCCAAGAGAAATGCAAGTACATAGCCCCATCAAATGAGAGAAGTACAAAGTCTGACCAGCAAAGCAAGCCTTGGTAGGAACCTAGGCCTGACCCTCAGGTGTTTGTACAGGAGGATGTAGAGTCTCAGATGGTTCTAAAGGCTGAAAGTGTAAAATACTATGGTGTTGTGTTGACTTAGACATACTAGGGACCTGTTACTTCTCCCATCTTCCCTACGGCTCCTTTTGCAGTGGGAACCCATAGTCTATGCCTGTCTTTGCCATTGTATTTGGGAGCAAATTTTTTACCCAATGCTATGGATTAAATTGATGTTGAAGCAGTTAAGATGTGTGGGGATACTAAGACTTAGTGATGTGTATCTGTGGAAGACTTAAAAATGAATATTGTACTTCAAACGTTTGTACTTTCTACCATATTTATTAACATTTGATTGTTGTATGCCAGGTGGAATCTTGAGATGTGATCGGGCTATTAGGCCCAGGCTTCATGAGTGGTGCTATAGTTAGAATATGGTTTATCCCTTCTGATCACCTTAAATTCGATTGCCACGGTGCTGACATTGAGAAGTGGCACCACTTAATGGCAATTAGGAAAATAAACTGGTTTCATGTCTTTCTTGTAGGGGTAGGTTTGTTCTTGTGAAAGGGTTGTAATAATTCAACCCCGCCATTATAACTTGCTTGTTTTATATTCTGTTTTCCCCACTCTCTAGGATAGAAGCCTACTTGCCCTTCAGTGTTTCGAATATGTTGTGATGTACACAGTTTAGCCACCCTATCATAAATGTATCTGTATCCAGAACCATATGGAACCAAATAGACATTCCATTGTAAGTTATTCACCCTTCTTAATTCAGATGAATAATTACAGAAAGAACACAAATTTACAAGGTAATTCATAGATGCCTGTGGTGAGACTGTACCTTTCAGGCAGGGCAGGGTGTTTTTACCCATGACATCACAACAATGCAGTGGTCAAACAAGGCCTGCATAATTACAATACCAGTTGTTATGCCAATGTGGATGGGGGGAACTTCACAAGCATGGGTGGGAATGAGGACATACACTATGGAGTGTGGGCAGCTGAAGAGCTCCAGGAAAAGGAATTGAGGATTTCTTTGTGTTATATGTACAGCCATGTTATTTTATGTATTTGTAAAATGAAAGTGAAATACATTTAATTTTTATCAGAATTTTCATTGACCATCCTTAAGACAACTATTTTCATTATTATATAGTAATCTCCATGAAATATATTCATGGCTATGTTTTGGCTTTTTATTTGCAAAAGACTCTTCATATGAAGCCTAGGCTGACCTTTTGTTCTTCCTCAGCCTTCTGACTGTTGAAACTAATGGGCACTAGCATATCCAGCATGACTGTTTTAATTAACACATGTTGCTCTCACACATTCATGTGATATTTTCCTATCATGTGTTTAGTACACATCGGTGAATGAATTTTAAACTCCTTCCTCTACTCTCTTCACCACTCCACATACTTGTCAGTCTCAGTTTTTAGGTAGATATTATTTTAGTTTTCACATATAAGAGGAAGCATGTGGTACTTCATTAATTACATTTTAATACAACAAAACTTCTGAAATAACAAGCACATCATGTAATCCAAGTAATCTAGACCATATGCACATATCTATCTGGAATAGAAAAACCATTTGAGATGGTAAGCTCATGGATGGTAAGGGTGGTTATTCCTTGTCAGTGGTTTTTATGGGTAATTTTAACATACTTTTCTTTCTGCTTATCTGCTTTTAATCTATTTAAATGATCTATTTAAATGTTATGCTTGCAAATCTTAATTTGTTCCACATTACCTGGAAATTGAGGTTACAGGTGATAGACATACTTTGCATGTTAGTTTACAGATCAGTGCCTAGTTTAACCTTACTGCTTTCAGTTATTCAATTGTTTCTTTTATGTTTGCTTTTGCTTAGCTATTGTTGACATAGAAAAAGAAGAAAAATCCTTTTATTCTTTTCCAACCATTAATCACTAACCCTAATCCTAACCCTAACCCTTTCACCTACCTTGACATTTAAATTTTTTTTAACTACTAAAAGTGGACAAACTAAATGGTTAGTTAGAATAGTAGTCTATCTATTTGCTTGGAATGCATTGGTGAAGAAATGTTTTTTAACTATGGAAATGAACACTTACTTGGATAACTCTTCTTTCAACTTACCTGTTAATGGAAATACTTTTATGACAATTCCTAAAGCTAACTACTATGTACATTCTTAGATACTTTTTCTTGAAAAAAAAAACCCTAAAAAGATGACTTGAAGTAAAATAAAACACATAAAAATAAAACTTATGAAACAATAGGCATACCAACCAACCAACCAACCAACCAACCAACCAACCAATCAATAAAAAAACCAACTATGCAGTTTACAAAGCACTGAAGAGACAGATGGTTCAGCATTTTAAAAGCACTTGCATTTCTTTGAGAGAAGGTGTTTTCAGCTCCTAGCACTTACAGGAGGTATCGCATAGTTGCTTATAAAGTCAGTTCCAAGAGATCTGACACCGTGTTCTGGCCTCTACAAGAATCCACATATAGGTTCTCAGTACACTCACATGGATAGTTGTTTTGTTTTAGACACACATACAAATAACAAAAAGCTAAAAGAACAGCAAAATAAACAAGTAAGCAAAGAGAGAGAGAGAGAGAGAGAGAGAGAGAGAGAGAGAGAGAGAGAGAGAGAGAGAGAGTTCTATATACTTCGAAAGACCTATTTAGCCTATATAGCTCTAGACATTATTATTTTTAGTAATTGTCAACTTGAAATTTTAAAAATACCATTATGTTTTAAGATAGCTTTTACTGGTTCCTAGAAAAATTAACTTTGCTCATTATATTACTTAACTCAACTCTTGGTTGTTGGAACAATAACTGGGACCTAGAGTCTGCTTCTATCATGCTCACCTTTTAATCTGTAGCTATCATGTGTGAGTGCAGCTTCAGTCACATTGGCCAGTGTGACTATCAACTATTGGCTAGTGTCCAGATCAACAATGCCTGCTGGGAGCTCTCCTGCCTGGAACATGACATCCACCCTGATGGCCAGATGCCAAGTGACAATACCATTGGGAAAGGAGATGACTTCTTCAACAACTTCTTCAGTGAGGCAGGAGTTGGCAAGCATGTGCTCCAGGCAGTCATAGACTTGGAACCCACAATTATTGATGAAGTTTGCACTGGCACCTACCACCAGCTATTCCACCCTTAGCAGCTCATCACAGGCAAGGAAGATGCTGCCAATCACTATGCCCATGGCCATTACACCATTGGCAAGGAGATCATTGACCTTGTCTTGGACAGAATTCTCAAGCTGGCTGACCAGTGCACAGGTCTCCAGGGCTTGTTTGTTTTCTACAGCTTTGGCTGAGGAAATGGCTCTGGGTTCACTTCCCTGCTGATGGAATGGCTCTCTGTTGACTACAGAAAGAAGTCCAAGCTGGAGTTCTCCATTTATCCAGCGCCCCAGGTTTCCACTGCTGTGGTTGAGCCTTACAATTCCATCCTAACCACCCACACCACCCTGGATCACTTTGATTGTGCCTTCATGGTAGACAATGAGACCATCTATGACATCTGTTGTAGAAACCTCTATATCGAGTGCCCAACCTATAATATTCTTAACCTCCTTATTAGCCAGATTGTATCTTCCATCAATGCTTCCCTCAGATTTGATGGGGCCCTGAATGTTGATCTGACAGAATTCTAGACCAACCTAGTACATCCACTTTCCTCTGGCCACTTATGCCCCTGTCATCTCTGCTGAGAAAGCCTACCATGAACAGCTTTCTGTAGCAGAGATCACCAATGCCTGCTTTGAGCCAACCAACCAAATAGTGAAATGTGATCCTCATCTTGGTAAATACATGGCTTGCTGCCTGCTGTATCCTGGTGATGTGGTTCCCAAAGATGTCACTGCTGCCATAGCCACCATCAAGACCAACATTCAGTTTGTGAAATAGTGTCCCACTGGCTTGAAGGTTGGCATTAATTACTACCTCCCACTGTGGTAACTGGTGATGACCTAGCCAAGGTCCAGAGAGCTGTGTGCATGCTGAGCAACACCACAGCTATTGGTGAGGCCTGGGCTTGCCTAGATCACAAGTTTGATCTGATATATGCCAAACATGCCTTTGTGCACTGATATGTGGGTGAGGGCATGGAGGAGGGAAGGTTCTCTGAGACCCGTGAGGATATGGCTTCCCTAGAGAAGAATTATGAGGAGGTTGTTGTTGTTGTTTTGTGGAAGGAAAGGGTGAGGAAAAAGAAGAGGAATACTAGTTTATTCTTCCAGCCCCTGCATCATGTCAAACTCACAACTCCAGCTCCAGAATTAGCTGCAGGCATTGATGCTTCAGTTCTGTTTCCATTCTGTGATAATGTCTTTTTCCAAGTGTACCCTCCAAATTTTCCATGATGTCTCAAAGGAAAAACTTTAAGAAAAGAAAAAGAAAAACACTTTTAAAGATATTTTCTGGACCTACATGCTTCTTATGTAGCTTATCTTCCATTATTAAATTAAAAATGATGCTAAATTATAAGAATTAGTCAACATGAATGAGTTTCTTTCTTTGTATCTTTAGATTTGAGAGCTGAGTTTCAGTAGAGTCATGAAAGGAACCCTCTATTGTGAATAAACCTGCAGAGGATGAGGGCAGACTCTTGGGAACAGGAGAAGAAAAGGTGATATTTGAGGAGACATTTGAATAATAAAAGAGCTAAGAAAGAAGAATGGAGGCTAGAAGAGCATCTGAAGAACAATAAGGAAGGCTGGTGACACACTGTACAAGTGCTAAAACCAGAGCTTGTAGCGGAAAGAGAGCCCAGTTCAACATGAACCTAACACAAACCGGAAACTAATAGACAAGCTAGAGAGGAAACATCCAGGATAATGGGAATTCTGATGGACTCAACTGATCTGACAAGATTCTTGAAGAAGCAGGTTGACAGACATCTGATATAAGGATTGAGGAATTTTATTGGACTTTTCAGGCTTTTTTTTCTATAAGAGTTTTGATCATATATTTATGTGGATTTCTGTACTGGCCTTATACAATTACTTTTCTAAACGGAGACAAGGAAAGGATGAGTACTGAATCCCAGGATTCAGATGAAAAGAAATGAGTGGGGCCTGAGTATCTCCAAGTAGACTCATCTGGAGGAGAGAATATTTAACATGGGGGGGGGATGTACAGGGAAAACTAGAAACCTGAACATGATAAAGGAAACAGGTACACACCATCATCCTCTCGAGATAGCTAACACCATATAGGAATGTAAACCTTCAATAAACAGGAAGAGACCTGAGATCCTGCTGAGCACTTCCATCCTGCAAGAGGTCCAGGGCTATGCTAAAGAATCACCAAAGGTCTGACTAAAATGTCATGTCTGGGACAAAGGCCTGCATCCTGTGTTTCTAATTGTTTCACAAAAGGAAATGTGTGTCACTGCTCTAGGCAATAGAATAAAGAAACATATCTACTACATTACCCTCATTTTATAGATGAATCATTCTAAACTCAGATGTCTGAATTCAAATATCTACATAAATGACAAGCTAAACAACAGAAATCTGCCCCTGCCTTGTCACACCTCCTAGCTACAATAATAGATAGGTAGGTACTGGATATCTTGTGGTAGGATCTTAATGAAACTATGACTCGGGGTGCATCAAAGAAAAACTGAAAACTAGAGTGTAGCAGTAAATACTTTTTAAAAAATGTCACCGTGCCATACTAATTCCAACTATTCTCTGGCCCCATTTGTGATCTTGCTGCCATGGCTAGCCCCATGGCCAGTCGCCGCTATTCCAGCCCCAGCATGGCCACCCTCTCACCACTCCCTTTCTGCAGACTCTGCTCACATTCCCAGCATCTGCCCTTGTGATTATAGTCATAATTCCCAGTAACCTGGTAAAATGAAAACCCTAGAAGCTTATAATTTATCAATCAGATTTATATCAGTAAAGTTTTACTCCACAAAACATCCACAAAATAAACTCAGAGTCAATTAATATTGACATAAACGGCCCACCTATATAAGACAAACTGTCCTGTGATTATCCATCCCTCATAAGATACTTATAGCTACCAGTGGCTACTTAAAGCCACATGGGGCTGGGTCATCCTTCTCCTCCTCCATCTTGTCTTCTTCTCCTATCTCTCTTCCCTCTCAAAACTTCTGTGTCCATCTTTTTCACTGCCCAATCACAGGCCTTGCTTTATCTTGTACCTGCCCTCACCTGCATGTAGACATCAATCCACATGACAGTGACCCAGAAACACAGTGAGAACAATTGGTCTAATTTTCAAGTACATTCTGAATGATGTGCATGATATTTTGTTAACCTAATGTACAGTTAGTTAATAGATTAATAACAATGAAGGAGCACCTGAATTCTGGTTGTAAACTTTACTATAATGCTGCTATAATGAAAACAAAAAGAAAGGGAACAGAAACAACTGGACATCAGACATACTGAGCTTGAAGGAGCTGTGAGTCCTGTAAGGGAGATAGTGTAAACAGATGAATAAGCTATTCTAAATTCAGAAAATGTTTTGAATTAGAGTTAGATATTGGGAGGATTATTTCTTGGTACACATAAGCATTAGCTCATGACTCTAAAGAAAGATGAGGTTCAAGGCTCAACTCAAGAATTTACAACATTAAAAAGCTGAGGACATGAGGAGGAATGAGAATCCTTGTCAATAAAGGGCCTGTTCTAAAGGAAGGAATCCCGTAGAGACAATGTCCTGTAGGTATCCTAGTTGCAGGAGAGAATGCCCACAAAAGTGCTGGCGGTAGAGGTTGCTATGAAATACTTTTGTGATTATTTTTTGACAATTTAATGACAAAGAATAAAGCAATGAACCAAAAATGCAAGTGGAAAAAGAGAAGTGGGAAATGCTATCTGAAATAATTATTGAGCATTAATTTCTTTATTTTAAACTTTTATTTTATCTGAATTTTTGTGAGGGTGTCAAATACCCCACAAATAATATTACAGATATGAACTGGAAATTGATCCCAGATCCTCTGGAGTAACAGGAAGTGCTCCTCAACACTGACCCATCTCACCAGTGACAGTCATGGTGCTTTGTCACAGAAATAGAAAAGTGCCTAAGACAGTTTGAGAGGGGTATCCTGTGCCTGACACGTCAATTTCTCTTGAATAACTCACGTTTGTAGGGATCACTATTCTCATGTCTGTAAGATATCTCTGGCTAAGTCTCTTTCACTTAAAATTTTACTATATTTTCAAGTGAAATAGAGTAATACCATTTTTCTTTTTTTGCTGTTCATTTCTTTCTTTATTGGACAACTTTATTTTAAAAAACAAAGATAAATGTACAAATTTTAAGCATTATAGCATAAAAGTATACGAATACATTTTTGTCAGTGCTTGGTTTCTTTTTTAAAGGTTTGATAGTGTGCATTAAGATATTACTAGTTACAATGAGCATAAAGTACATGTAAAACGGGATGTAAACTGGAATTAGTCAAAGTTTTCTTGTTGTGTAAGGATTAAGCATAATGATTTTTTCTTTTCTTGAACTTCATATAGTCTGTGAGTTGTTTCTGGGGTGTTCAGAGCTTTCTGGGGTTAGCATCCCACTATCAGTGACTGCATATTATGTCTGTTTTTTTGTGACTGGGTTGTCTCACTCAGAATGATATTCTGTAGATGCAGCCATTTTCTTAAGAATTTGGTTAAGTCATTGTTTCTGATAGCTGAGTAGTACTCCATTGTGTAAATGTACCACAATTTTTGTATCTATTCATTTACTGAAGGATATCTGTGTTCTTTCCAGGTTCTGGCTATTATAAATAGAGCTGCTATGAACATTGTGATGCATGTGTCTTTGTTGTATGTTGGAGCTTATCTGGGGTATATGCCCAGAAGTGGAATAACTGGGTCTTCAGGTAGTACTATGTCCAATTTTCTGACGAATCACCAGACTGATTGACCGAGTGGTTGTACCAGTTTACAACCCCACCAACAGTGGAGAAGTGTTCCTATTTCTCATCATTCTCGCCAGCATCTGTTGTACTCTGAATTTTTGATCTTGGCCAAGTGTGAGGTGCAATCTCAGGGTTGTTTTGATTTGCATTTCCCTGCTGGGTAATGATGTTGAGCATTTCCTTAGATGTTTCTCAGCCATTTGTGTAGCTCTGTACCCCATTTTTTTAATAGGGTTGTTTGATTCTCTGGTGTCTAGCTTCTTGAGTTCTTTTTTTTAAACAACTTTATTTTATAAAACAAAGATAAATGTACAGAATTTAAGCATTTTTTTGCATAAAATTATACAATACATTTTTGTCAGTACTTTTTTTTTCAGATTTTAAAATAATTTTTACATAAATCTATATGAATATATTTTTTAGTCAGTACTTGATTTTTTTAAAGGTTTGATAGTATGCATTGAAAACTTAATAGTTACAATGAGCATAAAGTACATGTAAAACAAAATGTAACATGGAAATAGTCAACGTTTTCTTGTTGTGTAAAGATTTTTTTTTGTTTTGTTTTCTTTATTTCTTGGAATTTATACAGTCTTTGAGATGTTTCTGGGGGAGTGCGAGCCTCTGGGGTTAGCATTCCACTATCAGTGACTGCATATTATGTCTGTTCTTTTGTGACTGGGTTATCTCACTCAGGATGATATTCTCTAGATGCAGCCATTTTCTTAAGAATTTGGTTAAGTCATTGTTTCTGGTGGCTGAGTAGTATTCCATTGTGTAAATGTACCACAATTTTTGTATTCATTCATCTTCTGAAGGGCATCTGGGTTCTTTCCAACTTCTGGCTATTATAAGTAGAGCTGCTATGAACATTGTGGTACATATATTTTTGTTGTGTACTAAGGTGTCTCTGGGGTATATGCCCAGAAGTGGAATAGCTGGGTCTTCAGGTAGTACTATGTCCAATTTTCTGAGGTATCGCCAGACTGATTTCCAGAGTGATTGTATTAGTTTGCAACCCCACAAACAGTGGAGAAGTATTCCTTTTTCTCTTCAACCTTGCCAGCATCTGTTGTCAGCTGAGTTTTGGCTCTTGGCCAATCTGACTGGTGTGAGGTGGAATCTCAGGGTTGTTTTGATTTGCATTTCCCTGCTGGCTAATGATGTCTAGCACTTCCTCAGATATTTCTCAGCCATTCGATATTCCTCAACTGAGAACGTTTTGTTTAGCTCTGTACCCCAATTTTTAATAGGGTTATTTGATTCTCTGGTGTCTAGCTTTTTGAGTTCTTTGTATACCTTAAATATTAGGCCTCTATCTGATGTGGAGTTGGTAAAGATCTTTTCCCATTCTGTTGGCTGCCGTTTTGTTTTCTTGACAATGTCCTTAGCCTTACAGAAACTTTGCAATCTCATTAAGTCCCATTTGTTAATCTTTGACCTTAGAGCTTGAGCCATTGGTGTTTTGTTCAGGAAATATTCTCCTGTGCCAATGTGTCCTAAGGTTTTCTCTCATTTCTCATCTAATAGTTTCAGTGTATCTGGTTTAATGTGGAGATCTTTGATCCACTTACAATTGAGCTTTGTACAAGGAGATAAGAAAGGGTCTATTTTCATCCTTCTGCATGCTGAGTGCCAGTTGGACAAACACCATTTGTTGAATAGGCTGTCCTTTTTCCACTGAATGTTTACAGATCCTTTGTCACAAATCAGGTGACCATACATGTGAGGGCTCCTTTCTGGATCTTCTATCCTATTCCATTGATCCACATGCCTATTTCTTTACCAGTACCATGCAGTTTTTAGCACAATTGCCTTGTAATATAGCTTGAGGTCAGTGATGGTATTGCCTCAGGTGTTGTCCTGTTGTTGAGGATGAATTTTGCTATTGTAGGTCTTTTCTTATTCCAGATGAAATTGCACATTGCTTTTTCCAACTCTATGAAGAATTGGGTTGGTGTTTTGATGGAGATTGCATTGAATCTGTAGATTTCTTTTGGTAAGATGGCCAGATTTTACAATGTTTATCCTTCCAATCTATGAGCATGGGAGATCGTTCCATTTTCTTAGAACTTCCTAGATTACCTTCTTTAGAGGTTTCACGTTCTGGTCATACAGGTCGTTCACTTGCTTAGTTAGAGTCACACCAAGGTATTTCATATTTCTGTGACAATTGTAAAGGGTATCTTTTGCCTAATTTTTTCCCCCACGTCTGTCCTTTGTTTAGAGGAAGGCTACTGATTTGTTTGAGTTAATTTTATATCCAGCCACTTTACTGAACTTGTTTATCAGCTGTAGGAGTTCTCTGTTGGAATTTTTGTGGTCACTTATATACACTATCATGTCATCTGCAAATAGGGATGTTTTTACTTCTTCCTTTCCAATTTGTATCCCTTTAATTTACTTTCGCTGTCTAATTGCTCCAGAAAGGAACTCCAGTACTATGTTGAATAGGTAGGGGGAGAGTGGTCAGCCTTGTGAAGTCCCTGATTTTAGTGGGAATGCTTCAAGTTTCTCACTGTTACGTTTGATTGTTAGCTGTTGGTTTGCTCTATAGTGCTTTTATTATGTTTAGGTATGGGCCTTAGATTCCTGTTCTTTTCAAGACATTTATTATTAAGGGGTGTTGAATTTTGTCAAATGCTATCTCAGCATCTAGTGAGATAACCATTTGGTTTTTTTCTTTGAGTTTGTTTTTATGGTGGATTACATTGATGAATTTTCGTATTTTAAACCATCTCTGCATGCCAGGGATGAAGCCTACTTGATCATAATGAATGATCATTTTGATGTGTTCTTGGATTTGGTTTGCAAATATTTTGTTGAGTATATTTGCATCAATGTTCATAAGTGAGATTGTTCTGAAGTTCTTTGTGTGGATTAGGGACAAGGGTTATTGTAGCCTCAAAAATGAGTTAGGTAGCGTTCCATCTGATTCTTTTTTGTGGCATAGTTTGAGAGTATTGGTATTAGGTCGACAATAAACTTCTGATAAAATTCTGCACTGAACCCATCTGGACCTAGGTTTTTTTTTTTTTTTTTTTTTTTTCTTTTTGATTGGGTGGCTTTTGATGACTGCTTCTATTTCTTTAGGTATTATGGGATTATTTAGATGGTTTACCTGGTCCTGGTTTAACTTTAGTATCTGGTATCCATCTAGGAATTCATCCATTTCTTCGAGATTTTCCAGCTTTGTTGAGTTTATGCTTTTATAGTAAGATCTGATGATTTCTTGAATTTCCTCAGTTTCACTTATTATGTCACCACTTTCATTTCTGATTTTGTTAATTTGGATACTCTTTCTTTGCCCTCTAGTTAGTCTGGTTAAGGCTTTATCAATCTTGTTAATTTTCTCAAAGAACTTGCTCTTGGTTTTGTTGATTCTTTGAATGGTTCTTTTTGTTTCTATTTGGTCTATTTCTGCCCTAAGTTTGATTATTTGTTGCAGTCTACTCCTCTTGGGTTCATCTGCTTCTTTTTGTTCTGCAGCTTTCAACTGTGCTGTCACGTTGCTAGTGAATGCTCTCTGCAGTTTCTTTTTGGAAGCACTCAGAGCTATGAGTTTTTCTCTCAGTACTGCTTTCATTGCATCCCATAGATTTGGGTATGTTGTGTTTCTGTTTTCATTAGTTCTAGAAAAGCTCTAATTTCTTTCTTTATTTCTTCTTTGACTCTGCTATCGTTTATTAGAGCATTGTTTAGTTTCCATGTATATGGAAATTTTGGTGCCTTTGTTGTTATTAAAGACCAGCCTTAGACCATGGTGATCTGAGAGGATGCATGGGAATATTTCAATCTTCTTATATCTATTGAGGCTCGTTTTGTGACCAATTATGTGGTCAATTTTTGAGAAGGTTTGGTGAGGTTCTGAAAAGAAGGCGTATTCTTTTGTTTTAGGATATTATGTTCTGTAGATTTCTGTTAATTCCAGTTGGTTTATGACCTCTGCTAGTTTTACTGTGTCCTTGTTCAGTTTCTGTTTCCATGATCTGACCTTCGTGAGAGTGAGGTATTAGGTCTACCACTATTACTGTGTGGGGTGCAATGTATTTTTTAGCTGTATTAGGGTTTCTTTTATGAATATCTGTGCTTTTGTATTTGGAGCATATATGTTAAGGATTGAGAGTTCATTCTGACAAATTTCCCCTGTAATGAGTAAAAAGTGTTCTTTCTTATCTTTTTTTGATAAGTTTTGGTTGAGAATCTACTTTATTGGATATTAGAATGGCCACTCCAACTTGCTTTTTGGGGCCATTTGCTCTGAAGTGTTTCCCCAACTTTTTACTCTGAGATAATGTCTGTCTTTGTCTCTGAGATGAGTTTCTTGTGTGCAGCAAAATGCTGGGTTTTGTTTATGTATCCAATCTGATAGCATATTTCTTTTTATTGGGGAATTGAGTCCATTTATGTTAACAGATATCAAGGAATAGTGGTTGTTGTTTCCTGCTATTTTTGCTTTTGGAGGTAGAATTGTGCCTGTGTGTCTTTCTTCTTTTGGTTTTCTTGCTTAGGAGTTTTCTTGTTGTAGGATGTAGTTCCCCTGGTTTTATTGGGTTTTCCACATATAATTTGTTGTAGTGCTGGGTTTGTGGTCAGATATTGTGTAAATATAGTTTTGTCTTGGAATATCCCTCCATCTATAGTGATTTAGAGTTTTGCTGGGTATAGCAGCTTGGGCTGACACTTGTGCTCTCTTAGTGTCTGCATGATGTCTGTCCAGGATCTTCTAGCTTTTATAGTCTCTGTTGATAAGTCGGGTTTGATTCTGATTGGTCTGCCTTTATATGTTACATGACCTTTTTCCCTTACTGCTTTTAGTATTCTTTCTTTGCTTTGGGCACTTGGTGTTTTGACTATTATGTGTCGGGAGGAATTTCCTTTCTGGTCCAACCTATTTGGAGTTCTGTAGGCTTGTTTTATGCTCATGGTCATCTCACTCTTAAGGGTAGGGAAGTTTTCTTGTACAATTTTTTTTGAAGATATTTACTGTGCCTCTTAGTTGATATTCTTCACCCTTTTCTATTCCTATTATCCTTAGGTTTGGTCTTCTCATTGTGTCCTGGATCTTTTGGACATTTTGGGTTAAGAGCTTTTTGGTTTTTGCATCTTCTCTGACTGTTTTTTCTATGTTTTCAATGTTGTCTTTGGCCCCCGAGATTCTCTTTTCCATCTCTTGTAGTCTGTTGGAAATGCTTTCATCTGTGACTCCTGATTTCTTTTTAGGTTTTCTTTCTCTAGGGTTGTCTCTTTTATTGTTTTCCTTATTGTGTTCATTTCTGTTTTAAATTCTTCTTCTTTTCTTCATCCCTTTGGTTCTGTCTTCCTCTAGTTCTTTGAGTTCTTTGAGTGTTTTTCTTGTTTCTTCTTTAAAAGCTTCTGATTCTTTTCGCTTTTCCTTCCTGTTCTTGTTTAAGGATCTCTATCATTATCTTGAGGTTTGATTTCGGGTCTGAGTCTTCTTTTTCTGGAGTGTTTGGCATTCTGCTGTTTGGTGTGATGGGAGAGCTGGGTTCTGGTGTTGCCAGGTTGTTTTGGTTTCCCTGGGGTATGTTCTTTTGCTTTCCTCTAGCCACCTTTTTTTTGTGTTTATACATGGTTTTATTGTCAGTGATTGGTTCTTGCCTCTCCCTTGTACCTGGCCTGTGTCCCTGGATCTCCGAGTATTCCTGGTGGCAGATGGCCTGAGAGTCTCTTCTGTATGCACAGCCTGCCGGCTGATAACAGACAGCCCAAAGCAGGGTTCCTGCTTCTCTGAACTAAGCAGGTGGTGGGGTAGGGAGCGCTCTTTCCACGTGCTCCGCACAGACCTCTCTGTTCCCTGGCTATTCAGAATGCCTTCTCACCAGGCCTGTTTCCCTGGATCTCCATTGTTCCTGGTGGCAGACTAGTATTAATTTCAAAAGAACAAAAAAGGAAATTTTTATTTGTGTTTGTGTTGTATAATATTATATACATAAATAAACTTTTATAATATGTGTGATATATACATGTTTAAATATATATACATACACACTAATTTGCACTTATATGCATAACATAATTGAATATCAGAAAAATGAGGAACAAAATAAGTTTATATTGTTGACATATAAACTGACATATAAACATAGCTGACAGAAGTGTGCAGCTTAGCAGATCCTCAGGTTTCTAGCAAACACTTGGAGCTTACTAAAGAAATATCTTTGTATGTTAAGGAAGTTAGTGTGTTGTTTTTATCTGTTTGGAATACCATAACAAGTTTGTCAGACTAGGTAGCTTACAAATAACAGGAGTATGTTTTTGTTCTGGTGTTGGAGGCTAAATGTACAGGATCAGGGTATTGTCATGGCTCAGACTCAGTGAGGACTCTCTGGGTTGGATATGGCTAACTAAACTTACAGTAGAATATGAGCAATCCTATGGGGGTCCATATTGTAAAACATTAGTTTGTTTATATATCTAGTAATGTTAGTAATCATCATGACTGAATTACTCCAGTACTCAATTAGGAGTGGGGATTTCATCATTTGAATGGTATGGCACATAAATAATCTGTTGCATGCACTTTGTGAAGAAACTTATTTGGATCCCATTCAGGGAGAATGGAGATTCCAAGGAGCTGACTTTCCCATATGGATTAGCCTTTAAACATTTGTTTTTAATTGTTTATATTTTTATTTTATACTATATATCAGTAAATCCATGGTCTTGAGTTGGATGGCAGTCTTTTTCTCAGCTCCTTCAGTACCATATCTGCCTATATGCGGTCATACTTTCCTTCATGATGAAAATGGACTACACACCTGAAAGTGTAAGTCAGCCCCAATGAAATGTTTTCCTTTATAAGAGTTGGTGTGACTTGATCATGTCTCTTCACAGCAATGAAAACATGATTCACATACACACAGGCGCAAACAGACACACATGCACACACACACACACACACACACACACACACACACACACACACACTCCTCTTCTTTTACGAGTAAGTTTGTCTGAGAAAAACTTTGCAGAGATCTCAATATTAATACTCATTGGATATGCACATAAAATAGTCTATAGTTACAGGTTTAATTCAGTTCGTAACAGTGTAAACCTCATCAGAATTTATTTGTGGATTTTTGCTGTCTTCATAGTTAATGTTCAAGTAAAAAAATATGGGCTAATGCCATCTGCTTGATTATAATGGCCCAATTTCTCAGTCCCAGGAATCAACTTAGGGTTAGATAATTCAAATGAGGAGGTTGTTTACAGTTGGGAGATACACTAAAGCTATCTCAGAAGAGGCAGAAGCTTTGGAGATAACTCCTTTAAGAATTCGAGTCAGCTGGGGATACATCCCATATGCACCCGATAAATCTAAGCACCGTTGCTGATGCCAAGTAGTGTGTACTGGCAAGAACCTGATATTGAAGCCTCCTTAGAGGCTTTGCCAAGTCATACTGATACAGAGGAGGATGCTTGGAGCTAACCATCAGACTGAACATGAAGATTCCAGTGAAGGAGTTAAAGAAAAAACTGAAGTAGCTGAAGGGGTCTCCAATCCCATGGGAAGAACAAAATGATCAACTCACCAAATACCCTCCAGAGCTCCCAGGGACTAAAAACATCAACCAATGAGTTTGCATGGAGAGATCCATGGCCCTATGTGCATAAGCAGCAGAGGAAAGTATATTCTGACATCAGTAGGAGGAGAGGCCTTTGGTCATTTTTCCCAGTGTAGGGGAATGCCAAAATGTTGAGGTGGAAGAGGGTGGTTTGGAGAGGGCGCACCTTCATGGAGCCAGTGGGAGACGGAGGGGGGATGGGATTGTAGGAAAGAGAACAACTGAAATATAAATGTGGAGAATATCCAATAAAAAATGTTGAAAATAAAGAATCTGAGTCATACCCTTCCATTCTCCTAAAAGGAAATGTTAAACTGGCCTATGGGGTCAAGGGTAACAATTCTAACCATGGTTGTGAAGTTCTACTGGCTACAGGTCATCTTTTATGTAATCTACAGGGAAAACACAAGAAAATATTTGGGGTCACTGCAGAGAGACTCATGAGAAAAGCCTGAGAAAGTTCCTAGTTTCCAGATGTAACATTCATTCTATAATCCTCTGCAATTCTATCGCCTGCCCTAGGAGTCACTAAAGAACAGCTTTTGCTTGTGGACATAGCTGGCTATCTTTGGCAAAATTTCACAGATCTTGGCTTACTCAAGAAGATGACCCTGATACTTAGAGGATATATGGGCATCTATGTAAATTACTTATGGCCTGAAATCTTGTACATTCTTTATCCAAGGTTGTGATGCAATATGGATTAAGGCCAGGTTATGCCTCTCAATATATTAACCATGGTTCACATTCTTCCCAGATGGTCTTTCCTGTGTGGAGTCTTTTGGACAGCTCTGTACTTTTTAAACCTTTATGACCCAGACATCTCTCAAGGTGAATTGGATATGTGTGAGAGTTTATTTCAGTATTAACTTCCTTGTGAAGTGGTATTTTGTGCTCCTCTTTTATTGGGGTAAATCTGAGCTGAATTTTCTGCATCAAAGCAGCTACTCTTAGTTATTAAAAAAATCGAAAATAAAACATAGGGTGTCTGATTGCATTCATTTCATTGAGTAAGTTTGACTTCTGATGAGTTACCTATTCAACATTACATTGTAAATTGTGGAGTCTGTTTACAACATTCATATCAGACCATATTTTGAATCCTGCTATTCATTATTAGCCCAGAGGTTCTGAAACACTGGCACATCAAATGCATAATGTAGATTTCTGGATGCCATCTTCGGGCTTTGTGACTCAATCTTTCCAACATGCTCCTGAGGAAAGCGGATTACTAATGGTTGGGATCCTTCATCTTTTATCCATATGTTGGATTTTAATGCCTGCTGTTAAATAATCTGATAATATTAAGAAGATCAGATCATGAGGGCTTTGCCTCATCAATGGGATTTAGTGTGTCTATAAGAAACCCCAGAGAGGCCCTTTAATATTCACTGATTAGTGTCAAGTTATCTAAGAACAAGACAGCAAATACACACTGGATATTCTGTTTGCCAGCAGCCCCTTTAACTTCACTTCTCAGCCTCCAACGTGTAAGCAAGAGACCTCAGATATGAATGAATGACACATGGCATGCTCCGATGAACTGAGACACTGATGTTATTGAAGCAGAGAGGTGTCCTGAGTTCTTCTCCCAGACTATACTGGAGTCTTGAAAATGTAGTTATGATTGAAGAGCTATATTGCCTTTTAATTTGGAGAGTATCTCCAACCTCTTGCATATTGTTACATATGATAAAATATTTTAGTAGTCAAAGAGTAATTCTAGGCTATGTTATAGTTTTTATTTCTGTACTTACTTTGAAAGGAAACCTTAAAGTTCTAAGGGAGGTATGAAATTCAATAATTTGGTTTTATTTTCCTGTGAATATAGGACAAAACTTTGCTTGGATTTAACTAAAGCAATGTTTTCCTCTGACATTTCTGGAATAAATTTTTAGTAAAATTTCCCTATCCTTTCAAATTATTTTAAAGAAAAAATATGGCATTAAGGTGTAGACCTGACTATCCTCTTTCTTTTGGGGAACATGTGAAACTACCTTTAAGAACTTTTGCTGATTCAATCCTGATCCATCCTCAGTATACGATCTGTGTTATGTGATCATGCCACTTCCCATGGACAGTGTTTAAGCCAGAGTATTTTGTTGATCATGCCAGATGATATGGGAAAATTATATGAATAATGTTCCAAAACCATTGAACGATTAGTTTTGAAAAAAATCAAATAGTATTAGTAGGGGTACAGTGATTGTACAATGGTAGTTTTTCTCTAGAAATTTTTATATAATCAACAATTATGTCAGTCTAAATGCTTGAAGATAAGTAGAAAAGCTCTGGATAACCCTTGCATCTGTGGAATTTGTATCTATTTTCAAGATGATGCTGGCTCTTGGTTGGCTGACAGGTTACATGTACTTGGTTCAGCAGCACTCAGTAGGATTTCAGAGGGCAGAACTTGTTCAAGATGCATGAAGTTATCATAAAACTGTGCAAGTGAATGGTGATGAATCACCTATCCTATATGTTTTTCATTCTAAGATAAATTTAAGGCTCATTCTATTTTCTGAAACTAAAATATTGAACATTTAAATGGAAATTGTCTTTATTCCCAGAGGGACATCAGTATGGTACTACTGTTTTTCTGTGCTTTCTCATTAAAAACTGCATGAGTAGCTAAAGGGACCAACTTTTCTGAAATGCCTTTTTAAGTAATCAGAAATTGGTTGTTGACTTATAGAAGCTCTAAGCCCAGAAAATCATGGTGAGTTCTGTTTTTTATTTTTTCTTTTTCAGAAAATACCAAAATTACCCATAAAACTTTTATGAGCAAGGCAATTTTCAAAGTTGAAAAGCATAAAATAATGTTGAAGCTTTCAAAGTGAAGGAGGTAAAATCACTCCTAACCTCTCCGACTCCCACCCGGCTTTTGTCCTAGTTTTGAGTTGAAAGCTATTTTGTCATATTGGTCTCTTCTTCTCTGACTGACTGATTTGCTTTGCCTTGGGTAACTTCAGGGAATACATCTTTAGCATACTGGGTTCAGTACATATTTGTGTCTGTACCATTTTCTGGCTCTGGAGGGCGGGGCACTGTCATAAGGTTTTCTGGAGTCCTCTCATTATTCCAGTTTATAATAATCAGAGGAGATGGCAAAGACTGGCTAATGCCATTCTTTTGAACCTCATGCATCATCAGCCAGAACCCTGCTGGGAAAAGGGAAACCACACTTATTTAAAATACAGTGAATTGCTTTGGGATGTTGTTACACAGAGGCTGGTAAGATGAAAGAAGAGAAAAGGAACACCAGTGGACCAGAATAATAGTTATAGACAAGTCTGGGAGAGAGAGCAAAGGGTGGCAACAAGGGACCTTCTGTGGCTTTGGGAACACAGAAGAATGTGTCATCAACAAAGGAGCTGGAGGGAAGAAGGCAAGGCAGACAGAGAGCATCTACCTTCTCTTACAACTTTCCCGTTCATTGTTCCCTGTAATTCTGCCTGTTAAAAAAGTTGCAGTTAGTCATCAGACAAAGGAATTTGGAAATGAAGTTTTTAATGTGTTCCATTATCTCATAGTGAAAGAGGTAGAGAGGAAGGATAAAACAATAATCTGCATGGTCACAATAGTTCAAATACAAAGAGAGCCATTGTCACTATATTTTGTTTTCTATAGTGCCATCATTGCTGGGTGTTTTAGGTAAATAATTATGGTATGAAATCTGTCATTTTTTTGTTATTCATAGTATTATTATATATTATTATATATAATGGAAATATTACATGTTTATTTTCTGTAATTCAATAATTTTTAATCTCTCCATTTGGTTTAGAAAATATTTTATGTTAACATTCATAATTTGAAGTAGATTTTAAAAGTTTCTTGTGCTTATTTGTAACTGACTCTCTAATGTATAACTGCACTTGATCGAATAATATAGAAAAGTGTTAAATATAATCAATTCAAAAAGAGTAAAAATGTGTGACAAATTATCTTTCCCTAGTTAAAGGAGTCTTGGGATGCACACTATTAAGATTTATAGAAGCCAATGTATCTAGTAGATGAGCCATAAGTGTTTAGTTCTTTTTTTTTCTGAATTCAATTATTTTCTAAAGGAAGTTAGTGCTAGCCTGAGATATTATAGGAAATGATGAAAAGAGATTTTTCTCAGTACAACCTGACTTCAAGCCCAGTTTTCCTGACCAGTGTAAATGTGGAATGTTTGAAGTGTAAGAATCAATAAAAGGTACCCAACAAAGAAATCAGTGAACTGGGTAGATGCCACTAGAATTATATCTGGGTGCTATAGTGATGGATCAACAATTAAGAGCACTTACCACACTTCCAGAGCACCTGGGTTGATTCTCATTATCCACGTGACAGCTCACCATCTGCAATTCAAGTTCTGTGGATCCAATGCTTTCTTCTTACCTCTTGACACTACATGTATTTGGTACATGGACATAATTATAGGCAGAACGCAATCCAAGTAGAATAAAATTGAACAAAATCTTGGAAACATTGAAAAAGTTATTATTAAAATACAAAGACAGGTGTTATTTTGGTCTGCATGCATGCATAATGCACTTTCTGGAATCTTCTCTGTACTTGGAGGAAAACGTTTTCATTCTTCAACAGAGGAATTATCAAAGAGCTTACGGCAGTGATGTGAAAAGTAGACACAGGTTCATTTAGATTAACCCCATGTAGAAAAGTGTGACTGTAAGCTGCCCTTGCCACGTAAGAGCTCTGGGAAAGCGAGTGGACACTAATCATGGGGCTCAGTTTCCTCTTCTTTAAAAGTACAAATCCATACATGTATTTTATGCGTATGGTAACTAGTGGGATTTCAATTCGTGCTATCAAACCTCTAAAAGAATTGAGTACTGACAAAAATATTCATATAATGTTATGCCAAAATGCCTTTAAAAATCTGTATATGTATCCCTCTTTTTTTCTTAAAAATAAAGTACACATCCCAGTAGTACAGATCCAAGTAGTCCAGTGTCCTATGACTCAGCTCGGTGGCCCTCATCATCCATTCCAGCACATCCTTAGCAGGTGGTGGAGGATCTGCTTTTCCTCTTCCTGCAGGGTCTTTGCTCCCCATTTCCTCCCAACATGAAACGTATGTGTTTCTTTATCTCCTCCTGATGAAACCCAACCTCTCTTTCAAAACTCAGTTCAAATTTTTTAAGGCTCACACTCTTCCCAGATTCAGCTACCCCTTAAAAATCATTTTTCCTTTGTCTATGTGTCCTACATCAATAATCCTTTACTTTGTGGGGAGGGGGGTAAGTTTCTTCTAAGATACTGCTGTGCAACACCATGCGTACTTTTGAGACCTTACATGAACCTTAGAAAACCGTGTACACTATATTCAGAGAATGTTATACTGAGACTGAGAATTTCAGAAGTCTACTTCTGTTTGGCACATCATGTTCTTTACTCTGGCTTCTCCTTTCCATCCTCTTTTTCTCATTTTCTTTTTCTATTTTTTCATTTTTTATCTTTAAGCTTGTTTTCCTTTACTTATGTGTTTTTTTTTTTCTTTTTTAAATGTGGATAGTCTTTCCTTGAAATAAGTGCATAGCTTAATACAGAATGACAACAGCAAATCTCAATCGACATAGATATATTTACGGCGAGTAACTCAGTTGAAGCCAAACCAAATTATTCTCCTCACCTTATCACATGCTCATCATCACTATAGAATTAAGCAGTGGAAATAACTCAGTACTCAAAGACACAAAGGTTAAAGTTTCCCAGCTGACATGAATGTGAATTTGAAAATTAATATCCCACCAGAGAATCAAACAACGCTATTAAAAAATGGGGTACAGAGCTAAACAAAAAGTTCTCAATTGAGGACTATCGAATGGCAGAGAAAAAAAAAAAGAAAATGAAATAACCATTATGCTTAATCTTTACACACCAAGACAACTTTGCCTATTTCCAGGTTACAACTTGTTTTATATGTACTTTATGCTCATTGTAACTAGTCAAATTTTAAGGCATACTATCAAACCTTTAAAAGAAATCAAGTACTGACAAAAATGTATTCATATACTTTTATGCAAAAATGCTTTTAAAATCTGTACATTTATCTCTGTTTTTTAAAATAAAGTTGTTCAATTAAAAAAAGAAATGTAAATACATAAAATATCCAATAAAATACATTTCAAGTGTTAAAAAAAAAAACGAAAATTAGTATCCCTTAAACTGTCCGTATCACGCAACATCTATACGGACAAGCTTTGTGAACTTAACATTAGATAAATTTTGGAAGTTATTTCTATTTTCTTAATAATATGAGTTCTTATAACTCACCATCATATTTAAATATAAATACTAAAATGTTCTAGGATATCTAACATTTCAGAGAAGCAAAGAAGTGAAGTATCTGAAGACCTGGGTCAGGGAAATTTATACAAAATGTCTTATTTCTTACTCACTGTTTATTATCTCATTAAAAATTTGAAAAGCAAGATATAAGTTAATCTGCCTTGAGAAGCTGAAACAGCACAGTCTGCAGAAGAGCATGCAGAGGGAGTTCCTAGACTCTTCTGATACACATGCTTGGTTAGCTTCTTCACACCTTTTGGACTAGATTCTGAATGCCCAATGTCACTACTATGAGCCTGAGGATAAAGCTCTCACTGTGCTAAGTCTAAGTAACTTTGTTTCTCTGTGTTCCTGTTCTTTACCTCACTGCACAATACTTAGGGCTCGGCTGGCACTAATTGACTCTCGCTTGCTACCTTATCTAGGTAATGTCCCGAGGCATCCCATGTGTCAGGAGCTTACTTTTGGTTTTGCAGAATGGCCCTGGCAATGCCCGTTGCCCTCCACTGTGAGAGAGCCCACTTGTGGGTGAGTGATACCACAAGCATCACGACTCTTAATTATTATCAACAAAATCTAAAGGGACCTTAAAGTCCCATAAAAGATCCCAGAGGCCCATCATTAACAATAAAGGAATGAAACAGGCTTAATTTTTAAAGCTTCAAATCTTTTGATGTTTCTAATTATAAGACATACTTTTACTCATATTACTTTTTAAGACATGATTTCTTTTATAATATGAAAAGACTGAACTACACATGTTAAATATCCTTTAACCTCTATGATACATTTGATTATAAAAAATAATGTTTTAATAATATTTATATGTGATGCTATATATAATTTAAGTATATTGAATTTATATTTTATTATAAATACAACATCTACATGGATATATTTAAATTTTATTATACATTGTTTTAATTCATACATTTAAATTATACAATACTGACTATAGATATAAATATCTTTATTTTATTATATAAGATATACAATATAGATATGATTATATAATTATAGGCTTAATTTTATATATAATATATTTATATAATAGAGATACTACATGTAACATAACTTAATTTCTATGTTGCAGTAAATATTAAAAGGTGTGGCTGCTGGTTCTAGCGTTCTCGTTCTTCACAGAGTTGCGCATTCTATGAGCTGCAGAGCCCTGAGCCGCGCTCCCTGGCTGCTTCTCTGCCACGCTGCTTCCACTCGCTGCTTCCACTCGCTGCTTCCTTAGCGGGTTGTTACCATGACTGGCACACACATCGCGTTCTGCAGGCCACTACAGCATGGCACCATGGCACTATGGTAGCCCCGGATACTCTCTAGTCGCCTTCCGCCAGCTGTCTCTCTGCCAGCCGGGAACTTCGTTTACATTCCCCGAAGCCCGGTAAAATCAGGGTTCTAGAAGTCCAGTATGGGCAGGGCTATCATGGTTCTCTGCCATGGAATTGGCTTACACTCCCATCAACTGCAACTCCCAACTGCCCAGTGAAATCATTACTCAGTAAGAAATAATTTACCAATCAGATTTATATGTTAAATTCTCTATCCACAATACATCCACACAATAAACTCATAACCAATTAATAAAGATATAAACTACCCACCTAGACTAGATAAATTGACCTGTAGAGAGATCGATCCTGTAAAAATATGCATAACTACCTATGGTTCAATTAAGACCACATGGGTCTAGATTATCCTTCTTTCCATCCATCTTGATTCTCTTCGCCTTCCCCTTTCTCTCTCACCTTACAAAAACTTTGACACCCGCCTTTCTTTTTACTATCCAATCATGTATGGCCTTGACCTAACTTGTGCCTTACTTTTTACTGTCAAATCATGTATGCCAGCCCTTACATGCAAATAGACATCAACCTACATATCTATATGATATTTAATAAATTACATGAATTAAAATAATTTTGTCATCTATGTGTGTAACCATGCAATTATTTCTTTGTCTTTTTATTTATGTTGGTATGGAGAGTTGAGCTAAGTGTCCTGTATGACTAAGAAGGCATTCTACTTGCAGTCTATAGTCATAGTTCCCAAAGAACAGTATTTACCAGAGAACTGTATTTTCTCAAATGTAAATGAAGAACCTTTTCATATGTAATGTCTCAGTTATATATATGTCTAGTTATACCAATCTTTCATGCATTCCAATCTTTCATACCCACAAAAGCATTTTTAATAATTCAAAATTGCTGTTTGCTAGACATTTATATTTTTTTGCCATGAGAAAATTTTTGTGTATATGAACTTGAGTATGTGAAATTATGAAGTGTAAAATTATGTACAAGAATATTAGTGCTTACAATAAAAGAAAAATCCTGATTGATATTTCGCTTAAACTATTACTGAAATGGTGACTATCAATTGTCAACTTGATAGGATATATAATCATCTAAGGGACCTCTGAGCACATCTATGGGTCAGTTTCTAGATTAAATTAATTGGGTTTGGAAGACCCACACTAGACCATATGGCACCATTACACCAGTTGGCGCAAAGGAAACTGAACCCCAACATTGATCGGTAGTTTGTACTGTCAAATGAAATATGCTATCTTCTGCTACCATGCCTTTGACTGTATTTCTTCAAGCTGTGTCTCTCCCTTACTTAAGAAGGTTGCTGTGTGTTTGTGTGTGTGTCTCTCTGTGTGTGTGAGTCTGTGTGTATGTGTCTGTGGTATGCGTGTGTGTGTGTGTGTGTGTGTGTGCATGTATCTATTCCCAACATGAATGTCAGGAGAGGGCATCTTGTATTTTTCTCTCTCATTCTCCATTTTATTTTCTTGAGACAAAAATCTCTCCATGAACCTGGGACTAGCCTGCCAACATCAAGCTGCAATGGTCTTTCCTCTCCACTCACACTACAGAGCATGTCTTCATGTAAGTTCAGAGGATTTAAACGCAGGTCTTCATACTTGAATAGCAAGCCTTATGCCAACTAAGCTGTCTTCTCAGTCCCTTTAATTGCTCTGTTTGGTATTTTTGTCATAGCAATGAGACTTACATAAAATTAAACACTTATAAATTGAAGCAAGAATATATGTGTTCATTTTATCAGGAATAACAGAGGTACTACCTAGGGAGAACAATGTCCATGGAGAGAGAAGTATAAAAATCTCACGACATTCAGGTGATGGCCGAGTGGGAGGGAAAACGTGTAGGCTTCTTATAAATAATTTAACCACAGAGGAGATGACTGGAAGATTCTGAAAATTGAAGTTTTGAAAAATACTGAGAGAGAGAGAGAGAGAGAGAGAGAGAGAGAGAGAGAGAGAGAGAGAGAGAGAGAGAGAGAGAGAGAGAGAGAGAGCTGGTGCAGGCACTGATGGAGAGGATGCTGTAAACTCACTAAGTAGAGTAAGATTTAGGGCACAGCTTGAAGTTTTATGCTGAGACTTGATGGCAGATAAGGAGACTGGAAAGTGATGATAAGAGCTGGGGGAGATGCAGCTGCTTATTGACAGACAGTGGTTGGGAAAAACACCAGGGTACCATGTGATGACCAGAGACATTCCTTTTGTAAGTGAAACAGCTTGATGCAATGCTGATACTTCTGAATATTTCTAACATTTCACTAGCACACTGATGTCTGATGGTCCGTTAAATGTAGATGACCTGCATGGCAAAATATTTTTTCAGTAAAATGTTCTGTGCAATGAGATTTTGAAAATTATTTTATATTACTGTGATGCCTATTTGGGCATTTCTTTATTCAGAAACTGAGTCCTATAACAAATTTTAAAAACTTGTTTGCAGAATTTAATGCTCCAATGTCTCTGAGTGGAATAATCCAGGAAATTTCTATGTTGGGTTGAAAGGCTGAGGTTTTTTCATTTCAGTGCATAGCAGAAACAGAAAAAGAAGGACGTTTTATAGAGTTTATTCACCTATTTAATAAGGACCAAGTTGTGAATAAATGAAAGCTAATCAGTTGTGACACTATAATACAAGTAAAGTCTGCATGATAATCCAGCAGGGTGAAATGATAATCCACAGGCTAGCCACCACACCATACCAGGTTAGTTTATGGTTTATAGCTTCTGTAGAAAGAAAAGTTACATGTAGAGACATATAAACTTGATGACCATATGAGGAGTCATATGAAACTCAATATAGCAGAAACTCCCATAAATGTACTATCTAAATAGAATTACCAAATGGTGGCCAAGAGAGAGTCTCAACTGGCCGTTTCTCATCAGCAAATAAAACTTCCAGTACTAAAAATGGGTTACATATCATTGAGTTGTTCACCAAAAGCATCCAATGGGAGCCCCCAAACCATCCCTAGTTGCCGAAGCTATTTAGGTTATTGACTGCAATTTGACAAAGACAATTTATCTGCACTACTCATTGAAAAAGGAGTAGTAACTTGGTGCTTACAAGAGCCTTTTCTTCCACAGATTAGTGCATTCAGAACAAGAAGGTACTCTCGGTGCTACCAAAGAAGAAACATAAACACCAACCCAGCTACAAAACCTTCAACCTGCAACAGTGTCCTGCCTATAATATAAGGTAGTGCAGAGATGGCACAAAGCTTGTAAAAGTAACCAACCAATATCTAATGATACTCAAGGCTCACTCCACAAGACTGAACCCATGCCTGACATTGTTGGGTGACCAAGAACCTATGTGCCAGGGAAAAACCAAATACTGCTGTTCTACTAAAGGAACATTGTATTAAAATGACTTCTAATGACATTCTTCTATGCTCATAAACCGGTGCCTGGCTCAGACATAATAAGAGAAGCTTCCTCCTGTGTAGATTGAAATAAATGTAGAGCTTCCATATGCAGGGAGTGAGAGATATTGGTTCTACATGGATCTAGATCAGATAGGGTCCCAGTGCTGAGAGAAGGGGCAGAAGCACCCATCATAACCCACATGCCATTGCTCAGTTAGAACAACTTGCAAAACAATATTTAGCTTTCTGCAAGGAGTCCTACTGGGAAACCAAATCACTCTTATGCGTCGACTCCATGCCCCACAGTAGAAGACCAACAGTAGATGAACTCAATGGCAGCTTTGGAAGCTCCTTGACACGTAATGTGTCAGAATTTTTATTGTAAATTTTCCTTTTTTTAAAATTTATTCTATTATTCTACATTATATCCCAGTGTCACTCCCCCACTCTTCAACTTGCAGTGTCCCACACCCAACTCTGATCTCTCCCAGATCCACTTTCCCTGCCTTTCCCTTCAGAAAAGAGCAGACTTCTCAGGGACATCAACCGAACATGGAATATTAAGTCGCAATAAGACTAGGTATTTTTCTTCATGTGAAGGTGGGATGATGTGACCAACTGAAAGGAAAAGGGTCTCTCCAAAATTGACAAAAGAGTTAGAGATAGTTCTTGCTTCTACTGTTAAAAGCCCCACAAGAACAGCAAGCGACACAGTTATAACAACCACTCAGAAGACCTAACTCAGTCTCATACAGGTTCCATGATCGGAATCCCCATGAGCCCTACCTAGTTGATTCTGTGATCTATCTCCTTGTGGGCTCTCCCTGGCTTCCAGGATCCCTCTTCCAGGTAATTTTCTTTTTCCTTCTTGATTGTTTTAATTGACCAACTTTATTTTAAAAAACAGAGATAAATGTATAGATTTTAAAAGCATTTTTGCATAAAAGTATATGAATACATTTTTGTCAGTACTTGATTTTTTAAAAGGTTTGATAGTATGCCTTAAAATCTTACTAGTTACAATGAGTATAAAGTACATGTAAAACAAGAAGTAACCTGGAAATAGTCAAAGTTTTCTTGATGTGTAAAGATTAAACATAGTGATTTTTTTTCATTTTTATTTTTTTTGGCCTTTGATTTTCTTGAACTTGATATAGTCTGTGAGTTGTTTCTGGGGTGATCAGAACTTTCTGGGGTTAGTGTCCAATTATCAGTGACTACATATTATGTCTGTTCTTTTGTGACTGGGTTGTCTCACTTAGGATTATATTCTCTAGATGCATCCATTTTCTTAAGAATTTCATAAGGTCAGTATTTCTGACAGCTGAGTACTCCATTGTGTAAATATACCACAATTTTTGTATGCATTCATCTACTGAAGGACATCTGGGTTCTTTCCAGCTTCTGACTATTATAAATAGAGTTGCTATGAACATTGTGGTGCATGTATCTTTGTTGTATGTTGGAGCATCTCTGGGGCATATGTCCAGAAGTGGAATAACTGGGTCTTCAGGTAGAATTATGTGCAAATTTCTGAGGAACCTCCAGACTGATTTCCTGAGTGATTGTACCAGTTTACAACCCCACCAACAGTGGAGAAGTGTTCCTCTTTCTCCACATCCTCACCAGCATCTGCTGTCATCTGAATTTTTGATCTTAGCCATTCTGACTGGTGTGAGGTGGATCTCAGGGTTGTCTTGAATTGCATTTTCCTGATGACTAAAGATGTCTCTCAGCCATTCGATATTCCTCAATTGAAAACTTTTTGTTTAGCTCTGTACCCCATTTTTTAATAGGGCTGCTTGATTCTCTGGTGTCTAACTTCTTGAGTTCTTTGTATACCTTGGATATTAGGCCTCTATCAGATGTGGGGTTGGTAAAGATCTTTTCCCAGTCTGTTGGCTGCTGTTTTGTTTTCTTGACAGTGTCCTTAGCCTTACAGAAACTTTACAATCTCATTAAGTTTCAATTGTCGATATTTGACTGAAGAGCAGGAACCATTGTTGTTCTGTTCAGGAAATATTTTCCTGTGCCTATGTGTTCTAAGGTTTTTCCTAATTTCTCTTCTAAGAGTTTCAGTGTACCTGGTTTAATGTGGAGATCTTTGATCCACTTACACCTGAGCTTTGTACAAGGAGAGAAGAAAGGGTCTATTTTCATTCTTCTATGTGCTGAGTGCCAGTTGGACCAACACCATTTGTTGAATATGCTGTTCTTTTTCCCTTGAATGTTTACAGCTCCTTTGTCAAAAATCAAATGACTATACATGTGAGGGCTCATTTCTGGATCCTCTATTCTATTCCATTGATCTACTTTTTTATCTCTGTACCAGCATCATGCAGTTTTTAACACAATTGCCTTGTAATATAGCTTGAGGTCAGGGATGGTGATTCCCATAGATGTTTTCTTGTGGTTGAGGATGGATTTCACTATTCTAGGTCTTTTGTTATTGCAGATGAAATTGCACATTGCTCTTTCCAACTCTTTGAAAAATTGGTCTGAAATTTTGATTGGGTTTGCATTGAATCTGTAGATTGCTTTTGGTAATTTTGTCATTTTTACAATGTTGAGCCTTACAATCCATGAACATGGAAGATCTTTCCATTTTCTGAGCTCTTCCTTATTTTCTTCTTCAGAGATTTGAAGTTCTCATATAGGTCCTTCACCTGCTTAGTTAGAGTCACACCAAGGAATTTTATATTGTTTGTGACTGTTGTAAAGCGTATCTTTTCCCTAATTTTTTTCTCTGCATGTTTGTTCTTTGTGTAGAGGAAGGCTACTGATTTTTTGAGTTAATTTTATATTCAGCCACTTTGCTGAACTTGTTTATCAGCTGTAAAAGTTCTCTGGTGGAATTTTTGGGGTCACTTATGTACAGTATTATGTCATCTGGAAACAGTGATGTTTTTACTTCTTCCTTTCCAATTTATATCCCTTTGCTTTCCTTTTGCTAATTGCTCCGGCTAGGACTTCCAATACTATGTTGAATAGGTAGGGGGGATTGGGCAGCCTTGTCTCGTTCCTGATTTTAGTGAGATTGCTTCAAGTTTCACCCCGTTAAGGTTGATTTTGGCTATTGATTTGTTGTATATTGGTTTTATTATGTTTATGTATGATTCTTGGATTCCTGTTCTTTCCAAGACTTTTAACATGAAGAGGTGTTGAATTTTGTCAATTGCTTTTTGAGCATCTGGTGAGATGACCATGTGGTTTTTTTCTTTGAGTTTGTTTATATGGTGAATTACATTGATGGATTCCTGTATATTAAACCATCCCTGCATCCCAGCGATGAAGCCTACTTGATCATGGTGAATAATCATTTTGATGTATTCTTGGATTCAGTTTGTAAGGATTTTATTGAGTATTTTTGCATCAATGTTCATAAGTGAGATTGTTCTAAGGTTCTCTTTCTTTGTAGGATCGTTGTGTGGCTTAGAAACGAGGGCTATTTTGGCCTTGGACAATGAGTTAGGTAGTGTTCACTTTGACTCTATTTTGTGGAATAGTTTGAAGAGTATTGGTATTTTGTTGTCAATAAATATCTGATAGACACTGAATCCATCTGGTCCTGGGCTTTTTTGGTTGGGAGGCTTTTGATGACTGTTTCTATTTCTTTAGGTATTATGGGATTATTTAGATGGCTTACCTGGTCCTGGTTTAACTTTAATATCTGGTATCTGTCTAGGAATTCATCCATTTCCTCCAGATTCTCCAGCTTTGTTGAGTATAGGCCTTTGTAGTAGGATCTGATGATTTCTTGAATTTCCTCAGTTTCAGTTGCTATCTCTCCACTTTACTTTCTGATTTTGTTAAGTTGGACACTTTCTCTTTGCTCTCTAGTTAGTCTGTCTAAGGGTTTATCACTTTTGTTAATTTTCTCAAAGAACCAGCTCTTGATTTTGTTGATTCTTTGAATGGTTCCTTTTGTTTCTATTTGGTCAATTTCTGCTCTGAGTTTGATTATTTCTTTCTGTCTACTTCTCTTGGGTGTATCTGCTTTCTTCTTTTCTAGAGCTTTCAACTGTGCTGTCACGTTGCTAGTGTATGCTCTCTCCAGTTTCTTTTTGGAAGTACTCAGAGCTATGAGTTTTCCTTTTAGTACTGCTTTATTGCATCCCATAGGTTTGAGTATTGTGTTTTCATTTTCATTAAATTCTTGAAAATTCCTGCTCCCCTGAACCAATCCGGAGTGCTGTGCCTCCCTTGTTCTTGGCCCAGACCTCTCTGTGCCATGGCTACTTGCAGCACAGTCTCACCAGGCCTGTGTCCCTGGATCTCTTTTGTTCCTGTTGGCCCCAGGTAATTTTTAAAAATAACTTTTATTTTCCCCCTTGCTCTCATTCCTTTCCATCTCCATTTCTTTCCCCTACACCCATCTCTATTTCTCCTTTCTTCTTTTAATTTAATGTTGATTTTTTAAAATAAGATTTCTGAGTGTCCTTACAAGTGGATTTCTGCCTTTATATCTGTTTCTTTTGTTTTTTCTTGGTCTAGTTTCTTCCTATTCTAAAGTTTTTATTTTATTTGATCTTATATTTTATTATTATCTGTTATAAGCCCATTTGTTTTCTAATGAGGAACAGAAGTAGCGTGTATCTGAGCAGGAGTGTATGCAGGAAGGAACAAGAAGTAGAGGGTGGAGAATCTATAATCAGGACATAATATATGTAAAATAAATATTTTCAGTAAAAAAAAAATCACCCAGAAACAGTTAAAATGTCAAATCCAATGTGAAGCCCTGTTGCTTAAGCATGGGTGTTTTTACAGTAAAGAAGTTCATTGACACATATAGATTTGAGAGTGGTTAAGTTTGGTTTGGTTTAATTTTTTTCTAAGTTTTTTTTTATAGTAAAGATTATAAAATTAAGAATTTTTGTTTATAGGAAGCTCTAGAGAAAGCTTGCCAAATGGTGTTTGTTCTGTACAACTTAAACTAAGAATGGACACCCACCCAGAGCTGGAATGCCAGAAAATTTCTATTAAATATTCTGAATCATTTGATAGAACATGGTTCAATAAGGCAAATAAACATGACCATGTATGGTTTACATTATATTGGGTACATGCTTTTTTATTTTTTATTTTCAGCCTCCATTTCTCCTAAACTCATTTTTGTTTGCTTCACCATAAGTATCAAAATAAATGTAATACTCACATCCTGGTATTTGAAACATTTAAAACTTTTTTGTTTCTTATTCTTATAAATATTCAAACATTTAGCATATTCATTATATTCCAGCACCAAAATTACTGACAATAATAAAACAACAAATAATATTTTTATTCATTGTGATATGATTTTCTGTTCAATTCTTTTTTCTCCTTTTTCTTTTTATTAGATACTCTTTTTATTTAAACATGCAATTACATGTAGTGCATTGGCCTAACTTTGCTTGTATTTTAATGTTAAGTGCTGGCCTCCAACACTGGATTCAACACATTGCCTTTGTTACCTGGCCCCCACATCAATTCTAATTGGTAGGAAAAGATGCCAGTAGCCAATAGCTGGGGGACAAGGGAGATAGGTGATATTTAGCCTTCCTGGATTAGAGGCCATGATGAAGGAAGAGGAGGGAAAGAAGAGTTTGTCATGGCATAGCAAGAACAAGCAAGGAGAGCTGCTGTGGCCTGTGGGCTAAGAGAACATGGCTCAGGGGACTGGCTGGTCGGAGTTAAGAGCAGCCACGATGAAGCATAGTACGTAATAATGGGGTTATTTATAGAAAGTAGATTTTAAGAACATGAAGAGTAGGCAGTTGTCCAGATATTTCACTGCTTAAAGTATATTAAGACATCAAGGCTGTATGTGTGTGTGTCCTTCATCTGGGAATATAAATGGTTTAAGGCAGGAACGAATCCTGCGCCAGGATATTTTTCAATTTTTTTTACAAGACTACTAAATGTTTGATACACTACGTTTGTAACAATTAATGACAAACACAATGCATAAAGGTTTACTGGTTTAAAATATAAACAAACCTTTTACTCCTGCTTTTCTGCTTCTGCTTCTGTTGCTTCTTCTTCTTCATTGTTTTTCTTATTCTTGTTCTTGTTCTCATTTTTCTTTTCAAAATTCCTTACCTATACCTGTGTCTTCCTGTCCCCATTTTCTCTTCTGGCGGCTTCTAAGTTTCAGTTTTTATATTGTGGTATTTGATCCAATTGGACTTAATTTTTGTGTGACATCTGAAATAAAGATCTTATTTATGCTTCTATATGTAGCTATCCAGCTTCCCAAATGCTATTTGTTGATGATTTCCCTTGTCCAGTGTGTATCTTGGCAATTTTTGTGTCAGAAACCATGTACTGTAATTATGTAGATAGAGTTGAGTTTTATATACAATTTCATGAATCTGTGTGTCTGCAACATTGTTTGGATATCCTGTTGTTACCCAGTGTCATGAAGATCCTGTAAGTTTGGACCAGTAGAACTGGCCACTTCATGCACTCCAGCAGTTCATGAGTGGTTTAGATGTTGGAGTGGGTCAACTCAAGGCTCTGGATCTGTGTCTCAGAGGTATATGTGCTGGTTAGCCCACTAGCTCTATGGCTGCCATGCCCTCAAAGATGGCTTACCAATACCCTCTGCAACTTAAGCCGACTCTCCCCTGTTGCCCAGGTTAGAGGAAGATCTTGCTTTTGCAAGTGCTATACAAGTGAGCAGGAGGACCAACTCTACCACTCAGATCACCTCAGGGCTAGCTCTCTTGCCTTCCATATGTGGCAAGGGATGAGAGGTAGGTGGCATTTCTCCCTTACCCATGTCACTACATAGAAGACAAGTTGTGGACCAGCTCTTCCACCCTCATACGCTCAGGGCCAGCTCACCAGTAATACTGTCATCAGGGTCAGCTCTACTCTCCTGCTCAGAAGAAGGGCAGGGGCTTGCTTTCATGACCCCACTGGAAATAGCTTTCAACCAAATGCCAGTGTTTAGGGCAAAGGACATTATCTGATAAGTTTTCTCCTAAAGCAGTTGAGAATATCAAGACCCACAGCCAGACATTTTGCAGAACTTTGAGACCTTGGAACACTTAGCCCTAGAAAGGATGTCTCCATCATATTTCTTTTATCATGGCTCAGAGGTTCACATATTAAACATTCATATTATAAATATTTATTGTATGCTGAGAGAAAGCTGTATGAAATGTGATATGAGAATTAATTCTAGTAGCTAAGAATATAATAAAAGACCTTAAATTCACATCAGCCATATTGCCAAAATAGGTGGTGATATCTGTATAGCTGTTATAAGTGAAAAACATTATAACTTGTAAATTTATTGTTATGAAATATGGTATTGTAGAAAACCACAAATGTGTATACTGATGTTTCTGGCACTCTATTCTCATAACATTGATGCAGCCTTTGTTTGCATTTTGTTTGCATTTTATGGCTTATTTTATGTATTTATACTTAAAATGTTATCTTTCTTGATTCACCCTTCTCGCCTTCCCCTCTCCCACTTCTCTAAGGATGTATAGAAACCTGCTCCCACTCACCACCCTGGCATTCTCCCACACTGTGAAAATGAGCCTTTACAGGACAAAGGGTATGGTGGCATATGACAATAGGATTTGCTGAAAAAGGCAGAGGCAGAAGGAACACAAGTTTGAGGACAGTCTGTATTTCTATCAGCCTACTTCTGAAACTTCTAGAAACTCTAACCTTTTGTAGCCATTCGATTATATATGTGTGCATGCTTGCACATGCATGAGCACATCCACACACACACATCCACACACACACACACACACACACACACACACACACACATATCTATTTATAGATTGCTCTATTTATTGTGTGATGTTTGACACATGAAATGAGAGTTAATATTAATAATTAAGATTGGAAGAGGAAAAAAAAAACTATTCATCTTGTTTGTTCAGATAACCATGAGAACAGCATTATCAGACAAATCTCCTCCTTTAAAATGCTATAACTTGTGGATTTATTGTAATTCAAAAATAAGTTAAAACATTGTAAGAAAGACACAAGTACTTCTGACAATCATATAGCTTCTGGAATAGTGTGCTCAAGATAATACCCATATTTATGTGAAGTTGAAACCATGGTGTGGCAATTTAAAAATTTAATATTATCTCTATAAAGCTACTTTGAGAGTTTCTAAGATCATCATTAATCCTGTAGAAGCATAGATTTTTTTCCCTCCAGGTATAAAATGATCATTACTATTTTGAAGTAGAAATTACCTTAGCCTAGTAACCATGGCAACTAATTGAACAGAACAATACAATAATAGCTACTTCTGTATAATGGTAATGGAGCTATAGAGACCCTCTAGTAGATGAAGGAAGTGTTAGAGGAACCTCACATGGGATTCCAGCCATGAATTTTTCCTCTTCAGCCTCCTGATGCCAAAATTGCAGTGATCTTAAAAGATTGTTGAGATCTGGCCGCGTTCTGCTTGAAGTATCTCCATATCGTATTAAACTGAGTTTTTTTTTTCTTAAATAGTCTATGTCTTGTCCTAAAGAACCCCATTCTGAGGGCAAACATAGAGACAGAATGATTTTACACCTTAGTGTCAATAAAAACATATTTTTGAAATCCCTCCTTGAGGCAAAAACAAATAAATGTGCTAATTGTTAAGGTAGAGAAGGTGCCAGTAGAAAAACTTATCAAGGTGAATTGGGACTGTGGGGATAGAAATCTCTGCTCATGTTTGGGCAAACCACATCAAGCCAACAAGGTTCTACATGGAGAGGTTTAATGAAACAATGAGACAAAGAGAAAGAAGGAGGGGTGGGTCAGTCTTCTATGTGGGTTGTGACATCCCTTGCTACCAGGTGTAGGTGGGCGTCTGAACTGGTATATGCTGGGAATGTATTACTGTTTTCATGACAATGGATATGCTGGGTCCCTGTCACCTTTGGGTGATGCCATGCATAAGAGTGGGAGCAGTCTTAGTGCTAGCAGGGACTGTTTAATACGGGAAATTTTTTTAAAATGGAGAAGAATTAAAGTAATACCAAAAAACAGGGCTCAAAATGTTTCTAAGACACTGGATGGAGAAAGTGCAATACCTTCACCTTAATAAAGGATATCTATCAAGGTGATGACTTCAGTCACCATCAACATGCCACTGGATCTATCTATCTATCTATCTATCTATCTATCTATCTATCTATCTATCTATCTACATATATATGTAATATATATAAATTACACCAGGCAGAGAACTCTCAACTGTGCTTGGGACTTCATCTCAGTTTACTCCTTACTGTTAAGACAACCTACTTGCTTTACAACATATATACACCAGCATCCTCTCTTTGGACCTATTTTCCATGTATCTGCCTATATAGACCTAGTCAGCCATTCACCTCTATGGCTTTCATGATCTGGCACATCACTCCTTAAGCTTGACTTAGTACCAAATTTCATCTAAAAACTCTGTCCTTGTGACTTTACCCTATAGCACAGTTGCTCAGCTGGCATTCAATAGGGTTTATTAGCTGATCCTCACAAGACCACCTTATATTGTTATCAGTATTCTGCATCTGTCTCTCATGAATTTTAGAATTCCTTGAACTCTGCTTGTGCCTCTTGTAACTGTATGTGAGTGTGTATGTGTGTATGTGTGCGTGTGTGTGCATGCACATGTGCATACTCTTGATTATGTGTGATTGTGGGTAGAATGTGGGTGATCTGAGAGGTGATTTTAGCAAATAAGATTGGACTAAATGAACCCATATTTCCCGTTTGCCTTAAGATTCTCAGGACTGCCCATGGAGGGATGTTGCTTACTGGCTTGCTTCCCCTGGCTTGCTCAGCCTGCTTTCTTATAGAACCCAGGTCTACCAGCCCAGGGATGGCACCACCCACAATGGGCTTGGCCTTCTCCTTTTGAACACTAGTTGAGAGAATGCCTTACAGCTGCATCTCATGGAGGCATTTCCTCAACTGAGGCTATTTTATGTGTAATAACTCCAGCTTATATCAAGTTGACACAAAACCAGACAGTACAAATGGCAAGCCCACTTACCTATGTTTTTATAATGGTGACATTCCAAGGCACTGTCTACTTTCCTGAGCATTAGCTAAAGCCAGAAATGAGCTATATCAAAGAACAGTGTGATTTTTCCCCCACTGGGAAACCATTTAATATTAATTCTAGAATACTATGAGTGAGAAGTTGCCATTTTACATAAAATGGAGAAATAGACTCTCTTTTAAAACATCATACTGGGAGTGGAAATTATTTTCTCAGTTAGTGATGCCTTCAAATGCCAATCATGTTTGAGGAAGAGGCAGGATACTGGCTACAATTTTCTTGCTGATTTAGAGCCTACAGGATATAAGCACTAGCCAGTGTGGCAGAAAGAACAGACCATGTGCGGCCAAGCAAACAGCCTCAGTGCACCTATTAGTGGTGGGGAGGTTCAGTGTGGCCCCAAGGCAATGTCTAGGAATAAGAAAAAATATGTGTCACGGAAAATGGTTATAGATTACATAAAGGTAAAAATAAAAAAGGGTCTCTCACATCTGCTGCTATACCCAAAACTGCTCTTTTGAGGAAATGATTGAAGTGGCAGGGTGCTTCTTGCTGTATTAGACGTTACTAAGACTTTTCCCTTATATCTCCTTAGCTACTAATTCTGAAGTATGATTAGCACTTGTTTTTAATGGGCAGTAAGGAATCTTCAAGATTCCTTGCAACCTTCTACCAAAAATATGTCACTACATGCATGATATATAGAGCTGTGACAGCTATTGGTTGTCAGTCTGTCACTCCCAAGAAAAAAATCCTTAATTGATAATTGCCTCCCTAAGATTGGCATATGGAAGAATGGAAACAGTCAACCTTGAGAGGTAGGAAGTGGTGGACCCTCCAGAATGTACCAGAGACCTGGAAGTAGAGAGACTCTCAGGAGTTAAAGGGAGGGACCCTAGATAAAATGCCCTACTGTGGAGAGAAGGAACTTGTAAAACCCAATCCAGCAGAAAGAGGGCTTGGGTTGATATCTTACAGTCGAAACTCTGACTCATTTTTCTTGTCTGAAAGATCTGCAGGGATGGAAATGGGGAAGAGCCTGAGGAAAAGTAGGTTCAGCTACAGGCTCAGAGTGGGATCCAGCTCAAGGGGAAGCCTCAAGACCTGACACTTCCACTGAGGCAAAGGTGTACTCACCAAAAGGGACCTATCATGATTGCCCTCCAAAAGACCCAACAAGCAGCTGAAAGGGTCAGATGTAGATACTTACACCCAGCCAATGGACAGAAGCTGTGGTTGAATTAGGAAAAATCTGGAGTTAAACTGAGGAGGAGGGTGACCCTGGAAGAGGACCAGCAGTCTCAATGAATATGAATCCCCGAGATCTCTCAGACACTGTGCCATCAACCAGGCAGCATACAGCAGCTGATATGAGGCTCCTAATGCATATATAGAAGAGGTCTAGGTTCAGCCAGAGAGGTTCATCCAACTCTCAAGAGATTGGAGGCTCCAGGGAGTTTAGAGGTCTGGTGGGGTGGGTGGGATAGGGGCATCTGCATGGAGACAGGCTAGTGGAGAGGATCTGGAGGGTAAAGAAAGAGTAAATAAAAAAAAATGCAGACAAATGAAAAAAAAAAGATTGGCATATGGGCATGTTTTAGGGTATTTTCTTGATTGCTAATTGGTGGAGAATCGCCTTGCTCATTCTGTACAAAAATCATTCCTGGGCAATATTCCTGGGTTGTTTAAGAAAACTTGCTGAACGGAATGAGGACTAGAGAAGAGTGTGCCATTCCTTCATGGTTTCTTCTTGAGTTGATGACTCTAGGTTCAAGTCCTGAATACCTACTTTGTCTTTCCTTGAGGATGGGAAGTGATCTGTTAGTCAAATAGATTCCCTTCTCTTCAATTTGGTTCTGGAAATGATTTTACTATGGCAAGAGAAAACAAATTATGCTAAGCTAAGCACTAACCTCCAAGTATCTTATACTAGTAAGACAGTCACTCAGGGTTTTAAATTGATGTGTCTTAAATGGGTAAGAAAAGGGAAGGCTGTCGAATGGATACTCCTGTGTGGAGAGTGCCTGTATCCCTATGGGTTGTTGGTTGTATAGACTACCCAATACTTTTGGTTCTACTGTCAGAACCACAATGATAAGAATCTATTGTTAGAGACACTGAACTCATTGGTCAAACAAACACGAAATAAAGCTTAAATTGGTTTGGAAGCTTCATCCTTACTGGTAGATTTTCATGCTGTCAGAAGGTGTGCCTTATACCTTCTGGCAGGGAATCATCTCCAAGGTCTATTCTGTTCTGAACCCTCTGTTTTACACTAGGAAAATTCAAGGTAATATGTGCTCATTGGTGTAACAGTAATACAGCTATTACCGCTGCAACCAATGTCTTTCTGGTGGAATCTAAGGACTGGTTCACAGGGGTTATTCATTTCTGGTTCAATTAAGCAGCAAAAAAAGTCTAGGGAAGCAGGTGTTATAATTTCTTTAATGCACATGATATGACAATCTAATTTATTGATAAATATTTGTGCTTGGGCCCATACATTTTGGCACTAATTGTGGAAAGATTTTCTTACAATAGGCTGTGGCTACAGACTGAGAGATTCATAATCAGTCCCATTGCCAAGATAAGTGACAACTGCAGTGGTATTTTTATTAGAGCCATATATAAACTGACAATATGACCACTACATAATATAATTAATGGTTAGTTTTTTATTATAGCTATGAAAGAACAATCAGATGTAGTCGTTTTTTTTCTAATGTTTTTATTATGTGAGCTCCAATTGGTTTTTGATTGGTAAATAAAGTTGTTGGCCAATGACTGGGCAGGGAGATAGAAGCAGAACTTTTATCATTCCCAGACAAGGGACCAAGGAAGGAAGAAGAAAGCAAGAGCCACCATGTCTGGTGGAGTGACACCATACATGAGAGGGGTAGAAGACAGAGAGAGTAGACATCATGTAGGTGGCATGCACTCACTGATAAGTGGATATTAGCTCAAAAGTTTGAATTATCCAAAATACACTTCACAGACCACATGAAGCTCAAGAAGAAGGAAGACAAGTATGTGGATGCTTCAGTACTTCTTTTTTTTTAACATCTTTATTTTACAAAACAAAGATAAATGTACAGATTTCAAGCATTTTTTGCGTAAAATTATACAATACATTTTTATCAGTACTTTTTATTCAGATTTTAAAATAATTTTTACATAAATCTATATGAATAGTCAGTACTTGATCTTTTTAAAGGTTTGACTGTATGCATCGAAAACCCAATAGTTACAATGAGCACAAAGTACATGCAAAACAAAATGTAACATGAAAATAGTCGAAGTTTTCGTGTTGTGTAAAGATTTTTTTGTTTTGTTTTGTTTTCTTTATTTCTTGGACTTCCTACAGTCTGTGAGTTGTTTCTGGGGCAGTGCAAGCCTCTGGGGGTTAGCATCCCACTATCAGTGACTGCATATTATGTCTGTTCTTTTGTGACTGGGTTATCTCACTCAGAATGATATTCTCTAGATGCAGCCATTTTCTTAAGAATTTGGTTAAGTCATTGTTTCTGGTGGCTGAGTAGTATTCCATTGTGTAAATGTACCACAATTTTTGTATCCATTCATCTTCTGAAAGGCATCTGGGTTCTTTCCAGCTTCTGGCTATTATAAATAGAGCTGCTATGAACATTGTGGTGCATATATCTTTGTTGTGTACTAAGGTGTCTCTGGGGTATATGCCCAGCAGTGGAATAGCTGGGTCTTCAGGTAGTATTATGTCCAATTTTCTGAGGTATTGCCAGACTGATTGCCAGAGTGGTTGTATTAGTTTGCAACCCCACCAGCAGTGGAGAAGTGTTCCTCTTTCTCCGCAACCTTGCCAGCATCTGTTGTCATCTGTGTTTTGGATCTTGGCCAATCTGACTGGTGTGAGGTGGAAGGAGAAATAAAATATTTAGAGGAGAAAATATGAAGACAATGTTTGGAGCAGAGACTGAAGGAAGGCTATCCAGAAACTGCCCCACCTGGGGATCTATCCCATATACAGCCACCTAATCCAGACAATATTGCAGATTCCAAGAAGTGCTTGCTGACAAGAGCCTGATATGGCTGTCTCCTGAGAGGCTCTGCTAGATTATGATATATACAAAGGTGGATGGTTTCAGCCAACCATTGAACTGAGAACAGGGGAATCAACAGAGGAGTTAGTGAAAGGAGTGATGAGCTGAAGGCTTTTGCAACCGCATAAGAACAACAATACCATCCAACCAACCAGAACTCCCAGAGACGAAACCACTGCTCAAAAAATACACATGGACAGACCCATGGCTCCAGCTACATATGTAGCAGAAGATGGCCTTTTTGGGCTTACATGGGAGGAGAAGCACTTGGTCCTGCCAAGGCTAGATGCCCCAGTGTAGGGAAATGTCAGGGCTGGGGTGGGGGGGTTGTGGGTTAGTAGAGGAACATCATCATAGAAGAAGCAGAAAAAGAGATGAGATAGAGAGTTTTGGGAAGAAAAACTGGGGAGGGGAAGAGCATTTAAAATGTAAATAAAAATATCCAATAAAAAGAAAATATCAATAAAATGTCTATATCCTTTCACAAAGACAAATAAATAAATAAAATAAAATTCCAGGATAATATGTTTTTTCAAAAAATTGGCAATGTATTTCCACACTAATGTACCTGAGAAAAGCAAAATGGTATACAACATAATGAACTCAAAATCACAATTCAAAATATGTTCAAGGAACTCAAACAGGATATAAATAGTGACATAATGAAGACTAAGAAAATACATTTCTGTGGAAAAGAATACAATTCAGCATGGAAACAAACTTTAATAAAGAGACAAAATATCTCTTTTATGAATTTCTAGACAGATACAAGATACCAAAGTTAAACAAGGACCAAGTAAACCAGATAAATAATCCCATAATACCCAAAGAAATAGAAGCAGTTATCAAAAACATCGCAACCAAAAAAAGCCCAGGACCAGATGAGTTCAGTGCAGAGTTTTATCAGATATTTATTGACGACATATTACCAATATTCTCCAAACTATTCCACAAAGTAGAATTCAAGGGAACACTACCTAACTCATTTTTTGAGGCTACAATAACCCTCGTTCCTAAACCACACAAAGACCCTACAAGGACAGAAAACTTCAGGCCAAACACACTTATGAACATTGATGCAAAAATACTCAACAAAATCCTAGCAAACTGAATCCAAGAACACATCAAAACGATCATTCACTATGATCAAGTAGGCTTCATCCCTGGGATGCAGGGATGGTTTAACATAAGGAAATCCATCAATGTAATCCACCATATAAACGAACTCAAAGAAAAAACCACATGGTTATCTCACTAGATGCTGAGAAAGCATTTGATAAAATCTAACACCCTTCATGTAAAAAGTACTGGAAAGAAAAGGAATCCAAGTTCCATAACTAAACATAATTAAAGCAATATATAGCAAACCAACAGCCAACATCAAACTTAATGGTGGGAAACTTGAAGCAATCCCACTAAAATCAGGGACTCAACAAGGCTGCCCACTCACCACCTACCTATTCAACACAGTACTGGAAATCCTGGCTGGAGCAATTAGAGCAGCAAAATGAAATCAAAGGAATACAAATTGGAAAGAAAGAAGTTAAAATATCACTATTTGCAGATGACATGATAGTGTACTCAAGCAACCCCACAATTTCCACCAGAGAACTCCTACAGCTAATAAACAAGTTCAGCAAAGTGGCTAGATATAAAATTAACTCAAACAAATCAGTAGCCTTCCTATATTCAAAGGACAAACATGTGGAGATAGAAATTATGAAAAAGATACCGTTCACAATAGTCACAAAAACAATGAAATACATTGGTGTAACTCTAACTAAGCAAGTGAAGGACCTGTATGACAAGAACTTCAAACCTCTAAAGAAAGAAATTGAGGAAGATCTCAGAAAATGGAAAGAACTCCCATGCACATGGATTGGAAGGATCAACATTTTAAAAATTGCCATCCTACCAAAAGCAATCTACAGATTCAATGCAATCCCCATCAAAATTCCAAACCAGTTCTTCATTGAGTTGGAAAGATCAATGTGCAATTTCATCTGGAATCACAAAAGACCTAGAATAGCAAAATCCATCCTCAACAACAAGAAAGCATCTGCGGGAATCACAATCCCTGACCTCAAGCCATATTACAAGACAATTGTGCTGAAAACTGCATGGTACTGGTACAGAAATAGGCACATGGATCAATGGAATAGAATAGAAGATCCAAAAATGAGCCATCACATATATGGTCACCTGATTTTTGACAAAGGAGCTGTAAACATTCAATGGAAAAAGGACAGCCTATTCAACAAATGGTGTCATTCCAACTGGCACTCAGCATGCAGAAGAATGAAAATAGACCCTTTCTTATCTCCTTGTACAAAGCTCAAGTGTAAGTGGATCAAAGATCTCCACATTAAACCAGATACACTAAAACTATTAGATGAGAAATGAGGGAAAACCTTAGAACATATAGGCACAGGAGAAAATTTTCCGAACAAAACACCAATGGCTCAAGCTCTAAGGTCAAAGATTAACAAGTGGGACTTAATGAGATTGCAAAGTTTCTGTAAGGCTAAGGACATTGTCAAGAAAACAAAACGGCAGATAATAGAGTGAGAAAAGATCTTTACCAACTCCACATCAGATAGAGGCCTAATATCCAAGGTATACAAGGAACTCCAAAAAGCTAGACACCAGAGAATCAAACAACCCTATTAAAAAATGGAGTACAGAGCTAAACAAAATGTTCTCAATTGAGGAATATGGAATGGCTGAGAAACATCTAAGGATATGCTTGATATCCTTAGCCTTCAGGGAAATGCAAATCAAAACAACCCTGAAATTCCACCTCACACCAGTCAGATTGGCCAAGATCCAAAACTCAGATGACAGCAGATGCTGGCGAGGTTGTGGAGAAAGAAGAACACTTCTCCACTGTTGGTGGGGTTTAAACTGATACAAACACTCTGGTAATCAGTCTGGCGATTCCTCAGAAAATTGGACGTAGTACTACCTGAAGATCCAGCTATTCCATTTCCAGGCATATACCCCAGAGACACTCCAATATACAACAAAGATATATGCACCACAATGTTCATAGCGGCTCTATTTATAATAGCCAGAAGCTGGAAAGAACCCAGATGTTCTTCAGTAGGTGAACAGATAAAAAAATTGTGGTACATTTACCCAATGGAGTTCTACTCAGCTATCAGAAATAATGACTTAACCAAATTCTTAAGAACATGGTTGCATCTAGAGAATATCCTGAGTGAGATAACCCAGTCACAAAAGAACAGACATAATATGCTGTCACTGATAGTGGGTTGCTAACCCCAGATGCTCGGACTGCCCCAGAAACAACTCACAGACTGTGTGAAGTTCAAGAAAAAAAGAATAGAAAAGAAACAAACAAAATAACATTATGCTCAATTCTTACACACCAAGAAAACGTTGACTAATTCCAGGTTACATCCTGTTTTACATGTACTTTTTGCTCATTGTAACTAGTAAGACCTTAATGCAGAGTATCAAACCTTAAAAAAAAAAAAAAGAAAAAAAATACCCAAGCACTGACAAAAATGTACTTGTATACATTTATGCAAAATTGTTTAAAATTTTTTCTTTTATCTTTACTTTTTAAAATAAAGTTAAAAAAAGAAAATGTATGCATCTAGATAATATCATCCTGAGTGAGATAACCTGGTCACAAAAGAACCGATATAATATGCAATCACTGATAATGGGATACTAACCTCAGAATTTTCTGAACACCCCAGAAACAACTCCCAGACTGAGTGAAGCTTAATAAAAAAAGAATATATTTTAATCAAAATAGAACTGTATCACATCCCTTTTTCCTCCCTACAACCCTTCCTAGTCTCACTCCTATCCCCTCAAATTAATAGCCTCTTTTCCTATATTATTGTTACATATATATATATATGTGTGTGTGTATGTATATGTACCCAGAAATACTTAATTACAATCTTAAGAAATGTATCAGAAATAAATAAAAAAGAGACAAAAATCTACAGAAAAGTCAAACCAAAATAAAACCTGAAATTACATATTCAATAACTCCAACACAAAGCCCAGCACAACATTTTACCACCAGACTGGATCAGGTAGAAAGAGTATGTCATGACATGAAGAAAAGGTAAATAAATTAGACCATATGGTCACAGAAAAGCATTAATCTAAAACACTCATAAACAAAACATGCAGGAATAATATAAAAAGCCAAACATACAAATTATACATGTAGAAGGAGGGAAAATGCAGAGCAAAGTTAAAAATATTCTTAAAATTCTATAGAAGAAAACTTGCCAAATCTAAGAAAGAAGTTGCCTATTCAGGTCTAAGAGGCATACAGAACAACAAATTGATTAGATCATGAAATAAGTTCTCCACATCTTGTTACAAAGAATTAAACATGCCAAAGGATTTTGAAAAGCTTTAGTAAAGAAACAGCATGTTCACATATGGAATTAGGCTTATCAGAATAGCTGGTGATATTTTAGTAGTGATTTTTTAAGACAATATGGTCTTGACTGATAACATACAGTGTCTGAAATAACACAGAAGGAAGCCCACTTCACTACACACAGTATACCTATCTATCATTACTGAAGATGAAAAAAACCAAAAAACCCTCCATTATAGAAGCAGGCATACAGAACTTATGACAACTAAGTCAATTACCAGAAGAATGTATAGAAATAAAAATAAATAAATATAAAAAAGATAAACAGATCTGAGTAGAAATGAAAAAAATACAATATTACATCAGCGATTAATCAAAGGATAAACTAGAAAACAAAATAAGATGAAAGGAATATATATATATTTCATGAATGACTGATTATCAATCAGTTTAATTCCATAAGAAAAAATTAACGATTATTAGACTATATTTAAAAGAGTATCTTCTAATTTGCTGCCTCTAAATCACATAGCTCTAAACAAAACAGAGCCACTCTCTTACAGTGAAAGGAAGGACAATGTTGCTCTAAGCAAATGGAACCAGGAAATAATTAGAGATTAACATTCTAATATCTGCTAATATATGACAAAAAAGTACTCAAGTAGTTTTTACTGATTAATGGGACAATATTACGGTCCTAAATGTGAATGTTCCAAACCTGGGTAGACCCAACATCATAAAGCAAATGCTAGTATAATTTTAAAAGCATACAAATTATCCATAGTACATTAAAAATGGTGATTTCAGTACCCTGCATCCAGACAAAAGTCAGAGAGAGAAATATCAGAGCTAGAACATATCCTAACTTGAATGGGATTGTGAGATACTTACAGTGATTATTATCCAAATGCTAGAAATTAGACATTTCTTCAGCTAGGACGTGTAGAAGATTATGTGAACAGCTTTTCAGATGATGATGGCTTTGTGTCATGGAGAGGAAGAGTGTAAGATAGTGCTCTTTCTCTTCTTTATGGCCATCTTTGTTTATGTGTGTTATTATTTTCTCATTAATTTTCTAGTAGCTTGCCTTCTACCTTGGATGCTGCATACTGTTGCAAAATTGTGTTTGTGGGTATGTGTTTGTGTTGATATTTTTACATTTCCAGTTCACCAATGCTTTAATAAATTGTCATGTATGTAGTTGGGCTAGTGGGTTACAAATTTTATGTCTTACAGATTGGAATAATAGAAAAAAAATTTCTGTTCTTAAGCAACGAAATACTTTTCCTGTAGTTTGTTCTGAATAATTTATGGTTATATTAAAATGCCTCTGAAAATTAATCTATTTTCTTGACAAAATTATGCAGAGTTTATGTATTATGCTTTTTGGTACTTATCCAGTAGCACCAATACTATAACATCGTTCCCCAGTGGACTTGAGATACTGCTTTTGAGCCTCCAATTGCGTTGGCTTGCCATCTTCAGTATGAAGGGTTTCATCTTGTCTTATTATATCTTAGTTTTTCCTGTCCAGTTACAGTCTCTCTCAGAACTCAGACCTCTTTCCCTGCCTCAGAGAAAATGGAGGGGTAGAGGATCTGGAGGAGAGGGCAATTATGTGAGAGCTATGGGGAGGAGGAGAGAAGGGAAACTGTAGGTTGCGTGTATTATGAGAGAAAAATCTATTTTTAATACAAAATGTAAAAATTAAACTGTTTAGAGAACTTCCTGATGTATTTCTTTCACTATGAGATACTCCCTGTTGTATGATTTATTGGTCCATCAGTCTGTCCAGTGTCATACATTGAGTATCTTTTAGCAAATATACCTTCCTTCACTGCTATTTTTAGAACATTCTTGTGTATTCTTGCTTAGCCTGATTTATTAATTTTATGATTAATTTTTTATATCAAATACACACCAAACAACAAATAAGAATACCTTATTGTATAACCATGAGGAACAGAGGATTTTTAGTTAATTTTCTTACATATTGTCTTAGTTGGCATTTATTACTGTGAATAAACACCATGACTATGCCAATTTTATTTAATTGGGGCTGGCTTACTGTTCAGAAGTTTAGTCCTTTACCATTATGGCAGGAAGCATGGTGGAATGCAAGCAGATATGGTGCTGAAGAGGTAGGTGAGATTTCTCCATTTGGACAGCAGGTAGAGAAAGTTAAACTAGCCCCGAATTTAGTGTCTAAGACCTCAAAATCCACCCCCAGTGACACACTTCCTCTAATAAGGCCATACCTCCTAATAGTGCCACTCCATATAGGGACATTTTTATTTGAACCACGAGAAATATCAAGTTATATTATAAATAAAATAAGTGAAGGTTGACAAGTTTCTAATATTGGTTCTTTATAACATAATTAGAAATTAACAGACATTTTAATCTTATTTTACTAATTCTCTTGAGACTAGTATTGCTTAAGGATTTCCCTATATAAGAAGCTTGTTTCACTATGTATTAACTTGCTAAGTTTTTCTTCAACATTTTATCTTTTCTTTGAATGTGGTTATACATATGTTTTACCTGTTATATTTTCTAGCATTCTTTGTAGACTTGCATCCTTTGATTTCTCATGTAGAATTTGGTTCCATGCAAGGTTGCTGAACCTGTGAGTCTGACAGGTTCTCAGGCAATTGCTTGTGTTTCCACAAAATACAATTACATCATGTGAAATTCTTCTTCATCTTCATTTTCTGTAATCATACTTCCTTTCCTTTTATTCTTAAAGCTGATTAAAGCAATACTGGAGAAAAATGACACCATTGGGGAATGATTGCTTTGTTCAAAGCCCACTGAGAATGTCTTATGTGCCACATTAAAGCATTGTGCTTTTTCCTGAAATATCCTTTAAAATAATGAATATATTAGGAATATATAAACATCTAGTAGTCAATCTTAGTCTTTTTTAATCGACACATTTTAACTTGTCTAAATATTTAACTTGTTATATCAAATTACAGTATTTTTTTTATCAATTTGACATTGTAGTTTGAATAAGTATATTAGTCTAAGTAGGTATCCTAACATTTCAATAATAAATCTGATTCAATAATAATCAGATTTCTAATGGTTAGGATATACCAGTTATATAATACTGTGTTTTATTATGCCATTTCCTGTATGCATATACTGAATTTTGATCAGAATAAGATGATAAGGCTCAGTTACTAGTGTAATAGGGTCTTGGTTTTACTATTGATAAAATTTGAGATAACTGATATCATTTAAATATAAAAATGTATACTTATTAATTTTTATTAACATCATTTACTTTCTTTTTAAACCCCTTGGAACTATGATATTGAGATGAAGATATTTTGTCTTATAGGCATTTTTATATGAAAGGGGAACCACAGAAGTTGCATAAGATCAAAAGTGAAAGGTACTTTAAAAGAGATAGGAACAGTGCATGGTAAAACCAAAGAGGCTAGAGAACATCACAGGAGCCTTCATCAACTATTTGCTGCTTTAAATAGATGACACGGAATGACAAATATTTTACTATGTGTCTACGAGGAAAGGATGCCAAGCAGTAGGTGGAGTATGAACAGAATTTTGAAAGTAGCATATGAGGCAGTGCATAGGGAGAAAAATCAGTCTCCTTAAGGTAGTTTTAAGTATTATGGAAAATAATTTTGTATAGCTAAAGAAATGTCACGGAGATGCCTTCCCAAACAATATTATTCACAAAAATTCTTTCAAGTGCTACTAAGCTTTCAGCTATAAAGAATCTCAGATAGGTAGAACAAGAAAATATCCCGATGAAGAGCAACAATAAGAAAGCATGAAACTAATGAGAAATTGCTCTGAGTTTTCTTTTCCCCTGGAAAGTAAACACCTAAAGATGACGGTATTGTCACACGGCTGCAGAGAAGGAAGAAAATGTGCTGATTGCCAACCACAAGTGCATATTGCTGCCTCTCACTTTTATCACTGGTCACACTGCACCCTTTTGATGGATTTAAAGGATGAATGACCCAAATCCTAAACAGAAAATTCCACATCTGTTCTTGAGAGATAAGATTTCAACATGAGTGAAGAAATAGGAAACAGAAAACCAACCCATACAAATAACCCAAACAAAATAGATGGCTCCAAACTTTATGACTGCGTTAGGACTAGGAAAGAAGGAAGGAAGGAAGGAAGGAAGGAAGGAAGGAAGGAAGGAAGGAAGGAAGGAAGGAAGGAGTTAGAGGAAATAATGTTTTTCAGTATATGAGAACCAATGTTAAAACAAATATTTGACCAACTTCTATGATTTTCAATATTGCTCCACAATTATTTCCTCCACTGTATTTATTTTTCTGTCTTGTGAAATTATTTGGGCATGAAAACATTGCCCAATGTTACAGAAAAGGACACCGATATAGAAGTATTAAGTACCTTCTTGATAAGTCAAAGACTTTTCAAGTGATGTGCCGAGGTCCCGACTACAAATGTGGAAACGGTCTTAGGGACATTATTGATTGGCGGAGTAATTCAGAGGTAATTGGTGAAGCTCATACTCAAATGATTCACATCATCTCTTAGGCCAAAGAATTTTCCTCCACATCTCACTGCTTTGGAAGATTATAAGCTTTTCTTTTGATCATTGTCTTTACATGATTTAGCTAATACTCAAAATATATTTTACAAGTATGTAGTCAATTTGATCAAACTTTCCATAGCTAGCATACTTCAGCACAGTTTGTTTCATCTCCCAAATTCCTAAATGAAAAATAAAAATTCTTCATCTTCAGAAGAGTGATATTTAAAATAAACCTAAGCAATTTTGTGTGTCTGTGTGTTATAAAGGTCAAAGATGATCAGGAATATTTTAGTACTTGGGGCTATGGCAGCAGATTTTTTTTTTCCTGAATGAGTCCACAGTTGAAGCACTTAAGGGTCAATATAATCTTCCAGCCTCTTCTGCGACTTGCAGCTTAGAAAGTAACTTAATCCCTCACTATCTTGAAATCAGTATCATGCAGGAGCCAAGCCATCTGAAATTCAATGTTTACAGTTATATATAAAACATCATTTCAGGATAAAAATCAGCAGTGAACCCAAATGCTTCCTAGCTGCTGGGAAAATTATTTTACAGAATGAAAGAGACAAGAGGCAAAGACAGTTTGATGCTCTATAAGCTTTAGATAGTCTGGATAATTGAGAAAATTCTTCCAACAGAGGAGACTCAACTACAGGCTTAGAAAAGGTTTATGACAAAATGTTACAGGACAGAATGTCCTTTCTCCTTGGAGGTAAGGCATATGGATTGCAATTTAGATTTATATTCCTACCTTGCAAAGAAGATTGGAATAGTCTAAAAGATGATAAAACTCATTGCTTTGTGAATCTACTCTCATTTCCTTTGATTTGAGGGAGAGAAAAATAAGAACCCTTTCATCTCTATGGAGATTCAATATACCATTTCAAGGGCTGTATTTATAGCTTCTGTTTTCAGTAATTTTTTTCTCATTCCTTCCAGGTATTAGGATGTGAAAATTGTGCAGTCACTGCTTGGTTAAGCTTCTTGTTTTGGAATAGTGCAAGTTTTCTATTTAATACTACATCTTGACATGCAGAGCATTGCTGGATTAGTGCACACTATCTACTTAGGTGAGAAGTCAGAAGATAATCAAGTACCACAATCACATATTTGAGAACCAGTCATGAGCTTATTAGAAAGTAGCAAATGTTTAGATGGTATTTCGATCAGACTGGTATTGTGGGTCTATTTATTGGGAGCATATTTATTTTATGAAGAACATTGGAGTTGGCTTTGTATTTTCAGAAGCACCTTCATGATCAACTGAGAAATGTCCATGCTTAGAGACGATAAGAGGCCTTATTTGGATCTGATTTTTAGCTCTGTCAAATAGTATGGCTCAAGGAAGCAGACAGTGGTGATAGTGGGGATCTCAGGAAATGATAAAGATATAATTCCTGCTTGATAGTTGCCTCAGAGTGCAAAGAAGCTGGTCTGTTCTATCAAAGAACTGAAGTGTAGAAAATATATGAAGACCGCTATTCCATGTTGTCATAGCTTCATGTTTCTCCATCTGGGTCTTATGAATATTACTTAGAATAGATAAATTCCGTATCTGTATTAAATATGGCAGACAGATCATAACATTGAAAGTAAAGTTTTTCATCCAAGTTGCAATAGCTTTACCTTAATGTATTTACATCAATTTTAGGAGTGAAATTTTTGAAACCCCATTAAGTTTAAGACAGGCCATTTCCTGATTAATCAATTATATTCTGTCTTCCAAGGATTCACCTTTAGAAATTTGCTCACCACGACATTCTTCTTCTAAATACTGTGCCTATTTTTATTTAGAACGTTGGGGACATTGCTCTTGGAATGTATAAAGATTGTTCTTTTGGGGTACCCTGGTTGGCTTTTGTGAGAACGACTGCTAGTACTATGTAAGAATGACCATTCTCACCTGTCCTGTTTCCATATCTCATGTGATTGGCTTCTGGTCTTTTTCACTCTAAGCAGAGTCAAGCTGATACCAGTGCCAAGCCAGTGACTTTCAAGTCAGTGAGCCAGATAAATCTCTTTTTATTTATCTTATTATCATCAGTATATGTGAGCATATGAGCTGCCTATGATACGTGTGTGTGTGTGTGTGTGTGTGTGTGTGTGTGTGTGTGTGTGTATGTGTGTGTCCTAAATGTGGATGCATACAACATCACACATACAGAGGTCAGAGGTCTCATGACCTGTGTCTGTTCTGTTGTGCATTCTGGAGATAAAACTCACATCATCAGGCTTTTACAGCAAAAGCTTTATCCACTGAGCCATCTTCCTTCCCCCCAAGTGTCCTTTGATCATAAGGGGCATACTTTCAGATATCATGTTAAAGAAATATAAAATAGAGCTGTAGCAGTTGCAAGTAATTTAAAAATAGGAATTATACTATATGACCATCAACTAATTTCCATTTTGTCTATTTTCTTCCATCTTTTTCTTCGGACAAATTTTATAAAAATTTCCAACATTTCCACAGTTCAGAGTCTCAAAACTTCATGTGCTATTTACAAAACTGAGTGCTTAAAACCCCATGGTATCAATATTATTGGGATTGTATAAATATTCATTGCAGGGCTAAGTAATGTAATTGAGTCTATAGAGAAACTGAAATTAATCCTAAAGCATTAAATTTGAGTCAAAGAGAATCTTCTGCCAATTGGGACTAAACAAATTATTTCTTTCAACCATTAACTGTTCAATGTCATGCCATATTTTAGATCATTTCAGGTCAGACACATGTGCAAAGAAGTCTTTCAGAAATCCTGGAAGATTTAAGAATCTAAAGAAAACTCTAGGGGTGGGGAGAAAGAGACAGAGAAACATAGGGGGGAGAGATGAGGAGGGAGAGAGGGAGAGGGAAAGAGAGAGAGGGAGAAAGAGAGGGAGAGAGGTAGAGGGAGAGAAAGACATATAGAGAGACAGAGAGTTGGGACTTCTAGACTAAGAGCAAAGTTTTAATTATTAGAGCAAAGAAGCCTTCCATAAATGTAAGCCTGGGTCTTAGAAAACATAAATGAGCAAAGTGAAAGATAAAAATTATATTAACAATTATATAAAACAGTCAAAGTACAAGGGATAGTTGCTTTGATAATTTTCTATTCTGTTCAGTAAGGTACAGAAAGGTCTAAAGGAATAATTATAGAAGAGTGTTCAGCAGTGATATCTTCATGACCATAAGAAAAATTCTTGATGAGACTGGCATAGAATGTGAGTTCACAGGCATCATAACAACTGAGAGAGCGGGTAAAATGGCAGACTCTTATCAAAGAGCTAGTACATCTAATGAATATGAAATTATCAAAGAGAAGCTAATGTCAGGATGGTGTGCAGCCCTGTGATAGGGATTTGTTTAGCATAAGTAAGACTCTGAGATTGTAGCACAGGTTACTCCCTCCCCCACATGAAATACATACTAGACCTTAGCAAATGTGGAAGTGACCAGAAAGAGCTATAGCTATCCATGGGAGCAATTTATATCTGGAAATCATAGTGATTGTTTGTTGACAAATTGAGAGTTGCTTGTTTCTAACAGATATGAGTTTTTAAAGGAGAACACAGGATAGAGGTGAGAAAAATGTTTGTATTTTACGGTTGTTGCTCGTGAAAATTCTCTTAGCAAATAATTAGAATACAACAGGTGGACAAAAGAACTTGTCAAAATATCACATGAAATATAGTGGCCAATACATCTAGGATACATGAAACTGTCTAAAACATCAAAATTAATGTTAATCATCATTTGTCTCTTGGTAAATATTATGATAACCCTACATGTGTTATTATTTGAAACATTTTTTGTATAACAATATTCTATAGCAATTTCCTTCTTTCTATAATGACATTCATTAAGATCCAGAAAATTAGTAGTAGAAAGTACAAAAAATAGACAATTTCCAAATCTCAGAAAGTTCCCGAAACATACAAAATTCAAAGTGAACAATTCTAGTGTTATATGAGCAGTAATTACTAATGTATAGAGGAAACTCCTAAACAAGGCAAGTTATGCAGAAAGCTCCACGGATGCATCATTCTTGGGTTCTCAGACATGATGAGTTAGACTTTTCAGTGATGCAGTTGCCTTTGAGTCATCCATGCTCCTATGCTTAATACCATAACTATATTGATGAAAGGCCCTAATAAACTTATGAACTTTATGAGTTAGTGTTGGGTTGTATCATTTTTTTTTTTTTTTGCTCTGTCATCAGTGCCCTACTTAGTATGAGTACATGTTTTTGTAAGTCTGCAGTAAAAGCTACACAACAAGCAATTATTAGAAAAAGTAGAGTAACTTGGTCAAAGAAATTAAGTTTAAGCACAAGTCTCTTTAAATGACTTCAGCCTTATATTTCTAATTTGTATTTTGAGAATGCTTCTTCAAAATATACAAGGTTGTACTGGAGAGGTATGAAAGTTGTCTGCAATCTATAGAGCTTCAGTTCTTCTAGTGTTCTTTAGCACGGATGTTGAATTTGAGAACAGTTCTCTAGATGTTTCTTTCATACACTTCACTCAGTCAAAGTTTCTTATCTCTTGTTCATTGAAGCAGTGTTGAGTACTGACCAGTAGTTAACTGGTTGAGTCTCCCAAGGCTAAGTACACTCCTTTAGTGTACATAGGGAGCTCTAGAGTATCCAGGACTACAAAAAGAGACTATCTCAAACACTTAAATAGACAGTATGTAACCGGTACCTATGGAGGTCTGAAAATTATGTTGCTCTCTAGTTGAACTCTATGGAAGGTTGTGGGCTACCATGTGTGTGCTAGTAACTGAACCCTTGTTTACTGCAAATTAATAATAATAATAGCAATAGTAATAATAATAATAATAATAATAATAATAATAATAATAATAATAAACATGAGGTATTACTCTAGTTCCAACCATCTGACTTTCCTTACTATCATTTTTTATGGGCATCAGCAAATCATTTTTTCAATCATTGCTAGACTACTGTTCAGGTCTGTGTGAACCCTTGAGGTTGGTAGAATAATTGTGCCCCTAAAATGTAGTTTTTTCTTTAGAGTCTCTTTATATGCATGCTACTTAACCAAAGCAATCTTATACTATAACTGTAGGCCTTGATGTGAGCAACTATCTTTCCTTCATGTTATCTTTGTAAGGCTTTTAAATATAATCACTTTCCCAGGTGAGTGTTACCAAGGAGAAAACTGAGATTGAAGGAACATAGAAGATGTCTCTGCTCTCAGAACTGTGAGAAAGAAGCATGTCTCCAATGAGATTTTCTCCCAGGGAGATCCAACTATTCTTGTAATATCTGGATCTGGAAATGATATGTCTGTGTTCTTTCAAGCAACTGAATTTTGTAGTAATTTTGTGACACATATTAAAACTTAATACAACATTCACATCACTTACTGTTTCAAAATTTATTCTAATGTCACATTGACCCAAAGAAGAACAAGCCATGGATCTTTGAAATTCAATTGTTTTGGGTGGGAGAAGACGGGTGAATAGGTGTACATAGAACATGAGTAGAAGTCAGAAGACACCTATATGGGGATTTGTTCCTTGTTTACCTTGGCGACCTGGAGTTGGAACTTAGTTGCTAAGGCCTGAGCACTAGAACTTTTACTGTCTGAGGCTTCACATTGGCTCTAGTATTCAAGGTTTTCCTCCATTCATTTTGCAATGAAGCAGAGGTACTAGGTACTATGCAAACTGAATTGACCACAGGAAGCTGAAGTATAAAGAGGTTGTAAATGGATACTCAGTGTTAAGTTAAAGAAAAGGGAAGTGGAGGTGAGACACAAGATACCAGGAGAGCAGCCCCTGGAGTCTTAAACATAGAAAAAATACTTACAATTATGTAATGTTTGAACCTACAGATTTGGGATTATATTCACAGACAGAGAAACCACAAACACAAAGTTCCTGAGTCCTCAGATTGTAGTGACTGTAAAAGGTGGAGTGAGTAAGTACCTTGACCTTGAGCACAGTCAACTGATGGGCAAGTAGCCATTTTGCAGGATTATGACTTCGAGGCACATTGAGAAATGTATCCTATTACGTGATATTTAAAACTCCTCTGTACTGCAACTTCTGTTCTTTAAATAATGTCTGCTGCAAGACAGAGATGTTAAACTAGAAGAATTCTAATTAACATTTCATTTTGTTTATTATTTTAGGTAAAAAATGCAGAACTGTGTTGAGGTAGTTTGTGAATGGATATATTTTGTAAGAATGAGACTTTAAAAATATGTGTGCATAGTTTAAGTATCTAAAGAAATGTAGCAAAAGGAAAACAATTTCTCCCTTCCTTTCTATAACACTACAAACAAGAGGAGACAAAAAGAATTAGTAGACGGTATCACTGTTCATGGCAGAAAATGTGTGTAAAGTTATTCATGTGAAAGAAAGGGTTCTTTTTCAGAGGGCAGGCTGATGACTAAGTGTGATTATTCCTATAAAAATAAAATGTGGTCTATTATTTAAAATAAAATATGAAGTGCAAAGAAAGATTAAACACCACTTCGCAGAAGCCAACTTGTACTCAAGGGACTCAGCTATTAAACAGTTTGGTGTTAGACAATGAAATATATCTATATAACCAAAAAGCAGTTGATAGCCCTCCTTACTGTATTTCTAACCTCTCAGCATTCTCTAAAGGTAGCTAGAAGTAGGATTAGTTTCCATTTCACTTATATATCAATTCACCTCTGTCTCACAAGGGTAGGAAAAATAAATAAAGGAAAAAAGGAATTAAAGAATGAAAGAAGGAAGAGACAAAGTGAAGAAGGAAGGATGAGGAGCGTGTGAAGCAAGGAGTGAGGGAGGGAAGGAGGAGAGGATACATACAGTCAGTGGCAAGGCTTGCCAAGTTTCACTTTTTTTGCTTCATTTTAAAATTAGCTTTTGCTAACTATATAAGATGTGTATATCCATAGCATGGTCGTCTCCCATCCCGTTGCCATCACAAAATCTGTACTCAAACATCAAGTACAATGTCTTATGTGACCAAATCATAGCATCCTGTGTTACTGATTAGCAGGGATCATTTTTTAGACCACTTCACTTGTTGAGAAACTGAGGAGGAGAAAGAACAATGTGCCCGTGAAATTTCACAGCAAAAGTCAACAGCAATGATCAGGAAACATGCCTTCCTCTTTGCCACATAATAATCTATGTATACAGCATCATAGTTTTCTTTGTTGGAAATGCATAATTGGATTAGTGGAAACAGTTATAAGTATGTGACTGAATGTTGAAGTGAGAAATTAAGTTTGCCATTACGAAGAATAAAATGTCAGCTGTAACTCCCTTTGGCTGGATCCTGGCTAATGTGATGTTGGAAAGTAAATAAAAGCTGACTTCATCCCGAGAACAACTAGCTTTATCATTTTTATGTGTGTGTAGCTCAGTGCAAGTCACACGCATCATACAGTATAGTGCATTGAAGTGACACAGGAACCAATCACCAATTAGTGCTGAAAATATCTATTAACACTTGAACTCTACTGAGTCAATAAATGGCTCTGGAGGATTCTTGTGGGACAACCAAAAATATAGTTGGTAATCAAAAAATATAGTTGTACATAAAGTGGTAAAAATGAAAAGAATTGCCACAAATAATACTGGTGTTCTTCATTTGACTATGTCATATATAATTTATACAAAATTAAAATGTAATGCATTATTTTTTCTTCATGTAAATCTCACTTATTGTTTTAAAAGCTCAGTCTAGTCTATTCTTGATGATACTGACTTGACAATTGATGACTTCTATAGTGAAGGTAGTCCACAAAAGGACTAAGACAGCATATTGCACAGTCAATGACAAGTTAATGATCAAGGGGGTCCATGGACCTTTGTCTCCTCTACTGTGTTAAAGACTCCTTGGGGATCCATTCCTTTCACATTAATGTTTCCCTGGCTCCTTAGCAGGTCCTATCTTTCATTCTCATCTCCTTAAGCTAGCTCAGCTACACCTTGACTAGGTTACATAATTCTTAATGGGTCAACCCAGCCATTGTAAAGCAGATATGGCTGTTTCTTGTTTGGTAAGGGTATACATACAAGAAAAACATGCGTAATTGAAATGCTCAAATTTTTTGCTGTACATTTACATCCTCTTTTGACATGGTTATACAAATTCTATGTTTGCTTTACAAATGTAGAATGTTACTAGTAAGTGAGTTTATTTTGAGTGAATGTAACCAGAAATGTCTGGAAATTCTAAATACAAATTTTAATAATATCAAAATTTCTAGTCTTTCATGTAACACTTAATTTTACATGGAACTACAAATTTCTGGTTATAGTTGTAACTTGAAGGCTGGAACCAGTGCCATGTTGATGATTCACAACATCTCTGAACAGTTATCAGCTGACTCCATCACAAATTGCTATAAGTCTGTTCTAGGATAGTTCAACCCTGACATTTTCTATAGATAATTCATGTTCAAATTATGAATCTGGGCTTGGGGTGTGGTTTAGTGGTACTCAGTTTTAGAATATTTATACAGCATGTTTCAGGCACTTGGGCTACATTTCTAGTACAACTAAAGAAAAAAAAGGAATATTATAGCAAAAGACGTTGTTCTGGCTGTGGCATAAAATGACTAGATATTTTATGTCTCACTTTCAAGATTCCCAGGAGCAAGATATGACAACTAAATTTTCAGTAGTCCCAAAGATCCATTATGGCTGCTGACATCAAATACTTGACTATTTCACCTTATTAATCATAGTGAAGATCACCTTTATTGCATAGGAAACTATAACCAAATTTTGAGAAAAACTTTTCATAAAAGTGTACTGTATATTTCTGTTGATTTTTACCTATTATTAGTTATATTCAGGACCTCGCATTTTTATTTAACATGTGTATAATTGAAACAGTTTTTTAATGATTATTATCGAAGTATTTACATATTCATTCCAAAATGAGTAATGGCTTTCCAGTATATGAAGCATTTCTTTACCCTTAATGGGTCTAGAAATGATCATCTGTATGAAGTTTTGAAATGTAACCAGAGTTTGATGTTAAAAATCAGAGATTTTATGATGTGATCATTACAGGGGGTAGAGATTGCCTTTTTATTTTAACTTATCAAAACAGACACATTCATCTTTTCTTTCTTTCTTTTTTTTTTTTTTTTTTTTTTTTTGAGGTTGGTTTCCCATAGAACAAACTTCCATGGTATATATTATCTGGATTTTTAATGAATTATCATTCTATTGCATTCATGTCACATTTGGATTTCATACAGTACCCTGGAGTTTATGGTGAATATGGATTAAGTTTCTGTAATCTGTACCTACTTTGGCATTAGTAAAACCTTCTGGCAATCATTTAAAAAATATCAGAAAAGAATCTATGAGATGGGTCAATGGTCAAGGCACTTTCTGCCATTTCTGATGCTCCAAGTTTAATCTCCAGGACATGGAGAAAAAAAGAATTGTTTCCCACAAGTCCCTCTGACTTCTCTCCTCCCCCATACCAAAGCACAAGAGTGTGTACCTGCTCACACTCATACAAAACACTCAAATGTAATACATTTAAAAAATGCAAAAGTCAAACAACAACATATCTTCAGTTGGATATCAATAATTAATAATAAAATTTACTTTTCAATCACATCAGTTCTTCAAAAGTTGTACTTCGTCGACATCTCTTATATTGTATAGTTAATATGTATATAATATACTATACAATAGTTCTCATTTATACCATATCAGATAGATGAATTTCTTCTGTGTACTTCAGTAATGTATTCTGTTCCTTGGTAACAGTGATTCAGGGTATAAGAGCCCATGCAGGGACAAACTCAATTCAGTCCTGATTCCTTATGCTCTCTCCACGTTTACCCTTGAATGTCCTTATAGAACCCAAGATAAATGTATTGGTTTGTGCAGAAAAGAAGAAATGCAGTAAGACCTAGTGTGGATGAGGCAGTTAGGTGCTCATTCGCTCTCTCTTCTTGCAGGAACCAGTGGGAGTATGTATCACATTGTTCTTTGTACTTTGGTTTGCCCTGTGCATTAGGGCAAAGATCTATGCATAGCTCTGTCGGCCTACTCTTTAAAACCTTCTGCCCCATGTCCTATAGCCCGTCTCCCCATTGGTTTGCCTGGTTCCTGGTAAAATTTCAACAAGACCTGGAGACAGTTGAACCACACAATGAAGAGATATTGGTTATTAAATGGTCCTTATTAGGAGCTCAGACTTCAGCTTCAGGTTGATGGGAGATGAGACTAGGTTGTATGTACCATGACACTTAGAAGCTCACTTGTGAGGAACCAGGTTATATATACCATCAAACACAACTAAAACCAAGGCTCACAAGGGAAATTTGAAATGAATCTTTTTTTTTCAGTACCATTATCAAAGTTAGAGAAATAAGATTCCTATGTAAGTAAGGTAGGTTCTTGTTGACCTTAATTCAGACCTGTCTGCAATAGAATCATCAGCCTGGGGCATTCAAAGGCTTCCAGAACAAAGACAGGAGAGAGAAAAGTTTGTCTCGGGTGTCCAGTCCCTAAATATAACAGGAACATTTTTCTCTGCAATGCAAGATCCATGTGTGGTTTCTTTTTTTTTTTTTTTTTTTTTTTTTGTCTTCAAAACAAGATTTATTTTTTTTTAACATGAAAATACATGGAAAATACATTGGTCTCTTATCTGTTGCAAATAAGACTCAAATTATTAATCATAACAAGAAGTGTTTCTTGAGATATTTCCATCTACACAAAAGACTAACAGCTTATTATTTTTTTTAAAGATTTTAAACATTTTTTGCTTAAAATTATACATTTTTGTCAGTACTGCTTTTTCAGACATTAAAATAAATTTTACATAAAACCATGTGAATATGTTTTTTAGTCAGCACTTGATTTTTTTCAAGGGCTTGACAGTATGCATTGAAAACGTACTAGTTGCAATAAGCGTAAAGTACATGCAAAACAAAACGCAACATGGAAATAGTCAAAGTCCTCTTGTTTTGTGAATATATGTATAGTTTTTGTTTTCTTTATTTCTTGGACTTCATACAGTCTGTGAGTTGTTTCTGGGGGAGTGCAAGCCTCTGGGGTTAGCATCCCACTATCAGTCATCTTTTCTTTTATGCTCCAAATACTTTATTGGATTCTGTGACACAGAGCAATTGCCTTAAGAATCTGAGTCTGTGAAGTAGAAGGAAACCAAAGAAATCTCTTATTCTTTCTTTACAGCCAAATGCAAATTTTCATTTAAAAGTCATATTTGTCATTATCAATAGATAGTTGAGATGGCTCTGAATTTCACTTGGATTCTATTTCCCAATACATAGTAATGTATCATATAAGGATATACAACATCTCTTTTTTCCTGATTATGAATTTGATGTGGAGGTTTAAAAGAGAATTTTACTAGAATTTTATCTTGCTCACTCGCAGCTTATTTAGTGGTAGAATCACAATCTCGGCATTATAAAAGGATAGGGGTGAACGACTGTAGGTATTTTTACTAAAATCAGAAGCTAGTAGACAACTTGACCAAATACACAAGGTCACACGGATTTCCTGTTCTGTACTGGAATTTCCTAGCATTGATGGCATCAGGCTTCTCTGTTATAAAGTGAGGAATTTATAAAGCATTATTTCAGCATCTTTTGCTATCAAACATGGAGTCATGATCTTGCCCCTAGTTACATTTGAATATCCATTGTCAATAAGCCAATAAAAAAGGGCCAAATTACCAGTGTAAAGCAGAAAAAGATTTTCCCAATGTGGCCACAATGAGGAGAATAAAGAAATGAAATATAATCTACTTCGCACAGACATTCTAAGGGGATACATGGACCCTTCAATTTAACTATAAGGCTATTGAAACAATGGACCCCACCCAAAATTTTGAATTTTTCTAGGGATCTCATGCTGGGAGAAGAAAGGTGCCAGCCAGATGGAAACTTGCTTTCCAGAGAAAGATTTCACACAGTTCTTGTAACTGGCTGGAACACCGTGTGAGATGAGAAGGGCAACGGTGAGATGGTGGGCAGTGAGACTACCCTGTTAGATAAGCAATTCCTCAGCCCTCACTTTCCACTGCAGTCTCATTTCAGGATCAGAAAGATAGACTTGCTTATTCTTTGTATCTCTTTATTGGTTTCTTCTTCTCAATGGCCATGTTGAATACATCCCTCTCCTCTATTTCTTCCTTTAGTTTGCCCTGACTATTTGCCTTGTTGGTGCTGTGTGGCTGGACCTGACTTGGTTGTGACTTCGGAAACTGCGACCACTTACAGACGACCTTCCACACGGTTTATGTCCTGCTCCCTTTTTTCTCTTTCCTACAAACCCCAACCAACATTGCTTCATAATTTCCTTGGAACACTGTGTTGTGAATATCAGACAACAGGTGAAAGGATGACCCTCCTGAGAGGAATTCATATTCTCATCAACAGCCAGCAGGCCTTCAGACTATTAGAGAACATTTTTGCTTTTAATCTCTTCTGAGGCAACTAGAAAGAATTGCCACATCACTCATGGTTTCTTTCACTGTTGCTAACATCTCATGATAAACTGGTGCATGTATGTCAATCAATGAACCAATACTGACATGCTATTACTAGCCAAAGTCTATATTTGTTCAGATCCATTTATTTTGCTCTCTCATATGCATTTTTTTCAAAAAAAATCATGCACAATAATTCTTTGCTATAATTCTTTGACCTAGGTCACTCTTGTGAAGATAATCTCTTAAACGTTGAAGCTTTTAAGGATTACTATGAATATATTTTATAAAATTGTCCTTAGTCCATTATTGAATGGTGCTTTTATTATTGTTAGAAGGAAGTTATATGTTTTAGGGGAGGAGGATCTGCAAGGTAAGGAAGGTGCCCTTGTCAGCACATGTGACATGAACTGTCAATGTAACTTGGTCTTGTCAGTGTTAACTGTGACCTTCCCCAGCACTGTTGGTGAGGTTTCTCTACTATCTTACTGTTTCTTTGCAGTCTTTCTGGAGGAAGTCACTGAGTGTGGCCTTTAAATAAAACATAGCAATGATGCCATGCCGTCTTCAAAACAGTGCATGGACAAATTATTTAAACTCTTATACAGTTAATGATTTTATTATCTCCCATTTATTTGCCTTTGTTTTATTTGTTGATCCCTGTTATTACATGTTTTGAAAAATTGGAGTATAGCTAAATATTACTTTATTTTTTGCTGGAATCATTGCAATACTGGTCGCTGACGCTATTTCAAATTGTAATTGTATACATCCATACTCACTTTTTATGCTATTGAGTTGTATGAGTTTTGATAAATGTATTCAGAAATGTGATGGCCATTAGAGTCCCTTAAAGAATATTTTACCAGTTAAAAGTTTCCATGCTTTAGCAATTTGAGGACTACGTTTCCTCTTTAGTTTTTTGCAAACATGGGTTGTTTTCATTTTGCCTATTGTTTGGTTTTTCTCACATATGATTTATATTTATAGAATCAACTTGATCTCTTCAGACTGGCTTTAAAAATTATTTTTTGTTGTGTTTTTTTCTTCTCATTAACATGGGTATAAGATTCTTCAAAGCCTAGGCATGACTTAGAAGGTCAACACATTTATCTATGAGTACAATTCTGTTCACGGGTATGCCTTGCTCATTTATTGTTCACTCTTGAATGTCATTTTGGCAGCGTCTGTTTTTGGCCATATTAACAGTGCTATTGTCCCACTCTTAATGTGTAGATCTCTGTGTAGAAGTTTTCTATAAATTTCTAAGTGCAACTCTATGTAATTACTGCCTAACATGGAAAGACACTCATTAATGTTGCAAGAATCTTTCTTCCAGAGTGATTGAACCATTTTATATCCTCTGACAACACATGAGAGGTTCTAGAGCTTTGTCTCTTTAGCAGCACTTATAAAAGTATGTTTCAGATATTGGCAATTCTGAAGGCATCCTCAATTTCTCCTGTTTTAAATTTTGTTTTTCTGGAGATAAAGCATTTTTGTCTGTTTTTGAGTGCTTGCTTGGTTTCAGTGATTTCTCCTCGTAGTCTACATCCATTTAAAAATTGAGAATTGATTCTTTATTCATTGTTTATTGAACTCTGAGAATTCTCTTGAAGGATTTTTATCAAATGTGAAATTTAAAAGTAGTAATTTATCATAATTGTAGCTTGTGTGTTTGTCCCTCATGAGACAGATTTTATATTCACTTGGTATTATATCTAAAACCTCATATCAAATCTGGTGTCACCTAGATTTTCTCCCATAAAAAGCAGTCTGATGTACTTTACATTTTAGCTTCTGATCTGTGTTGAGTCACATTTTTGTGCTATGGGGGCCATATGTTCTATTTGCTGAGCTGAATTTACGTCTTTACCAAAACATATGGCTGTATCTCTGCAGGTCTACCTTTAGTCTCTTTACTTCCATAGAACTGTATGTCTAAGTTCTCAACAGAGCCATGTTTTGTGTGTAGGAAACATTGAAATGCTTGACTTCAGTTATGTAATTTCCAAAATACTCAACATTTTTTGATGCTGTTTTTCATGTAAGTAACTTCTCAAGATTTCTATACAAATACAAATATTATACACACTAAGCATGTTACATGTAGAAACATATTTTTATGTTATGATGTTATATTATATGGTGTATCTGTATATAGTCCTTTAACAACAATTAATTTTTAAAAAGAAGCCATAAACTAGAATTGGAGCAAGGAGGGCTGTCTGGGTGGGTTTGGAGAAAGGACAGGCAAGGAATAAATAATGTAATTTCAATTTCAAAAATACAGTAAAAAACTGGTTCCAGTTTTCTTTTTCATATGTTCTATTAAGTGACAGGGATTGAATGTGGGGAATTGAACTTTGTATTTGAGTGTAGGCATAGTCTTTAGTTTGTACTGATGATTCAGATTCTGATTCCTGTTTAAACTATCAGAACAAAATCTAATATACCAGTTTCTCGCAGTTAATATAAAGGTATCAAAATATTATCTTTGAGGGTTTTTCTGTACTTCACATTAAGTAGTAAAGTTCAACTCCCCTATCTCAAGCGTCTGGTGCTACCTAGCTCTTTTGAGTCAAAGTCCCTATTACGTTGTCCTCTTCCATGTCTCTGTCTGCCTTTCCCTTCAGTCATCATAGTAAGCTATGGTTTTCTGTTGTTTACAAGAGCAACTATAATGTGTATCATAACATAGTACCACCTAGTGGTCTTCATTGGGTTCATCTTCTCAGACACTTAAAGAATTAAAAGGCAGGGTAAACTATCGAGGAAGACAGGTAGCAGCAGAATTCTTGAACACAATAGACAGGTTCAACAACTGAGGGAAAGATTTTCTTAGAGTGAGGAAACACATACCTATAGTATTATAGTACACATATAGAAAAGACAATCAGTAACCGAGAGAGAGAGAAAGAGACTAAAATCTGCAGTCTCGCTTCACTTTGAAGGGCCTCCTCCCCTAATTTAGGCTTTTGCAGTCAGAAGAAGCAAATCCAGCATTGTTCCATAACTAATTTGTAAGTGTGTGTGTGTGTGTGTGTGTGTGTGTGTGTGCGTGCGCACAAGAGATGTGGAGAGTCACTTGGAAAAGAAAAACTCTCTAGCTTTCTGTTATAAGCTGCAAAGCTTTTGTCTGAGGTCAGGAGAATGAGAAAGAAGCCAGTCCTCTTGGAAGTTGATCATTGTTGGCATGTCCTCTCTCCCTCTCTCTGTCCCTCAATCATGGCTGTAGTGAGAGTCAATAACTTCTCTACACTCCATTGGAGTAGATCAAAAGTTACCTCATTAATAATTCGAGGATTCACTGCTACCAGAATCAGTAGCTCTGCTTTCTTGAGAGCTTGCTACATACAAAGCAGTATTCTGTGTGGTACATGAGTCTTTTCATTTGCTCTGCAGATGCCTCCGTTTGTCCCTCTCTTTCATCCGTGAGAATGAAACACACAACTGTGTGCTGCTGTGTTGTAGGTGGCCTGAGACTTCAACTCAGATTCATGTAATAAAAGTTGCAGGTGCATTTTAATTACAAGTATATTTACAAAACTTCCTTGTTGACTTCTAAATACAGGTTCAATTATATGCAGCCTATGATGATGACGTGTTTCATCCGGTCTCTAAATCATAACACTAAAGGTTGCATTGGACTCCTACTTTATTACTGAACAAAATGCTCTCCTGCTAGACACTAAACCAAAATAGCTAGGCATAGTGATGGTGATGACACAGGTCTTCTAAGTAGCCTTGTGACTTAAGGAAGCCATATTTTGTGTTACCAGCCATTTTCTAAATACTAACCAGAGTTCTTTGCTCATATTGAGCTCATTTTCTTCCCCCAGAACAACCCATAACACATACTTTAGGAAAGCAATTTTAGGCTGAGGCACTGAGGTGTAGACCACTTAACTAACCTCTTCATTCACAATGCAACTTCTCAGGAGAGTAACTGTGCACTCTGGGTTTGAAATCCACATTTCTCTCTACAGTGCAGTGCAGCTGCTTATGTGGGCCAATAAGTTATTCAACAAGCTCCTGTGCTTGCTTGGTGTGTGTGTGTGTGTGTGTGCGCGCGCGCGTGCGCGTGCACGTGCTGTAGTCACAGACCCACAGCAACAGTTTTAGTGGCAGCACTAATTTTGAGCCACTTTAATTCGAGATATAGGACACTCTGTGGTATTTCTTCATCTGAGTTTAGGTTTGTTCAGCTGGGAAAGGGTGGGGTTCTGTCTGGCATAGAGGACATCTAAAGCATCCATGTTTTAATAACCTAAGTCAGTGGTTCCTACCCTTGCTAAATGCTAATCTCCTCTATCACAGTTCCTCATGTTGTGGTGACCTCCAGCATTATTTTGCTGCTACTTCATAACAGTAATGCTGCTCCTGTTCAGAGTCATAAAGTACATATATGTATTTTCCAATGGTCTCAGGTGACCCCTGTGTAAGGGTTCTTCAACTCCTAGATTGCAAAACGCTGTCCTAGGTGGTGGATAGCTTCTGGTTCTATTGGACTGGATTTGGGGCTGTGAAGTCTGTGTGTGCATAAGAGGGGGGTCTGTTTTCCATCTTGCTCCTGATTTCTGTAGGCAGCTGAGGAGATTAGACCGTAGCCCAGCAAGCGAGAGTCTGCCTTGAAAAAATTTATAAGGCTTTTATATTTATTTAGAGAGCAGGAAGCCTAGCGCAGCTCCCTGCTGCATGAGGCCCTGACAGGAGAATTTAAAAGGGCTGTTTCATTAATTTTGGAGGGAATTTATTGCTGACAAAAGACTACATTATTGATGGTTGGAAGGCAGTGCTAGCCTAGTATCTGGGGAGCTGCGTGGGAGAGCCGCCCCCGCTCCTGCCTGCAGCCGCCTTGGCTCAGCAGCCAGGGAAGCCCTTCCCAGGGGAGGACCAAGGAGTTCTTTTGGCTCAGCTCCTGCAGGCTGCCAGCCTTGGAAGGCACAAGCTTTTTTTCTGACTCTGCTGCTGCAGGCTGAGGAAGGACACTTAGAGGTCGCCTACTCCATCCTGAATGCTGCCTAGAGAGATCTTGTAAAATGACAGTGAGCAAGCGGTTTACCCACGGCGATAGAAATCACAACCTGCTTGTGGCTTCATCCTGTCTCTCTTTTCCATGTTCTTACATAGCATTAAAACTTCCTAATCAGTGGTGTCAGAATGCGCGTGGGCAGCTCTCTGTGTGTTCTGTGCACAGCACTAAACTTTGTCAAATAATGACAATAGCTCGTGCTTTTATGGCCTTCAAGCCCCGTGGAATGGAATTGGTCTCTCACGTGTTCTTTTTGTTTGTTTGTTTTTGTTTTTTGTTTTGTTTGTTTTCTTTTGTTTTGTTTTGGAAGAGTATAAAGGACCTCTGTGTCTTAAGGGGTCTTGTAGCTGCTACCAAAGTGCTAGGCTCTGGATCAGATTTGAGGTGTGTTATCATCTTTGAAGATAACACCAATTTTGTGAGGTTGACATCTAATTTTTCGGTAGCAGCTCGGTACAGCTCACAGCTGTGTTTGGGGCCTCAAAGAAAGAAAGCAGGAGGGATGATTCTTGGCTCTCCTGTGTTTCTTATCATCATTCTATGAACATTGAGGGGCTGTTTGAGGCTGACATAATAGGCTCTATAAATATTCTACCTGGGTTCTTGAGGGTGGGAAGTTGGATCCTTCTGCTCAGAATGGGGCACGGAGTGTGGCTCAACCCAGAAAAGAGGGAATGTTGTAAACCTAGTTAGCACCATGGCTAAGATGTATGTTCTCTAATATCGTGTAGAGATCTCTGTTTGAGTCTGCTTGAGTGTGATTTCTCTACATGTTGCACGTTTACAGGCGTTTGTTAAGTCTGTTATTATAGGTACGCGACATATTTTTGAATTGCACGTGCTCGTATATGTTTATTTTTCTAGTATCAAATGGTGGGAAATAGAGAGTTACCCAGAGTGTGGTTAAAAGTAAGTGACTGTATATCTTCTATAAAAACATAACAAGGAGCTTTATTTAGACAACCAAGAACAGGCATGGTAAATAGGTTTTATTTGGAGCACTGTGATCCCGCGCTTTCCATGTTAAGTTTTGACCCAGGCTGATTTTCAGGTCGGAAGTAATTATATTTAGAAAATTGAACATCGGAAAATGGAAGGAGAGACAGATCAGTATGCCAGAATCCCAGGTGTTTGAGGAGAAATAGCCTGGATGGAATTGTACATTGGGGAAAACTCCAACTAAATTTCACCAAAGTTATTCACTACACAGAACCTACACAGAAGACTTGCGTGTCGTGGAAGGTGCACTTCACTGCATTCAAAAGGCACGAGTTACCTTGCTTCAGGACTCCTCAAGGGTTGTCTTGTGGTGTCCTTGTACAGTCCTCTTGCTGTATAATCCTTCCCCCCTTTCTTCAGCATTCCCTTAGCTTTGCTTAATGTTTGGCTGTGGATCTCTGGATCTGTTTCCACCTATTACTGGATAAAGCTTCTCTAATGATGACTATCTTAGGCTCCTATACACCAGTTTAGCAAAACATTGTATTGCACCCCTGCCCCTTTTTGTTAGTACTGCTTAGTTCTATATGAGGTGTCAGGTAAACTGGGTTTATAGATCATAAAGATTGAACCAACAATCAAGAAACCTGTATTTTACCTAGACCCTATTTATATGTATTATGGTAGTGTAGGTTTTGTTTTGTTCTTTTTTTTTTTTTTTTTTTTTTTTTTTTGGCGAGATTCCTCAAAGTGGGAGCAGAGGCTGTCTCTGATTCTTTGTTCTTCTTTGGGGAATCTTTCCCTCCCATTAGGTTGTTTCATCCAACCTTAATATGTGGGGAGGTACTTATTCTTAATGCAACTTGATATGCAGTATTTGGTTCATAACCCTGGGAGGCCTGCTTTCTTGTGAAGGGAAATGGAGGAAAAGTAGATTGGGAGTTAGGGGTGGACTAGAAGGAGAGGTTGTAGGGGAAACTGGTTGAAATGTAGTAAAGGAGAAAGAGAGAAAAAAAAAGAATCAATGGTCAAACCGGCTTTGGTATAGGTATTCAAATATTGATACAGGTGGAGTCTGTCATATGTGACTACTTCTAGATAGTTATTGCAAGCATAGCTTTTCAATATAGACTTAGTAGTTGTTTAGCAAATATTCATTGATTATTTATTATGGTCTACTGTGATGATTAAGACAAACTAGTACTTCAAAAGGCAGGCAAAGTTTTGTTAGCTACCCACCCACTTTGTCTCTAACTCTCTCGTGTGGAAAAGGTCTCATTTCGTCTAGGATGGTCTCCACCTTTGAGTGCTGACACTACCTGTGGGTGGCCGTTTTGTATAGTGATGAGAACGGAGCCCAGAGCCTCCATCACGGGAGGAGAGCACCATACCAGCTGATCTACCTCCCAGGCTTTTTTAGCCTATTCATAATTGCTGTGTCACTAAGACATACAAGTACTTCAAGGGGCAGCCAAAATTTTGTCAGCCACTCCTCCATACAGTCTCTGACTCTCACTATGTGGAATATACCTATATTTATTCCTATACCTATATGTATATCTAATCTATCTCTCTATTCCTATCTATATGTATGTATCTATGTGTACTATATAAATATATGTTACATATTAAAATATTATTAACACATATTTATGTATATATACATATGTATACATACATATGTACACACACACACACACACACACACACACAGAGTTAAGAGACAAATGAATGTGAATTCTTAAAGAAGTCTTTTTGTTGTTCTAGTTTTCTTCCAAGACTTGCTCATTGCTCGCTATAATGTTTTCAAAAGCCAGGTTCCTCATCTTTCACTAGGTGGTGCTATAAACACAACCTCCCTTCCAGAGTCAGGGCCTAGAAGATTTGGGTCTATGAGAAGGTTGGGGTCTACTGAGGAGCAAGTGAAAGTCTATCCTATTTTGTTACTTGTTCTGTGATTTCCTGACTATTAATTCCCCAATGATTTTCTCTTCAGCTATTATTGGTCATAAGTATACACAGGTATCATCTAGAGGAAATTATTATACCCACTTTGCTCTTAGAATGGACGTAAATCTTTCCTATATATTCCTGGGTATCCTGAAGTGACTTTCAAGTTATGATCCCTAGGAACAACATCAGGGCCTTAAATAAGATAATAGCAAATTCTTATTGTGTCCCATCCATCAGTAATAATTCTAGCTTGGTTTTGATTTTCTATTCCTCTTTTATTCCTTCATACATGTCTATAATTTATAGATTTGTAAAATCTATAGTACTGATAATCTAGATCCATAAACTTGTGGATTAATGAGGTTCCTTGGGAACTTACACTAATTACAATAGAAATTGTAGTAGAATATTTATATATGTCTCTATTTCTCATAGCTTTTTAAAAAATAAAAATTTTTATTGGATAGTCTCTGTATTTATATTTCAAAAGTTATATCCTTTCCCCCATCTCCCTTCCCTCCTCCCCTTCAACTTGATTCCATGAAGGTGCTCCCTGTCCCAATCATCCTCTCCATCTAAGTGCCTTGGCTGGTTAATGTTGTTGTTCTTCCTATGAGGTTGCAAACCTTTCAGCTCCTTCAGTCCTTTCTCTAGCTCTTTCACTGGGGTCCTCCTGTTCAGTCCAATGCTTAGCTGCAAGAATCCTCATCTGTATCTATATGACTTTGGTAGAGCCTCTGAAGAAACATCCATATTTGGTTTCTGCAAGTAGATACTTCTTGGCATCAGCAATAGTGCTTGGGTTTGGTGGCTGCTTATGGGGTGGTTCCCCAATGAGGCAGTCTCTGTAGATCTGGACTTCAGTGTCTGCTACACTATTTGAACTTTTATTTCCTCCCATAAGTGTTTTGTTCTCCCTTCAAAGAAGGGCTGAGGCATCCACATTCTGGCCTTTCTTCTTTTTGAGCTTCATAAGTTCTGTGGATGGTTTCTTAGGTATTCCAAGCTTTTGGGGCTAGTATCTGCTTATAAGTTAGTATGTACCATGAGTGCTCTTTTGTGATTGGTTTACCTCATTCAGGAGGTTAGCTTCATGTTTCATCCATTTGCCTAGGAATTTCATGAACTCATCTTTTTAAATATCTGAGTAGTACTCCATTGTGTATATGTACCACAATTTCTGTATACATTCTTCTGTTGAAGAACATCTGGGTTCTTTCCAGATCCGAGCTATTATAAATAAAGCAGCTATGAATATTGTGGAGCATGTGTCCTTTTTAGATATTGGAGCTACTTTTGGGTATATGCCCAGGAGTGGTATAGCTGGGTCCTCAGGTAGTACTATGTTCAATTTCTGAGGAACCACATGACTGATTTCCAGAGTGGTTGCAACAGTCTAAAATCACACAAACAGTGGAGGAGTGTTCCTCTTTCTCCACTTCTTCTCCAGTATCTACTGTGACCTGAGTTTTTGATCTTACCCATTCTTCCTGGTGTGAGGTGTAATCTTAGGGTTGTTTTGATTTGCATTTTCCTGATGACTAGAGATGTTGAGCATTTCTTTAGGTGCTTCTCAGCTATTCAATATTCCTCAACTGAGAATTCTGTGTTTAGCTCTGTACCCTATTTTTAATAGGATTATTTGATTCTCTAGATTCTAACTTATTGAGTTATTTGCATATATTAGATACGAGCCCTCTATCAAATAAGGATTGGTAAAGATCCTTTCCTAATCTGTTGGTTGCTGTTTTGTCCTTTTGACAGTGTCCTTAGCCTTACAGAAACTTTGCAATTTCAGAAGGTCCAATTTGTGGACTTTTGATTTTAAAGCAGAAGCCATTGGTGTTCTGTTCAGGAAAATTTCCTCTGTGCCTATGTGTTCTAAGCTTTTCCCCCACTTTCTGTTCTATTAGTTTCAGTGTACCTGGTTTTATGTGGAGGTCTTTGATCCACTTGGGCTTGTATATCATAATTAACTTATACAGAATTTAAGCATTCTTTTCAGAAATCATGTTTATTTTAATTATTTGAGAGAAAATCAGTACCTGCGGTCATATGCATGATAATACTGATAGAAATTCTCAGTTAATGAGATTTGTATAATACCAATGCTTTGTTCTTCTTCTTTTCATTTTTAATCCTGTTTATATTTCTTGAAATGTTATGTGAAATGGAGGATCTTTTTTTCCCAAAATGTTGTGAGTGCAGTTCAACATTGTCTTTATACATTTGTGATAAAATTCTTGCTGCTCTAGTATGCCTGTTGCTGTGTGCTGTGTGGTGTTCAGTGGCTTTTTGCTTAGTGGAACAGAAGTTGACTGGAAGTATTGGGTCACCAAAGAAGCCTTTTATGTCTTTATTTCTCAACTGGGAGTTTGCTGTTATCAACATGATGGTGAATGTCACTTCCTTGCCCTTTGCAGTCTGCATGAACCCATGGTAGATTTACACATGGTTTCTGCAGCAACATAGACCAAGACCATCGACGTGATCTATGGCTTCACCATGGATCATGTGCCTTAGCGTGGTTTCTGTGGTAGCATAGGCTGTGGACAGAAGAATTCAGTTTTATTTAAGTGGCTGGCCACTAGGAGTTTGACTATGCTTCAGTGAATACATAGGCAACACAAATTAGACTTTTTGTGGGGAGAGGTGTTACAAGAGTTGGGAAAGCAGGTCTAGGAGGACTTGGAAGTGAATATGCTCCATGTTCATGATGTGAAATTCCCAAATAATCAACAAAAATATTATGAAAAATAAATAGTAAAGAAAAATAACTGACTTATAGTTTGGGGGTGCTCATGTCTTTAATGCCAGTGAATAGGAGGCAGAGGCAGGCAGATCCCTGAGTTTGAAGTCAGCCTAGTCTACAGCATAGGTTCCTCCAGAGCTACACAGAAAATCTTGTCTCAAACAACAACAACAGAAACAGCCACAGCAGCAGCAACAACAGCAACAACAACAAAAATAAAACAACAAATTACACAGGGAGGAAAATCAAGAGGCGTGTAATTGGTTGTCCCTTATTTTTACCTTCTGTCTTGTCCTCAGTATCTTCTTCATTATCAGTTATTTTCTTCTGATTCTTAAACAGCATGATTAAAACCATTAGACTGTGTTACAAGACAGGAATTTTCCAAACATTTTTTTCCCACTTCAGCATTCTACATATCGTGCTGTGGAACTGAGTCTTGTGGCTCACCACAATGTCTTAGAGGAGGAGCTGCTGGATAGAAGGAAAAAGAATTGTAAAGAATTAGGACTTTTGCGTCCATCTTCAGCCTCTAGAGATGGGAGAGAAGCTGGAGATTGAGCCAAAGGGCTAGTTTTGTAATCAGTATTGTCACTGCAACAGGCCTTCCTTTCAACTCTGAAGTAAGGCGGCCATGCGACTTGTGTGTTGAGAGGACAGTGTCTCCAGACAGGGACTAGAAACTCTGTAATCACAGGTACCCAAGGATTCTGCTCTGTGCAACTCTTCCTTTAGGCTTTTCCTGGTTACAGTTGTGTTATACAGTGGTAATAGTTCTTCAGTTCACTGAGTCATTCTGGAAGTCACTGAGCCTGAATTTGGTTTCTAGTTGGTTGGAAAGAAGTGTGGGTAGATGGCAGAGGCCATGCTAGTCCTTTGAGTTACTGCGGTCTTAGAAAACTAAGTCTGGGCCAGAGAAGAGTTGTTTCTGATGCCAAGTAGAGGTATTTTCCTTTGTTTTTTCCCAGAATGGATGGAAAGTTTAAAGCCAAAACATGACAAGTAAGGAAGCTGAATTCATACTGCCAACTGCACCAAATATGGTAAAACTGGCAAGAGACTGCAGTCCACTTGAGTCTAAGTGCAATTATGTTTTCATTTCACCAAGCTGCCCTTATACTCACTACATGTTCAACTACAGATTTGCTTAAATATGAGTATTCTTGTGTTACGTATTTATTTTATATATTTTAAAAATATAATTATAATATTTCTCTCATCCCCTCTTTTTCCTTACGTCCTCTCTATGTTCCCATCTTTTCCACCCTTTCCCTTTCAAAATTATGATCTCTTTTTTGATAATAAATGTAGTTTTATCTATGTATAAGTACAAAAATATATGAATACAACCTGCTAAATCCACTTAGTATTGTTCATAAATATATGACCATTTTGTACTGGATAACTGATTAGATGATTCATACTTGGGGGCAACTAATTTTCCCTTCCTCAGCAATTGTTAGTTATCTGTAGTTCTTTGTCAATGGGTAAGGCATCTTGAGATACTTCCTTCCTTTCTGTGTGAACAGATCTTTGGTATTATCCTTGGTCAGGTTTTTTTTTTTTTATTGTTGTTTTTGGCAGCCATATTTTTGATATGTAATGTTATGAGAGGTTTCATTTTTTTTTTCACCTCATAGCTTTAGGATATAGTGTGCCATGGGAAGGACATAGCTAAAGGAACCTGAGACAACTGGTCATATTGCATTCACAATCAGGGGGCTGAGAGTGATGAATGTTTGTGCTCAGCTTACTCTCTTCTTTTCTTTCTCCTAATCTAGGAACCTAGCCTAGGGAGTGTTGTCAAAAAGAGTATTTATATCTCAATTAAACTAATCACAATAATCTCCTACAATGAAAGCATTTTTGAAGTTCTGTAAAATAGAAAGACACCTTTTAAGGAGTTGATATTACCTGTTGTTTGAAATGCCTATAATTACAGGACTGAGAGAATCTCATAATCATTTAGCATGTTCAGGTCATCAGTATCTCTCTTGAGAATACCAAAAGAACTTGTAATGCAGGTATCATTTTGAAGGTGAATCAATTAGAGAAGGTAAACAGTTGACAAATGTGGGCTTCATGTCAGTGGACTTGAGTATGCAGTTTCACCTCATTTAGTAAGTTAGATATTCACACTGCAAATTCTGACTCTGAGAGCTGAAGAGAGTGAGGTTCAGGGGATCCTGAAGGCAAATAATCTGCCAAAAGTGAGGAACTAGGGCCAATATGGAACAACGTTTGGATCTGGGCTTTGGCTTCTATATCAATTCAGTCCCACCTCTCAGGATGATAATAAGAGACGATTAGAAATACTGAGGTTAAACTACTCATTGTACCCTGTACTCATTGAGAGTTTCATAGTAGACATTCTCAAGGTTAATAATATATGGTCTTGATTTTTCCAATGATTTCTTGACTAGAATGGGAAATAGGAATATAAAAATAATGGTGTCATACAGTGAGATAGTTCCGTAGCAGAGATGGTATGGGAGTCAGGCAGGGTAGCACTATTCCACCCAGGCTCATGCAGGCAGGAGCTCTTACCTGAACAATGACTTCAGCTCATGTTTGTCCTTTCTATCCCTTTTCTCCCTCTTTTCCTCCCTCTCTCTCTCACTACTTTTCCCTCTCTCTCCTTACTCCCTCCTTTCTTTCCTTACTACCTCCCATTTACTTCTTTCCATTCCCATCTTTTATCTTGTTCCATAGTGCCCACTGCCATCAACAAAGCTGTACCTATTTCTAAAATACAGTTTGTATCACTTTATCCTTATATGTAAAATTCTCAGTAGCAGCTCCTTTTCTTATATTGAGCATAGATCCAGAGTCAATCCTTTATTCAGGGTCTTAGTTACTCTTCACTATGTGACCTTTGCCCAACCCACTGCCATTTTAGCACATTCAAATGTGCTCCTGATGCAGACTCATTCCATTTTAGGGCCTCTGTGTCAGGGAGTATTTGAGACGAAAAATATTCTAATGCTGGGTTATTAATGAGATGCTCTGAATTTACTTTTTAAAAATTTCCACTTGCTTTCTCTCTAGGTTCTTTCACTCTATTCACTAATCTTCTCATTCAGGTGTCATTATGACTCAAATACCTACTCCGATGATTTTGAGCACTCCACCTATCTCATTGTACTTCTGCATCACATCATTTTACTAGGTATCCCTTAAGCCATATCCACTAAAATACTTGCCTTTATGCTTATCTATGTATTTCTTCAAATTCCTTACTCCTGTGAAAATATAATCTGCAAGAATTCTGGGGATGATGGCACCTCCTCCCGCTGACAGTTATATTTTATTCTTCATGTTAATCATATTATTTTCCAGTACATCGTAAATTCCTGATGCTTGCGGGGAGGTTTAGTTGACTGCTTATTTTTATTTTTATTTTTAACATCTATTTTTATTGGTATTTTATGAACTTACATTTCAATTATTATCTTCTTTCCCTCCTCTCCCCTCCCCCTTTCCTTGCTCCAATGAATATGCCCCCACTCTCACCTACTAACTCCCACCTCATTGCGCTGGCATTCCCCTTCACTGGGGAAACAAGCCTTCACAGGACCAAAAGTTATTCCACCTTTTGCTGCCATACAATGCCATTCTCTGCAACACATGTAGCTGGAACCAAGGTTCTTTCCATGTTTACTTTTTGGTTGGTGGTGTAGTCCCGGTGAGCTCTGGGAAGAGAGATCTGGTTGGTTGATATTGTTGTTCTTCCTATGGCTTATCAACCTTCTCAGTCTTTTCTATAATTCCTCCATTGGGGTCTGTGTGCTCAGTCTGATGGTTAGACTGCCCCACCTGGGGATCCATCCCATATGCAGCTACCAAACCCAGTCACTATTACTGATGCCAAGAAGTGCTTGCTGAGTGGAGCCTGATATGGATGTCTCCTGAGAGACTCTGCCAGAGTCTTACTGATGCTGATGCAAACTTTTTTCTTTTATTGGATATTTTTTTATTTACATTGGAAAAGTTACCCTAGTTGCTTCTCTGGAAACCAATATCACAGACCCCCTTCCTTTGGTTCTATAAGGATGCTCCCCCACCCACCCAGCCACCCACTCCCTCCTTTTTTCCTGCCCTGGTATTACCCTACAGTGGGGAAATCAAGACTTCACAGGACCAAGAAAGAGCCTCTTCTCCCATTGATATCTGGCAAAGCAATCATCTGCTACATATGCAACTGGAGGCAGGGTTTCCACCATGTGTACTCTTTGGTAGGTGATTTAGTCCTTGGGAGCTCTAGGGAGTCTGCTTCGTAGATAATGTTGTTATTCCTATGGGTTGTGAAACTGTTCAGTGTTTTCTCTAAATCTTCCATTGGGGAACCCATGATCAGTCCAAAAGTTGACTGCCAGCATCTGACTCTGTATATGTTAGACTCTAATAAAGCCTCTCAGGAGACAGCTATTCAAGGCTGCAGCCAGCAAGCACTTCTTGGCAACCACTGTAGTTTCTGGGTTTGGTGTCTGTATATGGGACAGAACCCAACATGGAATGGACAGTCTTTGGATAGCCTTTACTTCAGTCAATGTTCCATACTTTGCTTCTGTATTTCCTCCAGTGAGTATTTTGTTCCCCTTTCTAAGAAGGACTGAAAGATTCACACTTTGGTCTTTCTTCTTGAGCTTCATGTGGTCTGTGGTCTGTGAATTGTATCTTGGGTAATAAGAGATTTTGGGCTAATATTATCAGTGAGTGCATAACATGTGTGTTCTTTTATGTCTGGGTTACCCTACTCAGGATGATATTTTCTAGTCCATCCTTTTGACTAGAAATTTCATAAAGTCATTGATTTTAATAGCTGAGTAGTACTTTGCTGAATAAATGTACCAATTTCTGTATCAATTCCTCTTTTAAAAAACATCTGGGTTCTTTTGAACTTCTAGCTATTATAAATAAAGCTGCTATGAACATAGGGGACCAGGTGCCCTTGTTATATGTTGGAGCATCTTTTGGGTATATGCCCAGGAGTGGTATATCTGCGTCCTCAGTAGTACTATGTCCAATTTTCTGAGGAACCTCCAGACTGATTTTCAGAGTGGGTGTAACAGCTTGCAATCCCACTAACAATGGAGGAGTGTTCCTCTTTCTCCACATACTCTCCAGAATCTGTTGTCACCTGAGTTTTTTAACTTAGCCATTCTGACTGGTGTGAGGTGAAACCTCAGGGCTGCTTTGGTTTGCATTTACCTGATGACTAAGGATGTTGAACATTTCTTTAAGTGCTTCTCAGCCATGTATTTCTCAGTTGAACCAGCATCTTTTGTTGAAGATGATGTTCTTTTTATATTGAATATTTTTAGCTCTTTTGTTAAAGATCAGGTGATCAGGGGTATGTTGATTCATTTTTGGATCTTCAATTCTATTCCATTGATATAACCATCTGCACCAACAACATGTGGATTTTATCATGATTGATCTGTAATACAGCTTGAGGTCAAGGATGGAGATTCCACCTGAAGTTCTTTTATTGTTGAGGATAGTTTTTGCTATCCTGGGTTATTTTTTATACCAAATGAATTTGCAAACTGCTCTTTCTAACTCCATGAAGATTTGAGTTAGAATTTTGATGGGGATTGCTTTGAACCTGTAGATTGCTTTAGGCAAGATGGGCCATTTTTCCATTTTTACTATGATGATCTTTCCAATACATGAGCATGGGAGATCTTTTCATCTTTTGAGATCTTCTTTAATTTATTTATTCAGAGATTTGAATTTCTTGTCATATAGATGTTTCACTTGCTAGGTTAGGGTTACACTAAGGTATTTTATATTGTTTGTGACTATTGTGAAGGGTGTTATTTCTCTAATTGCTTTTTTTAGCTGGTTTATCTTTGAGTATAGGATGGCTACTGAAATTTTTGAGTTAATTTTATATCCGCTTTGCTAAAGTTGTTTATTAGGTTTAGATATGCTCTGGTGAATTTTTGGGGTCACTTAATTATACTACCATATCATTTGTGAATAGTGATATTTTGACTTCTTCCTTTCCAATTTGAATCCCTTTGACCTAATTTGTTTTCTAATTGCTATATCTAGAACTTCCATTACGATATTATATATGTAGGGGCGAGGGTGAGCAGCTGTGTCTGTTCCCTGATTCTAGTCAGATTGTTTCTAATTTCTCTCCATTTACTTTGATGTTGGCTACTTGTTTGCTGTATATAGCTTTTACAATGTTTAGTGACAAGACTTGAATTTCTGATATTCCCAAGACCTTTATCATGAAGGGTTGTTGAATTTTGTCAAATGCATTCTCAGCAATTAATGTGGTTATCACGTGGGTTTTTTCCCTTTGAGTTTGTTTATATAGTGCATTATGTTGATGTATTTTCATATATTGAGCCATTCCTACATTCCTGGGATGGAGCCTACTTGATCATGATCTTTTTGATATGTTCTGCTTTACGGTTTGCAAGAAAATTTTGAGTGTAGTTTGCATTGAAATTCCTGAAGTTAATTGCTCTGAAGTTCTCTTTTTCTGATGGGTTTTTGTGTGGATTAGGTATGGATGTACCAAATTGGGTAGTGTTCCTTCTAGTTTTATTTTGTGCAATAGTTTGAAGAGTGGTTTACATCTTCTTTGAGAGATTGATAGAATTCTTCACTAAACCTATCACGACATGGATTTTTTTTTTTTTTGATTGGGAGACTTTTAATGACCACTTTTGCTTCTTTAGTGGTCATGGAACTGTTTCCATGATTTATCTGAGCTTGATTTAACCTGGTATCTGTCTAGAAAAATTTCCATTCCCTCAGGTTTTCCATTTTCATTGACTATAGGCTTTTGAAGTAGGATCTGATGATTCTTTGAATTTCATCTGTTTCTCTTGTGATTTTTGGCCTTTTCATTTCTGATTATGTTAATTTGGATACTGTCTCTGTGCCCTCTGCTTTATCAGGCTAAGGGTTTATCCATCTTATTGATTTTCTCAGAGAACCAGCTCCTATATTTTTTGATTCTTTGTATAGATCTTTTTGTTTCTACTTGGTTGATTTCAGCTCTGAGTTTGATTATTTTCTGAGGTCTACTCCTCTTTGGCATATCTCCTTTTTGTTCTAGAGCTTTTAGGTGTGCTGTCAAGCTGTCAGTGTACGCTCTCACTAGTTTCTTTGTGGAGGCGCTCAGAGCTATGAGTTTTCCTCTTAGCACTACTTTTATTGTATCCCATAATTTTGGGTATGTTGTGCTTTCATTTTCACTAAATTCTAAAATGTCCTTAATTTCTCAATTCTTCTTTGATCAAGTTGTCATTGTGAAGAGCATTGTACAGCTTCCATGTGTATGTGGGCTTTGTTGTTTTGTTTTTATTGAAGACCAGCCTTAGTCCACTGTGATCTGATAGGATGCATAGGATTATTTCAATCTTCTTATGTCTGTTGAAGTCTGTTTTGTGATCAATTATATAGTCAATCTTTGAAAAGATACCATGAGGTGCTGAGTGGAAGGTATATTGTTTTGTTTTAGTAGGAAATGTTCTAGATGCCTGTTAAATTCGTTTGGTTCATAAATTCTCTTAGTTTCACTGTGTCTTTGTTTAGTTTCTGTTTCCATGATCTGTCCATTGATAAGAGTGGTGTGTTGAAGTCTCCCATTATTATTGTGTTTGGTGCAATGTATGTTTTGAGCTTTAATAAAGTTTCTTTTATGAATGTGGGTGTCCTTGGATTTGGAGCTTAAATGTTCAGGATTGAGAGCTCATTTTTTTTTGATAAGTATAAAGTGTCCTTCCTTATCTTTTCTGATAAATTTTGGTTGACAGTTTTATTTAATATCAAAATATTAATAATTCCAGCTTGTTTCTTGGAACCATTTGCTTGGAAATTTTTCTTCAGCATTTTTTCTTTGAGGTGTGTTCTATCTTTTTTGCTAAGATGAGTTTACTGTATGCAGCAAAATGCTGGGTCCTTTTTATATATCCAATATGTCAGTCTATGCCTTTTTATTGAGGAATTGAGTCCATTGATGTTTAAGAGCTATTAAGCAATTGTGATAGTTCTTCCCTGTTATTTTTGTTGTGGGAGGGAGAGTTATATTAATGTGTCTATCTTCTTTAGGGTTTGTTGCAAGAATATTATTTCTTAGTTTTCTTAGCATGTAGTTTCCCTCCTTGTATTGGAGTTTTTCTTCTATTATCCTTTGTAGGAATGAATTTGTAGAAAGATAATGTGTAAATTTGTTTTTGTCATGGAATGTATTGGTTTCTCCATCTTTGGTAACTGAGAGATTTTCTGAATATATTAGCCTGAGCTGGCATTTGTGTTTTCTTAGGATCTGTATGACATCTTTCTAGAATATTCTAGCTTTCATAGTCTTTGGTTAGAAGTCTGGTATTATACAGATAGGTCTGCTTCTATATGTTACTTGATATTTTTTCCTTACTGCTTTTAATATTTTTTTGTTTTGTGCATTTTTTTATTTTGACTATTATGTGACAGGAGGAATTTCTCTTTTGGTCCAATCTATTTGAAGTTCTGTAGGCCTCTTGTATGTTCCTGTGCATCTCATTCTTTAGGTTAGGAAAGTTTCCTTCTATAATTTTGTTGAAGATATTTACTGGCCCTTTAAGTTGGGAATATTTTCCCCTTATATGCATATTATTCTTAGGTTTGGGCTTCTCATTGTGTCCCCCGCCCTCCACAGTTCCTGTGCCCGGTGTGCTTCTGGCCTTTCCTTCTTAGGACAGTCAGTGGAGAGAAACTGGGGTCTCACCTGTGGGCCTAGGAGTTTGAAAGTGCTCCTAGGAGACCAGCTCTCTGCAGGCAGGCTTTGGGTCCAGAAGGCTTTGAGATAGCCCCAGCTCTGTTTACAGATGGAGGCCGAAAGATTGGTTGAACATCTCAATTACCTAGTTGCATTATTATTTATGAAATTATTTTGTTTGTTTGTTTATTTATTTATTCTTACTTATTCACTTCACATCCCATTAACTGACTTCCTCCTGGGTACCATCTCACACAATTCTTCCTCCCATCCCTCATTTACTTCACCTCTGAACAGGTACAAGCTCCCTGGTTATTTCTTTACCCTATCATTTCACACGCCTGTGAGGCTAGGTGCTTGCTATTCTACTGAGGCCAGGCAAGGACGCCTAGCTAGAAGAATATATGCCATAAACAGACAACAGCTTTTGCTTGTTTGAGACCATATGAAGACTGAGCTGGACATCTGCTACATATGTGCAGGTAGACCTAGGAAGAACCTGCATATATTTTTTGGTTGGTTGTTCATATCTGAGAACCCCGAATGTCCAGGTTGGTTGACTCTGTTGGTCTTCTTGTGGAGTTTGTATTTCCTCTGGGGCTGCAAATCCTTCTTCAATTCTAAGTGTCCCAAAGCCCTATCCTCTCGTTGGCTGTGGGTATCTGCATTTGTCTGAGCCAGCTGCTAGGTGGAATCTCTTAGAGGACATTTATGCTAGACTCCTGTCTGTAAGCATAACAGAGCATCATTAATAATGTCAGGGTTAAGTCCTTGCTCATGGGGTATGCTTTAAGTTGGTCTGGGTATTAGTTGGGCATTCCCTCAGTTACTGTCCCTTCATTTTTTTTTTTTTTATAAAGAGGATATAGTTTAAATCAAAAGTTTGGTGGGAGGGTTGGTGTCCCTACTGGAGTTCCTACCTGGCTATAGAAGGTAGTCATGGAAACTGAGATTATAGCTAGAGAGGCAAGACAAAAGAATGAGTATTGAGGCTAGAACTTCAAGTAAATGCAGTTCTCTATTCAACCATCAAATCTATTAAGTGTTCAGAAACATTTCCCAAGTGAACATGCTGCATAAATATAAAAACTATTTTCCATTTACAATATCATTATTTTACTTGGGTGTGAATATTGCAGTTTATTTTTATTTGAGCTTCTACAGTTTTAAAGGTGTTGTCAATTTCATAGGGCATATAGTCTTAGAGGCAGGAAACCCAAAATATTCCATATTACTATTGGATTTCCCTCCCCATATTCCTGATGTTCTGTCTTCATATTTTATTCCATTTTTTTTGCTCGCAGAGACTTTCAGTGATATCTACAGATGACTGCTGTGGACAGCTTTGTGTGAAGATGCCTTTGTCACTGTTATTGAAAGCCTACACCCTGCAAATGTACTCACTAGGTCACCTAAGCTAAAGATAAACAGAGGACTGAGGCTATTATTTAGGCTCTTCAAGTGGCTTTAGTGTTAGCCAGCTCTCCTTCTCTTCCTGCTTTGTTTTTGTTATGGGGACAGTTTGAACAGAGTGTTCAGAGAGCCCAAGGTACCTCTGTGTCACAACCAGCTGTTCTTCCATTTTCTCTCCTCTGCCATCTGTGACTTGGACAGAAACTGTTCCTAGGTGTATGGAGAGATGGCAACAAGGATGCTGTGAAAGTCCTTACTGAGCCAGGCTGGCCAGTGTTTTTGACCTTGCATTAATGGTGTCAGACACTTTTATTATTGTTGAAGAGTACTGTCCTGTTTGTTTCTAAGCCAACTGGTCTGAAAAAGCAGGCAAATCTCATTTTAAAAAAAATCAGATTTGCCTATTGGTACAGTTTTTAAAACCTTAATTTATTTCAAGCAACACCTAGCAGAGACTTATTGTTATCAAAATCCTACTTTTGGCATATACAGATTAGGAGCCGAGTTGAGAAAATATATACAGGTCAAGTGGTCAAGTGGTTTTGTGTGTGTGTGTGTGTGTGTGTGTGTGTAAAAATATTTTAAGTTAAGTTCTGGAAGAAATTTAGGGAGGCTAAGATCTCAATAAGGTTTCAATGCCATGATAAGCATAGGGTACCAAACTGCAATTTTATTCAAGAAAAAATTCTAAAATCTGCAATGATTGAAGCCCTTCAATGAGTTAGATATGGGTTAGAAAAATCCATTTTACCTTAGAAATGAGAAAATCCAGTGTAAGTCGTAAAAGGCAGTTTGGCTAAAATACGTGCAATAAATGCAGGATTATTTAAAAGATACTGAAGAAATAGAAAAGAAATATTGTGTAGTTCTGCCAATGGACAAAACATCTCACAGGTAATAAGGAGTCAAAGCATTTTAAATATACTGTCTAGTTATTTTTGTGAATGTGACACAAACTAAGGTACTTTCCTGAGGGAGAATTCATTTTTCCTTTAAAAATATTTCTTTTATATTTAGAGATAATAATTTTATTGCATAATTTTCTTTTCCTCGTTTCTCCATTTAAATCCTCCCATGCCATCTCACACAAGGGACATCACACATTGTTAAATACAAATACACAAACTTCTCTGTCTGTAATGTTATTTGTTTATATATGTTTGCAGGACTTCCCTCAGGGCTGACATTCAATATTGGTTATACAATCAGTGGGCTCTTTTCTAGAGAAGATTAATTTTTTTCATTTGCTCATCATTCCTTAGTTATCTGCACTTCTTTGTGTAGGGTTGAGTCTCGTGAGCTTTCCCAGGTTCCGTCCACATTTGAATGTCTATTGGTGCTGTTCTTGTTTACTTATATTTTAGCATTAATGTAACTGAGAGCATTTAAATGTTTACACAGTGATGTTGCTGAGACTTTTCAATGTAGCTTCTGCCATAACTATCAGGCACAATCTCACAAAAAGCTCCTTGTCCTCTGGCTGCTGTGATATTTTTATTCAAGCTTCTACAATGATCCCTAATCCTTAGATCTAGCATTTGGCTTGTAGATTTATCTAGTGGGAATGTACTACAAAAATTTCAGTATTTACTGGTCATAGTTATCTCCGGTAGTCTCCATTTGTTTCAATGAGAAGTTTGGTTGGTGAGAAGTGAGAACTACAATTATCTCTGTAGCTATTAGGACAAATATTGAAAATGTCATTAGGAATTATACTGGTCCTATAACTTGGCAGTGGCCGATTCTCCTTTAGGATCCATGTCTTCTTTAGCCATGGGCAGTTGGATAGTTTTGAGTACAAAGGATGGTTGAATGGATCTTAAGTCCAATTGCCTCTAGCATATGCATGCCACTATTATTCTTTTAAAATTATGGTGCCGTGCTTGACACTGCTGTGGATCACAGGCACCACAGCTGAGTAGGATTGTTGGTTGCTTCTCCCTTTGCCAGATTTCATGGAGCCTTTGGGTACCATGAAAGTTATACCTCAGGGAAGAGGCTTTCTGGTAAGTTTTTCCAGAAGGATCTTGTGTCTGAAATGTCTTGTGTTCTCAACATTAGGGACAATTTTTTCATTTCTTAGGGGCAATAAGACCAAGAGCTATAGCCTGTAATTTTGTGTAGTCTCTTGGACTACTTGAATCAAGAACTCAAAAGAAGGCTTTTTATTCCTGGTGTTGGAGATTTTGTAGATAGTCTATTGCTTCTGGGTGGATCATGATCTACCCATATAGAAAATTTTTTAAATTGCATTTGTGTATTTATATAAGGAACTATATGTAGGAGAGATATTAATTTCACACTCAGAATACTGAGAAAACTTTGCCATCCCTCTACTACTTGACTCAAATGGGTAACAACTTTGTCAGTTCACCATGGGCCAATTGGTCTCAGAGTCTTCAACAGGACATGTTCATATCAAAATGCATATTGACTCAGCCTGGTCCACTCCCTTTAGCTGGTACTTATATTGCATTCTACATTTAGTTTGCCATTCTCATAATTGTCCTCTATTAGTACTATAGACCTTTTGGCTTCTGATTCATGGAAGCTGATATTGTCTGTGTCTTTTGTTGTTTTCTGAAATTTTGTCCAAAGCAAATGCAGTGCGACCAGACTGTCTTTTCTGAATGACCATATTGCTTATCGCAAGAGCCAGTGATATTTTGCTATGTCCAAAAGTATTACCTAATTCAGCCTAATAGATATAAGAAGATTGAAATACTCTGATGCATCCAATCAGATCACCAAGATCTAAGGCTTGTCTTTAATAACAAAAAAGACAACAAAAAGCCCATATACACATGGAAACTAAACAATGGTCTATTAAACGATAGTATGGTCAAAGAAGAAATAAAGAAAGAAATTAAAGATTTTCTAGAATTCAATTAAAATGAAAGCACAACATACCCAAACCTATAGGATGCAATGAAAGCAGTACTGAGAGGAAAACTCATAGCTCTGAGTGCTTCCAAAAGGAAACTAGAGAGAGCATACACCAGCAACTTGACAGCACAAATGAAAGCTCTAGAACAAAAGGAAGCAGCAACACCCAAGAGGAGTAGATGGCAAGAAATAATCAAACTTAGGGCAGAAATAGACCAAATAGAAACAAAAAGAACAGATCAAAGAATCAACAAAACCAAGAGCTGGTTCTTTGAGAAAATTAACAAGATTGATAAACCCTTAGCAAGAATAACTAGAGGGCAAAAAGAGAGTATCCAAATGAACAAAATCAGAAAGGAAAGTAGATAAATAGCAACTGAAACTGAGGAAATCCAAGAAATCATCAGATCCTACTACAAAAGGCTATACTCAAAAAAGCTGGAAAATCTGAAGGAAATGGTTGAATTTCTAGACAGTTACCAGATACTAAAGTTAAACCAGGACCAGGTAAACCATCTAAATAATCCCATAACACCTAAAGAAATAGTAGCAATCATCAAGAACCTCCCAACCAAAAAAAGCCCAGGTCCAGATATGTGCAGTGCTGAATTCTATCAGACATTTATTGATGACATAATACCAATACTCTCGAAACTATTCCACAAAATAGAGTCAGATGGAGGACTACCTAACTCATTTTTCAAGGCCAAAATAACACTCATTCTTAAACCACACAGAGAACCTACAAGGAAAGAGAATTTCAGACCAATCTCACTTATGAACATTGATGCAAAACTACTCAACAAAATCCTTGCACACCCGAATCCAAGAACACAATGGAACGATCATTCACCATGATAAAATAGTCTTCATCCCTGGGATTCAGGGATGGTTTAATAAATGAAAATACACCAATGTAATCCACCATATAAACAAACTCAAAGAAAAAAAAAAACACATGACCATCTCACTAAAAGCTGAGAAAGCATTTGACAAAATTCAACACTCCTTCATTTTAAATGTCTTGGAAAAAACAGGAATCCAAGGCCCATACCTAAACATAATAAAAGCAATATACAGCAAACCATCAGCCAATATCAAACTTAAGAGTGAGAAACTTGAAGCAATCCCACTAAAATCAGAAACTGGACAAGGCTGCCCACTCTTCCCCTACCTATTCAACATCGTACTGGAAGTCCTGGCTGGAGCAATTAGACAGTAAAAGGAAATCAAAGGGAATCAAAATTGGAAAGGAAGAATTAAAAACATCACTATTTGCAGATGATATGATAGTGTACTTAAGCAACCCTACAAATTCTACCAGAGAACTCCTACAGCTGACAAAGAAGTTCAGCAATGTGGCTGGATATAAAATTAACTCAAACAAATCAGTAGCCTTCCTCTACTCAAAGGATAAACATGTGGAGAAAGAAATTAGGGAAAAGAAACCCTTCACAATAGTCACAAAATATGAAATACCTTGGTGTGACTCTAACTAAACAAGTAAAGGACCTGTATGAAAAGAACTCCAAACCTCTAAAGAAGGAAATCAAGGAAGATATCAGAAAATGAAAAGATCTCCCATGCTCATGGATTGTAAGGATCAACATTTAAAAAATGGGCATCTTACCAAAAGCAATCTATAGATTCAGTGCAATCCCCATCAAAATACCAATCCAATTCTTAATTGATTTGGAGGAGCAATATGTAATTTCTTCTGGAATGACAAAAGACCTAGAATAGCGAAATCTATCCTCAATAACAATAAAACATCTGTGCGAATCACCGACTTCAAGATATATTACAAGACAACTGTGCTAAAAAGTGCATGATAATGGTATAGAAATAGGCTCATGGATCAATGGAATAGAATAGAAGATCCAGAAAAGAGGCCTCACATATATGGTTAGCTAATTTTTGATAAAGGTGCTGTAAACATTCAGTGGAAAAAGGACAGCCTATTCAACAAATGGTGTTGGTCCAACTAGCACACAGCATGCAGAAGAATGAAAATAGACCCTTTCTTATCTTCTTGTACAAAGCTCAAGTGCAAGTGGATCAAAGATCTCCACATTAAACCAGGTATACTGAAACTATTAGATGGGAATGTAGCGAAAACCTTAGAACACATAGGCACAGGAGAAAATTTCCAGAACAGAACACCAGTGGCTTGTTCTCTATGGTCACAGATTGACAAATGGGACTTAATGAGATTGCAATGTTTCTGTAAGGCTAAGGACACTGTCAAGAAAACAAAATGGCAGCCAACAGAGTGGGAGAAGATCTTTTCTAACCCCACATCAGATAGAGGCCTAATATCCAAGATATACAAAGAACTTAAGAAGCTAGACACCAGTGAATCAAACAACCCTATTTAAAAATGGGGTATAGAACTTAACAAAACGTTCTCAATTGAGGAATATTCAATGGCTGAGAACCATCTAAGGAAGTGGTTGACATCATTAGCCATCAGTGAAATGCAAATCAAAACAACCCTGAGATTCTACCTCACACCAGTCAGATTGGCCAAGATCAAAAATTCAGATGACAGCAGATGCTTGCAAGAATGAGGAGAAAGAGGAACACTTCTCCACTGTTGGTGGGGTTGTAAACTGATACAATCACTCTGGAAATCAGTCTGTTGATTCCTTAGAAAATTGGCCAGAGTACTACCTGAAGACCCCATTATTCCACTTCTGGGCATATACCTCAGAGACGCTCCAAAATACGACAAAGAAATATGCACCACAATGTTCATAGCAGGTCTATTCATAATAGCCAGAACCTGGAAAGAACCCAGATGTCCTTCAGTTTATGAATGGATACAAAAATTATGGTACATTTACACAATGGAGTACTACTCAGCTATCAGAAACAATGACTTTATGAAATTCTTAAGAAAATGGATGCATCTAGAGAATATCATCCTGAGTGAGATTACTCATTCACAAAAGACCAGACATAATATGCAGTCACTGATAATTGGATAATAACCCCAGAAAAGCTCCAAACACTCCCAGAAACAACTTACAGACTGTGTGAAGTTCAAGAAAAAACAAAAAAGAAAAGAAAAAACCTTTATGTTTTCTCCTTACACACCAAGAAAACTTTGACTAATTCCAGGTTACATCCTGTTTTACATGTACATTATGCCCATTGTAACTAGTAAGATCTTAATGCACACCATCAAACCTTAAATAAAAGCCAAACTATGGCAAAAATATATTTGTATAATTTTATGCAAAAATGCTTTAAATTTGTACATTTATCTTTGTGTTTTAAAAATAAAGTTCTTCAATTAAAAGCAATAAAAGTGAAGCCTGAGAACATATAGAACAAAACCAGTGATGTGTGAGCTGGAATGCAAGTCTCTACAACCATTATGAGGATACATGAGCATTTGTTGATGACTTCCTTAATGTTGAGTCTTATTATACTGGGTAAATGATAATATGGGTAAAGCATGTTATATTTGTGAACCTGGATTCACTATTGAAAATGTCTTGTGTGAAAAACAATTTAAGAGACCTTGCTTCTATGATACTAGAATAGATGATTTTATTGGGAAACACAAGTGAGTATCTATCAGATGTCTGATGTGTCTGTTCTCTCTGATTTCATTCTGTGGAGATTTACTGTAGTGTAACAAAGGTTTGTTTTGAAATGTAACATTGTTCTTAAAGTCTAGAATCAGTACAGATTCTTTGAATAATATGGTGACACTGGCCAGTTGTTTTGAGCAATTAGTGTCACTTTTTAAAGTGTCTCAGGTTTCCGGGATGATGAAATCAGGTGATGCTCATCTTGCTGACTCTTACATTTCTGCTGCACCTTTCTGTGTCTCTGACTAAATTCCTCAAAAGCAATCATATCACATGCACCTGAATAGTAAGTGTTTATTATTTCCAATGACTCAGCCCAAATGTCTCTTCTTACTGGATTAATAGGAATTCACCTAACCTGGAGAACAGGAGTAATGAGGAGGAAAAGGCATATGTGTGATTAGCTACTGGCAGACAAGGATTCATTTAAATCCTCACTTATGGTGGGCAAGCATTTCCTATTCACTTAGCAGGTGCTTAATTGCTCCCTTTGCACTATCATTTTGATGAGAGTTACATGACTTTGAATTTTAAGCTTCTAAGGTATCAGTTATTTAGATTCTAAGTTGGGTCAATGAGTTACTCCTATCACAAACTGTTTTGAGAATCAGCTTTTATAGCTCTAAGGTCTTTTGTATGGAAATACCAGTTTCAAATAATCCCTGCACGCTGTTCACGCAGCAGGTCACACACTTCTCCCCATCTTACTAATGAAGAAGTGGAAGAGATAAAAGCCAGGAGCAGAACAAAGACTAATGCAGGTAAGGGAGACAAGGAGACTCGGAGAATGGGAACACCTTGCCTAAGATCAAATGCATAATTCCTACCTAGACTGACATTCCCAGTAAATTGTTCTAGTCCCATTTTTGTATAGATCACATCATGGATGGAAGAGGTCTTTAAGACCTTTTGTATTGATAAAGTATTTTATTTTCTGTTACCTGGCATTCTTTGCGTTTTCCATTTTATCTCATTAAATTCTTATAGACTGCAAAGGCAACCTCGAGAGAACCAGTTCATCATTATTCCTGCCTTGTGAACAAAGCAACTTTTATATACCACAGATTAGTCAAATCCTTAGATCACATATCTGGTAAGTACCTCAGCTAAAATCCTGGACTGGACCATCTGAATATGCTGTCACTGCAACTTCCAACTCCACCCCACTGACTGTCAAGTTGATGATCTTCTGTCTCACTAGTAATCTTTAAATAAAGAAACAGACAAAGAAGAACATCAAGTTCATCTTTACTCAACCACTCTGGAAAATAACCATTAGCAACACTGCGTTGTTTCAGTTTCATTTACTTGCAGATCAAGTTTTACAAAAGAATGAAAATACTACAGCAGCTTCATCATATCCTTGCACTGATTATCCCTGGATCATGCAGCCTATCCAGAATTACCTCCTAATTTTACCTATTGCTATATGAGTACTCACTGTCTACTTTCTTAGTACAGTACCTCTGTGCTCTATAACCTCTTGGGCATGTGGCTTGACAAGACCTAGATTACAACAGGCTTCTTAAATCAATTAATTCTGATACCATGGAACTTCCTTGTGTCTCTGGTTTCTGTCCCATAATTACCTAGGAGAAACCCAAGGCACCTTGTTTTCTCAGAAGGAACTGGTAGATTTCTTCAAATAATGTGTTTTGTAGTTATAAAGCTCTTTTGAAATCTCATGAGAGGGGGTTTCTACATGTAAGAAACATTTCTTCTGTTACTAAAACCAAGTAAAGACAATAAATCCAAAGTAGCCTTTTCAAAAAGGACAACCTTGTTGACTTTAACAAAATTAGTAGATATAAACACTTTGGGGCCTTCATTTGAGTTCAGTTAGTGGGAACTAGTACCTAGAAACTGCCGTTTAAGATAGTTTAGTCCAAGCAACAAATCCTTCAGGTGTCCTAGAAAATGGGTTTAAATACCAATATTTCAAATGGATTTTGCTTGCTTCATTGTGATATTCTGAAATGACACAATTTTTACTGATGTTTTATACAACCTATTTTAAAGGACATATTATTCAATTTAAAAATAAAATATTGTTTTTGTATGAGTTCCTGTATAAAGTTCTAAAATAACTGTTTTCTTTCTACCTTCCAGAGACAGTCTAAATCACATTGAGGCTAACAGTCTTTTTGTTTTGAATTATCTGTGAGAACATTTTTTTTTCTTGAAATTTAGTCTCCATTAAGTCACAGTTCTTACAGCCAAGTAATGATGAAATCATTGTGAGTTCCATACTCAAAAGGGTAAGTCAAATAATGTAACAGAAATTTAATAAAAGCTTTCTTAAAGACAAATCTGGAAAAGTAAATTATCCATCATCTCTGACTTATAATGGCGTCATTCACACTCATCTAACACCCAATTTTCAAGGCCCTGAGCCATATGTGTGTGTGTGTGTATGTATGTATGTATATATATATATATAGCATTACATGTTTCTGCATAATGTATCAATTGCCAAGGAGCACACCTGGACCTAGGCTGGTGTTTAAAATACACTCTTATTAAACTGATTTAAATTTATTTATATTAGATATAATCTAAGAACTTGGATTCTGCTACATTGTCCATTTGAAAAAATTATTAAACTGTAGTAGATGTGAGTCAGCATGTTTTGACTAGTGGTCTCCAATGTCCCACAAATACACAGGAAGTGATTCTGCATTTGCTAACCCCAGAACCTCTCTGATACAAAAACCATGTACTCATGATTAGAGCAGCCAAGCTGCTGTTGCCAGCTATGTGGGACAAGCAGTTACAGATCAATGGGACATGGTCAGAGGATATAATGGCATTGTCCAATCCTATAATTAATGAGCCTGTTTTTGCTTCTCACCTGGCTCCCAGAGTTTGTGTCATTGATTCTGTGTCTTCTTATATCCTACTTCCAAGAACCATCCTGAGCGGTTGAGAGCTGGGGCAACATATAAGTTTCTCTTCCTTTAGCTTTTTCATATGTAAAATCAGATAATATTTGTACCATTTAAAAAGGTTGTTGCTAGATAATCCTAATACTATTTAATATACAATCCTAGATTAGTTAACACAAACTAACATCCTTTCATAGCTACATCTTTTCTTGTAGTTATTATTAGATTCTGGGAATATACTGATATATACATAATCCTTGCTGCCCTCAAAAATTGTTTATTCCAGGGACCAAAAATCAAAAATATAAAGAGATGGTTAGAATCCATGTGAGTAGGGTTATGCTTAGGCACTTTGTAGTGCAAGCAACTTTCTTCTTACCCACATGTCTGTGCATTACTCTTGTTATAAACTGATCATTCAGACAAGCATATGCCGGTCTTTATTCCCAATACTTTAGTTGAGATGCAATGTAGTGCTTCCGGTTTTACATTAGCAATAAATGAGTGTAATGTTTAATCCCAAAGCCATAGAAAAAAGCTTTCTCCCAGTACTTTAAAGTACTTTATGAACATAGAACATCTTAAACATGTTTCTGTCAGCAGCTCAAGCATCAGGACTTGGTTATAAATTTTCCTTAAATAAAACAACTGATATGAAGTGACTGTCACAGAAGCACAACAAGTTTACAGTGAAGACATCATTTTCTATATCATTTAACAGATGATGGCAGTGCAGCCCTTAAATAGAAAGTGACTTGTCCAAAGTCACACAGTTTCTAGGTAGAGCTGAAGCTCTGATGACATATATTATGCAACATAAACATTTATTAGCTTACACTAGATTGTGGATGAGGTAGTGTCACTTCACAGAAGAAAACTGATTTTCCTTCTTCTCTCACCTATAAACTGTGAATAGCTTCCTGGTTAAGGGTGGGGTTCTATTTCTCCTCCCTCTCCTCTCATGCTTCAGTTTCTGCTAGCATGAGCTTTTTAGATCTTGTGGATGCTTTCACTGTTTCTGTGAGTCTGTATTTGCTTCTGTTCTGTTGTGTCTGGAAAATGTGGTTCTCTTGAAATCCTGCTATACCTCTGGCTCTTAGAATCTTTCTATTGCCTCTTCTTAAATCTTAAGATTTAAGATTGCACATAAATCTTAAACTTAAGGGCTCATAGTTCCATGTGGTTAATACAAATGTGACTACCTGGCGGAGTGGTTCTGGTGCTGGTGGTGGGGTTGTGTGTTTATCTGCTTGTTGGGTTTAAAAGAGAGAAAGAACATATATTGTGTATATATGTAGTGTAGTGGGGAGAACTTTTATGGAGTTTAGCAAGAGAAAGAATATGAAGGAAACATATTGTATGATCAAAGAATAAGTAAAGACATCAAAAATAGCTTAGCATAAGGAATCAGTCTCAATGAACTTTTATAAGAATAAAGTATCATTTCAGTCATAGGTGGTACATATTTCTCAGCCCTGTGAATTATTACAGATAACAATAAGGAATGCTACTTTCTTGGAGTCGGTTCACCTTTATACAGATTTTTAGGTTAAAGTTGTTTTTCCTAATATAAACGTAATCTTCTATCTTTTCTACCTCTGCATAGTCACACACAATAAAAATGAAATGTTGTGTATATTTCCTTTATCCCTCGAGTTCCTGTGTCCTTGCAACAGTAAACTGATCACTAGTTTCTGAAAATGTATGCTTATTTACCCAAAAGTCTCACAGCACACTACTCCGCTCACTGGGACTTAAGGAGCAAAATGAGAAAGAGAAATTTTGGAGTAAAAAAGGTGAAGAAAAAGCTTCAAAGTGCATAGAAGTAGAGACTTGTTTTCACATAGTATACAAGAAGACAGCCAGCATACTACCAGCATTTAAGTCTCAAAACCTTTTGTTCTCTTTCATCTAAGTTCATGGCCTTTATTTCATTACTTGTCATCATATATATGTGTGCATATAGATACATATTCATAAATACATAAATATATCCTACTCAGTCTGAGTGGTGTTACTGGTATGTTTGTTTTCAGGGTTAAACATTTGGTATTGGATAACCAATTATTGCTCTCTTTCCTATTTCTCCAACTCTCAGTTTCCTTAGTTGCAGGTAGCTCTTTGTGTAGAGTTGGGGCCCTTCAGGTGTTTTCCTGTCTACTTATCCATTTCATGAACATGTTCTACATAAACCTAAAGAAACAAGAAAGAGTTTTAAACCTGTCCCATTGTTAGAAAAAGAAGTAAGTAGATAGACAGTGTTTAAAACTTCAGTTGCTCTTATTGAAAAATCTAGTTTTGGAATTTTACTAAGTATTCTATCTTGAGAGCAAACAAACAAAAATTGAAAAATTAAATATATATATATATATATATATATATATATATATATATGTGTGTGTGTGTGTGTGTGTGTGTGTGTGTGTGTGTATGTGTGTGTGTGTGTGTGTGTGACTTATGGAGGGCTGCAAAACACAATTTTAAAATTACCCTTCTGGAAGGAAGACCATTTTTTTAAATGATCTTTGTTCTTGAATATCAAATTGATTGGGTTGTATAGTATCTAAATGGTAAGTTAAGCACACATCGAGGTCTGTCTGTGAGTAATGCTAACAGAGATAAAAACCTAAGGGAGAAGAGTGAACTACTAGCCCTGATGTAGATAGTACCATCTAACCTCTGTAAAATAGAAAAGAAAATTGCATGTTTCTAACAGAAGATCCATTATGATTCCATATGGGAATATGGAGGCATAGTGAGAAAATTTTGGACCAACACAAGATTGAAATCTAGCTGGGCAAACACTAAATTTTTTAGCTTTAAGTCAGCTATCATAGGGCTTACATGGCTCTCCTCACTTTTAGCATTTCTGTCCATAACACTATTTATCCTCTTAGGTTGGTTCTATTTACTGTGTGTGCAGTTCTTCCTAGTAGATGCTCTATTCTTTGGCACCTCCAATAACTTGGAGTCACAAATGCAACACAAACATCACTTCAACAGCTTTATGCAATAGCCTATCAAGATGTCTGCACAGGGATGCCCGCGACACATACTCGGCCTCAGCAGTTCTTTGAAACCACAGAAGAAGATTCATGACTTTAAGGCCAGAAATACATGTAAAACACCGTCCAGATTGGCTGCTAGCTTCAAACTGACCATGGCTTAGCCTAAAGACATTTGAAAAATTTGGTAGTCTGAATGAAAATAGCACTCATATGCTCAGAAATTAGAATACCTGATTTGTATTAGGAGGTTCTATTTAGCAAGTTAAGAAGATATGGGGCCAGTAGAAAGAATGTAATCAGGCAAACTTTGGATGTAAAAAATGGGGGACCCTCTAGAATATACCAGAGACCTGGGAGGTGATAGACGTTTTTAATATCTTTTTTTTATTACACACTCTCTGTATTTGAATTTGAAATGTTATTCCCCTTCCCCCACCCCGTTCCCATCCCCTCTTGCCCTCCACTTGTCACTGTAAAGGTGCACTCACTCCTAGTCACCCTCTCCAACTCAGTGCCTTGGAATTCCCCTACATTTGGAAAATCTGCTCTCACTGGACCAAAGCCCTCTTTTCACATTGATGCTAGACTCTGGTATCTTTTGCTACATATGCAAAAGGAACCACAGGTCTCTCAATGTGTGCTCAATGGTTGGTGTTTTAGTCCATGGGAGTTGTGAAGGGTTTGGTTGGTTAATATTGTTGTTCTTCCAATGAGGTTATAACCCCTTTCAGGTTCTTCAGTTTCTTTACTTTATTGGGGTCCCCATGTTCAGTACAATAGTCAGCTGCAAGCATGTTTAGCTGTATCGGTATGACTCTGGCAGAGCCCCTGAGGAGGCATCTCTATCTGATTCCTGCCAATAAGTCCTTCTTGGAATCAGCAATAGTGCTTGGATTTGGTGGCTGCATATGGGGTGGATCCCAAGGTGAGGCAGCCTCTGAGTGATCTTTTCTTCAATCCCTGCCCCTCTATTTGACCTTGTATTTCCTCCCTCAACTGTTTTATTCTCCCTTTTAAGAAGGACTGAAGCATCCGCATATTGGCCTTCCTTTTTTTTTTTTTTTTTTTTTTTTTTTTTCCTGCTTGTTGTGTTTCTTTTTTGTTCTTAAAACTTTATTTAAAAAACAGAGATACATGTACAGATTTATAAAGGCATTTTGGCATAAAACTATATGAAAATATTTTTGTCAGTACTTAATTTTTTAAAGGTTTGATAGTATGCATTGAAATCTTAGCTATAATAAGCATAAAGTACATGTAAAACAAAATGTAGCATGGAAACACTCAAAATTTTCTTGGTGTGTATAGATTAAACATAATGATTTTTAGGTACCAAAAATTGTTACAAGGCTATCTCTTGATTTATTAATGATTTAAAGTCTAGGTTTACCCACTCTAAAAGGGTGCTATACACTTATTAGTTTTTTTTTTTCCAAGAAGGGCTGAGGATTCCACTTTTTGGCCTTTATTCTTTTTGAGCTTCATAAGTTCTTTGAATTGTTTCTTGGGTATTCCAAACTTTCTGGGGCTAGTATTGGCTTAGCAGTGAGTACATAGCATGTGTTCTTGTTATATGTTGGAGCATATTTTGGGTATATGCCCAGGAGTGCAATAACTGGGTCTTCAGGTAGGACTGTGTCTAAATTTTTGAGGCACTGTCAGACAGATATTCCGAGTAGGTGTACCAGATTACAACCCCAGGGAGGTGAGAGACTGTCAGGACTAAAATGGAGGTACCTTAGATGAAATACCTGACAGTGGGGTGAGGGAACTTGTAGAGCTTACCTCCAGCAGAGAAACAGAACATTAAGTGAGGGATGGTGTTGCTATCCAAGTCAAAACCCAAAATTGTTGCTGTCTAAAAGAACCACGGGGACAAAAATGGAGAACAGCCTGTAGAAAAGGAATTCCAGTGACAGGCCCAGATTGGGATCCAGCTCAAGGGAAGGCCCTAAAGCCTGACATTATTACTAAGGCTATAAAGTGCTCATATAAGAGACCTGTCATGACTTCCTTCCAAAACACTCAACAAGCAGCTTAAAGAGTCAGATGCAGATATTTACACCCAACCAATGGACAGAAGCTGGTGACCCATGTGGTTGAATTAGGAAAAAGCTGAAAGAAGCTGAGGAGTAGAGCGACCCTATAGAAGGAATGCATTCTCAGTTCACCTGAACCCCTGAGATCTCTTAGACATTGGACCAACAACCAGCATACACTAACTCAAATGAGGCCCCAACACATGTATAGCAGAGGACTTCTGGGTCTGGGTTCAGTCAGAGAAGATGCATTTAACCCTCAAGAGAGAGATGAAGCACCAGGAAGTTTAGAGGTCTGGTGTGGTGGAGGTGGAGACATCCTCATTGGGGAGGAGGTATGAGATGGGGAACCGTCAGAGGGTGGGCCAGGAGGGGGATAAAGTTTGGACTATATAAAAAAAGATTAAACAAAATTTAAAAAGAGATGTGGTTTTGCTAGAGGAAGTACATAATTTGGAGTAGGTTTTGGGAGCTTAAAGACTTGCATGATATTGAGTTTGTTCTCTGTGCTTGCCACTTGTTGTTGAAGATGTAAGATCTCAGTGTTTGTCACCAGCTACGATGCTTCCTTGCCATGATAGTGATAGAATCTTATACCCCTGGAAACACAGGCTCCAAATAACCCCCCCTTTTTTCTATAAGTTGTCTTGGTCATGATGTTTGATCACAACAATGGGAAAGTAACATTGGTAAGTGTCTATATCATCTGCTCTTGGGGACTTTATTCATACTGACCTCGGAATAGTATTTTTGGTCATTTATTTTAACCTTTTATGAGCTTTAAGATTTTTCTTTATGAATCTCCCTGCAGAAGCAGTTAAAAATGGCTTGTCACATTTTAATTTGACTTTAAATATGAGTTCTAAATCAAATAATATAAACATGAACTCAAGAAGAGTTTGAAAAAAGAAATCAGAAAAGAAAATATAAACAAATTCATAGATTTAAATTATACAGCTAGGTAGATTAGAAAAAAAGTATAGTTTTATAAATTACTTTCCCTTAAATTTCAAAAAATAGGCATTATAGAAATAGTTTCAGAGGATCAAAAATGACAATTCATTTTCTTGACATTTTATAAAATAAGAAGAAAGTTGTTTTGACTTGATTAAACATATCAACTATATCTTCATAAATTGCATAAATATTAGAAAGATTTCAATAAATTCAAGGCAAAACTGCAATATATATGGTAATTAGCAGTATAAAGAAAATCCTGACCATACATTATTAAATATAATAACTAGGGTGGTTAAGAATTCAAAAAGACCTTATAGAATTTATAAAATTCTATTTATAAAAGAATCTGGAAATATGCACAACCTATTTATAAATTTAAAACTTCAACTTTGTGGTTGGTTTGAAGGCATCACATTATAAATCTAGAAATTATTTATTACTAACAGGTGTGGCGAACTCTCTCACTCTGGAAGATTGTTATCAAACCTGTGAACATCTAAAAAACTAAAGCTAAATGACTTCCCCTCAAATCAGACATTCAATAGTAAAAAAATCTAAGATGATACAGTGAATGTCCTTACCCTTTAAGTAATCCCTATAAACAGATGAATAATCAATTAGACTGTTTAAAGGAAACAAAAGTTATTATTCCTCCTAAAAGCCACAAAGCATGTGATACTGTGGTAGTCAGCATTTTGCGGTATTCCCCATTATTTTTCTACACCAGAGTGCAAGCTTAGACATGCAGAAGATAGCTCTGTCCAGGATTATTTTGCCCTTGAATAGATTAGATTGTGCACTTGATATGAGCTGAGCTGTACAAATTTCATAAATCAGTTTTTTAAGGATATTGTGAGAGTCACACTACTATTCTAGAAGTCTGGAACTTGTATGGACATGACAGGGAATGATGGTGTCTCTTTTAAAAATTCTTTTATTTTTTTAGATTATAATATAATTATATTACTCCTCCCTTCAATTTCTTCCTTCCTAATTCTCTCCCAAATACCCTCTTTGTACTTTTAATATATGAATTTTAAAAAATGAAATATTGGTATATGAATATGTATATATATATATATTCCTAAATGAACCTGCTCAGTATGTATAATATTAGTTATGTGTATGTTTACAGGGCTAAATATTTGCTATTTTATGACACATTGGTAAGGAATAGTCATCCTTGTGGAAGAATATTTTTCTAACACTAGTTAAGACCATTATAGTAAAGACCATTATAACCAATCAAAATGTAGAGATGTGGAGCCCAGTTCTTTTGAGTTGCTCATATGGGTTGTCCAAAAAATTTCCCACACACTACAGGTTATTATATTGTCCTTGCATGCTTTCCTCTAGGATTGGAAGGTGAGTCCCTACTGCTAAAGATCCACATGACCCAGAAGCCCCCAAGTTCTAACTGACTTGAATGACCTCTTCTTGAGGACCAGTTTTTATCATAAGAGAAGATACTAAGCAAGCTTTCAAAGGAGGGAAACAAACAAGAGTTCTTCTACCCAACTTTCATATCTATGATCCACAACACTGACCAGCTTGGAAAACAAACAAAACAAAACAAAACAAACAAAAACAAAAACAAAATAACCACACCAAAACCCAAGCAAGCAAGCAACCAGCCAATTAACCAAACCAAACCAAAACAAAACAAAAACCCAGTGTGTAGTAGTATAATTCATACTTTGGCAGTAACAACAGCTCTTGAATTGGATTTAAGACTCACTTAACAACAGAGAAATCATGCCTAGTACCTAGCCTACTACCCAGGGATAATGAAGTCTTGAATTCTGGAGATCTACAATCACCAGTTAGCACTAAATTAGAAATATTTGTATTTATAACAACAAATAAGTATAGTTCTCATTCTTCATCCAAAAATCTTATTTCTGTAGCAGTCAGAACCATTGTGGAATATTACACCTGATCAAATGCAGAACTGGAAAGCACAGTCCCAGTGGATACATCTACAAGACAGGCCTTGCACAGGGGCTTAGTGATTATTGAAAAAAAAAAAAGGATATGGAAAGGGTTTTTTAAACCCAGAGAATCAAAAATTGTGCTGTGGGATTGTGTCTTTTAGTAATGTCTAAAGTTACACCCATAAAGCATCAGCAACTTGACAGCCTATACATGAGTTCAGCAAGGACAACGACAATAGACATGTTAAAGTGACCTCTTGAACTGAGTTGTCTGCAGCTAGAAAATTAGATGTTCAGTCCTATAACAGTCAGGAAATGAGCAACATGAATAAACTTGGTAAAAAAAATAGGTTCTATGACTCAGAAATAGCCTGCTATTTGAGACCTTATAACAATCTACTATTTCAAAAATATGACAAAGTCAATGTCTAGAGATATGAGGTTAGCAGCTGCCAAGAAGTAGACAGTAGACCCAGCTTAGAGGCCCCTTTGTGGTGCTTTGTGGCATTCTGTGCATTAGAAACTCACCTGTACACCTGTGAGACATTATCTTGGACTTTTGAGGAGCACAAATTTTGCCTCAACTCTACACACTACGTTATTTATTTGCATCCACAGAATAACACATGCAAAATGTAGAGTACAGTCACCTACAGAAATAAACAAGTAAGTTTTGCCCCATTAAATAGGTGCAGCAGATACATGCTCTCTAGAATATGCAGGCTTAATTTAATTTGCCCACAGGTTCCTACTTGCCTTCAGTGAGATTGAAAGGCAAGGCCTCTGCCAGCCCAGAAAAGAGAAACTCTGCTTCTGTGATATGTGTTGGTCTCTGAGGCAGGAGGTTGACTTTAGGGATGACAGATGAAGTGGCTTGGTTTGTCATTTATATTGCTGTGCACAGATGGTTTCCAGGCATGTATAGACTGTTTCTCAGTATGATTTACTGTGCTTTCATTATGTCCCAGGAGACCAGGTGAGATATCCACCCAAGCAGATATTGTTGGCTGAGGATTATGCTGTTCCAATAGAACCATGTGGCTGCATTTTGGAATTTGAAATAATATCATTACTTACAAATTCAATTTTAATTGATTGTTTGTTTGGGAAATGTGAAAATGTGCTCAAGGAAGAAATTTTGTTCTCTCTCTCTCTCTCTCTCTCTCTCTCTCTCTCTCTCTCTCTCTCTCTCTCTCTCTCCCTCTCTCTCTCTCTCTCTCTCTCTCTCTCTCTCACACACACACACACACACACACATACACACAAAGATTATATTATTATTTTTTGATTATATTATTTAAATGTCACTTAAAATACAATAAATAATTTTATCAGATGAAAACTATTGAGCAATTATATTTTATATATTTATTTCAGTTTGAAGTAAGTGTGTGTGTGTGTGTGTGTGTGTGTGTGTGTATGTGTGTGTGTGTGTGTGTGTGTGAGAGAGAGAGAGAGAGAAAGAGAGAGATTCTGGGAACATGGGAGTACAAGAGATTGTGTATTTAGGAGATATCACAGGTTCCCATGGAACTGGAGTTACAGGAGTTGTACTTGGCATGGGTGTAAGAAATGGAACTCAAGTCCCCAGTAAAAGCAGTGCTCTTAATTGACTAACCATATTTCTCATTATACTGAGCCCTATTTTAATTCAATTGAGTAAATATGAACAATTTACAAAAATATTTCAAAAGACTCAATGGAAAATCATCTCGGTATTAGTATCAAGTAACCCATATAAAAATGTAAGAAATGAAATTGAGAGTATATTTTCGAGGCCCGATTCTTTCAGTTCAGTTCCCAAGAGTATCAAATAGAAAAGAAAGACAGCAAAAGAAGCAATAAAATATGTGCCTCTTTGAAAGACAAGAGAAAGTAAAGCTTGTCAGTTGGGTGTGCTCAAATATAGTTTCGAGGTTGACTAGGTGTTGTGTTTGCTTAGCCTTAAGGGAGATCAAAAAATAGAGAAATTGAAGGTGATCATTTCACACATAAAATCACATTGCAGGGAAAGAATACAGTGCATATTTTATACAGCAAGAAATGGAAAATGTGTTTCCATACCTGAGATGTGATTGTTTCTCTCAATGAGCATTTTTAAAATTTTAGTCATCTATTTCATGAGCACTATTTCTCTTATAAACTGAATTCTATCCCTGTGTCCCAGAGAAAAAGCAAAATCTAGAAGATGACTGCAGCTAACAGATACTGAGGCATCCTGAGTCAGCCTTATGACATGCCATGCCTTTACTGCTCAGGACTAGTGAAGAGGAGCTAAATGCTTTGTCTAATTTTAAAAACAAACTTTGGGTTTTAAGCAGAGTAGACAACGCTATTTCTTCCTTATGTAAATTATTTCTTTGTGGTCAGTTTTCTTGTTTATCTCAAACATTCATTGATCTTTTAGGCTATTACATAAAGTAGCACATAGAAATTAAAAAAAAAAACATAGAAATCAGTGTAGGTTTCAGAAATAATGTAGAGCAATACCCTAAACTTCTGGAAATAGATGAATAAAGAATCCCACATATGTGATATTTGATGGCATAAATATAACTGTAGTCCTCTAACAACAAGTCTGTGGGCCTACGTTCCAGAGGCCTCAACTGGAGATCTCTGGTCCGGCTAGGTGCTTGGGTTTAGGTGAAGGGAAGAGAGCTCCAGCAGGGACTGGGGATTGCTTCAGCCACCTCCTTTGCTGGTGCTGCTCTGCCTTAGTTGCTGCTGCTGCTGGGCTGAGCCGAGTTGGTGGGAAACTCTGTCTGGGGGAAGGGTTTGCAGTGGTACAGAGGAACTTCTGGCAGTGGTCAGATTTTCAGGAGAGCAGATCTCTTCCCAAGCAGTGGTGTTTCAGCTCTCATGACAGAAGCTCTCAGAACATGGAGTAATCCCTGCACACCTTTAATACTGACAGGCCTCTTATATACAGTTTTGGGATAATTCAGAGTGTGAGAACAAGTACTTCCTATAAGCTTGACCTGAGAGCTTGGGAGTACTTTATTTACATTTTTGGGCTGTGGTTCTGCTTCTGTCTTGAACCTACATGATGTGTGGTCATGTCCTCACCTGTGGGGGAAAGTCTTGGAGTGTGACTGCTCTGTCCTGAGTCTACCTGGAGGAGGGACTTGATGCATGACCTACATGACTCAAACCTCTCTACAGGTGGAGGTTAGGGGCTGTAGCTATGTGAGAGGTGCCTGAACTCCTGGTAGACTAGGAAGCTGCCTGCCATACTTTAGGGTCCCTGGTGCTTCAACTTATCTTGACCAGGGATCAGGGTACACCTTCACTGCCCACTGCCTCACATAAACCAACCCTCAAGTAATGACTTACTTTACATTAAAATGTTAACTAAGTATGTATGGTAATATAAAAGATGTGTGTCATGACTGACAAACTCAAATCACCAAATAGTGCATATACTCTCTATATAACCAAGTCTAACATATTTGTTAAGGCAAGGTACCCAAAACCAAGTACAAAGCAAGAAATAAAGAGCATACTAACAAAGAAAAAAGTTAAGAAAAGTTTACTTCTCCTCTTGATTTGTGCTGTTATTATGTTTATGCGATAAAAATATACCTTAAAATAGCTTTGTATCCTGGCAAATAAAAATAAAAGTAAAAAGAGACTAGATTTTACCTTGCACATAAGTGGATAGTAATCTATAAGCAAAAGCTATTAAGAAGAAGTGTTTTTAAAGCATCCCACTGTTACAGAACACAGCAGGAAACCAGGGTTGCCCAGGTACCCTGATGAGAACACAGGTTTAATGGTTCTTTTTACCCATCTTTCTTTAGTCCACATGGAACTAGCATCTGACCTCAGGATGGCCCAAAATGCATTAACTTGGCTATTTGATTATGCAAACGAGACCTGGACATTTTGTCCTGAAGATCCTTTTAAAACTCATTTTCACCTCAAAATTCACTTTAGAATAGAGGGCACTTAAAGGACATTCTGATCAATAATGCAAATAAGGTGCTTCTTAAAATCTGAGAGTAGAAAAAATGCATCCTTAAAGGTTTCCTGAATTTTAGATTAAAATCACAGGTCTTTGCATCTCTTTTTACAGATACATGCAAGTTCCATGTGGCACCACAATCATCCTTCTTCTTGGTAATTTGGTCAGCTCAGGAGAGACTTGATGGATTGAACACTACCCATTAAGATACATAAAACTTTGTAACATTTATTTGGTTCATGTCTTTAGCAGTTACTTTTACATGTCAACTGGATTTTACTTTGAACTTTAAATGAGTGAGAATGACAACATAAGAGAAAAATATCTAAAACAGAAAGGTTTTTAAATCCTCTCTCCATTAGAGAAGACATTGTGGACTATGATTACCTTGTTAAGAACATAAGAGTTCTGAGTTCTTTTTACCTTATTCTTCCAATCTACAGCAAACCAAAAATACTGTAGTTCCTAGTATTAGGTAAAAAAGTTACTTTGGGATGTGCTTATAAAAGTGTTTCCAGATTTAAAAAAAAAGCATTTGAATTAATAGGCTCATCCAACTCATTGAGAGCCTTCTTTTTTTTTTTTTTTTTTTTTTAAAACGATTTTATTTTTCAAAACAAAGATAGATGTAAAGATTTTAAACATTTTTTGCTTAAAATTATACATTTTTGTCAGTACTGTTTTTTCAGACATTAAAATAAATTTTACATAAAACCATGTGAATATGTTTTTTAGTCGGTACTTGATTTTTTTCAAGGGCTTGACAGTATGCATTGAAAACGTACTAGTTGCAATAAGCGTAAAGTACATGCAAAACAAAACGCAACATGGAAATAGTCAAAGTCTTCTTGTTTTGTGAATATATGTATAGTTTTTGTATTCTTTATTTCTTGGACTTCATACAGTCTGTGAGTTGTTTCTGGGGGAGTGCAAGCCTCTGGGGTTAGCATCCCACTATCAGTGACTGCATATTATGTCTGTTCTTTTGTGACTGGGTTATCTCACTCAGGATGATCTTCTCTAGATGCAGCCATTTTCTTAAGAATTTGGTTAAGTCATTGTTTCTGGTGGCTGAGTAGTATTCCATTGTGTATATGTACCACAATTTTTGTATCCATTCGTCTTCTGAAGGACATCTGGGTTCCTTCCAGCTTCTGGCTATTATAAATAGAGCCGCTATGAACATTGTGGTGCATATATCTTGGTTGTGTATTAAAGTGTCTCTGGGGTATATGCCCAGAAGTGGAATAGCTGGGTCTTCAGGTAGTACTATATCCAATTTTCTGAGGTATCGCCAGACCGATTTCCAGAGTGGTTGTATTAGCTTGCAACCCCACCAACAGTGGAGAAGTGTTCCTATTTCTCCGCAGCCTCGCCAGCATCTGCTGTCATCTGAGTTTTGGATCTTGGCCAATCTGACTGGAGTGAGGTGGAATCTTAGGGTTGTTTTGATTTGCATTTCCCTGATGGCTAAGAATGTCGAGCACTTCCTCAGATGTTTTTCGGCCATTCGGAGTTCCTCAACTGAAAAAGATTTGTTTAGCTCTGTACCCCATTTTTTAATAGGGTTATTTGATTCTCTGGTGTCGAGCTTTTTGAGTTCCTTGTACACCTTAGATATTAGGCCTCTATCTGATGTGGTGTTGGTAAAGATCTTTTCCCATTCTGTTGGTTGCCGTTTTGTTTTCTTGACAATGTCCTTAGCCTTACAGAAACTTTGCAATCTCATTAAGTCCCATTTGTTAATCTTTGACCTTAGAGCTTGAGCCATTGGTGTTTTGTTTAGGAAATTTTCTCCTGTGCCTATGTGTTCTAAGGTTTTCCCTACTTTCTCATCTAATAATTCCAGTGTATCAGGTTTAATGTGGAGATCTTTAATCCACTTACACTTGAGCTTTGTACAAGGAGATAAGAACGGGTCTATTTTCATTCTTTTGCATGTTGAGTGCCAGTTGGACCAGCACCATTTGTTGAATAGGCTGTCCTTTTTCCATTGAATGTTTACTGCTCCTTTGTCAAAAATCAGGTGACCATATACATGAGGGCTCATTTCTGAATCTTCTATTCTATTCCATTGATCCACTTGCCTATTTCTGTACCAGTACCATGCAGTTTTCAGCACAATTGCCTTGTAATATAGCTTGAGGTCAGGGATAGTGATTCCCGCTGATGTATTTTTGTTGTTGAGGATGGTATTCGCTATTCTAGGTCTTTTGTTATTCCAGATGAAATTGCACATTGATCTTTCCAATTCCATGAAGAACTGGGTTGGAATTTTGATGGGGATTGCATTGAATCTGTAGATTGCTTTTGGTAGGATGGCCATTTTTAAGATGTTGATCTTTCTAATCCATGAGCATGGGAGATCTTTCCATTTTCTGAGATCCTCCTCAATTTCTTTCTTCAGAGGTTTGAAGTTCTTGTCATACAGGTCCTTCACTTCCTTAGTTAGAGTCACACCAAGGTATTTCATAGCTTTTGTAACTATTGTGAAGGGTACCTTTTCCCCAATTTCTTTCTCCACATGTTTGTTTTTTGAGTATAGGAATGCTACTGATTTGTTTGAGTTAATTTTGTATCCGGCCACATTGCTGAACTTGTTTATCAGCTGTAGGAGTTCTCTGGTGGAATTTTTGGGGTCACTCAAGTACACTATCATGTCATCGGCAAAGAGTGATGTTTTTATCTCTTCCTTTCCGAATTGTATCCCCTTGATCTCCTTTTGCTGTCTAATTGCTCCAGCCAGGACTTCCAGTACTATGTTGAATAGGTAGGGAGAGAGTGGGCAGCCTTGTCGAGTCCCTGATTTTAGTGGGATTGCTTCAAGTTTCTCGCCATTAAGTTTGATGTTGGCTGTTGGTTTGCTGTATATTGCTTTTATTATGTTTAAATATGGGCCTTGGATTCCTGTTCTTTCCAGGACTTTTAACATGAAGGGGTGTTGGATTTTGTCGAATGCTTTCTCAGCGTCTAGTGAGATGACCATGTGATTTTGGTCTTTAAGTTTGTTTATATGGTGGATTACATTGATGGATTTCCTTATGTTAAACCATCCCTGCATCCCAGGGATGAAGCCTACTTGGTCATGATGAATGATGGTTTTGATGTGTTCTTGGATTCGGTTTGCAAGGATTTTGTTGAGTATTTTTGCATCAATGTTCATAAGTGAGATTGGTCTGAAGTTCTCTTTCCTTGTAGGGTCTTTGTGTGGCTTAGGTACGAGGGTTATTGTAGCCTCAAAAAATGAGTTGGGTAATATTCCATCTGATTCTATCTTTTGGAATAGCTTGGTGAATATTGGTGTTATATCCCCAATAAATGTCTGATAAAATTCTGCACTGAACCCGTCTGGACCTGGGCTTTTTTTGGTTGGGAGGCTTTTGATGACTTCTTCTATTTCTTTAGGTGTTATAGGGTTATTTAGATGGTTTACTTGGTCCTGGTTCAACTTTGGTATCTTGTATCTGTCTAGGAATTCGTCCATTTCCTCCAGATTTTCCAATTTTGTGGAGTATAAGTTTTTGTAGTAGGATCTGATGATTTCTTGAATTTCCTTAGTTTCAGTTGTTATGTCACCACTTTCCTTTCTGATTTTGTTAATTTGGAGCCTTCTTATATAGATGAAAAGAGAACTTACTTTCCTTGCTTGACTGCTGAATGGCTTGTCTCCTCTGGCACTCGGCCTGGGTCTCCCACCATCAACTCTACTGTGAACAAACTGAAATTGCTCTAGCACCTTTCCGGGGTATCCAGCTTGCTGATGACTAACTCTGGAACTCAGTCTTTCTGGTTACAAAAGACAATTTATTAAACATTTTTGTTCTTTCTCTTTTCTCATGTATGTTTTTATTTATCACCATAGTTGAGCAGTATAAAATAATTTCTTCTCTCTCTTTTTCTTCCTTTTGGAGGCACCAGACAAACTAATCTTTATCAGTGACTTTGGTTCTTTGACAAGATTTTAGAAAATGCATCCAAGAGAGAAAGTTCATAGTCCTTTATACTGGATAAAGCATGGTGGTATCAAGACCAGCCCCAAATGCATCAGATGCTATAGGAGGCAGCTAGTCACAGTGCTTCTGGATTCTTGAAGCAGAGAGAGAAAAATGTTGCAGTTTTTCAGAATTTTCCTTTTTATCCAGACTAGGAACTCAGCTCAGGGGATTATGCTAGCTACATTTAGGGGGACTACATTTAGGGCAACTCTTCTCTGTTCAGATAGGTCTGTTTGAATCTGTGTTCTATGTATCATCATGATCTGTGACCATCTCCAAGTTGGATTGTCTCCTAGGAGGTTTGATTAGTGATGAAGTTGAAAGTCAAGATCAGCTATTACAAAATATGTCTGTGCTACTCTTGGTTTTGGGTTTTCTAGGAGTTCATCTTAGGACTGGTGGCTCTTGCTTACCATTTATTTTATGAGGTATCATGTCCCAGTGCCAGTTTTATTGGAGGCACCACTGACCTTGAGATTTCATAAGTTTGGTTAGAATGAATCTCCATTCTCAGGTCAGTATTTGCCAAGTAAGGTCTCTTGATTTCTCACAGAGTAAAATTCAGATATTCATATAACCAAGATTTGTCAGCACATAGTATAAATTAATGTGCATTAAGGGGTTAGAACAGACTGAATAAAGATAAATATGCTCTGTTAAACGTAACCAGCATACACTTTCTCTGTTGCCTTCATCACATTTCAGGGTCCTAAAAGTTTACTTTTAAATATTACTAATCTTCTATACTCTAAGCCAAGTACAGAAATCATACCAAATGGGATGTCTATAGAAAGACCATTCCTGAATTACAAGCACACATTATACAGACAGAGCATCTGTTAATTATTTTCTAGCAGGGCCAGCCTGTGTCATTGATTATTGATAGGGTGATTTTTCAGCCTCTCCTCTTGGCTTGTCATTGCCTTTGCTTCCTGAGCTTTGCTTGGGTACTTCTAATAGCTGAGGTTCTGCAGCTTCTAGGAAGTAGCACTGACTGTCTCCCACACAACATGGCAAATTGGAGGCAGGAGAGTGTGACTGAAATTATAAACACTTAGCGAGCCTCATATCTGTTGAAAATTAGAAAATGTCTGCACATTTATTAAAAAGCTCCCAAACGTTAGTTATCATTTCACTAAATTATTGAACACACTTCACAGCTGATGCAAAATCTGGTGCATAAGGCATGATTCAGTCGTTGGAAGAAGTTTCAATGCCTTCTGTTTTTCAGAGGTCAATTTTATTTGCCCTTTGTAAGTACTTCAGTTCCTGCCTTCCCCATCTTTTCCTTCTAGAGAAGTATGATAATAATTTTGATAACCCCATAGCACCCCTTTTGTATTAACCTATTTTTGATTCTCAGTAGACTCCATACTTGGGCTGACCTCAAACTTTTAAAAATGCACAACCCCCCATGTTTTCCACTTTTCAGTACAAACTTTTCACCCAGTCAATCTTATTTCTCTTTTTTCAGCAGAAGATCACATTTTCCCCTCTCCCCCAGAAGCCTCTTGCATGATATACTAGTTTAAAAATTAAGGGAGGTAGAATAGCATTGGCAGACAAATCATACAGGGAGTTATTCCAGCAGAGACCTAGATTCAGACCTGGGTATGGTCCTGTCTTTTACTAATGGGGTGGGCGTCTCTAAAGAGTAATAATTCAGAAATTCAGCAGATATTAGAGCCTTATAAATCAGAGAGTTTTAGTAATTTTGTTAACCTTTTGAGCCATGTAGAGCTTACTTATTTAAATAAACTAATTCTAGTCTCAGATGTTCTATTTTCAAGGACATCTCAGGACCCTGACTTTTCAGGTGTTTGGAAACTCAAAATAGTTCAAAGGCTGACTGAGAACATGACAATTATTGCTTTTTGAGGAGCATTTTAAGGACAATTGAACATTTTACGTTGCCTAAGAATGTGAGTCTTGAAAAGTCAACTCTGAAAAACATTGCAGTGGAGGAGAATGACAAGAGATTTGAAACCAACATCTGGAGACCTTCCAGGTATCTAACCTGCATCCACAGGCCCACAGCCTGTGATGATGATGCTGGCCCACAGCAAAGATGTGATGGCCACACTGAGGAGTTTAATCATCTGCACATTTTGTCCATTTGATTGTGTGCCAAGCACAGGCTGTCTGCAGGGAGGCCATCTAAAAGTTCCAGGATCTGGTGGAAGATAAAGATAATACTATTAGATTAATCAATTGTCATGGGGATTTAGCAATTATTCCCTCTTAAGGTTTAATAATTAAATATCTGATGGTTTCTCTTTTTAAAAAGTAATCAAAGTGCCAATTTAAACCTCCAAGTCAGTGATTTCTTAAAATGAATATGGCATAATATCTCACATTGTTCTACCAATATTTCCTGGAGGAAAAACCTGGAGTCAAAAACATGGGAATTCTGGCAGGCTGTTGAGTAATGGAGTGAATCTTCCTAATGCGTCTTACATATCATGCAATAATAGTTGTCATTTGAGATTACTTGTGACTGTTTGCTACTGGTAACAACATGGGTTGAAGAAGGTGTTCTTCGATGAGTTGTGGTGTTATGTGAGATACTTTCTGTGCTTTACTTCTAAATGAAAAGTTGTAATAATTTAATTTTTGTTGTTTATTGGCCACAAGCAATAGTCGTTTTCCAGATTAATTTTTCGACTTCAGATAAAAAATTCCCCATAGAATCTTCCTTTCTGATAAAACATTGATGAACAATTCCAAATAAAATAATTTACTGAAAGCAAAGTGTCAGATATTTAACCCAAAATAAAATTTTTGTGAAAGAGGTTGTTTATTCATGATAATCATCGATCATATTTATATGTAAAATATAAGGCTAAAATGTGAAGATGACAGAAAAAGACCAACACATTTTTGTGGGTCTTTGGGAGTTTATAATTCAGCAATAAGTATAGATCAGATATATATATATATATATACAGTATATATACAGAAGTATATATTCAGAAGAAGTATATATACAGAGATCAGCAAAAACAGGAAGAACAAGTTGGTAGGTGGAGGAGAACTGACATTTTTGGGGTCAATTAGATACCAAAATTGGTCTTTATTACTAAACTTTGTCTGTTTACTTAATATCACATCCATTTGCATACTATAAATACTCCTTTATAGATGAAATTAATGGTGTCCAGAAAAAGATATTATAAAAACATTTGAGTCATTTCATTTGTATGGATAAACCATATCCTAGAAACCAGAAAAGGCACTTCTATTAATAATAACACATATTGCTTTGAATGCTATTATATCAGGGTGTAAACACTACCTTCTACTGCCCAATAAAACCCATAAAGGTAGTGAGTGTCAGGAGCTTTGCTTCTGGATCCTTAATATGAGGATGGCTGTGAAGTTCACTGCCACATTCTGTAAATACTGGAAAGAACTCAAAGGCTGGACTCCTGAAGCCCTGATACAAGTTGCATAATTTATACTGTGCTAATTTGCTAGTGAATATTTAGTTAATAAATGTTTTATGTAGGCAAATTTGAAATTTGCTTCCCTTATAATTGGTATCACGATGATAAGAGTGAGTTTCTTGAATGCAAATTTATTCGGTGAGGGTTGTTAATTCTCCAAAGTCCCCAGACTTTGGCATGGCTGATAAGCTTAGGATACGTCACAGAAAGCACCTTCTACAGTATGACACATGGAATAGGAATAATTAGGCAGAGAATAGATAAGATATTGAGGTACCAGTGAATACCTTAGCTCATAATTATATTTTCAACTTCATGTTAAGCTGTATTCCAGTTAACAGATTTTTACATTTCCTGAGGTGGGTTTCAACAACTGAGAGTTATTTCCTAGCAGACAAAACTATTTAATATACAGCAGCAATGCTGACTATCTCCATGTGGCATATAATGCAGTTACCGTTTTGCTGGAGAGGGTATCGAGTCTTGACGGAAATGTTATGTGAATGTTGACAGTGGGGCAATTGATTGGTTTCATTAATTTACATTTTGTATACTGTATTTTATTCATTCACCTTCTAGTCAGGTTTCACAATTTTAGTTGCAAATTCATAATTTTATTGTCTATAATTTAATTATATAAAATCAGTAATTATGACTTTGATGGGGAAGGAAAGAGGAAACCATGTGCTCAGTCTCATTATGTAGGTCAGTAAGTGCCTGTAAGCAATGCAGGGAAAAGTTGCTGTTCTGACTATCTTCATAGTGGGTTGAGGAGGTCATTTGCGCTCAGATTTGACACATAATGAACTGGGATGTGTTTAGTAAGGAGATGTAGAATTAAGTGGGCACAGGGAGATAAGGATCATGCTGTCGAATGGCTCCGGTTTAAAGAGCCTGTTGAAGATAAACATTGAAAACGTTGGTCAGAATTGTGTTAAAACTGCATACATATGACAGAGCTATAAAGAAACCCTATAAGATGCTGGCATTATGTAACTACAAAACTAATTTTGTGTATTTGCAGGTGGCATTCGGGCACTGATATTTTTGAAAATACTCAGGTAGTTTCATTTTAAAGCTAATTTTGGGAAACATGTTCTTCTAGCCTAATGGGAGAATGTCACGTTTTTCTGAAACATCAATCAAGATAGAAATTTATGAATGTTTCAGTATTTCAAATAATATCTTATAACTATAGATAGTTGCATTATAGGTGAGATTTTTGTTTCATTATTACTGTGGATAAGGATAGGAAGCAATAGTATTTTACTGGTTGGGTAAAACAAAAAACAAAACAAAACAAAAAAAAAAAAAAAAAAGCAAACCACTGTGGAGTTTTCTTTCCCAAAAAGTTTCTATTTCAGTCCTTGTAGCCATTAATAGCAAAGACTTGGGAGAACATAAAATGTTTCGTTCTTTTTTAAAAAAACAAAACAAAACAAAAAACAAAAAAAACAAAGATTTAATACTCGACTCTTCCATATGTGTTTATGTACATGTGTTTATGTGACCGAATGCTATGTATTCTAGCAGAAGCCAGAAGATCCCCTGGAGCTGGAGTTATACATATGTGTGATCTGTCTGATAAGGATGCTTCGAATCAAACTCAGATCCCTTGAAAGATCCACAAACATTCTGCACTTTTCTTCTTTGATCACAACTTCCTGTCTCCCAACTCTTCCCAACCCTAATCTACAGCCTTTATTTCTCTCTCTTTAGAGAACAAACAGGCATCTAAAATTAATAATAAGAGGAGATAAAACAAGATCAAAATGGAATAGAACAAAACAAACACTTTTAATCAGTGAGATAACTCTCTAGTCACTATTTGATTTCAGGAGGCAAAAAAAAAAAAAAAAAAAAAAAACCCAAGATATTAGGATTGTCTGTAGAGTCTACACATAAATTTAGGTGTCAGAAAAAGTTTTGAACTTGTTCCTTAACTCTGTTTCACTGTAAAGCCATCTGGCAAGCATTGAAGGAATGGTTTGATATCACCTTTGGCAGAGAACTCACATTGCAGGGCTTTCCAAAGAAGCATTGTCCAGGCCACCACATTTTTAATTCCATTGATAAAGTGGTCTGAAAATAGAACACTTAATCTGATATATTATCACAAACACCCAGTCAACTTTGACCTAGTTTTCAGTAAATTTTAAGATATTTTTTAGTACCATCTGTTACAGTCTGTCCAGAGCCTTGCTTTCTTCTCACAACATTATAGAAGCTACTACTTTCCTACTTGTCCCCACCCTGTTTTCATAATTTAATTTTCGAAGAAAGGTGGTATAAAGTGCACTCCATCCAGCATCATTATTATGCACTTTTTTCATATAATTAAAGACTGATAGATATTTTCTTTTTTTAACAACTTTATTTTACAAAACAAAGATAAATGTACAGATTTTAAGCATTTTTTGCATAAAATTATACAATACATTTTTGTCAGTACTTTTTTTTCAGATTTTAACATAATTTTTACATAAAACTGTATGAATATATTTTTAGTCAGTACTTGATATTTTTAAAGGTTTGATAGTATACATTGAAAACTTAATAGTTACAATGAGCATAAAGTACACGTAAAACAAATGTAACATGGAAATAGTCAAAGTTTTCTTGTTGTATAAAGATTTTTTTGTTTTCTTTTCTTTTCTTTTCTTTTCTTTATTTCTTGGACTTCATACAGATATTTTCTTATTCCTTAGAAATAACAAATCAAGGCCAGAGGTCTTTCACATATTAGCTCAGAACAGAGGAGTTTTCCAAGATCTCAAGCATAGTGGTTTTCTGGGTATCATGGTGGTGTTCTCCCATACAGCCTGGGGTTGATAGTATGGTGGTATTTAGGGAAGGTAGATCCTGAAGCCTGCAATGTCCCCATGTGGTTCTGAATGACTTGCTATAATAAAAATATCTCATAAACAGCAAATGATGCCTGTGGCGAGCTCCATAAAAACATTAGCCATACAGGATTTCTGAGTTGCTCTACATAGTATTATGCTAAGAACATTACATTATGTAAAAACCAGAGTTTATAAGATGGCGATCTAAATCTACCAGAGTTGATTGGTTCCTTGACAAAAAATGTCTTGAACTGGTGAGCATAAAAGATGTAAGAAGAAATTGCAAAATTACTTACTATATACATATTTTTGGGGGGGTGGTCTGGTTTTTCTTTTTCTATTTCTAACTGAAATAGGAAACATGTCTAGAAATCAAACAGGAAAATATAAAACTAGCCACAACCGAGTACAGACAGGATACTACGAATACTATATGCAAGAAAATCTGAATACCCCTTCAGGCATGTAGTGGAAACAGAAACTACTTCATAAAAATATGATGAACTCATATTTTTGTGATATTGAGGACAGAATCAAATGTCTCACTTAGGCTTTGTGAGCTCTTTAACAATGAGATATATCCCCAACCAATCCACATTAACTACATTTTAAGTGTTTCACTCAGACAGGAAGAGATAGTATATAAGATCTGGATGACAGATAAATAGCTAGGAAGCCAAAGTGTTATGTTTAGCTGTCAAGAATTGGACATTCTATGTTCAGGTAGAGTGCACTCTGGCAGTAGAAAGATAACGGTAGGTAAGAAAGTGGTTAACTCAGTTTAGAATATTAAGGTAGTGAACTCCCGGGTGGCAAATGAGAGACATCATTTAAGAACAATTAGGCACAGGTAACCATTTTTGGAGTATGTGATAACCAGAGTTACATGGTTGCAATTTCCTCCAATGACCCTAATCAGTAGAATATATCTATATGGGCTTGCATAAAGCATCAACTAAGGAAGAAATAAAAAAATTGGGTAAGGTGAATACTAACTACCCTCAGGTTCTTGGAAAAGCATCCCAGAAGAGTGTTCTCATAATTGCTCAGGAATCTGGTAAAATGCAGATTCTGACTCAATAACTCTGGCACAAGGTCTGATGAGTTTCACTTCCAGCAAGTTTCCAGGTGCTAGGTGCTGTGTTTATTTGCCTTTTTAAATGTGTAGGCTAGGCGTAGAGTCAAAATCGTTCCAGCTGCACAATTTCCAAACGCCAATATAATAAAAATCACCATAGAAACTTTTATAGTTACCACTGCAAGGATCTTGTTTAGAAACCCTGTTAGAGATGGGCATATCAATATCAGGGTTTTAAGAAGTCACAAGGATTTCTGGTCTTGGGGCTTTATTAAAAAGGTATGCACTAGGGTAGATCTCAAGTTAGTGTCTCTCAATTTTGGATGCACAAAATTGTCCCTTGGAGAAGTCCTAAAGGTCCTAGCACTCAGGAGATTGCCAGGCCATTATATGTCTATGCATTATAGAAGCCTGGACATTGTGTCTTTACACTGTCTCCCAAGATGATTCTAATGGACAGGATGGGTTGGAACCACCTCTCAGGGTTATGGTGAGAGCATTCTGGAATTCTCTTCTGGCCTTTGCTGGATACATGTTTCTTTAAAGCTGGTTAGAAATCAAGTGCCCTTGGGTTTTATTAAGGAGTAAGTTCTATTTATTGTCTTATTTTAAATTTAATGCCTGTATCATTGACCAGGTTTCAAATCCTTTAATACTGATGTAGACATTGTCTAGTGTCTCAGTGTTGGAAGTGAAATAGAATGAACCTTTTTTTTTTTTTTCTGGAAAAGGAGGAGTTAGAGATAAACACAGCAGTGAAGGGTTGATCACATAATTTTGTTGACAGTTAGTGCCTCTCGGGTCCCTCACAGGTGCTCAAATATCCTCCCTGAGAAACCTGGAAAACTACAATAATCCATTATATAACAAGAAGGAGAAACTTGTACTTGAATGAGGAAGATATAATGTGGCAGTCGAGATAGTGGAACACTGAGATAGAACCCCAAGGAGGTATGGCCTGGTTCTATTGTTACTCATTGATATGTACTCCTTTTGGTCCCATGGTCTGCCTAACAGAGGGGACTATATCTATTTATAGGAGTATATAGAGATGTCATGCACATGGCTATGTTGATGTAAATTACACCCTGTTAGTAAGTAACATTACATGCAGAGCCCCAAGAATAGTGATTAAGAATGTTGATGTTATACAACTCCCTTCATTTTTGTCTGTAGTCACTGCTTTTAAAACTGTGTATGCTCCACATAGGAGCATACACCTCGAGTTCAGGCTGTGATGGACAGGATTTTATATGGAATAATGGCTTAGGAGGAAATTGGAGACAGAACACTTGGCGAAAGTTCCCTGTCCTCGTGCAACCTTCACTTCTTTTTATACAACTCAAGATAATTTTCCATTCGGGCTGTAAGATATGACTGCAGTAATAAAAATGAGAGGTAAGCTCTGTACCCCATTTTTTAATAGGGTTATTTGATTCTCTGGTGTCTGGCTTTTTGAGTTCCTTGTACACCTTGGATATTAGGCCTCTATCTGATGTGGTGTTGGTAAAGATCTTTTCTCATTCTGTTGGTTGCTGTTTTGTTTTCTTGATGATGTCTTAGCCTTACAGAAACTTTGCAATCTCATTAAGTCCCACTTGTTAATCTTTGACCTTAGAGCTTGAGCCATTGGTGTTTTGTTCAGGAAATTTTTTCCTGTGCCTATGTGTTCTAAGGTTTTCCCTACTTTCTCATCTAATAGTTTCAGTGTATCTGGTTTAATGTGGAGATCTTTGATCCACTTACACTTGAGCTTTGTACAAGGAGATAAGAAAGGGTCTATTTTCATTCTTTTGCATGTTGAGTGCCAGTTGGACCAGCACCATTTGTTGAATAGGCTGTCCTTTTTCCATTGAATGTTTACAGCTCCTTTGTCAAAAATCAGGTGACCATATACATGAGGGCTCATTTCTGGATTCAGTTGAGGAACACCGAATGGCCGAGAAACATCTGAGGAAGTGCTCGACATCCTTAGCCATCAGGGAAATGCAAATCAAAACAACCCTGAGATTCCACCTCACACCAGTCAGATTGGCCAAGATCCAAATCTCAGATGACAGCAGATGCTGGCGAGGCTGTGGAGAAAGAGGAACACTTCTCCACTGTTGGTGAGGTTGCAAGCTAATACAACCACTCTGGAAATCTGTCTGGCGATACCTCAGAAAATTGGATATAGTACTACCTGAAGACCCAGCTATTCCACTTCTGGGCATATAACCCAGAGACACTTTAATACACAACAAAGATATATGCACCACAATGTTCATAGTGGATCTATTTATAATAGCCAGAAGCTGGAAGGAACCCTGATGTCCCTCAGAAGATGAATGGATACAAAAATTGTGGTACATATACACAATGGAATATTACTCAGCCTCCAGAAACAATGACTTAACCAAATTCTTAAGAAAATGGCTGCATCTAGAGAATATCATCCTGAGTGAGATAACCCAGTCACAAAAGAACAGACATAATATGCAGTCACTGATAGTTGGATGCTAATCCCAGAGGCTTGCACTCCCCAGAAACAACTCACAGACTGTATGAAGTTCAAGAAATAAAGAAAACAAAACAAAACAAAAAAATATTTACAAAACAAGAAAACTTTAACTATTTCCATGTTACATTTTGTTTTACATGTACTTTAGCTCATTGTAACTATTAAGTTTTCAAGGCATACAATTAAACCTTGAAAAAAAATCAAGTACTGACTAAAAAATATATTCATATAGTTTTATTTAAAAATTATGTTAAAATCTGAAAAAATGTACTGACAAAAATGTATAATTTTAAGCAAAAAATGTTTAAAATCTTTACATTTATCCTTGTTTCGTAAAATAATGTTGTTTCATTAAAAAAAAACCTTTAAAAAAAAGAAAGCCAATCAATGACAAAAATGTATTCATATACTTTTATGCAAAAAATGCTTAAAATTTGTACATTTATCTTTGCTTTTTAAAATAAAGTTCTTCAATAAAAAGAAAAAAGAAACAAAATGAGAGGTCAGTGTAAAGATGTCTATTAAGGAATGTGGATATGTTATTTGTTCTGAATAGGTGAGATAGATAGTAAGTCCTAAGTTGTTTATGAACTAAGTTGTTTCAAACTGAGTATGAATCTATTTGGTTGTGGAATTAGAACATGATAGATTGTTTAGCATCAGAGTAACATCCTAAATTTTCAAAGGTACTAAGGAATGACAGAAATTGAATTCTTCATATTATATAATTGTATTCTGTCTTGTCATTTCACCTAGGTAAATTAACTATGTTAGCTATGATGTTACTTAGAGATAAAAATGCTGAATGGGAGAAAGACTCTAGAGCTCATGGTGAATTGACTTCTTTAACCTTTTGCTTTTAATATGTCATTTCCTGGGTCTCAATTACAAGGGATGAGAGACCCAGTTTAAACTCAAATGACTCACCTACTGATATTTGAAATTACAGGGATATTAGCACACTCTTGAATGTTAGGCTTCTGATCCACAATCACTCCTGTAGCTGAAATTAACTCATACAACTTAAATGACACCTAATATTGTTTACAATACTTGTTACATAACACATAGGATTAATCGCCTCTATTCTTCTTCTTCTTCTTCTTCTTCTTCTCCTTCTTCTTCTTCTTCTTCTTCTTCTTCTTCTTCTTATTATTATTATTATTATTATTATTATTATTATTATTATTATGACAATCATTTGCAGAGTGTTTATTATGTATCAGTCAGGGCTCTGATTTCTTCCTGGATGTTGGCTTGTTTGACACTGATAAACAACTTTTGAGGAAGGTGTTATTTTTCCCACTCTTCTTATGTGAAAATTAAAGTAGAAAATTTTTAAGCACCAGCCTGTGATCATTCAGCTAACTGGTGACCAAGTGAAGAATTAATTTCATATGGCTTGCTGTTTGCCTCCATGAGGTACTGACTTATTAAGCTATTGATATTCCATACTCAACATTTATTTGAAGTGTATTTTTATTAGAAAATGAGATAATACTTTTGCTGGAAACTATATGTATAAAGGTAAATAGGATGTGCTCTTAGTCAGACCACACTCCCCACCAATTTTCTCATTCAACCATTACACAATTGGTTAAATTGTGCCATCAGATCTTACGTGAACTAAAAGGCTTATAGTTGTTCTCAGGGTGAGTCATCTGGATTGGGATAGAATCCATGTTTAATAGTCTATTAAATGTGTATAAAATTCATATTCTTTGCTATTTGGATGAACAAATATTAGATTCCATGTAACTAATAATTCGTTTAGGTTTCTATGTCTCATAGTGACATCAATTTCTTTTTTTCCTCTCTTACAACTTTATTTTAATAAAAAGAGAGATACATATACAGATTTTATAAGTATTATGGCATAATACTACATGAATAATTTTTTCAGTATTTAATTCTTTTTTAAAGTAAATATTTAATGAACACATGCAAAGAGATACATATTAAATCAATACAAATAGATCCTGCTTTAGAAATGAATAAAATCTAGTAGGAGAAATAGGCATGAACAAATTATTAAGATACAGTCTAATGCCAAGCAGTGGTAGCCACACCTTTAGTCTGAGTACTGGGGAGACAGAAGCAAGTGGATTTCTGAGGTCAAGACTGACCTGGTCTACAAACTGAGTTCTAGAACAGCCTGGGAAAACAGGTACATGGAAAAACCTTATCTCAGAAAAACAACACAAAATACAGCTTGATATACACAGAAAATGCTGTGAAAAATGTGACACTTTCTCACTGCTAAATTCTTTATTTATTTATTTATTTTTGTCAGTGCTTGGCTTTTTTCCCCCAAAATTTTGATAGTGTGCATTAAAGTCTTACGAGTTACAATGAACAAAAAGTACAAGTAAAACAGGATGTAACCCAGAATTGGTCAAAGTTTTCTTGGTGTGTGAGGATTGAGCATAATGTTTTTTTTTTTTTTTTCTTGATCTTCACGAAGTCTATGAGTTGTTTCTGTGGTGTTCAGAGCTTTGTGGGGTTAGTATCCCATTATCAGTGACAGCATATTATGTCTGTTCTTTAGTGACTGGGTTATCTCACTCAGCATGATATTCTCTAGATGCAATAATTTTTTTAAAGAATTTCCTTAAGTCATTGTTTCTGATACCTGAGTATTACACTATTGTGTAAATATACCACAACTTTTTGTATCCATTCATCTACTGAAGGACATTTGGGTTCTTTCCAGCTTCTGGCTATTATAAATAGAGCTGCTATGAACATTGTGGTGCATATACCTTTGTTGTATATTGGAGTGTCTCTGGGGTATATGCCCAGAAGTGGAATAGCTGGATCTTCAGGTAGGATCTATGTCCAATTTTCTGAGGAATCGCCAGACTGATTTCCAGAGTGATTGTATCAGTTTACAACCCCACCAACAGTGGAGAAGTGTTTCTATTTCTCCAAAACCTTGCCAGCATCTGCTGTCATCTGAGTTTTTGGATCTTGACCAATATGACTGGTGTTAGGTGGAATCTCTGGGTTGTTTTGATTTGCATTTTCCTGATGGCTATTGATGTCAACCACTTCTTTAGATATTTCTCAGCCATTTGATATTCCTCAATTGAGAACTTTTTGTTTAGCTTTTTACCCTATTTTTTAATAGGGTTGTTTGATTCTCTGGTGTCTAGCTTTTCGAGTTCTTTGTATACCTTGGATATTAGGCCTCTATCTGATGTGGAGTTGGTAAAGATCTTTTACCACTCTGTTGGCTGCCATTTTGTTTTCTTGACAGTGTCCTTAGCCTTACAGAAACTTTGCAATCTCATTAAGTCCCATTTGTCAATCTTTGACCTTAGAGCACTAGCCATTGGTGTTCTGTTCAAGAAATTTTCTCCCGTGCCTATGTGTTCTAAGGTTTATCCCTACTTTCTCATCCAATAGTTTCAGTGTATCTGCTTTAATGTGAAGATCTTTGATCCACTTACACTTGAGGTTTGTATAAGGAGATAAGAAAGGGTGTATTTTCATTTTTCTGCATGCTGAGTGCCAATTGGACCAACACCATTTGTTGAATAGGCTGTACATTTTCCCCTGAATGTTTACAGCTCCTTTTTCAAAAATCAGGTGACCATATATGTGGGGGCTCATTTGTGGATCTTCTATACTATTCCATTGATTTATGTGCCTATTTCCGTACCAGTACCATGCAATTTTTAGCAGAGTTGCCTTGTAATATAGTTTGAGGTCAGGGATAGTGATTCCCACAGATGTTTTCTTGTTGTTGAGAATGGATTTCCCTATTCTGGCTCTTTTGTTATTCCAGATAAAATTGCACATTACTCTTTCCAACTCTATGAAGAATTGGTTTGGAATTTTGATGGGGATTTCTTTGACTCTGTAGATTGCTTTTGGTTAGATTGCCATTTTTACAATGTTGTTCCTTCCAATCCCTGAGCATGGGAGATCTTTCCATTTTCTGAGATCTTCCTTGATTTCCTTCTTTAAAGGTTTGAAGTTCTTGTCACACAGGTCCTTCACTTGCTAAGTTAGAGTCACACCAAGGTATTTCATAGTTTTTGTGACTATTGTGAAGGGTATCTTTTCCCTAATTTCTTTCTTCACATGTTTTTCCTTTGAATGTAGGAAGGCTACTGATTTGTTTGAGTTAATTTTATATCTAGCCACTTTGTTGAACTTGTTTATCAGCTGTAGGAGTTCTCTGGTGGAATTTCTGGGATTGCTTAAGTACACTATCATGCCATCTGCAAAGAGTGATGTTTTTAATACTTCTTTTCCAATTTGTATCCCTTTGATTTTTTTTTTTTTTTTTTTTTTTTTTTTTTTTGCTGTCTAATTGCTCCAGCCAGGACTTCCAGTACTATATTGAATAGGTAGGGGGGAGTGGGCAGCCTTGTCTAGTCCCTGATGTTAGTGGGATTGCCTCAAGTTTCCCACTGTTAAGTTTGATGTTGGCTGTTGGTTTGCTGTATATTGCTTTTATTATGTTTAGGTAAGGGCCTTGGATTTCTGTTCTTTCCAAGAGTTTTAACATGAAGGGGATTTGAATTTTTTCCAACGCTTTTTCAGCATCTAGTGAGATGACCATGTTGTTTTTTTCTTTGAATTTTTTATATGGTGGATTACATTGATGGATTTCAGTATGTTAAACCATCCCTGCTTCCCATTTCATTTATGTACATTGATGCAAAAATTCTCAACAAAATCCTTCCAAACTGAATCCAAGAACACATCAAAATGATCATTCACTATGATCACGTAGGCGTCATCCCTGGGATGCAGGTATGTTTTAATATGCGGAAATCCATCAATGTAATCCACCATATAAACTTAATTCTTTTAGAGGTTTGATAGCATGCATTGAAATCCTACTAGTTACCATAAGCATAAAGTACATGTAGGACAGAATATTTCTTACTCTTTGGTTTTTGTCTGTGTACCTTGTGTTGGAGAACAATATATCCTTGGAATTTACTCTTGGCCTAAAACCCAGCACCACTTGTCCGTTCCTTCTTCTTATGTATAAAACATGTCAAATAGTTTCCATGTTACTATTTATCTAGTTTTAATGCTTATGTCTAGACATGAATAAAGACTGATATAATCTATACTTTTAAAAAAATTACAGATACACTGACATGTGAACAAACATAAAAGCCTGTGGAAGGAAGACTGTGATGGGGAATGTTGATCTAGGTGAAACAAAATACAGCAGGCTTCATAGTGAAGAATCAAGAGCAGAAAATAAAGAGAAGAAAGGAAACCCAGGAAGTCTAAATTTTCTGTGAAAGACCTGTCCAAATGATAGTGACATCCTCTTAACACAGCACCTGTTTTATTATTAGAACTTAATGACTACTTTAGAAAAAATATGAATGCCCAATAAAGTTTGTGCAAAAGTATTTCCTTCACTATACTTTAATCTGGTTCTTTTCCTTGGAATTTTTTAAAAGCAGATCTTATCTTTAACTTCTGATGATGCCCTGCTGACCTCAGATTCAGGCAAGAATGTTATAAGCTATTCACTTTGTTACTTTGCTATGAATTTGTCCAGATCACCATTTGGCCACAAACAAACTGTCCCTCTTTTGACAGATAATCAAGTTGTTCTTAATAACTTTGCATCTTCAGATTTCCTCATTCTTCTCTATTGCTGTCCGACAGGTAGAGCAGAGGATATATCTATAATCTCAGAACATGGATGGCTGAGACAGCCCGATTTTGGAGTCTGTAAGCAGCCTGGGCCACAAAGGCAGACATTATTATTTAGAATTACTTTGGATAAACAAAACTTATAGACCATATATATATATATATATATATATATATATATATATATATATATATATATATATATATGTGTGTGTGTGTGTGTGTGTGTGTGTGTGTGTGTGTGTGTGTATGTGTAGGTGTGTATGTATGTATATATGTATGTATACATGCAAACACATACACACACAGAGGAAATTAATTAGAATGTCTGACAGGCTGTGATCCAGCTAGACCAACATTGGCTGTCAGCTAGTGAAATATACCAATATCAATTTGGTAGCTGTTTAGTCCACAAGGATGGATATCTCAGAAGGTCGACAGCATACACCAGAATCCTGAAGACTTGTGGTATATTGTCAGAGACAGAATAGACTTTCCAATAAGAATGAAAGCAAGTAATTAGGTAGGGAGGGAGAGGAGGTAGGAGCATTTCCCATGTCTGTTATATAGGTGATCACACAAAGGTGTGGCTCATCTTAAAGGTAGATTGTCCCAACTCAAGCAATGTGTATTAAAGGTTGATTTCCTAATTTCAAAATATCCAGATTGAAAGTAGGCCTTTCTACCTAAAATGATTTAATTATGAAAACATTCTTCACAATTGTACCTAGATAGATTTTCTCTAGATACCTAGGTAGATAAATCTCTCGCTGTCTCTGTTGAGTTGGAGATGAGGAGGTGCTCCCAGGCTTCTCTCCATGTCAGTTGTTTTAAATGAAACTTTCTTTATTAATTTAGAAAAATTTTGAATTCTCTGTAAAACAAAGGTAAAAATTGAGCCAGCCAATATGTAAAAACCCTCAGTTTAATTTCTTCATTTTTTAATGATTTTCTTCTATAATTAAAGATTATTCTTTACATTATCAGTTGTTCTGTATATTAAATAAAAATACAATAGAAAGACTATAGCGGACATATTTTTTAATTGAACAACTTTATTTTAAAAGACAAAGATAAATGTACAGATTTTAAGCATTTTTGCATAAAAGTATATGAATACATTTCTGTCAGTACTTGATTTCCTTAAAGGTTTGATAGTGTGCATTAAAATCTTACTAGTTACAATGAGCATAAAGTACATGTAAAAGAAGATGTAACCTGGAAATAGTCAAAGTTTTCTTGGTGTGTAAAGATTAAGGATAATGGTTTTTCATTTTCTTTCTTTTTTTTCTTGAACTTTATATAGTCTGTGAGTTGTTTCTGGGGTGTTCTGAGCTTTCTGGGGTTAGTATCATTTCTGTAAGGCTAAGGACACTGTCAAGAAAAAAACAGCAGCCTTTACCAACCCCACATCTGATAAAGGCCTAATATCCAAGGTATACAAAAAACTCAAGAAGCTAGACACCAGAGAATCAAACAACCCTATTAAAAAATGGGGTACAGAGCTAAACAAAAAGTTCTCAATTGAGGAATATTGAATGGCTGAGAAGCATCTAAGGAAGTTCTAGACATCATTAGTCATCAAGGAAATGCAAATCAAAACAACTGTGAGATTCCACCTCACACCAAACAGAATGGCTAAGATCAAACATTCAGATGACAGCAGATGCTGGCAAAGATGTGGAGAAAGAGGAACACTTCTCCACTGTTGATGGGGTTGTAAACTGGTACAACTACTCTGAAAATCATTCTGGTGATTCCTCAGAAAATTGGACAGAGTACTACCTGAAGACCCAGTTATTCCACTTCTGGGCATGTACCCCAGAGACGCTTCAACATAAAACAAGACACATGCACCACAATGTTCATAGCAGCTCTATTTATAATAGACAGAAGCTGGAAAAAAACCCAGATGTCCTTCAGTAGATGAATGAATACAAAAATTGTAGTACATTTACACAATGGAGTACTACTCAGCTATCAGAAAAAAATGACCTTGTGAAATTCTTAATAAAATGGATGTATTTAGAGAATATCATCCTGAGTGAGATAACCTAGTCACAAAAGAACAGGCATAATATGCAGTCACTGATAATTGGATTCTAACCGCAGAAAGCTCAGAGCACCCCGGAAATATTTTTTAAAACACAATTTCCCATATAACAGTTGATGAGTAAGCAGAAGGCATCCTTTTCAATGGTAGTTTTCACAGGTACATGGTATTTCATATCTGAGCTGTGCGGCAAATTTATTAAGAATAATTGTATTTCTGATTTAGTGTGATTGCTTCAAGTTTCTCACCATTTAGTTTGATGCTGGCTACTGGTTTGCTGTATATTGCTTTTACTATGATTAAGTGTGAGACTTGAATACCTGATCTTTCTAAGACTTTAAACAGGAACAGGTGTTGAATTTTGTCAATTGTTTTTTTCACATCTAGAGATATAATCATGTGATTTTACTTCTTTATGTTTGTTTATATAGTGGATGACATTGATGGATTTTCGTATATTGAACCTTTCATGCATCCCTGGGATGAAGCATACTTGATCACGGCGAATGATTATTTGGATGTGTCCTTTGATTCAGTTTGAAAAATTTTATTGAGTATTTTTGCATCAATTGGGGGAAATTATTCTAAAGTTCTTTTTCTTTGTAGGGTCTTTGTGTTTTTTAGGAATGAACATAATTATGGCTTTGAAGAATGACTTGGGTAGTATTCCATCTGTTTTATTTTGTGAAATTCTTTGGAGAGTATACATATTAGGACTTCTCTGAAGGTTTGATTGAATTCTGTATTAAACCCATCAGGTCCTGGGATTTTTTTTTTTGTTTGGAAGGCTTTTGACGACTGCTTCTATTTTTTTTTAGGGATTATGGGGATATTTAGATAGTCTATCTGATCCTGATTTAACTTTGGCACCTGGTATCTCTCTAGAAAATTGTCCTTTTCCTCTAGATTTTCCAGATTTGTTGAGTATAGGCTTTTGTAATAGGATCTGATGATTTCTTGAATTTTCTCAGTTTCTGTTGTTATGTCTTCCCTTTCATTTCTGATTTTGACAATTTGGATACTCTGTTTTTGCCATCTAGTTAGTTTGGCTAAGCCTTTATCAATCTTACCGATTTTCACAAAAACAAAGCTTTTGGTTTTGTTGATTTTTGCTATAGTTATTTTGTTTCTATTTGGTTGATTTCAGTTCTGAGTCTGATTATTTCCTGCTGTCTACTCCTCTTGGGTGTATCTGCTTCTTTTGTTTTAGAGCTTTCAGTTGTGCTATCAAGTTCTTAGTGTATGCTCTCTCCAGTTCCATTTTTTTTTTTTTTTTGGAGGTGCTTAGTGCTATGAGTTTTCCTCTTAGCACTGCCTTCATTGTATTCTATATCTTTGGGTATATTGTGCCTTCATTTTCATTAAATTCTTAAAAGTTCTATTTCTTTATTTCTTCTTTGACCGAGCTATCACTGAACTTCCAAGGCAGCCCACTCCATTTCTATTCAGTATAGTACTTGAATTACTAACCAGAGCAATAGACCAACAAAAAGAGGTCAAAGAAATACAACTTGGAAAGGAAGATTTCAAAATATCACTATTTTTAGATGATATTGTAGTATACTTAAATGACCCAAAAATTCCACCAGGAAAATTTTACAGATGATAAACACCTTCAGCAAAATGGCTAGATATAAATTTAACTCAAAAATTTAGTAGCCTTCCTCTACTCAAAAGACAAACAGGCTGAGAAAGTAATTATAGAATCAACAACCCTTACAATAACTACAACGAATATAGGGTATGACCCTAACCAAGCAAGTGAAGAATCTGTATAAGAAGAACTTCAAGTCTATGAAGAAGTAATTGAAGACCACCTCAGAAAATGGTAAGATCTCCCATGCTCATAGATTGGAAGGATCAACATTGGAAAAATTGCCATCTTGCCTTAGGTGATCTACATATTCAATGCAATCTCGAGCAAAATTCTAATTCTCCTCTTCAAAGAGTTAGAAAGAGCAATTTGCAAATTCATTTGGAATAATAAAAAATCCAGGATAGCAAAAATCATTCTCAACAATAAAAGAACTTCTGGGGAAATCACCTTCCCTGATCTCAAGCTATATTACATATCAATTGTGATAAAAAGTGCCTGGTACTGGTACAGAGACCGGCAGGTAGACAAATAGATTAGAACTGAAGACCCAGAAATGAACCCACACACCTATGGTCACCTGATAATTGACAAAGGTGCTAACACCATTCAATGAAAAACATTCAACATATGGTGCTGGTTCAACTGGCAGTCAGCATGAAGAAGAATCCAGATTAATCTCTTCTGATCTTGTACAAAGCTCAAGTGCAAGTGGATCAAAGATCACATAAAACTAGGCACACTGAAACTATTAGAAGAGAATGTGGGGAATACCTTAGAATACATAGGCACATGGAAAAATTATCTGAACAGAACACCAATGGCTTGTGCTCTAAGATCAAGAATCGATAAATGGGACTTAATGAAATTGCAAAGTTTCTGTCAGACTAAGGACACTGTCAAGAACACCAAATTCTCAGTTGAGGAATATGAAATGGCTGAGAAATACCTAAGGAAATGCTTGACATTCCTCGTCATCAGGGAAATGCAAATCAAAACAACCCTGAGATTCCACCTCAAGCCTGTCAGAATGGCTAGGATCAAATCTCAGGTGACAGCAGCTGCTGGCAAGGATGTGGAGAAAGAGGAACACTTCTCCACTGTTGGTGGTTTGTAAACTAGTACAACCACTCTGGAAATCTGTCTGGCAGTTCCTCAGAAAATTTCACATATACCAGAGGTCCCAGCTATACCACTCCTGGGCATATACCCAAAAGTAGCTCCAACATCTAACAAGGACACATGCTCAACAATGTTCATAGCAGCCTTACTTATATTAGCCAGAAGCTGGAAAGAACCCAGATGTCCTTCAATGAAGGAGTGAATAGAGAAATTGTGTTATGTATACATACACAATGGAGTACTACTCAGCTATTAAAAACAGAGTTCATAAAAGACCTAGGTAAATAAATAAGCAGACACTAGTACCCCCCTCCAAAAACAACAACAACTACAACAAAGAAAACCAAAAACAAACAAACAAAAAAATCCACAGAACTTATGAAGCTCCAAAAGAAGGAAGACCAGAATATGGATGCCTCAGTCTTTCTTAGAAGGGAGTCCAAAACAGTGGGAAAAGGTCAAATAGAGGAGAGCAGGGATTCAAGAAAGAATCTACAGAGACTGCCTCACCTGGAGAACCAACCCATACGTAGCCACCAAACCCAAGCACTATTGCTGATGCCAAGAAGTGTTTACTGGCAGGATCCAGATATAGACATTTCCGCAGAGGTTGTCCCAGAGTCATATAGATGCAGATGAGGATTCTTGAAGTGAAACATCAGACTGAACCCAGGGACCCCAATTGAAGTGCTAGAGAAAGGACTGAAAAAGCTCCAATGTTTTCAACCTCATGGGAAGAACAACACTATTAACCAGCCCAGACACTGAGGTGGAAAAGGTGATTGTGAGAGGGAGCAGCTTCATGGAAGCAAGTTGATGGGGAGGAGGGATGGTGTTGGGGCCAATGGTGTAACATTTGAAATGTAAATACAGAGAATATCTATTAAATATGAAAAAAGAATAATTTTATTACTTAGTGAGAAGATTTTGTACCTTCTATTGTCTTCTTCAACCCTTCACCCTTCAAATATTACAAAGTCATCTTGTGCTTATGTTTGAATGGAGTGTTTCTGATTTTATGCTTCAAAGATAATAGTTCACAACCACATTCATCATATTCCAACTTCTCTCTATTCTATTTATATTTTTTGCTTCACTAAGACTCAACTTCAGCACCAGTGGATCTTTCAACTCCCCTATTCCAGTGTCTGTTTAAGTTGTAACCTCTTCCTGAAAACATGTTAATGGTGCCTTGCTCAAAATCTCAAGGAGCATACCTGGAACTCACAGGCAAACATTTCCAGTTTTCCTTCCTCTGTAGCAGTTATGCAATTAGACATCAGCAAGTGTTACCTAAGTTGCCATGTTTGGCATTTTCTCTAGTTTCATTTACAGAAGCTTTATTTTGTGCCGATATTTTGGGCAGATGGGGAAAGTCTACTGTTCTCCTGGTCTCTGTTTTGCTCAGAATTCTTTTTAAATCTTTAGTTGCATCACTTAACATTCTTTTCTTTAGCAAAACATTTTTCAAAGAACACTCTCCAAACTCCTTGATTAGCCTTGGCTCTAAACCACCAAGCATAGAATGTATTTTGAATGCTCTAATTTTTATTTTTGACTCATTTTTCATTATAGAGCTTGGCTATCTTTTATACCTTAGTTTAGTCTGCATCTGTTTCAAAGAAGCACTCCTTGATAGTATCTTCTATGTTTTCCTCTTTGCTTTTTAAATGTGTTCTTTTAGTATCTTTTAGTTCTATTAGTATCACAGTATTCGTGTCTATGTTACACACACACAAATGCACATATATACACACACACATGCATGCACAGACATAAGCACAGACACCCAAGTTTGTACACACACACACATGAACATAAATCCCACACAACCTTAATGTTCAGTAAAGCACACACACACATACATGCACACACACGCACATACACACACACACACACACACACAATTTTATATAGTACATTCATTTAAGAAGTGCTTGCCTACAGAAGCATGATATGGGTGCCTCCTGAGAGGCTCTGCTAGAGCCTTACTGATACAGATAAGGATGCTTGCAACTAACCATCAAACTGAGTATAGGGACCACAATGGAGAAGTGAGAGAAAGGACTGAAGGAGCTGAAGGGGTTTGCAATCTCATAGGAAGAACAACAATATCAACTAACCAGAGCCCCCAAAGCTCCCAGGAACTAAACTATCAAATAAATGGTACACATGGAGGGACCCATGGCTCCAGCCACATATGTTGCAGAGGATGAAATTGTCTCTCATCAATTGAAGAGAAGCCCTTGGTCCTTTGATGGCTCTCTTCTCTAGTTTAGGAAATGGCAGGGTGGTGAGGTAAAAGTGGGTGGGTAGGAGGGAGAGCATCCTCATAGAAACATGGTGAGAAGGGATAAGGGATGAGTGAACTAGGAAAGGGGATAACATTTGGAAGGTAAGTGCATAAAATATATAATAAAATAAAAAATAGAAAAATCATATACTAATATTAACTTTAGCCATTAATTATGTATTACCTAACCAATGAATAAATATAAGCAGCAATAATTTCAGAATATTTCAAGAAAAAGGAAACATGAGCTTAAGTGGAACAATAGCTATTGTTCATTCATTGTTTAGTATGGGCCTGGCTATGATACACATTGATAACTACTTTCATTCTTCATATACAGATTACATTATCTGCTGAGCCAAATCTATATACATAGTATATATAGAGACTTCGTAGATAGAAATCATCTACATAAACCTAAAGTTTTATAATAAAGATATTAAACCAAGGAATTAAAATTACAACCTCCAAGGTCATAGAACATTTCAAAAGTAGTTTTATTAGGATTAAATAACCATTATTATTATTATCCTCACCCTCTAATAGGTAATTTAGTCTTAACTGCAATATAAAAACCATGAAAGTTTCAAATACAGACTTAATATTGAAATATAGTGCAATATCCTTGAAGGTTAGATACATGATCTTGGAGAAAAAAAACTGTTATTAGTATGTGGCACCCAGTAAGTGTAGGGATGCTGAGGAAAATATTTCTGTGATGCCCAAATCTATCAAGAGATCTCTGTTGCTTGATATGATTGTCTTCTGAAATTTGCTGATGGTGGAGTTCACATCATTGAATAATGAGTATCATACGAATTCATGATGACTTTCCTCTTACTGTGTTTTTGAAAAAAAGGTTATTCAGTCAGATAATTGTGTGATATTGCATACTGTGGACTGTATTTTATGTTTATGTTAATAACAGGCAGCTGATTCACAAGATGTTCTTTTTATGTCATATCAAAGAAAAGTATAGTAAGTGCTTATCCATGAACCCTTTTGTAATTAAATTAATTTAAATAACTAAATGACTCTGATATACACTGCTACAAATTATATCCTGCCAACTTCACACTGAAGGGTATGGTAGGGTGATATTTTATTGGAATGCCTTACACAATGTGTTATAATGGTAAGCAATGTCAACTCTCCCAAGCTATATATTTTTCTCTTGGCTCATAAACAAATAATTTTCATAATACAAGAAATTAGACAAAGTTAAAGATTTTTTAAAAAACTTTTGGAATTTAATGAGACAGTGTCAAAAGTATCATTCAATTATTGTTTGAGCGATTTCTAGTCACTAGTCATAAATATTTTCTTTGTTTATCATATGATATTTTAATCAACACATAATTTATTTTTATTAAATAATCTATTTTCTTTTTTTACATTATGTAAGGCACTTTTTTATTATTTTTTAACAACTTTATTTTACAAAACAAAGATAAATGTACACATTTTAAGCATTTTTTGTATAAAATTATACAATACATTTTTGTCAGTACTTTTTTCAGATTTTAAAATAATTTTTACATAATACTGTATGAATATATTTTTTAGTCAGTACTTGATATTTTTAGAGGTTTGAGAGTATGCATTGAAAACTTAATAGGTACAATGAGCATAAAGTACATGTAAAACAAAATGTAACATGGAAATACTCAAAGTTTTCCAGATGTCCTTCAGAAGATGAATGGATACAAAAATTGTGGTACATTTACACAATGGAATACTACTCAGCCACCAGAAACAATGACTTGACCAAATTCTTAAGAAAATGGCTGCATCTAGAGAATATCATTCTGAGTGAGATAACCCAGTCACAAAAGAACAGACAGAATATGCAGTCACTGATAATGGGATGCTAACCCCAGAGGCTCGCACTGTCCCAGAAACAACTCACAGACTGTATGAAGACCAAGAAATAAAAAAAACAAAACAAAACAAAACAAAAAAATCTTTATACAACAAATAATCTATTTTCTTACTTTGCATCTGCTTTCCTGCTAGTTCCTCTCTTTCTTCTCTAATCCTGCATTGTCCTCCTCTTTTCTCCTCAGAGAAGGGAAGGCATCCCATGGATATCAACCAACTTGGAACCTTAGTTTCATTAGGACGAGGTGCATCTTCTCTTGAGATGTGATAATGCAGTCAAGTTAGAATATAGGGATTTAAATGGAGGGAATAGAGTTAGAGACATTCTTGTTACTGCCATTTCATGTCCCATGTGGAGACCAAGCTGCACATCTGTTAAAAATGTGTAGAGGATCCAGGTCCAGCCATGCATGCGCTTTGGTCAGTGGTTCAGTCTCTGTGAGCACATGTGGGCCCATTTTAGTTGATTCAGTAGATTTTCTTGTGGTATCCTTGACTTCTCTGGCTCCTTCAGTCCTTTGTTCTTTTCTGCCACAGATTTTTTGATCTTTGCTTAATGTTTAGCTGTGGCTCTCAGCATCTGTTTCTATCAGTTTCTGGGTGAAGCCTCTCCTAAGACAGACCAGCCTGCAAGTCTAGCAAATATCAGAAACAGTGTCAATAATGGGTTCTTTCTCATGGCATGAACCTAAAAAGAAATTTAGTATAAAGTTATGTTAATATTGAAACAACACAACCTAACCTTATCTAGAATAAAATTTCATTTTCATTCAACTTCTCCCATAAAACTACTCATGTACATAAATTGTATAAAGTTTTTCATTGCTTTAAATATTGAACAAAATGTGGAAGCCTCAGTCCTTTTCAGAAAAAAAGAAAAAATTATGTATTCATCATATATTATTATGTAACAAATTTTGTGAGCTGTAATAATATTTTATAAAATAAATAAATTAATAAAAACCAGAAAATTGAACAAATGGAATATCTTGAGTATACTTTGAGTATATCTTTTTGGTCCATGTAAAGCAGCCTAATTGTACTTCAGTGATCCTAACATGATACATGTTTCATGGACACACACACACACACACAATGTAATAAAAGCCCTAATATGATTGCCATATTATTGGTAGAATTTCATTTATGCATCTGTATGTAAATATATATGCAATATATATGTGTTTCTAAATTACATCCTACCCATATACTGTACTTCCAAAAATTTAAGATTTCTCTTGTATTCTAATTTTCTGTTTTTGTTAGCATAATGTCCTCCAGTTTTTACCACGACTCAGTTAGTCAGTTGGGAGAGAGAGAGAGAGAGAGAGAGAGAGAGAGAGAGAGAGAGAGAGAGAGAGAGACAGAGACAGAGACAGAGACAGAGACAGACAGACAGAGACAGACAGAGGGAGATCTTCCTTTACTTGCATATTACATTCTACACATCATGTACTTCATCTTCTACTATTTCTATCTGTACATACAGTGCTTTCATGTTTCAATGCCTCCTTAACTGCATGTCTTTTTGCATATAACATTTTAATTTCACAAATGATTTAGAAAGGTCTCTTTTCAGAGAAGGTGTTAAACATTGATACAAAGAAATAAAATGCATGTTAATGAAAGAAAGGACATACTAGAGACTAAAGAAAGGGGCACTTTATTCCAATATATTGATTAATCTAGTTATTATTAGAATAAGAAAGCATTTCTCTTAAAATATAAAAGGTCGAGTTGCATATTTTGTAATTCAGAAGAAAATCTACATAATTTTAAATTTGTTCTTTTAACTTGTGGTGTTATTAGAGGACAAAATTGCTGAGGTTAATAGACTTGCATATGTCACTAGCTAAAATGGTTGATGAAAATATGAATTTAAGGAATTGGGACAGATATTTCAAGCCTGTAATGACATGTCATCAATCTTGCAAATGATTTTGTTTCAAGTTTATCTGAAGTCTGAGGCACATTTTTGTCATGTTTTAGATCTATACACTAAGAAAGCAATATAAAACTTTTCTATACTTTATATAATCACAGTCATGAAAATGAGTCCTTATTTATTATTGGGTCCTGTAAAATCAGTAGTTACCACAGAGGGCTGCTGGAGTGTAGAAGTGAGCAGAGGGGAGAGGGATTGATTATCAATATAATGACCCGACACCTACTAACTAATTTTACTTTTCAAAACATAAAACTTAAAAATAAAAAAGAAAATACATAATAAATTATAATATAGAATGTAGAGCCTATCCCTAATGGATACATCTATAAAAGACTAATTCATAGAGAATATGTGGAGAGCTTTTGGGGCCACCTCTAGGACCTTGGCAGGAATTTGACATTGGGCTAAGAGAAGGAAATAGGCTTAAGGTAATGTATTGTATTTCTTGTATTTTGCTCATCTCGATAAACCCATAGACACAGTGACCATGGGACTTTGCTTATTGCATTGCTTGAGCTTTTTGTGTATTGTCTTGTTGGGCTACTTTGTCTTTGATCTTAGAACTGACCCCATTCTTTGCATGTACCTAGAATGGTATAAAAGAAGACTGAAAAAATATACCCCCTTAAGCCTAAGCATTACAGTGTTGTCTAATTGTCTTTTTGTTTTCAAACATCACTCATTCTCCTGTTACCATGCTGACTGACTGAGCTGACTTGTTCAAAATATTAAAGAAAAATAGGCAGAAAGATTATAAAGGCCAGAGGATCTAGGAGTTTGTTTGTGAAGTTGTCTCTTCTAGTAATATCAGAAGCTACATCTATAAATTATCACCAACATGACTATCCACATGTGATTGCCATGAACAAGGACAATAGCTAATGACATGCCACACTGGACAGGGGAAAATCTTACAAGGCCCCAAAACTGCTCAAAGAGGTACAGCCAACTGAGGAAAGCTGAGAGCAGGAGAGGTAGTCTTCTGCAGGTCAGAGTAGACCAACTGGTTCACCGCTGATATATGGTCATCCCTGAAAATATACATATACATATTATTATATGAATTAAATCAGTTATATCTAGAAAAATGTATGTATATGCACACACACTCACACAAGATATATATATATATATATATATATATATATATATATATATATATATATGCACATGCACACACATATACATGTGTGTGTGTGTGAGTGTGTGTGTGTGTGTGTGTGTGTGTGTGTGTGTGTGTGTGTGTGTGTGTAGATATATGCAATTGCAACTAATGAAAATAGAGGCCATGAATTTGAAGAAGATCAGGGAGGAGAATATGGAAAGGTTTAGAGGGAGATAACTGATAAAAAACTGTTACAATTAAGTTTTAATCTCAAAAAGGAAATAAATTGAAATGAAACATGCATTGGGCTGGAGGAATGGCTTAGTCGTTAAGAGCACTGGCTGCTCTACCAGAGGATCTGTATTTAACACCTACTGCCTATGTGACAGCTCATAGTTGTGTGTAACTTTATTCTCAAGAGAACTGTTGTTCTTTTGTGGTTTCCCAGACATCAGACCTGCATGTGGTACACTAACATACATACAGACAAAACATTCATAAACATAAAATAAAATAAAATAAAAATAGAAATATTATGGTTATTCATATCTTTCAACAATTAGTATTTGAGCCCACATTTTCTCTTTCTAGACTATTCATTTCACAGTACATTATTTTAGGCTGCACTTTTACTTCATGTAGATATTTAATTAAAAACAATAACAAATAGCAAAACATAAGCATGATGTAGAAAGACAACCGATCATAGTCTTTGTAGCTTGTTAGCAACATATTACTAATCTTACCATCTTTTGAAATGTTGTCATGGTGACTTCTAAAATATGAACAAGAACCTATTCAGAAGCAGGGAATACCTCCTAATGATGATTCTGAGATTTTGATATCCCAAGAAGCACACCATCTGTGTGCAGGCATTCTTGACCATTTCTGCCTTTGTAATGTGCTTAGCTGGCTTGCAAGGACTTAGTTGCTATAAAGTCCCTCAAATGCTTGTTCCCTTGTCAGTGACACCTATTCATAAATATCACTCTGCTTCTGATCATCTCTTCTAAGATTTCTTGTTATCTGACTCTGTACCTCATTCCTTGATACTAATTTGTTTTCCGTCATCTTACACACGCCTTAAGTTGATACATAACATTAGAGTTGTAGTCTGAAGCAGATGTTTTACATAATCTTTATCCTGACATCTTAGCATAGGCCCAGGCATAGTCTAAATAGTTAGTTGCTGGTTGAAGTAATTCATGGCACAGGGACGAGGCAAAATGCTATTAAAGATTTCATTTTAGGGGAGATCAAGTTGGAGCTGGGGAAAGCAGACCTGAGTCCTGGTGGCCATAATTGGAATTAGGTAGAATTGAATATTTTTGAGGGATTTTATAGGTCTTTCATCTATTATAGAAGGGCAGTTTGTATTGTTGTTATTGGTATGTAATCTTACTGTGTAGAGGGTTTGTGAATTGAGAATTTAATATATAAACTTGTTTGAAAAGCTAAAAAAGGAAAAAAATTCATTTTAAAGATATACACAAAGCTACTAACCCATTATGATGAATATTTAATTAATACAGTTTTATAAAGTTTCCAGACTCAGATGTATAGGCCTATAGCTGAAATTTTGTCTATCTAAATCTGCATATGAATAGCAGTATTTGCAAATTCATTTGTAATAACAAAAAAACCCAGGATAGTGAAAACTATTCTCAATAATGAAAGAACTTCTGTGGGAATCACCATCCCTGACCTCAAGCTATAATACAGAGCAATAGTCACAAAAACTGTATGGTATTGTTACAAAGACAGGAAGGGAGATCAATAGAATAGAATTGGAGATTCAGAAATGAAGCCAGACACCTATGGTAACTTGATATTTGACAAAGGAGCAAAAACCATCCAGTGGAAAATAGTTAGCATTTTCAACAAATGGTGGTAGTCCAACTGGTGTTCAGCATGTAGAAGAATGCAAATAGGTCAATACTTATCTCCCTGTGCAAAGCTCAAGTCCAAATGGATAAAGAATCTCCACATAAAACCAGATACACTCAACCTAATATAAGATAAAGTGGGAATGAACCTTGAACACATGGTCACTGGGAAAAATTACCTGAACAAAACACCAATACCTATGCTCTGAGGTCAAGAATTGACAAATGGGACCTCTTAAAATTACAAAGCTTCTGTAAGACAAAGTATACTGTCATTAGGACATAATGGCAACCAACAGATTGGGAAGAGATCTTTACCGATTCTATATCTGATAAAAGGCTAATATCCAACATATACAAAGAACTCAAAAAATTAGACTCCAGAGAATCAAATAACCCTATTAAAAATGGAGTACAGAGCTAAACAATGAATTCTCAACTGAGAAATATCAAATGGTTGAGAAGCACCCAAAGAAATGTTCATCATCCTTAGTCATCAGGGAAATGCAAATCAAAACAACCCTGAGATTCCCCACACAACAGTATGGGTAAGATCAAAAACTCAGGTGACAGCAGATGCTGGTGAGAATGTGGAGAAAGAGGAACAATCCTCTATTGTTGGTACTACCACTCTGGAAATAAATCTGGCGGTTCCTCAGAAAATTAGACATAGTACTATCCAAGGATCCAGCTATAACTCTCCTGAGGCTATAACCAAAAGATAATCCAACATACAACAAGGATACATGCTCCACTATGTTCGTAGCAGCCTTATTTACAATATCCAGGAGCAGGAAACAACCCAGATGTCCTTCAACAGAGGAATGAATACAGAAGATTTGGAACATTTACACAATGGAGTACTACTAAGCTCTTAAAAATAACGAATTCATGAAATCCTTAGGCAAGTGGATGGGTAAACAAATATTATCCTGAGTGTGGTAACCCAATCACAAAAGAACACACATGGTATGCACTCACTGAAAAGTGGATATTAGAACAAAAGCTCAGAATACCCAAGATACAATTCACAGACCACATAAAACTCAAGAAGAATGAAGACGAAAGTGTGGATGCTTCAGTCCTTCTTAGAAGGGGGAACAAAAATATTCTTAGGAGGAATCATTGAGTCCAATCTTGGAACAAAAGCTGAAGAAAAGGACATCCAGAGGCTGCCTCATCTGGCGATCCAGCCCATATTCAGCCACCAAACCCAATCAATATTTGATGCCATAAATTGTGTGCTGACAGGAGCTATTACAGACTCTGCTTCTTGTCCAATTATTACATGAGTTCTTACACTATGAACTAAGTACCTCAGCACTGAGTGAAAGCACTTTTACCCCCCGAACCATCTTCTAGATCTCTACCTACATTTCTAACATCAACATTTAAAGTAGACCTTGGAAAAGCTGTCTTATCACTTTCATTTTTCCCTTTATATAAGAAAAATTATATGTAAGAAAATGCTTTGTGGGTAGACATAGAGTTTGAATCCCCAATTGCTAAAGAAGTTTCCTACTCCTGAGACAAACCCCCTCCTCACCTATAAACATGGATATTTCTGACCCACAGTTGTGATACATAATACACAGCAAAAGAGTCACAGCAGTGTTGACTATGTGAAGAGCTTGGGTTAGCTTCCTTCTAACTACTCTGTAAAAGATAGTGGAGTATGCTTTTATTTCAAGCATTCAGCATGAAGAGGCAGGTGACTTCTCTGGTTCAAGGCCAGCCTAGCATACAAAGGAAGTTCTATTGCAGAAAAACCAGTCTCAGAGCAGAAAACAACAACAACAAAGGTAAGTCGGCTAAGGAAACTTTTAGCCCAGTATAGAAGCCCTATTGGAATTATTGTGTATTGTATAATGTTCAAATTAGGGTAGCATAATTATGTATTATAGAATTTGTTAATTAATTGTGGTGAAAGTTCAAAATCCATTTCTGAAATTCAAAAGCCTCCTCTACATTATTTTTTCTGCAGTTATCCTGCTCAACAGTTCACTTATTCATGTTGTGTATTCAATTTAACATCTCACATTTACTTTTCTTTTTTCTAAAACTCTTTTCTGATGCAAAGAGCATAGAATTATATTTTAAATATTTAATACCATATAGTTTAAGACCTTCTATTGCAATTTATGTACTATAAAGTATAAAATGGGAAATTTTGTTTTATAGGAAATAAAAGCTTCTCCGAAAATATTTTTCTGTTACCAGTTAGTTCTGTTCTGTCTAGTTTGTTATGCCACAATTCAGATATGAGTTATAACTACATGGGATTAAGAGGGCTCTACAATCCACTGAGTTTAGTCTTTTATTCTTCCATAAATTAGCAATACCAAGGCCTAAGCACAAAGTACAGCAATAGAAAATAGAGTCTTCTCTGGGAAGAGGTAGGGAGCTGGCAAATGTCAAGTCTGGGTTGTGTTATTAGCTACATGCACATAAAACTTCTTCCAGATTTTATGTGTTTTTAAATAATTTTCTTTGAAACCAATACAAGACTTGAATATATGACTACACATAGAACTTAGTGTGCATGCATTTAAAAGAAAACCTGTGGTATTTTGTCATCCCATAAATTAGTAGGCATTTGCAATACCATCTGTGATGTCTCATTTAAATGCACTACCACATCACAAATACTGATAGTTAATTTCCTATTGTAATTAACCATATAGTTAAAACAATTTGACTATAACTGGATATATATGTACATATATACATATATATCACTACCCAAAAATTGTACATATGGATAAACCCATGGCTTCAGCTGCACATGTAGCAGAGCATGGCCTCCAGGGGCAACAATGGGAGGAGAAGTCCTTGTTCCTGCCAAAGCTCAGTTCCCCAGTGCAGGGGAATGTCAGGGCGGGAGGTGGGAGGGGGTGGGTTGGTGAGTGAACACTCTCATAGAAGGGGGGGCAGGGGGTCGAATAGGGGGGTATGGAAGGGAAACTGGGAAAGCAGATAACATTTAAAATGTAATAAAATATATTCAATAAAACATAAACTACAAAAATAAAAATAGAACACAACTCACATGACTCTTAAGCAAATGGAATACTTTTTGTGTGGTAACTTCCAAATATTAGCATTATTTCATCATTAATCCTATTGTTCAGATACTGAATATTTTAGAGATGAGTTATTTACTGCATAAATAGAAAACCACAAGAACTCATTCTAATCACAAGTTTGCTCAATTATTTCATACAGGGCACAAACAAATGCATAAATTCAAATAATAAGATCTGAATATTTTTCTGAAACTAAGAGTGAATGACTGAAGGAATTCAATTCAAGGGGTAAAAATAAATAGTAAAGTAAAGCCAAACTGAAACAATACAGGAAGTGTCAAATAAAAATGACACTGGGAAGCACTAAGTCATAGATTAATGCCAACACAGTAACAGCAGCTGATTTCTGCATCCTGCTCTAACCAAGGCATCTATGCCAGACATTTACAAAGAAATATTGGGAAAAGTGTACAGAACCATCACCTTAAACCTTAGGGAATATCCAATCTTCCTGGAAGTCTACTAGACACATTCTACAATGAATCACATATAATGAAACAAAGCTAGTTTGAAAAAGCACAGGAATATTAAAAGAAATTTATATATTCTAACTGCAGTGGTATAAAGCAGGAGAAACTACAAAAAACAAACATATTCATAGACACTAAATTAAACATTGAGGAAATCATAAAATAAACTTAAAAGTTTGTATAAATGAATAAATATTAAAATACAAGCACAAAATATAAAAGCCTGTGGAAGACAAGGAAAGAAGTTTTAAGTGGGAAGTCTGTTGACATTGGTGTCCATATTAAAAACAATCAGAAATATCTCATATAAATGATGATTCGTCTCAACAACACTAGTTATCAAAGACATCACACATAAAGTAATCTTGAGATTTGATATTACTCCAGTCAGAATAGTTACTATCAAAATTTAAGTGACAAAGGACACTGGCAAAGTCATGGACAAGAGAAATCCTTATTCAAGGTTGATCAGAGTAAATCTAATGTTGAAACCAGAGTAGAGGGTTTTTATTTTCTTTTACTTTCTTCAATAAAAGTTACAAATAAAACTATCATACATGACCATAATATGACATCCATTGGCATTTTCCAAAAAAGGATTCTTAATTCTACTATACAGATTATATTCATTGCTGTTCTATTCACAATATCTAGGAAAAAAAAACAGTTTAGATGGTCATTATTTGATATATGGATAGTGAGTTTGTAGTACTCAGGCACATAGCCTTATTGCAATTTAATATTCCAAGGTGGGCTGATATCCATGGAAACCCTACTTCTCTGAGGAGGATAAAATTATATTTGAGGAAAATAAAATTATGTTTGATTGTAAAAACAGACTGAACCTACAAAATTTTCAGGTTACTGGATGGAGCCCAGTTAATATCCATGTAACTGGGTGGAAAATGTATAATTGGAAAAAAAAATTACTGAGTGATATGGTCAAACTCAGAGACAAATACCATGTGCTTTTTAAATATATGAACCCTAGCTTAGATTTGAGTGTTTAATATGGAGTACCAGTAAAAGCCAGAAAAGTATAAAAGGGTTAGTGGAAAAATGAAAATAATGTTTTTTTTTAATTAAACAACTTTATTTTAAAAAACAAAAATAAATGTACAGATTTTGAGCATTTTTGCTTAAAAGTATATGAATACATTTTTGTCAGTACTTTGTTTTTTTTTTTAAGGTTTGATAGTGTGCATTAAGATCTTACTAGTTACAATGAGCATAAAGTACACGTAAAACAAGATGTAACCTGGAATTAGTCAAAGTTTTCTTGGTGTGTAAAGATTAAGCATAATGGTTTTTCATTTTCTTTTTTTTTTTTTTCTTGAACTTCAAATAGTCTGTGAGTTGTTTCTGGGGTGTTCAAGAGGTTTCTGGGGTTAGTATCCAATTATCAGTGACTGCATATTATGTCTGTTCTTTTGTGACTGGTTATGAGATTCTACTTCACACCAATCAGAATGGCTAAGATCAAAAATTCAGAAAATAATGTTTTAAGTGATAATATGAGATAGGAGAAATGGAAGTAGAAAGCAGAGCCCTGGGGTGGAAATATATGTGCAGATATAATATGGGGCGATTGGAGACACACTGAAACAAGGAGGAAGGTTAGTAAAATAGTTGTGCAAAGTCCATTGTAATCTAAGTTAAAACTATGTATAAAACATTAAACGATTTAACCTGTAAGTACATTGGAAGTCCGTAGTCTAGAAGGCTCACAACTGAAAGTTAGTGAGAGAAAATAGCAAAGACAATACACAGTAAGTTCTTAACACTTAAGGAGACAATGTTTGTAAACATCTTTCTTAATTCAAGTAAATTTCTGTAGTGAAACAGTATGGAAGGTCAAGAATGGTGAAGTCACTCTTCACTATGCATTCTGGTAAATCCACTCCTTAAAACATCCCAGGAAATAGCAGCATGGTACCGCAAGGGAGGTGCTGGTCTTCAAGGATGCTCAGCCTGCAGTATCAGAGGAAAAATGTGGGGAAGGACTTAAACCTTCCCCTTTCCTGCATACTGGATCCCAATATCCCTGAGTCTGCATAGGTCTCCTGGTTGTATATCTCCAACCTCCTCCCAGTATCACATGGAGTCTTTTAGAGCCAAAAGGGTGTGATTATGTTACATTTCAATCTACAACAGCTGTGTTAGCAACTCACTTCACAAGCACTCATGTCATATTCTATTGTTTTATCCCATGCCTTCATATATGTCCCAGGATGGTTTTCCTTTTGCTTGTACAATGTTAGGGTTTAGGAATGGAGTTTCTGCATCTCTGCTCATACCATTCAGTCACATCTCACATGTCTCCTTACTACAATGATATTTCTTCTTTCCCTCATCCTTATCATCTCCTCCATTTACTTTTTAAGTATAAAATGATGTACTCTAACCATCAAAAAAACATGTGGACTACATCAGTATCCTAACTCTCCCCTCCTTGACACGTCAGCCACCTTGGTTTTGTTTGTAAAGTCTATCTTAATCTTGACCTCTACTTATTGTATTTCCTTATGCCTTTACCTTTCCTAATATTGCTCTGATAACATTGGTTGTGTTTACATTTTGGGTAATGGTGAAAGCTGCAATGTTCTGTGAATGGATTGCTGTCTTAGATGATTATCTTTCCGTACTAGTTTTATAATGGAGTTTATTTTCAAGTATTAATACAAAAATTGCTGCTTCTTCCAAGGGTACATTTACTTGTAACACCCTTTTCTATGCTTATTCCCTAAGCTTGATTCTGAGGTAAGGTGGATTTCTTGTGGTAGCAAATAGATGCTTCTTAATTTTTGATCCAACTAATCTTTTGATTGGGGGAACAAGACCATTTATTCTCAGGGTTGTTAATTGAACACTGTTGTATTTTTTGTTGCTGGTGGTTCTTTTTTTTTTATTTGTTTGTTTTTGGTTTTCATTGGGTTTTATTGTTTTATTTTGGTTTTGTATTTTCTTCTTTCCTGATTAATATTATTCCAGAAATTTTTATTCTATTTTGCGATGTCATGGATGGATTTGTTTTGTCTTCTAACTAAAGGATTTCTTTAAGCATTTTATGTAAGGCTAGATTAGCAATCTTATATTCATTCCTCTGGTAAGGTTTTGGCATAGAACATTTTATTCATTTTAAGTTATCGCAGATAAATTGGATGATATTGTGCTTTGAGTTGACAATGTCTTTCAGAATATGAAATACAACTATCTAGGTGCTTCTGTGTCTTAACATTTCGATTTTTTGATCTGCTGTTTTTCTGTTGGCTAGCTTTGATGTGTGACTTAATGTTTCTCACTTACTTCTTTCAGTTTACTTTGACTTTTGATGGCCTTAATGCCTACTGCTTATTGTTGTTGTAAAGAGATATTGTCCCTTTATTATATTGCATCAATATTAAAAAAGAAAGCAATTAATTGGGAGTTTATTTTCAGTTTTAGAGAACTAGTACATTATTATCATGGAAGGTAGCACAGAACTATATAAGCAGGTGTTGTGCTAAAGAAGCTGCTAAGAACTTTATACATTCCAAGGCTCTTTTCCACCTGGACCAACAGAGAACCTGGGGCACAGGCCTGATAAGGTTTCGCTGTGAGTACCCAGAGCTCAGAGAGTGCTTGTCAGTGTTTATAGAAAAGGTTTCACACCCACAGTAAGAGTCTGGTCTTTGTCAGAGAGAATTGGGATCTTCCCATAAAGTCTGTGCAGACTAGAAGCACAGGCTCTTTTCCACCGTTACCAGCAGAGAACCCAAAGCACAGGCCTGGTGAGGTTGCACCTTGAGTACCCAGAGCTCAGAAAGTGCTTGGTGGTGCTTGTGTAAAAGGTTCCTTTCTGGCCCACAGTAAGGGCTGGGCCTTTGTGAGGGAAAATGCTTCCTGTGGGAAGAAGGCAAAGCTGCCAGAACAGCCTCACACCTGGTCCCACAAAGACAGAACTGATTCAGTGCAACCAGAATTCACTGCTTGCCCAGAAAAAAACCGAACACTCAGAATCAATTTTCTTTCTGAGCCCACAAATGCACATATCTACAGGAGAGACAGGTACCAATCATTGACAACAAGACGACATATAATCAAAGATAACAAGATGGCTAGAGGAAAGCAAAAGAACTTAAACAACGGAAACCAATACAACCTGGTAACATTAGAAGCCAGCTCTCCCACCACAGCACATAGCAGATTGCCTGCTAATCACTCCAGAAAAACAAGACTCAGGCTTGAAATCATACTTCATGATGATGATGGATATCCTGGAGAAAAGCATAAATAACTCCCTTAAACAATCACAGGAAAACACATATAACAAATAGAAGCTCCTAAAGAGCAAACACAAAAATCATTCAAAGAACTACAGGAAAACACAACCAAACAGGTGAAGGAATTAAAAATGGAAATAGAAACAATAAAGAAAACACAAAAAGAGACCACCCTGGAGATAGAAAACCTAAAAAAAGAGATCAGGAGTTACAGATGCAAGCATCACCAATAAACTACAAGAGATGGAAGAGAGAATCTTTGGGGCTGAAAACAACATAGAAAACATATGCAAAACAGTCAGAGAAGATGCAGAACCTAAAATTCTCCTAACGCAATATGTCCAGGAGATCCAGAACACAATGAGAAGACAAAACCTAAGGATAATATGAATAGAAGAGGACAAAATATCAGCTAAAAGGCACAGTAAATCTTAAACAAAATCGTAGAAGAAAACTTCCCTACCCTTATGAATGAGATGGCAATGAGCATAAAAGAAGCCTACAAAACTCCAAATAGATTGGATCAGAGAAGAAACTCTTCCCAATACATAATGGGCAAAACACAAAGTGTTCAAAACTAAGAAAAAATACTAAAAGCAGTAATTGAAAAAGGAAATGTAACATAGAAAGGCAGACTAATCAGAATTACACATGACATCTCAACAGAGACTATGAAAGCTACAAGGTCCTAGACAGACATCATACAGACCCTAAGAGAACACAAAAGTCAGCCCAGGTTACTAAATCCAACAAAACTCTCAATTACTATAGATGGAGAGACCAAGATATTCCTGGACAAAATTAAATTTACACAATATCTGAACACAAATCTAGCCATACAAAGAATAATAGATGGAAAAACTCAACACAGGAATGGAAACTACACCATAGAAAAAGCAAAAAATAAAAATAAAATAAATAATAACTGAGCAAGATAACCAAAAGAAGAAAGACACACAGATATAATTCTACTTTTAACAGCAAAAAATAGCAGGAAAAAACAAACACTATTCCTTAATATCTGTTAAAATAAATAGACTCAACTCCCCAATAAAAAGACATAGACTATCAGATTAGATACATAAACAGAATTCAGGATTTTGCTGCATACAGGAAACTCATTTCAGAGTCAAAGACAGACACTATCTCATTGAAAAAAGCTGGGAAAAAAAAAAACTTCCAAGCAAATAGTCCCAAGAAACAAGCTGGAGTAGCCATTCTAATACTGAATAAAATAGATTTTTATCTAAAAGTTATCAAAAAAGATAAGGATGGACACTATTTACTCATTACAGGAAAAATTTATCAGGATGAATTCTCAATCTAAACATATATGCTCTAAATACAAGAACACCTATATTCATAAATATACCCTACTAAAGCTCAAAACATACATTAGATCACACAGAAAAATAGTGGGAGAACATCCACACCCTACTCTCATCAAAGGACAGATCACGAAAGCAGAAACTGAACAGAGACACAGTGAAACTAGCAGAGGTTATGAAACAATTGGTATTTACAAACATCTAAAGAACATTTTATCCTAAAACCAAAGAATACACCTTCTCAACACCCCATGGCACCTTTTCCAAAATTGATCATAAAATAGGTCACAAAACAAGCCTCAATAGATATAAGAAGATAGAAATACTCCCATGCATCCTATCAGATCACCATGGAATTAAGCTGGTCTTTAATAACAACAAAAACAACAAAAATCTCACATACACATGGAGGCTGAACAATGCTCTATGCTATGATAGCATTAAGAAGAAATAAAGAAGAAATTAAGGATTTTCTAGAATTTAATAAAATTGAAAGCACAACATTCTGAAACCCATGGGATGCAATAAAAGCAGTACTAAGAGAAAAACTCAGCTCTGAGGGCCTCCAAAAAGAAACCAGAGAGAGCAAACACTAGCAAGTAGACAGCATAGCTGAAAGCTCTAGAACAAAAAGTAGACACACCCAATATGAGTAGATGGCAGGAAATAATTATACTAAGAGCAGAAATCTACCAAGTAGAAACAAAAACAATCATATGGAAAATCAATAAAATCAGGAGTTGTTTTTTTGGGAAAATTAACAAGGTCGATAAACCCTTAGCTAGATTACCTAGAGGGCATAGAAAAAGTATCCAAGTTAACAATATCAGAAGTTAAAAGAAGGACATAACAGAAACTGAGGAAATTGAAGAAATCATCAGATCTTACTACAAAAGCTTATACTCAACAAAACAGAAAAATTTGGAAAAAATGGATACCTTTCTCAACAGATTCCAGATATCAAAGTTAAATCAGGACTATATAAATCATTTAAACAAACCCATAACAGCTAAAGAAATAGAAGCAGTCATGAAAATCCTGCCAACCAAAAAAAAAAACCCCAGGACAAGATGGGTTTAGTGGAGAATTCTATCAGAGTTTTGTAGAAGACCTAATACCTATACTCTCCAAACTATTCCACAAAACAGAAATAGAAAGAACCCTAACTAACTCATTCTTTAAAGCCACAATAACTCTCATTCCTAAACCACACAAAGACCTGACAAGCAACGAGAACTTCATACCAATCTCCCTTATGAATACTGATGCAAAAATACACAATAAAATTCTTGCAAATCGAATCCAAGAGCACATCAAAATGTTCATTCACCATGATCAACTATGCTTTATCCCTGGGATAAAAGGATGAATTAATATATGCAAATTCATCAATGTAATCCACCATATAAACAATCTCAGAAAGAAAAAACAAAACAAAACAAAACACGTGGTCATCTCACTAGGTGCTGAGAAATCAGTTGACAAAATTCAACACCCCTTCATGGTACAAGTCTTGGAAAGAGCAGGATTCCAAGGCCCATACCTAAACATAGTAAAAGCAATATACAGCAAATAAATAGCCAACATAAAACTGAACAGTGAGAAACTTGAAGCAAACCCACTAAAATCAGGGACTAGATAAGGATGCCCACTCTCCCCCTACCTATTCAATATAGTACTGGAAATCCTCACCAGAGCAATTAGACAGCAAAAGGAAATCAAAGGGATACAAATTGGAAAGAAAGAAGTAAAAATATCACTATTTGCAGATGACATGATAATATGTTTAAGTAGCCCCAAAAATTCCACCAGAGAACTTTTACAGTTGATAAACAAGTTCAGCAATGTGGCTGGATATAAAATTAACTCAAACAAATCATTAGCATTCTACTCAAAGTACAAACATGCTGAGAAAGAAATTAGGGAAAGGATACCCTTCACGATAGTCAAGAACAATATGAAATACCTTGGTGTGACTCTAACTAATCAAGTGAAGGACCTGTATGACAAGAACTTCAAATCTCTGAAGAAGAAAATTAAAGAAGATTCAGTAGATGGAAAGATCTCCCATGCACAAGGATTATAAGGATCAACATTATAAAAATGGCCATTTTTACCAAAAGCAATATACAAATTTAATGCAACCTCTATCATAATTACAAATCATTTCTACTTAGAGTTTAAAGGAGACATTTGCAAATTTATCTGGAATAACAAAAAACCTAGAATATTGTAATATACTCTCAACAACTAGAAATTTTATGCGGGAATCACCATCCCTGACCTAGAGATTTATTGCAAAGCAATTTTGTTAAAAACCACATGGTACTGGTACAGAGATAGGTAGGTAGGTCAATCGAACAGAAGAAAAGATCCAGAAATGAACTATCACCCATATGGTCATCTGATCTTTAAAAAAGTAACTGAAAATATTCAATGGAAAAAAACAGCCTCTTCAACAAATTGTACTGGCTCAACTTGCACTCAGCATGCAGAAGAATGAAAATAGATCCTTTCTTATCTCCTTGTACAAAGCTCAAGTGCAAGTAAAACAAAGACCTCCACATAAAACCAGGCACACTGAAACTATTAGAAGAAAATGTGGGGAAAACCTTAGAACACATAGGCATAAGGGAAAGTTTCCTGAACAGAACAGCAATGGCTTGTGCTCTAAGATCAAGAAATGATAAATGGGACTTAATTAGACTGCAAGGTTTGTGTAAGGACAATGTTAAGAAAACAAAGCAGCAATGAACAGATTGGAAAAAGATCTTTACCAATCCCACATCTGTTAGAGGTCTAATATCCGATATATACAAAGAACTCAAGAAGTCAGATGCCAGAGAATCAAATAATCTTATTTTAAAATAGGACACAGAGTTAAACAAAGAATTCTCAATTGAGGAATATCAAATGGGTTATAAGAACCTAAAGAAATGTTTGACATCTCTAGTCATGAGGGAAATGCAAATTAAAACATCCCTAATTTTCCACCTCACACCAGTCAGAATGGCTAAGATCAAAAACTCAGATGATAGCACATGCTGGCAAGGATGTGGAGAAAGAACACTCCTTCACTGTTGTTAGGGTTGTAAGCTGGTACAACCACTCTGGAAATCTGTCTGGCATTTCCTCAGAAAATTGGACATAGTACTACCTGAAGACGCAGTTATTCTACAGCTGGTCATATATTCCAGAGATGCTCCAACATACAACAAAGACACATGTACCACAATGTTCATAGCAGCCTTATTTACAATAGCCAGAAGCTGTAATGAACACAGATTTCCTTTAGTAGATGAATGGATACAAAAATTGTGATATATTTACACAATGGAGCACTACTCAGCTATTAAAAGCAATGACTTTATAAATTTCTAGGAAAATTGATGTATCTAGACAACATCATTCTGAGTGTGATATCCCAGTCACAAAAGAACAGATATAATATTCAGTCACTCCTAGTTGGATATTAGCTCCAGAAAGCTCTGAGTACCCAAGAAACAACTCACACATCATATGAAGCTCACAAAAGGAAGACCAAAAAGTAGAAGCCCCATTCCTTCTTAGAATTAAAAAAAAAAAAAACAAAACAATAAGTGTATAGCACCCTCTCAGAGATTGGTAGACCTAGACCATAAATAGTTAATCACACAAGAACTAAGAAAATAACTTTGTAGCTACTTTTGGTATTTAAAAATCACTATTTTTAATCTATATACACCAAGAAAACTTTTACTATTTCTATGTTATATTTTGTTTTACATGTACTTTATGCTTATTGTAACTAGCAAAATTTCAATGCATACTATCAAACCTTTAGAAAAATATCAAGTACTGACAAAAACATATTTATATAGTTTTATGCCTAAAGGCCTTTAAAATTTTTTACATGTATCTCTGTGTTTTAAAAAATAGTTTAAGAAAACAAAGAACTTTGCATCCTAATTCACATGCAGCTAGCTGACAGAGAGAGAGAGAGAGAGAGAGAGAGAGAGAGAGAGAGAGAGAGAGAGAGAGAGAGAGAGAGAGAGACAAAGAGAGACAGAGAGAAAGAGAGAAAGGGAGACTGGGCTCAGTGTATTAGAAATCCCAATCCATCCTCCAGTGGCATACTTGATCTAACAAGGCCATACCCACTCCATTGTGGCCATATTTCTATATCATTCAGAAAAGTTCATCAAGTGGTGACTTAGCATTCAAATGTAGGTGTCAGTGGGAAACAATCTTATTCAAACAGTCCAAAGTACTATACCTGGATCAGTATCTCATTTAATAATTCAGAATTTTTTGTGCAATGACTTTTTTCAATTTTTTATTGATGGAACACAGCTTTCACCTGAGGCAACCCTTGTTTTTGGATTGAAGAACTCTGTCAATTCTATCTAATCCAACTATGCATAAATCCTGAAAGTATTTCAAATAGAAGAAGAGCTTTAAGAAATAAACCAAGTAATAACACAACAGCAGATGCATACTTTCCAAACCAGTGGGCTTAATGCTAAAAGAATGGCACATGATGAGCAATCAATGCTTTGGAGAAACCTTGAGAGAGACTCCAGGAAAAATGACAGAGGGCCTTTACCTCAAATGGATTTGTTCCTTGAAGTGTTCTTAAATATGATTTCATGCCAATGACAAATAATTACATTCAATTTATAAGACCTGTTTGTTCTTCCTGGATGTTGGCACATAGCTGCAGTACCCGTTCTGTTGGAAGCATATGCTGAGGATTGTCCTTAATGTACCAATCCACTGTGGATATGATCTTCTATAGTACATGCCATGCAACTGTGTTTAAATTTATCTGTCCTGAAAAAGTTCTGGAAAACCATTGTTCTGATAATATTTACCACATGCTTACTGGCATTGATTTACATGTTTTTCTATCATGTTATTCAAAACTCAGACAACCTTTTTGGATCATTGCTTTGTTCATTAATTTGTGTATAAAAGCATACTAATCTGAGGTAAAATTGTGTAAAGTATTAGACTACAATCTGCTTCATTACTTACGGTCATCAAATCCAAGGTCTTGCAGGCAGATCTGCACAGATTGATAAATGTCAAAGATAAAAACTTGAAAAACTAAAACATAACTCCTGTAGAAATTACTAACCCCGAGGAATTATTTTCTAGCAAGGGTCTTTGAGATGGAATTAGACAGAGAACTCAAAAGATTAAATATGCTCAACAAAATCAAAGAAGAAAATAAAGTCATAATAGAAATGCAAGCAGCTGGAATAAGAAACTCACTGTGAGATGACAGAGAGAGACGGGGGGGGGGATATACTGGAGAAAAATCAATCACAAATTCAAAACCACATGTCAAGAAAAATGCCTCTTATAAAGTTCCACTAACAAAATAGATTGATGGAATGACAGAATATCTGAGTTTGAAAATATTGTGGCAGAAAATAACAATCAAATAAAGACAAAATAAAATAAGATGGTTACATGAGGGAGTAAAGAGTATGTTTGATACCCAGGAGACTCAACTCTGCGGATAATAGGTTCACTGTCTTCTCTTGTGCTCAAATGTGCTCTGTAGACTGCTGGGAAAGAGAAGGAATCAACAGTATTAAACTACTGAGAACACAAGGTCAACCTGAACAGGCAAGATATGCCTGTTGGTACAAAGATGGAAATAATATTTTGAGATTAACCAACCCACTCTCAGGCTGGTTTTGAAATCTATTTTTTACAATAGATAATGAATGTCTGGCACAGTAACCCAGTTAAAAATTCTAAGTAGAGAAGTCATAGGCCCTAGAAGGTACCTTAGTACTATTGATATAAATTGGCATAGTACCACAGTTAATTCTCAATATTTATATTTACATCCACAGGCAAATGCTGTGCTTGTCCTTGATTTCAGAGTCTTATATTTGTGGTGCATGGCAAAGAATGCAGAAAGCTGTGGCTGCTTAGGGTGCTTTGAATAAGTGACAGTCCAATATCCTCCTTTAAAGAGGACAGTTTTAATCTATCCTTTAGGGTTCAGAGAACACTGACAAGGGAGGAGCAGGAAGAGAGTAAGAGACAGAAAATAAGGAGAAGGGCTGTAAAAGGTTACCTTTGTGACACACAGCTATTGCAAACCTTTGTGGAGAAAAGATCCTGCAGAGTTTACAATGCTTCCCAGTTTCACAAAACTGGAATCATTCACAGGTCGGCCTGTCTCGGATGATTCAATTTGAATCACATATTTCCAAGATTCTGTACTTAGTCGTTCTGTAAGGAATGTACCACAACCTCTCTTTTCCTCAGAGTTGTTGTATAGATTCCTAAGACTCTTTCTGTAAAGAGATATCCCTCAATCATTTTGAAATTGAAATTTAATATGCAGACAAACATGCTTTTAAGGAAGCACTTAAAGACTAAAGTATCAAACTGTCGATATAGATATACATATTAGAAGATGATACTCATATACAGAATGAAATATGTAAGTCAAAGAAGATCTTCGTCTTAAAATAATTGACTCAAGAAGTGAACCAGAGGCCATTATACTGAGAAAAAATAGAAAGAGAACATGGAAAAATACAGTATTTGAATATGCATAAGTATAGTATAAGAATGTAATATAGAACAACATATATATGCATTTCACATACAAGTATACAGATATAGAAATTAAATTCTACTATTATCACATGTAATTATCAAATCAAGGCTTTTATTGCATTTTGTGTGTATCTATAAAACATGTATTATTTTTGAAGCACTGAACAATGTAAGAAAATTTCAAGAGCCAAGATCCTAAATGACTACATTAATGACAGGCTATTTGTGAAAGTTTCAATACCCAGTGGCTGTCAGTGGTGTGTTAGCAGAGTGGTGACTATTATTAGAGGTTAGATTTCCATGGCTATGGTTGTTATTTTCCTGAATATCATGAGGAGAAAATGGAAGCTGCATATATAATTCCAACCAGAAAGACATTTCTCAATATTAAAACTCAGCTTCCTTTTGAAAGCACTGCCATACTTACTACCAAATAGATCAGTTATATTTTAAATCTTCAATGAAAATCCAAAACCCAAGTCTCACATAAAAATAGAAACTCTTAAATATTTTTTTTCCTTTAATCATCTGATTTTGTTAATACTCATATGTGGGTGAAATGGTCATTTAGCAAAATCTCTATAAAATAACATATCAATTAAGTTCGTTTGAAAGCAGATAAATAGTATATGATGTTCAGAAGTTTCATAAGAAATCATGTGAATGAACAATTCTTATATTTGGTATAAATTTTACAATGCATATTTTTTCATGGATAAGATGTCTTTAAAACAACTGTAAAGTATTATATAATTAGATCAAAATTCCAACCCAGTTCTTCATTGAGTTGGAAAGATCAATGTGCAATTTCATCTGGAATAACAAAAGGCCTTGAATAGTGAAATCTATCTTCAACAACAAGAAAACATCTGCGGAAATCATTATCCCTGACATCAAGCTATATTACAAGGCAATTGTGCTGAAAACTGCATGGTACTGGTAGAGAAATAGGCACATGGATCAATGAAATAGAATAGAATATCCAGAAATGAGCCTCACGTATATGTCACCTGATTTTTGACAAAGGAGGTGTAAACATTCAATGGAAAAAGGACAGCCTATTCAACAAATGGTGTTGGTCCAACTGGCACTCAGCATGCAGAAGCATGAAAATAGACCCTTTCTTATCTCCTTGTACAAAGCTCAAGTATAAGTGGATCAAAGATCTCAACATTAAACCAAGTACACTGCAACTATTAGAAGAGAAAGTAGGGAAAACCTTAGAACTCATAGGCACAGGAGAAAATTTCTTGGACAGAACACCAATGGCTCAAGCTCTAAGGTTAAAGATTAACAAATGGGACTTAATGAGATTGCAAAGTTTCTGTAAGGCTAAAGACACTGTCAAGAAAACAAAAGGGCAGCCAACAGAGTGGGAGATCTTTACCAAGCCCACATCAGATAAAGGCCTAATATCCAAGGTATACAAAGAACTCAAAAAGCTAGACACCATAGAATTAAACAACCCTATTAACAATGAGGTACAGACTAAAACAAAAAGTTCTCTATCAGGGAATATCAAATGGCTGAGAAACATCTAAGGAAGTGCTCAACATCCTTAGTCATCAGGGAAATTCAAATCAAAACAACCCTGAGATTCCACCTCACACCAGTCAGATTGGCCAAGATTCAAAACTCAGATGACAACAGATGCTGGAGAGGATGCGGAGAAAGAGGAACACTTCCCCAATTTTGGTGGGGTTGTAAACTGATAAAACCACTCTGGAAATCAGTCTGGTGGTTCCTCAGAAAAATGGACATAGTATTACCTGAAGACCCAGTTATTCCACTTCTGGGCATTTACCCCAGAGACGCTCCAATATACAACAAAGATACATGCACCACAATGTTCATTGAACCTCTATTTATAATAGCCAGCAGCTTGAAAGAACCCAGATGTCCTTCAGTAGATAAATTGATACAAAAATTGTGGTACATTTATTTACACAATGGAGTACTACTCACCTATCAGAAACCATGACTTAACGAAATTCTTAAAAAAATGGATGCATCTAGAGAATAACATCCTAAGTGAGATAACCCAGTCACAAAAGAACAGACATAATATGCAGTCACTGATAATGGGATACTAACCCCAGATACTCTGAACACCCCAGAACAACTCACAGACAGTGTGAAGTTTAACGACAAAAAATAAGAATATGTTTTAATTAAAATAGAACTGTATCACATCCCCCTTTCATCCCTACAGTCCCTCCTAGTATCTCTTCTATCCTCTCAAATTAATAGCCTCTTTTTCTATATTATTGTTACATATATACATATGTGTATGTATATGTACCCACAAATACTTAATTACACCCTTCAAAATGTATTTGTATATTTTTATGCAAAAATGCTGAAAATTTGTACATTTATTTTTGCTTTTTAAAATAAAGGAAAAAAATATTCTCACCGTTAATTGTATTTTAAATATTTCACTTAATAATTCTTGAATATCACAATATATTTATTATTGTGTATGATATATCATGCATCATTTATTAATCATAAATGACATATCACATATCATATAGTACATATTATAATATATAATATTAACATATTTAGATGATTCTTCCCATGTTTGTGATGTCCATGTTTAAATGGGGATAACCCATGTGATATGTATATGACTATCCATGCTTGTGTATGTAGGAGTATAAGTGTGTGCAGGTATTAGGGTGATTTGGGAAAATTTTCTCAATTACTCTTCCACCTCAATATTGGAACCATCATTTTGCTGTAGAGATTCTCTGTCTCCGCCTTCCTAATCAGCTAGGATTAAAAGTGAACCACATTGTCTACCCAGTTATCCCAGGGCTTTTCTAGAGTCAAATTCCAGCTCTCAAACGTTTTAAAATGCAGACTCATCTCCTTTGCACTTATGCTCATTTTAAAAATAGAGTACAAGGTAAGACACCTTCTAAAAGCATTTATACAGAGACAGTAACTATGAATTTTAACATATAAAATCCATGCCATTAAATATAATTTATATTTACCCAAATGTACCTCAACTTCATTTTATGGATTTCATCTAGAAATTTAACCATCTCCTACCTGAATGTCACTGAATCTCTTTCATTGGAATCCATGGCCCCTAAATAAATTGTTTGTTTTTCCCTTTTCTATAAGAAAGCAGTATTCTAGTAAGGCAGACCAAAAAACAAAACAAAAAAATCCAGATTCCCAATAGAAACAAAACAAAACAAAACAAAACAAAACAAACAAACAAGCAAAAACAACCTTGTGGTTTTAGACCAATGTCATTATTGTTCTGAGAATTTTCAACTTTTTCTCCATAGCTTCCTTTAGCATACACTTTGACTTTTAGACTATTGAAAAGTCTAGACTTAATTTTTTTTTTGTTTTTTCAGGGTGGGGTCATCAGTTTGTCTTTCATCTTATGGAGTGAAGGAAATGCAGAAATCATAACACTGACGCATGATGACTAACGGTGAATAAATCATACCATTGGCTCACCTTGTTTGTTAAAATGGAAGCAGGACTACATTGTAGAAATCAAACTTGAAAGGTAAAATTTCTCAAGTTGATATGTTCACAGAGAACTTGAGATTCATTAGACAATCACCTGTCAGTTACTTTTCAGAAAGTTGGGTAAAAAGTTAGGCCAGCAAGATAATCTTCTTATAAATATATTTCAAACACAGGCTAATGTAGAGTCGCAGCCACTGTCTTATGGGTGTATTTCTTTATTGGAAAATTCTGACTGTGATGTTATGCACCTAAAGTTCCCTTACTCACACAATGGTGAACATTCAAATAGTAGGAAAACCACCCTCCTAACCAGGTATGATACTTATGAATCATATTAATGGCCAGAATGCACCATTAGCCCTAACATGCAGGAGTGGCAAGAATAACTTTGCAGGAACCAATATCTCTCAAACTGAACTTAACCTTAATGCTCTACAAGAGGGAAACCAAGCCAGGTATTAGTATCCTATCTCCCTACTCGGTATTAGTGAAGTCATGGTTATTGAGAAAGAACCCATAACCACTAACTTATTACAACTTCATAATCCTTAACAGTCTATAAACCTTTGTGAGATAAGTGTGTTTTTTTACCCCTCATCGGCAAAACTTCTCTGTGACAGAAAACCACAACCAATCAAAATTCAGACTTACCTTTGTCTCATGATCATTAGCAATGTGATGAACTTAGGTGGAATGGGTTACTTCCAGATTTAAGGATGTCTGTGGTCATTTGGTTGCTTCTTCAGTCCAACTAAGCTGACACCCTTTTCTAGATTCATTGATCCTAAATGACAGTTTCTTTGGGTTGTTATGGTTACTTCACACCAAAAAGAAATAATTCAACCTAGTTGGATTCAGGGAAAATGGAAGTTACCATACATAATGTAAAATATGTAATAAATTAAAATCTGAAATAAAATAAATTGAATGTACATATACAAGACATAAAAACACTGATATATTAACCTCAGTAACATATGCAAAATTATCAGGAACTTGAATGAGAACCAGAGAGATTCATATATGCATACCTGAGCCTATATACTAAACACATATTCTAAAAATTACCTTTGTCAGCCTAGAAAAAAAATGAGGATGAAGTAAACAAGCCTCTCCTCACCATATGTTATTATTAGCTAGCCTATTATTTTTGTTCAGTTTCCATTCTATAAGAAAACAGATGTTTCTAAATAGGTGTAGGTGGGTAGATTTAAAACCCTACAAATATGGCTACTTTTATATATCTATTTTTCAAAAGAAATACATTACATCCTCCGCTCCTTTAAAAGCTTTTCATCGCTCTGTTTTTTATATTCTACAGCGATTTTCATTTGTCTTCCCCTAACCTAGTTTGAGCAAATAAATAAATAATAATGAAATTCAATTTACTTTATTTCCTTCTTCAAAACTGAAGTAGCCCAGGGGAGAATACCCAATTGCCCAGTGGTCTGTTTCATAATCTCACACGAGCCATCCATCTGTCTTTTCAGTTCCTTCCCTCGCCCCAGCTCTCATCATCTGATGCCCCCTCTTCCTTGCTGTAGAAGATTTCTAAATGAACTTTTTGTTGGCATTTTTTCTCACAGAAATAACATCTTCAAGATAGTTAAAAGGAAAGATAATCTAGAAGTCTCAAGAATGTCAGTGGACTCAATTTTTGCCAAGCCATTTGACTTTTCCACCTTAAACTTTTTTTTTTTTGTTGAAATTTTATTTCCTCAGATTTATAATCATGTTCTCAAATTTCTTGACAAGGTTAAACAAAATTATGTATATCACATTTTGGAAACAATTCTCTATTTTAAACAAATACCAAACATTCCCTAAGCAAAGCTATCAAGAGCTTCATAACATAAAAACAACAAATTCCAAATGTCTACTAATGGCACTTATAGATTGCTGCTGATTGGAATTAGCACATCCACCAGTGCAGGCATCTACATGCATTCAGAAGATTCCTGAAATGATCTGTTTTCTTGCTCCTGTAGGTCACTGCCATAAACTTTCTATTTACCATGCCTTTCTCTAGCCTTCTACATGAATTGGCCTGTAGCTGAATTACCTTTCCAGAGCCTTTTCCAGAAACTTTTCCTTGCAAGGTGACATATGCCTAGCATATATAGTAAGTTTTTTTTTTCTATGAGCTTATTCTAAACACATATAAATGGCACATGATGTTCTGCTATGCACCCCATGATATCACTTTTTGCTTAATCTAATTGAACAATTATCAATTTAACTGGTCTTTCCATGTCTTGGTTTCTTTGCCCTTGCAATACATGCTACACGATAACAGAAAACTATAAGAATTTCACTAATCATTGGTTGCTGAGTTGATAAAGATAGAAGTTACTGTGCACAGGAGTCATCATGTTTATGTGTCTTACTATGAGTGTTCTATGTCTATAGTATGTTTTATTCATAGGAGGGGATGAAAATATTGTAGGAGGAAGCTGCCAGAAAAGAATTATAATCGATGACATTATGAGCTTCCAAGAAATCTTTCTATAAATTAAACAAGCACTTAAAGGTCCATAAATCACATCACACACAGGTATAAGGTACTTAGAGTATAGTTGTGAGAAGGTTCTGGCATCAGGTACATGTTAAACAGGGATGTGGGAAGCTAACAGGAAAATAGATACATTAAAACACAAATGTTGTAAATATTACAACATATGTGGACTGTGAGAGGGATGGAGGAAGCTAAGGCTTGCTGTGTAGCATAGATGAATAGCAAAGGCCCATTGACAAGGTGATGTGGAGGTACAGATCCAAGGCTGCACAGATACTTCTAATTGCAGGAGATAGAAACAGCAACTGGTATAGAAAAAATGAAAAGGAAGTCTCACTTGACCATTTCTGCCAAACTTTGGCCTGCCGTCTCCTAAGTAAAATTGCTGTGCTGCTAACTGAAGGAAATTACCCTACAAATTCAATACTACATTTAAAATGTATGATTTTTCATGCCTTTTCCATTAATCATTAGGTGAAGCTTAGCTGGGGAATTAAAGCTTCTGTAGTCTCAGAACCACTCTATTCACTTGTGTGGGTTTTATTCCTGGGAACTTATTATGTTAAGGATTCATTATTTAATTTACCAGTGTGTATGTTTCTATATGAGTGTATGTGCTCATATGTGTACTTGTGTGTATCTTAGAAGCCAGAAGACACATTGGATCCAATGGAGTTACAGGTATCTGTGACTCACTGGACTTGGGTGCTGGGATTAAAACTCTAGTCCTCGTGATAATGGAACATGCAATTTTAAGTACTAAGTTATCCACAAATTTATTTTTTAACTTATAAATACTAGTATTCTACAAATTGTGTAGATTTCTTATTTGTTTTAATTTCATTTATCACAGTTCTTCCTGTTTCTTGATTTCTGAGCCTTTGACCCCCTGCATTTTTGTTCGTGTTATGACTCTTGATTTTCAGACAAGGTGATAGTCCCAGATATCATGAGTGATTACACTTATGATGAAGAATTTGGATTTATCTTTAATCCACTTCAGCAAAACAAAGAATCCTTCAGGGAACATAACAGAACTACAGAGTGGACTTGGACATTTTGTTCTGTGTTAAACCATGACATTGGAATCCATAGGCAGGGCGTGTTACTATCTGTGGTTTGGGAGGCTGAGAAGTGGCTTAGGCAGTTTTCCAATGCAGAACACCTAGGCTGTCTGAAGAAAGTGTGAGGACGAAAGATTGGCTCGGGAAAATGGTGTTCCAGCTGGGATGTTGCTCATGGAACAGATTGATCTTGAAATCTGGTCCACAAACCAACTTAACAGCAGGAATTTCACACATGCAAGCACAAATAAGCACTTGTGCAATCGCCATGAAATAGCTGCTAATATTGTATAAACTAGCTTTCAGCTCAGCAGCCAGTTTTCCAGATAAAATGTCAATTCAACTATGTAATTACAGGAACACAGAGCCAATGTCCAGTGGTAGGGATTGGGAGAAAATGTTTATTTAGTCTAAATTTACTGGTTTATGGACTAACTGAAACATTGTTTCTTCAGATTCTGACATATTCAAGTACAAAGTTAAACAAAATCCCCTTTAGTGATTATGTGCCCATACCTAAGTAGATGACCTAGGAATTAAAAATAGCTAATATAGTTTTTGGGTAGCAAACTAGTAACCACATAGGCAAGACAGACTTGTAAGTGCTAAATATAAAATATTGTACAAAGAATTTAATAGTCAACAACTTATTCTTTCTTTTAAATAGTAGAAAGCAGAAAAAAAGAAAGGGGGAGGGAGACAAGGAAATCTAGTGATTTTCCATAACTCTGTCTTCATCATTTTCCATGGGGTTAGGTTTAAGCAGAGGATCAGAAGTATCCTACTTTTCACTCCTGGTCAAGGTGTAGCACCTGCCACCATTGTCTCTTGTCTGGACTCCATTCTCTCCTTTTAAGTAGTCTAACAAGTTTTTCAACATGGTGTGAAATCTTCCCAGAGATAAATTTCTCCTCTGGCTTGGACCAGACTTCATCCTTTTTTCCAGCATAAGATGCTGGGGGAATTCCAATTTTTAAAAGACCTATTAGGTATATTTTAAATCATACAATTTCCATGTCCCAAGGCAACCTGCTTTCTGTTTTGGTCACAGTTTTTCACTCTATCAAAGTGATGGCATTGAATGGGTGTTTTAAAAAATATCAAGACATTTTTTATTAAGCATTGTGGGAAGAAAAAACAGGAAACTAAAGCCAGAAAAAAATTCTTTTGTTTTCTTATCTATCTATCTACCTACCTATCTATCTATCTATCTATCTATCTATCTATCTATCTATCTATCTATCTATCCATCTATCATCCATCTATCTATCTATCTGTTAATTTTTTGTAACTCACTTTGCAACCTTATTGATGCCCTTTTGTGGAAACTCCTTCTTACAATCTTTCTTCCAACTCCCTTCCCTTTCTCCTTGAGAGGGAGAGGGACCCCTATGTATCCACCCCTGATCCTCTAACACTCCCCTCCCCTGCCATGGCACATCAAGTTTCTGAGTGACTCAGACACTTCCTTTCCCCTTTAATCTCTTGCATGAAAATGGGAGAGGGAATGAGAGAGTGAGCAGATTCCTCAGTACATCAAACACTGTTTCCTACAATGACCTAAATTTGATTATTACCAGACAGTTATAAATGGGTAAAAAGCGTCCAAAAATGACTCAGAAAAGAAACACTAATGGCCAGTAAGCACCTGCAAAGATTCTGACTGTCATTAATCACCATGAAAAGTAATTAAAACATAAATGAAGGGGCCTCCATATTTTTAGAATAACTGTTATTAAGTAAGGATTAGAAATACCTCAAGCATTGTTGAATGGAAATTCACTGAGTTTTCATTAAAAAATGTAAACAGCCTTCTGAAAGCGGTAGTTTCACATTTTACATGGGAAATTTTGTAGGGTTATATTTCCTATATCCTTGTGAGCCCTTTAATGAAGATTCAATATTCATTGTTGAAACAAAGGTTCTTCATGTCAATAGTACCTTTTCCATATGTGCATTATGAACTAATGTTATGAACTAATTTTATGTTAATTCTAGTATATATTTTTTGTGAATCCTCTGGAACTTGTCTTATACTTCATTCTCCCAGAAGTTTTTGTTTTGCCCCTACCTGGATTATGAGTAATATCTACTTGGAAGCCCTTTAAAGACAATATTTAGTATTCTGAACCAAAATTAGGGATTCAGAATCAAAAGTAATGTTGGTCATTGTAAAGAAATCTAAGAAGCCACCACTTTATGGAACTAGAGGGTATCCTCCTGAGTGAGGTAGCCCAGTCACAAAAGAACACACATGGTATGTACTCACTGGTGAGCAGATACTAGCCCAAACATTGGAATACCCAAGAAACAATCCACGGAACTTATGAAACTCAAAAAGAAGGAAGGCCAGAATGTGTATGACTACGTCCTTCTTAGAAGGAAGAGTAAAACACTTACGGGAACTGGAGGAAATCCAGGGACAAATAGAGGATAAGGGATTGAAGAGAAGATCATCCAGAGACTGCCTTACCCTGGGATCCATCCCATATGTGGCCACAAAACCCAAGTAGTATTGCTGATGCTAAGGTGTACTTACTGGCAGGAGCCTGATATGGATATCTCTTCAGAGGCTCTGTGAGAGCCATACTGATACAGAGGAGGAGGCTTGCAGCTAACCATCAGCCTGAACACAAGGACCCCAATGGAGGAGCTGAGAGAAAGGACTGAAAGGTGTGCAACTTCATGGGATGAACAACATTATCAACCGACCAAACCTTGCAGTGCTCCCAAGGACTAAAACACCAACCACTGAGTACACATGGAGAGACCCATGGCTCCAGTTGCATATGTAGCAGAAAATAACAATGTCTAGCATCAATGGGAGGAGGAGAACACTTTGGTCCAATGAAGGATAATTTTCTTAGTATAAGGGAACACCGAAACACTAAGGCACTAAGGTAAGAGAGGGTACTTGGAAGAGGGAGTACCTTCATGGAAGCAAGGAGAGGAGAGCAGGGATGGTAGTCGGGGGGCAGGGGGGAAGGTATAGTATTTGAAATGAAAATACAGAGAATATCCAATAAAAATTATAAAGAAAAAAATCATCATTTTGTCTGTCTGTCTGTCTGTCCATCCATCCATCCATCCACCATCCATCCATCCATCCATCCATCCATCCATCCATCCATCCATCCATCCATCCATCCATCTATCTATCTATCTATCTATCTATCTATCTATCTATCTATCTATCTATTTATTTTTCCCTCCAGATTTTATTTCTCTCCACCCTCTGATTGTTCCATATAACATACCTCCTCCTGTCTCTTCTGCTACCCCCAACTCTACACAGATGTCTTTACCACACCTACCCCGCCAGACTTCAAAACTGTCTGGAGCATCTAGTATCTTAAGGGTTAGGTACATCTTCTCTGACTGAACCCAGAATTCTGTTGTGTACCTGTTGTGGACCTCATATCAGCTGGTGTATGCTTCCTGTTTGGTGATCCATTGTCTGAGAGATCTCACAGATCCATATTAATTGAGACTGCCTGTCTTCCTACAGGGTTTCTCTCCTCTTCAGCTTTCTCCAGATTTTTTCTAATTCAAACACAGGGGTCAATAGCTTCTCTTCATTGGTTGGGTGTAATATCTGCATTTGATCCTTTCAGCTGCTTGTTGGGTCTTCTGGAGGGCAGTCATAATAGGTACCTTTTTTTAAGAACACTCCATAGTCTAAGTTATAGTGTCAGGATTTGGGACCTCCGCTTGAGTTGGATTCAACTTTGGGCTTGGTGCTGGACCTTCTTTTCCCCAAGTTCTTTTGCATTTCTATCCCTGCAGTTATTTTAGATGGGAACAATTATGGGTCAGAGTTTTGACTTGGTTAGCAACCCTATTTCTCACTTGATGCCCTGTATTTCTACTGGAGGTGGGCTTAACAATTTTTCTATCCCAAAAGTATGGCATTTCATTTAGGGTCTCTCTCTTTGAGTCCTGAGAATCTGTCACCTCCCATGTCTCTGGTATATTTTGGAGGGTCCTCCTAACCTTCTATCTCCTGAAGTTGACTGTTTCTATTCTTTCTGCTGGCCTTCAGGACTTTAGTCTTTGCTCCCATCCAATACTAGATCATGTCACCTACTCCTCCAGTGACCCCAGACCCCTTTCTCTCATAAGTGATCTTTCCTCCTCTTGTGGTTGCTTTCTTCTTCCTTCCGCATGAACAGGTTCCACTATATTCAGACCAGCCTTATTTGTGAGAGTCAGAAGCTGGAAACAGCCCAAGAATGGATACAGGAAATGTGGTTCATTTACACAACGGAGTACTACTCTGCTATTAAGAATGAGCACATCCTGAGTTTTGCAAGCAAATGGATGGAAATAGAAAATATCATTCTGAGTGAGGTAACTCAGACCCAAAAGGACATGCATGGTATGTTCTCACTAATATGTGGATATTAGTCTCCCTAGGAAAAAAAAAAGGTACAGAAGACACAACTTACAGTCCATAGAACTCAAAATGGTCAACAAGCTGAAGGGCCCAAGTGAGGACACCTCTGTCTGTCTGTTTGTTGGTTTGTTTCTTAGCTAGCGGTTGACTTTTTGTATTGTGATTCTTCAGAGTTTCTGAATTTCTCAGAGCTTAAGTGCTGTTCTGTTGGCTGTCTCAGACCTTGTATCCTCCATCTAAGGCTGGTTGGAAGTGAGCTCATCTCTGGACCTCAGGTTAAAGCAAGCTTCACTGCTCATAGAATCCATGCCTGTTTTGTAATAGAAATTGTGCTGTTTCTGCACTTTATGTGGTGAAAGCTGTGAGGTTTACAGAATGACAAGACCATTTTAGTCATGTGCAAGTGGAAGATAATATATTTAATATTCAGTCAGCCATCTGACTAGCAAATGGAAGCCTTGATCTCTGTCTGTTTACTTATTTATTTTGTGGCTTAGCCTAATCTACTTGCAATGCTATTTAAGGATAACCACAATAAAATAGTCAATAAAAGTCATGTATGTGACACCATATAATATCTGAATTTTTATGTAATTTGATGCTATACTCTGTTATATTAAAGGAAGTTACATCATTTTTCTTGTAATTAATAGAGACATTACTATATCCTGATTTGTGTCAGTCTATTTTAAAGCTTGACAGTACTCTCAAGATATGTCACATGAGAATGGCTATTATGGCTTCTACTCAATTTTATTTTCAGACAAAATTAAAAAAATCAAAAAAGCATTCTTGACACAGCATCTTAAGTGTGCTTATTCTCTTGACATAGTATCATAAGAAATAAAACATATTAGAGATTTGAGGCTTGAAAACTATAACACATAACTATTTGCTCATTAAATATAAGATTTATATTGTCAAAGGGGCTGCATTATGAATGCTACCTAGTTATTGTTAAATTTTCTGAGGAAGTTTCCAAGTTCAGTTTATTTTCTTAAGACACAATGATTTCTGAAGCAGGAATAGAGTATCAGATTTTCTCCTTAATGGGAATGTTTATAAGCAGAGATGCAGTGCCCTTGAAATATCTTGTTCTGTCTCAGCCAGCTAACACAAGATTAGACACCTTTCCATCCCCTCTACTGCAGGCATTGAGTTTCCACTAGTTTTTACTAGTTTCAGCTCTTTACTAATTACTTATGGTAAACCAACATTCAGCATCCCACAAGACTATTGTGATGGTGTGTGAACCATTCTCCATAGGCCTATATGTTTGACTACCTGGTTCCTGGCTTAGCATCAATTTTATGAAAGTTATACAAGTGGCAGAAGGAACAGAATTGCTGGTGGAAGAATGTCAAGAGAGATGGTATTTAGGTCTTACAGCATGGTTCACTTCTGGTTCTCTCTGTTTCTGAACAAACACAGCCTCATACACCTGCCACCTTGCCTTCCTCCCCAGATAGATATCCCATCTGGAACTTTAATACTAAACATTCTCTTCCCACCTTCAGTTTCCTTGAGATGGTGTTTTACCACAGCAATAGGAAAGTCAGCAATACTCAGTTTCTCTCCTGCCATTTGTCACAGTCGTTGGTCTCACCAGCAAGAAAGACTCACAACAACAGGATTCTTCTGCAGACATTTATTGCAAGGTTTGATTGCAGAGGCGAAAAGACTCCGAGCCCAGGAACTGGTGCTGCTTAAATAGGCCTAGGTAGGACGTGTTCCTCTCTGATTGGTGAGTGTCTCAGACCCTGTTTTGCATGCTTGAGCTGTGGTGTGTCACCAAGCTGATAGCGCATGCGCACCTTAGGTTGTTTACCGGCTGCGGGGCCTATGCCCAGTCAGCTCCGGCGCCATCTTGTAATGGCGAATGTGGCTTCCCACAGCCATTCTTAGTCTAGTTCATGAAAGCTGGAAATGATAATTTTGAACTCTGTTTTCTCCAAGAAAACAAAAACGGGCAAATACTCCTAATGTGAAATAATCTTAGTAATTAGCTATAGATCACAAGGAACCCATGTGTTACGCAAATATTCTTATTTTACCACACACACTCCACTTATTTAAAAACCACCACACTGTTCTGAGAGAGGTGTTATACCCACAGTGAAAACTGGGGAATTTTTGAATGACAAGACCTTATATATCTAAAATATTAAGTAAAAAGTTAATGGAAAACACTTGGTGAGTAGCTACAGGAACGTTTTGCTCCCAAACTTCACTGCAGGAGCTGCATCTTTTAATGTGCTATACTTAGGTTGGTGCTTCTCAAATGGTAGAGTATTGTGACCAAAGTGTGACCTTGACTTTTCTTGCTTTGGGATTCCTTGTTTAATAAAAGGAAAGATAATAGCTTTATAGCATATTAAAACATAAGTGTTCAGATTACATGATGGAAAACAGTGCCCATTTTTGTATAATGGCAGAAATTTATTAACTTAAAAATAAGTATCTTGATTTACTTAAAATATGTAAGCTAGAGCTGGCTATTGAATTAAAACATGTCATCTTGCTGCCCTTTGGAAGAAATCCAAATGGAGCTTCCAGAATGCTTCCTTGGTTATGAATAAAAGCATCAGCTGCATAGCAATCGTGATCAAAGGAATTCAGACAAATTGAAAGGAGGTGAGATGTGAATTACATCAGCTCAGCAGGACAAGTGTCATATTTATTGAACTCAGCAAGGGCAGCCTGTGAGCATTACCTTCCCGGGTGTGTGGGAGGCATATGCATCTCTATCTTAAAAAAATGAAACAAATAACATTTTTATTCTTTTAATTTTTGAATCTTATGTTAGGAACAATATATGGCAACTGCTACTATGTTTTTCCCACTCATATTGGATTTCTTAATTTGAAAACAATGTTAATTTTAACCTCTCAAAAATCTTTGTTATTCTTCTCTCATTCAATACTTTTCTGATTGTAGCTATCCTCCCTCTTCTTACAGCTTCTCTTTGACACCTCCCTTCTCCCCAAGGGCCACTCCTCCTCTGTTTCATATCAGAAAAGAGCAACTCCTACAGAACTTAGTGGAACACAGGGTAACAAGTTACAATAACACTAGGCACAAACCCTTATATCAGGGATGGGTTTGGCAACACAGTAGGAGGAAAGAAACCCACAGGCAGGTGAGAGAGCTAAGAACCAGAGAAAGTGACCCACAGAATTAACTAAACAGGGAACAGAGGAATCATGGACACTGAAATGGCATTCGCTGTGCCTGACTGGGTATGCACTAAGTCCTCTACATACATGTTAAGGTTGCTTGGTGTTTTTGAGGGATTCCAAACAATGGGAACGGGGATGTCTCTAACTCTTTTGCCTATTCTTGGAAAATTTTTCCTCCTACAGACTTGCCTCATCCAGTCCTGATACAAGGGGTTGTGCCTAGTCTCACAGTAACTTACTATGCCAACACCACTCCTCTGTCTCCTACAGCTCTTCCTCCTCTCTTCCATGGGGTTCACTTTTAAAAAATAAAATGTACACTTGTTCTTTTATCTTCTCCCTCTCAGGAAGTCATTATAAATCACAATGAAGACTGATTTAAAAGCATTTTCTATTTAATAAACAAGGAGATCAGAGACTCAAATGATTAAGCAGGAGAATGAGAGAGCAGGAAAAGTAAGACAGAGGAAAACACCCTGTGTACTTGCATTTTTCTTGAAAATGGTTCAAAGCCCCAGTTTTTGTGCACAGGAGTTCACTTATCCCTGGACAGTGTTGGGACTACACCTATTTACCTTCATGGAGAACACTTGGGTGTTTCTTGCTGTTGTTTGTTTGAGGTGGTTAAGTAAATATGGTGTCAGAGCCATCTACAGGAAAGAAGTTCCAAGGATTCCGTCATCCCATCAACAACAGATCACACTGTCCTGGTGACTGTTACACAATACCATGATCATGAGCCTTATACTGCCTAACTTAAACCTCTATGAACAAAACTTTTTGTGTTGTCTTTAGAGAAAGAATCTGCCAGACACTTTTTTTTTTCCACCAGAACATTGAACCACAGTGAACTGATATAAAAAACTATGATAAACAGATCACTTTAGCTGTAAGACTGATTACTATCCGATGTTGTATAAAGTCACTCAGCCCTTATCCAGAGGTTTGCAATTGTCATTGAGCAGGACAACTCATTCTCTTTATGTGAGCTGTAATTTCAAGATGATTAGGAAATTAGAATTGATTCTCTTTTTCATTTTTGATTGATTACTTGGGAATTTCACTTCATGAAACCTGAACATACTAACTTCTGAGTACTGCTAAGGGTATCCCCAACTCTTGGGACATCCTCTCAAAATTATGATGATAATGAATAATAATAATAATAATAATAATAATAATAATAATAATAATAATAATAATAATAATAAATTTATATGGCATATATACTCACTGGAGCATGTACAACTGATTCTTGATATTGTTTATATATTGCCTTTGGCAAAAGCTTCTAAAGAGTCACAATAAAGAAATACTTTTCCAGTGATTTTCATCTAATTTGGGTGATATTCAAGCTGTTGGGGTTCTTGGTAGGCCAATGATATTTAAGTTAAATAAGTCAAATTCCAAAAGCAATCAGTCACAGGATGAAACATTCTCAGTGGTTTGACAATGCATTCTATAGTGCAACATTACATTTAGGCCAACTGAGAATTTACACTATGCTTTTAGTCTATTTCATAAACACAGACACATGAATGTAATGAAAGATAAAGTATAAAATAACACTTAAGGACAAATATTGCCAAGGGGTGGTTCTATAAATGCTCAAGACATGGACAAGTTGGCACTGTTTTTTGTTTTGTTTTTTTTTTTTTTCTTATTCTTAACTCAACAATGCCTAGTCCTATTGTCATTTATAATATTGGCTGGGCTAGACATTATTTCTAAAGTAGCAGATCCCTAAATGGTATATGGAGTAATTTACATGCAAGCCTCAGTTTGTAGTTTATAAGCTAAATAAATAGAATATATACACATAAATACAGATAGTGTGAAGATAAGGTATTATGATAGGATTTCACAGAAGGAGTTATTATCTGATAAAGTGAACCTGACAAAAGTGTATAATAATTCTACAGTGTCAATTCAATTAAAAGTACGACATATTTTTTAACAGGTGAAAGATGCACATGACCTAAAGAGAAATGGGAAAATTACAGATATTTTTTAAGAGAAGCAGTTGATGTTTTCTTTGAGAACACACCTGCTGTGCTTCCACACTGATATCTTCACTTTGAAAGTTAATTAGAAACCATGTGCTTCTTTTTTCCTTTTATTTAAGACAGAATTTTCCCTTACATAACACATCTTGATTAAGGTATTCCCTCTCTTGACTGCTTCATGTTCCTCCCAATCTCTATACTCATCAAGACCCTCTTCATTTCTTTCTCTCCCTAGAAGACAAGGAGTCTTCCAAAGGATAATAAAATAAAATATAATATGACAAAACTAACACATTGGAACTAGAAAAATACAAACTGAAGAAAAAGATTCAAAGAGATAGCACACAAAGCAAGAGACCTACTCATCCACACACTTAGGAGTTCTTCAAAAACACTGAATTGGAAGCCATAAACGCAAAGGATCTGGTGTTGATGTGTGGAAGCCCTGTGCCTGCTGTGTCAGTCCCTGCATGTTCATATGATATGAGCTTTGATCAGGTTGATTTAGAGGGCATTGCTTTTATAATCTCCTCCATCCCCTCTGGCTCTTACACTCATTCCCCCTCCTCTCATGGGGCTTCCAGAGGCTTGAGGGAGGATTTAATAGAGACATCCCATTTCAGGCTGAGTGTTCAAAGTTATCTCACAATTTGAATAATGACTGAGTATGTGTCTTTGTATTTGATCCCATCTGTTGCAGGAGGAAGCTTCTCTGATGATGTCTGCATACGGCACTGATCTATGGATATAGCAGAATGTCCTTAGTCATCATTTTTCCACTGTGTTTTTATAATAATAATAATAATAATAATAACAATAATAATAATAAATATGACTGCTTTAGGAATCATGTTTGAATGCAAGTAAGTGTGCTATTAATTAAAGAACTTACCTTGCATCATAGTTACTGAAAGACTACAGAATTGATTTATTAACATTGGATATACACCTCCAAACAACACTGGTAAGTTACAAAGTGTTTCTACTTTTGTTGATGGATTTTGATTTGAAATGTGCTTGTCCATGCTCTGTAAACCCATGGCTTTTTTGAATTCATTCCTCCAGTTTCTTTGCTTCATTTATCCTATAAAGTCTTCTTATCGCACTTCTAAGTATGTAGGGCAATATATGGGCTAATTAACTTTACAAGGACATTCATTGTTCATACCTCATGTTGTGTACCATAAATAAATGCATCTTTCCCTTGTCAGGAAATTTTAAATATGGATTCATTGGAGTGATATCTTGGTTATAACTTTGGTTGTTTTGCTTTCATATTGAGCAAGATCTGTTTCTTTGGATTTCCTCATTAGTAAGATTAAAGCTTCCCACTAGATGGGACTTCAGGTCTTTAAGGTCTCAAGAAAATCTGAAAGATATACTTTCTAAGTGAATATTAAAAACCATATATAACAGATCCAAATAACCTTTGGATCCCCATACCCTGCCTGCACTACCTGATTGGGTTTCAGTGAGAGAGGCAATGCTTGGTTCTGCTGGGAATAGATGCCTTAAGGTGGGGTGGTACACAAAGGGTGTTTCCCCTTCTCTGGAACAAAAGGGAGGAACTAGTGGAAGGATAGGACTGGTAAGGTTTGGAATAGAAAGAGTGGGGGGGGGGAGAGTGGGTGCAACTGGGATATAATATAAATAAAATATCGAAAAATTCATAGATAAGAAAAACAATATAATTTTAAGTCTTAATGAACACAAGCTTATTTCCTAAATTACATGATTTAAATAAACTTGCTCAGATTCAGAAAAATCCACCTCATGTTTTCTTGATATTTTAATAAAAATCAATAAAAGAACCCTCGATATAACTCTTTTAAATTGTTTCAGTGAATATGAAGCATCACTACATAAAGTAACATGAGATGGTATAGTAGTGAGAAATAATATTGCATCATGAAATATTAAAACTTCTTGAAGCTTATCCTCTTGATTATTTTTCAAATGATTATATAGAATAAATGAGAAAAATCTTTGTAAATATGTTATTAATATAATAATTAAGATTCACTGCAATGGTGACTCAAAAAGCTCCAAACTCCCACAGATGATGCCAAGAGCAGAGTTGCCGCTGGACAGTATTGGCACATCTATTTAATCCCAGTATTTCAAGGCATCTCTGAGTCTGAGACAATGCCTGAAATTTTAGGATAGACAGAGCTACATAGAGAGATGCTGTCTCAAAAAAAAAAAAAAAAAAAAAAAAAAAAAAAAAAAAAAAAAAAAAAAAAACAAGCTGTCCAAAAGTGATCTAATGGAGCTGAAAACTGAATTCTTTTTGTTCTTCTTTACTACCAGTGTTTTATTAATTTAAACAGAGAAAACATGAAGTATATTAAGCTTGTACATTTGATATAAGCAAAACTAAAAAATACTAGTTATGATGGCAAAGTATGTGGATTGGAACAAAACATAAATTTTTATGTATAATATCACTAAATTACATATTATATAAGTATAATGAGATATTTTCTCTAAGAAATTAGAAATACAGTATATACATATGTAAATATGAGCAAAAGTATATACTATGATACTGTTACATTTTTTCTTTATTTAATTAAATAGTCTCTGCATTTATATTTCAGATGTTATCCACATTCCCCAATCCCATTCTCCATCCACCTTCCATTGCTTCCATGAAGGTGCTCCTCTCCCAACCAGCCTTTCCCACTTCAACACCTTGGTGTTCCCCTACATTGGGAAAATGAGCCTTCGCTGGACCAGAGGCCTCTCCTCCCATTGATACCAGAAAATGCTATCCTCTGCTGCATCTGCACCTGGATCCATGGGTCTCTTTGTGAGTACTGATTGGTTGGTGTTTTAGCCCTTGCAAGCTGTGGAGTGTTTGGTTAGTTGATCATTTTGTTCTTCCCATAAGGTTGCAGATTCTCTCAGCTCCTGCAGTCCTTTCTCTATCTCCTTCATTTGTGTTCTTGTGTTCAGTCTAATGGTTAGCTGCAAGCATCCTCCTCTGTATCAGTATGGCTCTGGCACAGCCTCTGAAGAGGCATCCATAACATGTTCCTGCCAGTAAGAACTACTTGGCATTACAGATAGTGCTTGGGTTTAGTGGCTGCATATGGGGTGGATCCCCATGTGAGCCAGTTTCTAGATGATCTTTTTCTCCAATCCCTGCCCCTCCCTTTATCTCCTTCCATGAACGTTTTGTTCTCCCTTCTAAGAAGAACTGAGACATCTACCTTCTGGCCATTCATCTCTTTGAACTTCATAAGTTGTGTGAATTGTTTCTTGAGAATTCAAGCTTTTTGGGTTAGTATCTGCTTATAAGGGAGTACATACCATGAGTGTTCTTTTGAGACTGGGTTACCTCATTCAGAATGAGAAAAACTGAAATATAAGTAGGTATAAAAAATCAATTACTTGGTCTTGGTAAAAAAAATATTTTAACCTTTGATATACTCTTGAACTTTTATAATGACTAAAAATATAATCATATATTTGTTAATTTTCAAGAGAACATTTTTTCTGTACTTGAACTTCTCAGAGAGTAGTAAGCCTACCAAGTATCTCATGGGTATAAAACGATTACTAAATCTTCCTTAAAAGTAACTTTTATAATGGATCTGGCTTGCAAATCTCTGAAAATTGATTATCACGAAGATGGCATTAGTTTTCTGTATTAATTTATTTAATTTATAATGTAGAAAGATTGCAATTAGATACAATTTTAAATGGAGGTAAAGTAAGTTGGACCTTGGTGTAACTATGGTGAATGTGTGAATTGGTAAACCGTAGAAAAGAAAATAGTTTTTTTTTTAGCAAAATTCATTTAAATGTAAATATGAACATAGGATAATATATTGCATTCACATAATTATAATGTTATGTTTGCTGGAAAAAATGCAAACACCAAATCTTATAAACTGATTATAATATAAATTCATATAAATTCATTGCAAGGAAATTACATAGATCATTAAAATACTATAAAAATTAAAATGCAAACATTACTTAGTAATTATATTACTAGGAATTTGTTGCACAGATACTATAATAGATATTTAAATAATGTTTATAGCAGTATTTTTCATTTAGGGAATTTATGCAAATAAATACCCTTTCAATATGGGCATATTGAATAAATGTAACAGTTAAAAAGGAATAATGTGCATGCTAATTATGCTATTTTTCAAAATATAGTAAATAGAATTGAAATTTTTTTAGTACTGTCTGTAAGCAAACTTCATTTATCTGCAATTGTGTAAATATGTTTACATTAATTAGGACATTTCTGAATATATATATATATGTATATATACATATATTCAGAGTATGTATAACTCATATAAATATATATTATCCTGGGTCTGGGTTCAATCAGAGAAGATTCACCTAACCCTCAAGAGACAGGAGGCACCAAGGAGTTTAGAGGTCTGCTGGGGTGAGGTGTTAGGACATCCTTGTGCAGACAAGGAGGTAGGGGTGAGAGGTGGGCTAGGGAACAGTCAGAGTGCTGACCAAGAGGGTAGTAAAATCTGAAAAGTAAAAACAAACAAAAAAAAGATTAAATGAAATTAAAAAGAAAGAAAGAAAGAAAGAAAGAAAGAGAGAGAGAAAGAAAGAAAGAAAGTTGGGTCAGGAGATTTCCTTTGAGGGTCTTTTCATTTGTTCCCCTGCTGGCCATGTCTCTGTTGTCTCAAACTGCTAACCGAATATTCTCTTCCCTGTGACCTGTCTGCCTTCCCTTGACCTTTGTCGTTTCCTTCACCTCTAAAGACATTCAGTGAACTTTGATCTGGTGTTGAAGGTTTTCACAAGGCCACTTATGTGTATGTAAACACCATTTTTAATGCAACCTCACCAATTGGGCTGCACAAGACTTTCTGAACCATTTCAACATAGGTGGACCTACCTACACAATACCCACCTCACTGAGTTCTATTCTGGTTCTCCATATTTCTGCGGACAAGGAAGAAGACTTGATTGTCCTACTCAGAAAATTTCTTTTAGCTCCCCCCTCCTCAATTTAAAACTAACACCTCTGCTACCCTTCAGTTCCTAACAAACTTTACATTGTCCTATGTTTCCTGGACACCAATGATTTTTGTTTAGTTTATGGAGTATCTAACTCATTCTATGTCTGGGTACTCGGGGCATTTTCCCAGAATTTCCAAAGATAACTATGGGACTGCAGGTTTCTCTGAATCCTTTAACCTGTCTGTCTCACCAGCTCTCAGAAAGCCTTAGAGAAAATTCAGATTAGCTCAATACCCTTCATGATCAACTCTAGTCTTTAGATGATATAGTACTTCAAAATCAAATCATGTACTCCTGACTGCAGCTTTTGGTGGGAACTGTGTCTTACCCTAAGTAACAATACCACTTAGGATTCTGTAAACTCTACCCCACAGTTACCTGGCAACAGCCAGGTATGCTCTGCTCCACAATTACTTGACACTATAAAAGAGGTTACTTGCCCTCTTCTTTCTCTCTTGCCCTCTTGCTCTTAGCAACTTAGTACCTCTTCTCCCCATCCCCTTCTCTCATTTCTCTTCAAGTGCTCATGGCTGACATCTACCTCTTTACTCCTCTTCTCCTTTCTCTCTCTCTGCCCCTACTACTTTCTTAACTCCCTTCCCCATGCCCTGAATAAACTTTATTCTATACTATACTGTCATGTGGCTGGTCTCTCAGGGGAAAGGGATGCCCAACATAGGTTGACCAGAGGCATCATCCTTCCACCAATACCTCACCACACCTCCTTAGAACATACCACCCCCACACTCTTTATATTTTTCCTAACATTGGTCCTGAAACCCAGGACATATGTTTTCTTCTTTTTTCTTCTTTACTTTTTTAGTTTTCTTTCTTTCTTTTTTTTATTAGATATTCTCTCTATTTACAATTCAGGTATTATTTCCTTTCCACCAATGCCATCCCTCCTTCCCCTCCCATTGCCTCCATAAAGGTGCTACCTCTCAAAATCCTTCTTCTACCTCAGTGCCTTGGTATGCCCCTACACTGGGAAAACAGCAATCCTTCCCTGGATCAAATTCTTCTCTCAATGATGCCAGAGAATGATATCCTCTACTGCATATGAACCTGGGGCCATGAGTCTCTCCATAAAAACTCATTGGTTGGTGTTTTAGTCCTTGGGAGCTGTGGTGGGTTTGGTTAGTTGATAAATTAATTCTTCCCACGGGGTTGTAGACACTTTTAGCTCATTCAGTTTTTTCTCTAGGTCCTTCATTGGGGTCCCTGTGTTCAGTCAAATGGTTAGCTGAAAGCATCTTCCTCTATATAAGTATGGCTCTGGCAGAACCTCAGAAGAGGCTTTCATATCAGGTTCCTGCCAATAAGCACTACTTGGCATCAGCAATAGTTCTTGGGTTTAGTGGCAGCATATGGGATGGATCCCTAGGTGAGGCAGTCTTTTGATGATCTTTTCTCCAGTCCCTGCTCCTTTTCTTTATCTTTTTATAAACACGTCAACTGTTATTACACCAACAGATACAAACATGTTTGAGATGGCTTCAGAAACATCAAGGAACAGGTTCAGAGAATTTGATAAGTAACCTTCTCTGGATGGGTTGTTGGTTTCATCCCAATTTGAATATTCTCTTTTAATTTATTCCCTGTTTCTAATCATCATACTTAATATTAATTACCCTCTCTTTTACATTGTTTACAGAAATCCTGCTGGTTTTCTTCCTTGACATAACGTGTTCCATCTCACAGGAAAAAGTTAAAGAGATTGTTTCTCTTAGAGTAATTCTCAACCCAAGAACCTCAAAAGAATGCCAGCCCATCACTTTCCCTCAGCAGTCAGTATCTAGTCCGAAAAGGATTTTCTATCCTTTATATAGAAAGTAATATAAAGGAAGACAACCTCAAAACCATGGCTGAAAACCATGCCCAGGCCTCTAGGAAATATTCCACCTATGGAATTCAGAATTCTTGAAAGAACCCAGAGTTCACCAAGTGGCTTAGGACCAAAATTACTAAAAATGTCTCCCACTTTAAAAGTTTCTGAAATTAGTTTATCCGAAATGCAGGTTCGCTTCTGGCACAACCACATTCTTCATTTCCCTATTCTTTACTAAAAGATGGTGTCCACAACTCTGTATACTATGTTTTCTCTTACCCTCAGATGCCAAGCCAGAAGGTTTCAGGTATGCCACCTCTCAGATCAATAAAAGTTGGCTGTTAATGTTGAAGTCAACCTGAGTTCTTATCCATTGATTTCTTTCTGTGGTGTTATTTCTTATGTTTAGTTGTTTCTTATAGAAAAATCATAGAGTCTTCCATGTGGGACATTTTTGTGTGAATGCCTGGAAATGGTACATTACCATTTTTCCTTTTGCCAGGGAACTGGCATTTGGCTATACCTAGGTGCCAGTATGAAATGTGTAATTTAGCTGTGAACCCAGGAAGGACAATTAATAAATTTTGTTCAACAGTTAAAAGGCTGTACATGGATCTAGAGACTTACTTTTCATGGCAAGAGCAGGTGTTAGTGGTTGAATTTAAACAATGAGCTCAATTTAAAAAATAATCTAATATTGGAAAAGTAAGAAAAACAACAACAAAAAACAATGAGTCTCTAAAATTTTTGAATAAGAATGATTATGAAAGTAGCTGAAGAAAATGTTCATGGCATGATTTTATTAAGTTAAAATTTGTGATTTTTTTGTTCATAATACATACATGCCTTTTATAAAAATGTAAATATAGAACAAAAAACCCAAATAAATGTGATATTATCTCCAATTCTCATGCTCCCATTTTTAATACCTTATTAGGAAAGATGAGTTTTTATCCTCAATTTACAACTTCAAATGAAGGACTAAATGAAATGTAGACATTCTCCCAGTGGTGTAGAGGGCTGGGGAAGCAATGCTGTCAGGGTCCGAAAACAGAAGGAGAAAAACAACAACAACAACAACAACACCAATCAAGTTTACCACTGAAATGCCTCTGGAAGAAGACACTCAGAATGACAAGTCATGGCAAAGGCAGCAGTGACATCAGCTATAGGTTCCTCTCATTTCATGTAATTTTTCTCTTACATAACAACCAGTTGCTGCTTCTCAGCAGGCCATATGCACCTGGGCACTCAGTGAGCACTGATGAGACTATTGCGATATAGGGGTTCCAGCAGCAGTGGTTGGAGATATTAAGCTAAAAAGAAGAATCCTAACACACAACATAATTTAGTTGTTTCATAGGTCAATGGAGGCTGAAAATGGCTTTGCTGTCTGTTCTTAGGACATGGCCCATTTCCCCCAAAAGCTCCTTCTGGAACAGTTGGAGTCTGATACAGTGAGATTCTGGCCAGGACCTTAAATAGTGATTGTGACAACTCATTGGCTGACTGTGATTAAATACATGCAGGTGTTGAATCTTTTAAGCTTCAGGGCTAACTATACTTAGTGATTGTGAACATCCATTCTATAAAAGAATATAGAACCCAGAAAATACATTTTGCTCTTTAGTCTTTACCTAATTAGCTGTACAGAGTAGAAAATTATCTTTCTAACCAGGGCTATGTGTGATTTATCTCATATATAAAAAAAATACATATTATTCCATAACTACTCCCTAGTTCTAAACCCAGACTGATAAGAGCAATTGATTTTCAAAATAGCTATGCTTACATTTTTATGTGTTTGTAGGTAATAGCAATTTCTACATTATCTGTAGATATGAATCCAATTTAGCACTTGAATTTATCTTAACCATCATAGGAGAGAAAAGCAAGTTATTCTTTTCTTGGTATGTAAAAATGAATATAAGTAATAGTACATTCTACTCTAAACTTCAGCAATGAACAAAGACTTTGGCTTTCTAGTTGACAAACACAGTATACTATGCCAATGACAAGTCTCTAATGTTTTCTCAGGAAAATTTTAGAACCATTATGCTTAATGTATGAGGCACTCTATAAACGTGTAGAATAATATACTGTGAACTGCCAAATAATTCTCCTTATTTTTAGCATGACTAATGATTTAAAAAAAATGGAAACATGCCTAGATATCTATGACCTGATTGCAATAGTGGACTTAATGTAGCCGTTTTCATTTTTATTCACTGCTCGGAACTTCAGACCTACACTGCTCTGACAGCTTGTCTGGAGCAAATCCTGTCAAACAGGGTATTCCCTTTGGAAAACTTCACACAGCTTGTGTCAGCTGGTGAGAAAGAAAGAAAAACATAGCAAGTGTGTTCCGTCCAATTAGCAAAGATGTGTAGGCTCTCTGGTCCTGCAGCTGTGCAATTGGCAATGTAGGGAGGAAATTTTATGGCTTCTGAAAGCCTCTCATTTGTGGAGACAAACTTGGGAACTCAAAAAGAACTATTAACTCTCTCCTGCCCATTTTTATAACTACAGGAAGTTTGTTCTATCTCTCACATAGCAGGGATGGCTCTATATTTATACAAATGCATTAGAAGTTTCTAGGTGGTTCTTTAACACCAGTTTTAAATAGGAAACTGTTTTGGTTATTTTTTCTTTTTTTCCTGGGTGACAGGAAGAACTTCTACTGTTATTAAAAACTCTAAATGTGTAGTTGGAAGAGCTAGAGTAAGACAAAATCTAACACTTGTAATCTGTGAAAACAAGCTCTCTGAAGGGTCTTACCTCAGTTTCTCAGATAGCAGAGTTTATGATGGTTTTCATTTTAATACAACCTTTAGTAAGGTCATCACATAGAAACATGCACAATGATAACAATCTAGTAGTATACATATTTATATAGGAACACAGTTGTAAGATAGCACCACAGACAGAGAGACAATGTTCCTAATATGCCCACATAGGCAATTTTACATTTTTACAGCCCTAGGTGGCAGTCAATTAGACATATTCATAGACATTGCTTCAGATTTTTCTACATATGTTATACCATTACCTTGTTTGTTTCCCCCACTTGACTGATACTAAAGGTAAAGAAAATTCAGTGATTTTCCTTACACTTCCAGATGCTTCCAAGAATGTGCTGACTCTGGGTCAGAATGGATAAAGGAAGATATGTATGAAGGCTTTCCACTAAACAAAATATATACTCTTTTCAAGAAATGTGAGGGAATGTTTTGAAATGAATAAAATAATGTGGAGAAAGGACTCATGGCCTGCCCGAAGACTAGAGGTGAGTCACCACTTTCTCTCCAATGACTATCTGGCAAGAGACCACAGAAACTCTTGGGGTGCAGGTATCTTCGTGCTTCTTGGCAACATACTGTTCTTGCCTTCATCTGTGCCCAGAGCCAGAGTTGGCCCACCACCATCAAAATTAAGAGCCTTCCCACAGAGAACTGAACACCCAGAAGCAATCTCACTCCTGAGTCCATGGGCCCACAGACCCACAGGAGAGATATGTTCTTCTCAGAGTCAACAAGATCATCTAGCATCACAGATAAAATATGGCAAAAGGCAATTGCAATAACCTAAGCAACAGAAACCAAGACAACCTGGCAACATCAGAACCCAGTTCTATTACCGTAGCAAGTAGTGCATATCTCACCTCACCTGAAAAAGAAGATTTAGACTTAAAATCATATTTTATAATGATGATGAAGATCCTTGAGAAGTGCATAAATAAGACACTTAAGAAAGTACAACAGACAGGTCCCTGGGAACTCAGAAGGGCAGTAGGAACTCTTTGCATTCTAAGCAGAAGGACCAGACCTGGCCCAGCTGAATCTGGACATGCAGCACGTTCATGCACAGGTCCCTGGGACCTTAAAAGAGTGGCAGGAATGCTTTCATCCTAAGCAGAAGAGTCACCAGGAGCTCAGAAGTGCAGCAGGAACACTTTCCATCCAAAGCAGAGTGGGTCAAATTCACCTACCCACATTTTACCTCAGGAAAAGCTGCACAGAGCTCTCAAGGTTCAAGCCCCTGAACTAAATAGAAGTGCACACTTCTGGCTCAAGGCCAGACTTGGTCCAAGGCCAGACTTAGCCCAAGGCCAGACCTGGCCCAGCTACATCTGGACCGGTGGCCCACCCATGCACAGGCCCCTGGGAGTTTAAAGAGCAACAGAGACACTTTCTATCCTAAGAGGTGGGATCCACAGAAGAAACAGGCACCACCCAGAGACAACAAGATCTTCAATAATCACAAATAACAAGATGGCAAGAGGAAAGCAAAAGAACCTAAATAATAGAAACCAAGACAACCTGGCTACATCAGAACCCAGCTCTTCCACCACAGCAAGTAGTGGATTGCCAAACACACCAGAAAAACAAAACTCAGACTTGAAATCATACTTCATGATGAGTATGATAGAGATCTTGGTAAAACACATAAATAACTCCCTTAAAAATTACAGGAAAACACAACAAAAAATATAAATGATTGAAAAGAGAAAGAGAAACAATAAAGAAAACACAAAAAGAGACAACCCTGGACATGGAAAACAAGAAAAGAAATCAGAAGTTACAGAAGCAAGTATTGCAAACAGACTACAGGAGAAGGAAGAGAGGATCTCAGGGGCCAAGTCAACATTGAAAACATAAACAAAACAGTCAGAGAAGATGAAAATACCAAAAAGCTCCTAACCAAAAATGGCCAGGAGATCCAGGACACAATAAGAAGACCAATCCTAAGGATAATAGGTGAAGAAGGGGATGAAGAATATCAACTAAAAGGCACAGTAAATATTTTCAACAAAATTATAGAAGAAAACTTTCCTACCCTTAAGAACAAGATAACCATAAACATACAGGAAGCTTACAAAACTCCAAATAAATTGGACCAGAAAAGAAACTCCTCTCTACACACAATTGCCAAAACACCAAATATTCGAGACAAAGAAAGAATCTTAAAGGCTGTAAGGGTAACATATAAAGGCAGATCAATCAGAATCACACCAGACTTCTCTATGGAGACTATGAAAGCTAGAAGTTTCTGGACAGACTTTATACAGACCCTAAGAGAACACAAATGCCAGCCCAGGTTACTATATCCAGCAAAACTCTCAATGACCATAGATGGAGAAACCAACATATCCCAGGACAAAACGAAATTTACACAATATCTGTCCACGAATTCAGCCCTACAAAGAATGATAAATGAAAAAAAATCCAACACAAGGAAGGAAACTACACCTAAGGAAAAGCAATAATAATAATAATAATAATAATAATAATAATAATAATAATAATAATAATGCAAGAAAACAAAAAGAAGAAAAGCACACAAACATAAGTCTACCTCTAAGAACAAAAATAACAGGAAACAAAAAAATCACTATTCCATAATTTTTCTTAACATCAATGGACTCAATTCCCATAAAAAGACTTAGACTATCAGACTGGACACATAAACAGGATTCAGCATTTTGCGGTCTACAGAAAAAAATTCTCAGAGACAAAGACAGACACTACCACTGAGGAGAAGGCTGGGAAAGTTCTTCCAAGCAAATGGGCCCAGGAAACAAGGGGGTTAACTATTTTAATAACAAATTAAATAGGTTTTCAAACAAAAGTTATCAAAAAAGATAAGAAAGAAGACTTTTTACTTATCACAGAAAAAATCCATCAAGATGAACTCTCAATCTTGAACATCTATGCTGCAAATACAATTTATATACACACATTTATAAGAGAAATCCTGCTAGAGTTCAAAGAACATATTACAACACACATGAAAAAATAGTGGGAGACTTCAACACCCTACTCTCATCAATGGACAGATTATGGAGACAGAATCTGAACAGAGATACACCAAAAACTAGCAGTGGTTATGAACCAACTTATATTAACAAACATCTACAGAATATTTCATCCAAAAATAAAAAAGGAAACTTTTTTTCTCAGCACCTCATGGTACCTCCTCCAAAATTGAGCATATAGTCGGTCACAAAACAGGCCTCAACAGATACAAGAAGATTGAAATATGTCCATGGATCTTATCAGATCACTATTGACTAAGGTCAACAAAACAACAGAAAGCCCACATGCACATGAAAGCTGAATAATGCTCTATTAAAAAACAGCATGGTCAAAGAAGAAATAAAGAAAGAAATTAAGGATTTTCTAGAATTTAATGAAAATGACAACACAACATACCCAAACCTATGGGATGCAATGAAAGCAGTACTAAGAGGAAAACTTGTAGCTCTGAGTGCTTCCAAGAAGAAACTGGAGAGAGCGCACACAAGCAGCTTGACAACACAGCTGAAAGCTCTAGAATAAAAAGAAGCAGATAAACCCAAGAAGAGTCGATGGCAGGAAATAACAAAACTCAGATCAGAAATCAACAAAATAGAGTCAAAAAGAACTATACAAAGAATCAACAAAACCAAGAGCTGTTTTTTTTTTTCTTTTGAGAAAATCAAGAAGATCAATAAGCCCTTAGCCAGACTAACTAGAGGACAAAAAGAAAATATCCAAATTAACAAAATCAGAAAAGAAAAGGGAGACATAACAACAGAAACAGAAAATTCAAGAAATCATCCGGTCATATTAAAAAAGCCTATACTAAACAAAACTGGAAAATCCTGAGGAAATGAATACATTTCTAGTCAGATACCAGATAGCAAAGTTAAATGAGGAACAGATAAACCATCTAAACAGTCCCATGATACATAAAAAAAATAGAAGCAGTCATCAAGAGCCTCCCAAACAATAAAAAGCCCAGGACCAGATGGGTTTAGTGGAGAATTTTATCAGACTTTTATAAAAGACCTAACACCTATACTCTCTAAACTGTTCCACAAAATAGAAACAGAAGAAACACTACCCAACTTGTTCTTGAAAGCCACAATTACTCTATTCTCATACCTAAACCACACGAAGACACTACAAAGAACTTCAGACAAATTTCTCTCGTGAACATCGATGCAAAAATACTCAGTAAAATTCTTGCAAACCAAATCTAAGAACACTTCAAAATAATCAGCCACCATGACCAAGTAGGCTTCATCCCAGTGATGCATGGATGGTTCAACATACAGAAATCCATCAACATAATCCACCATATAAACAAACTCAAAGAAAAAAAAACCACATCATCATCTCACTAGATGCTGAGAAAGCATTCAACAAAATTCAACACCCCTTCATGATAAAAGTCTTGGAAAGATCAGAAATCCAAGGCCCATACCTAAACATAGTAAAAAAATATACAATAAACCAGTATCCTGGCCAGAGCAATTAGACTACAAAAAGAAATAAAAGGAATTCACATTAGATAGGAAGAAGTCAAAATATCACTATTTGCAGAAGATATGATAGTAAACTTAAGTGACCCCAAAAATTCCACTAGAGAACTTTTTTATAAGTTCAAAGCATATATTATATTACACACGGTAATAGTGGGAGACTTCTATACCCCACTCTCACCAATAGAGAGAGATCATGGAAGCATAAATTGAAGAAAGACACAGTGAAACTAACAGAAGGCATGAACCAAATGGATTTAATAGACATCTATAAAACATTTCACCTTCTTCTCAGCTCTTCACAGTATCTTCTCCAAAATTAAGTATGTAATCAGTCACAAAACAGGCCTCAACAGATAAAGAAGATCAAAATAATCCCATGCATACTATCAGAGGACCATGGACTAAGGCTGGTCTTCAATAACAACAACAACAACAACAAAAATGCTCACATGCACATAGAGGCTGAACAATACCCTACTCAATGATAACTTAGTCAAGAAAGAATAAAAGAAAGAAATTAAGAGTCTTCTAGAATTTAACAAAAATGAAGGCACAACATATCCAAACTTATGGGATACAATAAAAACAGTACTAAGTAAAACTCATGTCTCAGAATGTCTCCAAAAAGAAACTGGAGAAAGCATACACTGACAGCTTGACAGGACACCTGAAAGCTCTAGAACAAAAAGCAGCATATACAGCCAAGAAACAATTTATAGATCCAATGAAGCTGAAAAAGAAGGAAGGAAGGCCAGAATGTGGATGCCTCAGTCCTTCTTCGAAGCGAGTACAAAACACCCATGGGAGGAAATACAGGGACAAAAAGAGCAAGGATTGAAGAAAAGATCATTCAGAGATTGCCTCTTCTGGGATCCACACCGCATACAGTCACCAAGCCCAAGCACTATTGCTGATGACAAAAGTGCTTACTGGCAGGAGCCAGATATGGATGCCTCCTTGGATGCTTGCCAGAGTCATATAGATAGAGTTGAGGATGCTTGGAGCTAACCATTGGACTGAACAAGGGGTCTCCAATGAAGGAGCTAGAGAAAGAACTGAAGGAGCTGAAAAGTTTTGGAACCCCATGGGAAGAATATTATCAACCAATTCAAACCCTCCAGAACTCCTATGGACTAAAACACCCACCAACGAACACACATGGAGATACCCATGTCTCCATTTGCATATGTAGCAGAGGATAGCATCTTCTGGCATCGATTGCAGAAGAGGCCCATGGTCCAGTGAAGGTATGTTTTCCCAGTGTAAGGAAATGGAGAGGGTGGTTGGGAAAAGGTCTATCTATTTGGAAACAAGGGAAGGGGAGGGGGAATGAGAGTGGGGATAAAGGGGATAGTATTTGAAATGAAAATACAGAGAATATCCCACAAAAATGTGTGAATGGGGGAAGGGAGGAAGGGAGGGAGGGAGAGAGAGAGAGAGAGAGAGAGAGAGAGAGAGAGAGAGAGAGAGAGAGAGAGAGAGAGAGAGAATGTTGAGTGGCCTCATGATCTCTTAGAGACTGTGTGGTTTGTATTTTATAGAAAGTGGACTGAAGGTGCATCAGAGTCCAACGTGGGAAGCAACATCACAGGCTCATGTTCAAATAAATCGTTCTGAGTTTTCAGTGTTGGAAATAATTTTTGTCAAATATCTGCACTATTAAAAAGCCCAAAATTATTTTCTAGAGATAGTTATTGTCAATTTGTAGTTTATTTATCTCCTCTGACTTTCAGGTTAGTGATTTTAAGACATAGAATTTGATCATGAAGAATTCATGGTACCATAAATTAAATCCATTTGCATCCACAATTTCTACAATCAGAGAGGAAAGAGCTTAAATTAAAGAGGTAAAGAGAGAAACATGAAAAAAACAAAATGAGCAGTTCCCTTCAACACAGGAAATACACTTGATATAAGAAGCTAACCATTGGACTTTGCATGGTGATGCACAGTGGAGGAGTTAGGGGAAAGGACCGAAGAAGCTGAAGAAGTTTGCAACCGCATAGGATAAACAGCAATATCAAGCAACCAGACCTCCCAGTGCTTCCAGGGATTAACTACCAACCAAAGTGTTGGGGGATCCATGGGTCCAGCTGCATGCATACATAGCAGAGGATGGCATTGTTTGGTATCAATCAGGTATCAATCACAGGAGAAGCCCTTGGTCCTGCAAAGGCTTAATGCTCCAGTGTAGGGGAATTTCAGGGTCCTAAAGTGGGAGTGGGTGGATGGGTGGTGTAGCATCCTTATAGAAGCAGGAGAAGTGGGAAGGAGAGGGAAAATCCAAGAAAGGGGATAATATTTGAAATGGAAATATATAAAATATTCAATAAAAAACTGAAGAAACGTAAGACTCAAAAACATTATTGTGTTTCATTGCCAGTGGTAAGCTGATCATTCTTACATAGTCCTCAGAATATCTACCTCCAACTATACCTGCAGGCTCCACAGGGATGGTAGATAGACCCATGTTTCACATTAACATTTTTAAAGAGTGTGCTTTGAAACTATGCATATATCTTTATATAAATGCTGCTTTTACTATTACTACAACTTCTAAAATTATTATTATTATTATTATTATTATTATATATGGGATAGTTTTTATATATCATATATAATAAGATTTATATACATAATATATCATATTTCAGCTAATATTATATCTAGATATCATATATAATATAATAATGTAATAGTATTATGTTATCAGTATGCTGTTATGAGGTTTCTTCATTTTCCAGAGTTAAAGTTGCATAATGATCCTCAGAGCTGCAGCTAAGAACTCGACACATCATGTCCTAGTCCACTCTGACTTCTATTGAGCATATCTAATTTTAAGCATGAAAGCGTAGTTAAAGCCTCTCTTCCATTCTGCACAGCCAGTTACCTCAACATGTTTTTAGTATTACAAAGTGAGAAAATTCTTATTTCTACCCTCTTCCTAGATGTGGGTCTTGTGTAGAAACTGACAGAGTTCATGGAAATGAAAGGTGTCGTTAACACATCCAAATCCAACAACCTAAACAAAGCACAAGGGATGGACATTTGAAGAGGGAAGAGATAGGTAGTGAGAAAGCAATAGGAAATGTCAAATATTGTATTCTTGGGAAAAGAGTGAAACTCATGCCTATAAGCATTAGGTGGTTGTACGGTCTATGGGTAAAGGTGGAGATGTGTTGATAAAACTCTTCCCAGGAGAGCTGTCAGGGTTAGGTAATGTGTTTATCGAGAAGTCAAAGATAATCATCTCAGGCAGAAGATGCTTGAGTTTGATTTAGTGCTTAAAATCGTCACTCCTAATTCGGTCAACTTGTCTGCAAGCTCCAGATTTAAGTAGTTTAAGAGTCAGACTTTCTTCCTTCATGGACCTTCCCTTACTGGAACCCAGCATTTCTTAAGGTTCACTTCCTCAACTTCTTTGCTGAAAATAGGATGAGTTTTCATCTAAGACTTAGAGGAGCAGTTGCCTGGTTTTCCTCCTCTGATCTCCAGTGCAAAGCAACAACATTGAAATCAGAAGGCAGCCACACCCTACTAGTCACCAGCTCCCAATTTCAATTCATATCCAATGATGCTTGTGCAACATCTGGTTCTAGTTTCACAGGTAGCTGTATTCTGAAAATCAAATTCCTTAATTTCCAGGGAGAATCATTTTGTAGAAGCTTATATTGCTCTGTCAGAAGCAGTATCTTGGTGCATATGTCATATCAGAATTAACACGATCTGTGAAAATTAGGCTACAGTGAAATATGGTGCTTCTTCTTTACCTTTGCCCACCCTTGTCCAAGGAAGAATTGCTAAGCAACTCCATCAGTATGCTGCATATCCTGTCATACATGGACAGAAGTTTCCAGAATAATTTCCAGACTATACCAAAGACTAGTGCTACAACTCATAAGCAGAACTATCCCATGTGTCCACTATCAAACTTAATTATTTCCATGAAACAGTCATACCATAGATAGATCTGGAATCATCCTCAGTTCTGGAATGAGAAGGATATAGAACAATAGAAGGACATAGAATGGCTACATCCATTCTGTCAGGTTCATATGAGGCTTAAATTGCCAATTTGATGGAAGGGTGGATGGGTTAGTATTACTTGGGAGATGAGCCTCTGCTCATCTTTGATCTTCTTTGCTGGGTCCTAATCCCATCACTTGGGTCTCTCCTACTAGTTGTTTTCTGTTAGCTAGCAACCCACATTCAACTTTCATGACTTTTTGCCACCCATATGTGCACATACAAAAAGATCCACATAGTCTCTGTTTATGGGACAAAACATGTGATGTGTGTTATCTGTGTTGTTTTGTCTTATGTAATAATTTCTGGTTTTATCTATCTTTTATCCATGACAGAAAAAAAGTCATGATTTCATTTTTTAAACAGTAGAATAAATTGCCATTGTGTTTTTCTCTCCATCAGCTGATGGGCAGTTGAGCTATTTATATTTTCTACCTATCATGAGTATGATAAACATGGATGTTCACATATAGACAGAGATCTTAAGTTTACTCTGAATGAGTATAATAGTGAAAGCATGTAACTGTAATGAAAAATGTACATATGGTATATGCATGTATATTCAAACGCTTTCTTATGTGTGTGTTTTTTCTCTGTGTATGTGTGTGCCTGTCTGTCTGTCTGTCTGTCTGTCTCTCTTTCCCTCCCTGCCTCCCTCCCTCCTTCCCTCCCTTTCTCCCTCCCTCCCTCCCTCCCCCCCCCCCCTCTCTCTCTCTCTCTCTCTCTCTCTCTCTCTCTCTCTCTCTCTCTGTGTGTGTGTGTGTGTGTGTGTGTGTGTGTTCCAGGACAACTACACAATTCTCATCTTTCCCAGTAATCTCCTTGGACCTAAATAAGAAAAACAAATGCAGGTGGCAAAAGAAGCTTTCATAAGCTGAGATTTAAGGTGAATGAAATTGTGAAGTGTTTTACAGTAAGGATGATTTAAGACAATTGAGCACATTGCACATTTTCAAGATAGGACATTTTAAAATATTTGTCCAAAAGTATTTGAACATTTCTGCAGTTCAGCAGTTAATAGTAATTTACATTTTCCCCTAGCAAAATACATTTTATTTTAGTGTCTGTGAAGTTTGAAAACTAGTCTTTTGGTTCATAGGTCTTGGGCCCAGAAGAATAAAGCATGTAACAAGAAAAGAGAAAAGCCTATCATGAAATGATAATATTTTCCCTGGTAATGAAGTAAAATATGTAAGAATGTTGAAAGTAAGTGCTTTTGGTTAAGACAGCAATCTTTGTAGACCACATTATTTTTTCAGTATTAACTTTTCCTTTGACAGAGAATTGCTGGTGCTCAGCAGACACTGTGTTATTTGCCATCATGTTTGTTGGAGGTATTTACATTTTCAGTGTGTTGACATGGTGCCTAGCTGTTTAGCAGGTGGCAACCAGATCCTACTTGGGAAAATTATGCCTTTACACATCGTCAAAGTCTTACAGGCATCCTGAGTTTCTTCTTTCATTTCTCTCTACTTTAGAAGTGTCTAGCTGTTTTTGGAGATGATTTTTCTTCTCCCTCCTGTGTTCCATAATAATACAATTCCAAAAGAGATGAAATACTCAGATAAAATGAACAGAAGCCATGGAAGGACTGCATATAAACAAAAATCAAATTTCTTTTGCATAACTAAAGTAAAAGAAGAAATTTTTGCTTGTTGTACAAAATCCGGTTTCTCTCACAAATTTCAATTGAAGATATGAGATTTTTTTCAAGACCTGAATCCTTTAAGGAAGGTCGTTTGTTCAGTTTGAAATATACATGCACAGGTTTATAGGCTATAATACAACCCAGGGCACATACCATGTTAAAACCTGTGCAGGAGCAGAAAATAGGACTACATCTCAAACACATTTAATGTTGTGTGAATGCCCTTTTGTAAATCAGCTTTTCTAGGTTTCAGATTCTCCATCTATTAAATTAAAAAATGTCCTGCTCTAAAGCCCTTGACAACTCTTTGAAGATTCAAAAGAATATACACTATAAAACATTTTATAAAATGTATATGAATATGCAAAATGTTATATGCAATTGATAAGATATACTGTCCACCAACTTGAACAATATAAAATACTATTTTCTCCTTGAAAACAGAGTAGTTGTTTGCATGTGTAATGTGTTTGCTGCACATGAATTCAAACATACAGTATTTCCACCAGAAAATCACAGGAATATACAATCACACACAAATTACAAGTAGAGTTTTGTGGTATATATAAATCAGAAAACACCTTAAATGAAACAATTGTTTAAGAGTAGGAGTAGCCTACCAAATGTGCCACCGCTAAGTACAAAACAAATTGCTATTTATATAAAAACCCCTAAGATTTTGTTGACACATTCTGGAAAAAAAATTATGATTTTAGATCAATTTATGTGTTTAACCTTTAATTTTTCAAAGGTAAAATATTGCAACAGAAGAAAATGTTTTTGAATTATGCTTTTATAACTTCCATCCCAATATCTACTTATCTTCAATTACAATGAAAAGAGGATTAACTATTTTACTTAAGTCTTCTTTATATATGCCTCATGATTGAAGGCTCAATAAAAGCGAGAAAAACTAACTTGAAATTGTGTGCAGAATATTGAATTGATCAAAGCACATGCACAGGGTGCTCATGTTTTTCTACTAAGCTTCTCTTTAGAGCGATATTTACGGTGTCATTATCTACTACAGCTATGGCAGAGAACACAAGTAGGTGACTGCGGATGCATGAATTGATAAGAGCTGTAACACACATGGTGAGCCACAGCGCTGAGTAGTTTCCAGTCACAATGCTCCTGTCATTTGTCCAATAATCTTGATCATAAAGGACAGAACAGTAAGCGCAGTAAGCGGGACACAGAATGCAAAGTCACACATATGGTTGTGGTTAGAATAGAGAGAGAAGGTGAAGAGATCATCAAAGGATGCAGAGGTACAGAGAGGCAGAAGGAGAAAGGTTCAAATTAATATACAGCATGTAATTACACTTAATCACATTCTGCTGCTCACTTAATATCAGTGAAGTACAGAGTTAATACACAATGACTGTGGTGCAAGGAGAATAACTACCAAATTTTGACAAGCATTTCTCATGCCAAAGCACCATGAGTATGGTAAAAATGGATAGTTTTCAATTACTAAGAGAATGTATGTGAAAATATGTTTGCTTTTGCAGAGACTTTATAGGCACGTCATAGACCTAAGCTAGTAATGAGGACTTTCGCTGAAATTATGTATTTTCAAATTCTAAGGGCATCCTTGTTCCCCGTTTAATTCTCCTTTACTACTGAAAAAATTCCCATACATTTGATTTCTTCCACAGATGACCTTGAACCTCAGGTGAACCCCATTCCTTCAAGAAGCATAATTAGATAATTATTTCCACTCGAATTTCCATGTTGTCATGTTAGTAGCGATTGAATTCTACAGCCACTGTCTTAAACTGAATTAAAATCGTGTAAAATTTGGCCATTGAGATGTTATTTAACCAATATTCCATGTGTCACATGCTCTAATTTGCTATATTTTACTTAAAAAATTTACTTTGCAAACAGAATTATTAAATGCAAAACCAGAAAATAATAGGAAGAAAATTAAATTGTATGTTAGATATCATTATATAACATAACATATAACAAATGTATTTAATATATAATAAGTATTTATTATACACATAATTATGCAGTACAATATTTCCTACATATTATATAATAAATTTAATTATGAAACATTAAGATATTCACAATATAAAATATAGTGGTATTACATAATACACTAATTTGATATTTAATAATATATAATTAAGTACATTTGATATTATGATGTAAGATGCCTTTATGATATATGACATTTGATATATTATATATGGTATACAATGATATAATATCTAATATGTTATATAATTACAGTGAGTTTACTGGTTTTTTACATTGGTCTCATTGTCCTCCTTCTCTGCAGCACTGTGGCAGCCTTGACAATCAGCAGCATCCTAGGCATGATCACTGTAAAACTCTCAGGCTTGGAGCTACCGGCAAAAAGAGAACAGTTCCGAACACTACAAAAGGCCTGTCTATAGAGAATTTCCGTGATGTGTTCTCTGCCTCATTGAAAAAAAAAAAAAACCCATTTTTTCAACGTTTGTCCATATCTGACCTGGCCTTTAACTCAATCTGTGTGAACACTCTCTCTTCGGTGCATATTTTATATTCTAGATTCTATATTACCTTCTGTAATCTGCATACTTTATTCTGTGTTCTACATTCTATATTATACATTCGATTCTGTATTCACTATTCTGAATCTTATATTCTACATTCCGTATTATAATTCAATATTTCATATTCAACATTCTAGTGTGCTGTGCTCTATGCTCTGAACTCTGTATTCCGCAACTACACTGTGCATTCTGTATTCTGTAGTACATTCTATATTCCCTAATTACTATTCTATAATCTTTACCGTCTCCAAAGAATCACATTATTGTTCTAAATTCCATATTCAATATTTTGTATTCTTTAATCTGTGCTGTGTTCTGTATTCTATATTATCTGTTCTGTGTTCTATATTCTATACTCTATATTCTATTCTGTATTCTGTATACTTTATTCTAGCTATATAGTCTATTCTCAATTCCATATTTTATATTATACTCCTGTATTCTATATTATATGCTCTATATTCTTATTTCATATTCTATATTCTGTATTCTTTATTCTATATTTCATATTTTTATATCCCATATTCTGTATTTTAATTGTATATTCTATATGTTATTGTGTATTCTCTATTCTAATTTCTATATTGCATATTCTATACTCTATGGAATATACACTGTTTTCTATTTTCTATACTCTATGGTCTGTATTCCATATTTTATATTCTGTAATATATGTTGTGTACTCAGTGGTTTTAATTCTGTATTTTATAATCTATAAATTCTATTTATTGTGTTCTATATTTTTCAATCTATTTTCTATAGTCCAACTCTATATTTTATATTCTGTATTCTATATTCCATAAATTCTATATTGTCTATTCTATATTCTATATTATTTTATTTTATTTTTTTAACTTTATTTTAAAAAACAAAGATAAAAAAACAATTTAAACATTTTTGCATAAATATACACAAATAGATTTTTGTCAGTGCTTGGCTTTTTTTTTTTTTTTTTTTTTTTTTTTTTTTTTTTTTTTTTTTTTTAAGGTTTGATACTCTGCATTCAGGTCTTAATAGTTACAATGAGAAAAAAGTACATGTGAAACAGGAGGTAACCCAGAATTAGTCAACGTTTTCTTGGTGTGCAAGGATTGAGCGTAATGTTTTTTTTTCTTGTTGTTGTTTTTTTTTTTTTCCTTGAACTTCACACAGTCTGTGAGTTGTTTCTGGGAACAGTCCGAGCCTCTGGGGTTAGCAACTCACTATCAGTGACTGAATATTATGTCTGTTCTTTTGTGACTGGGTTATCTCACTCAGGGTGATATTCTCTAGATGCAAACATTTTCTTAAGAATTTGGTTAAGTCATTGATTCTGATAGCTGAGTAGTATTCCATTGTGTAAATGTACCTAAATTTTGTATCAATTCATCTACTGAAGGACATCTGGGTTCTTTCTAGCTTCTGGCTATTATAAATAGAGCTTTTATGAACATTGTGGTGCATGTATCTTTGTTGTATATTGGAGTGTCTCTGGGGTATATGCCAAGAAGTGGAATAGCTGGATCTTCAGGTAGTACTATGTCCAATTTTCTGAAGAATCGACAGACTGATTTCCAGAGTGGTTGTATTAGTTTACAACCACACAAGCGGTTGAGAAGTGTTCCTCTTTCTCCCCAGCCTCGCCAGCATCTGCTGTCATCTGAGTTTTGGATCTTGGCCAATCTGACTGGTGTGAGGTGGAATCTCAGGGTTGTTTTGATTGCATTTCCCTGATGGCTAAGGATGTCCAGCACTTCCTTAGATGTTTCTCAGCCATTCAATATTCCTCAATAGAGAACATTTTATTTAGCTCTGTACCCCATTTTTTTCATAGGGTTGTTTGATTCTCTAATGTCTAGCTTTTTGAGTTCTTTGTATACCTTGGATATTAGGCCTCTATCTGATGTGGAGTTGGTAAAGATCTTTTCCCATTCTGTTGGCTGCCGTTTTGTTTTCTTGACAATGTCCTTGGCCTTACAGAAACTTTGCAATCTCATTAAGTCCCATTTGTTAATCTTTGACCTTAGAACACAAACCATTGCTGTTTTGTTCAGAAAATTTTCTCTTGTGCCTATGTGTTCTAAGGTTTTCCCTACTTTCTCACCTAATAGTTTCAGTGTACCTGATTTAATGTGGAGATCTTTGATCCACTAACACTTGAGCTTTGTACAAGGAGATAAGAAAGGGTCTATTTTCATTCTTCTGCATGCTGAGTACCAATTGGACCAACACCTTTGTTGAATAGGCTGTCCTTTTTCCATTGAATGTTTACAGTTCCTTTGTCAAAAATCAGGTGACGATATATGTGAGGTCTCATTTCTGGATCTTCTATTCTATTCCATTGATCCACATGCCTATTTCTGTACCAGTACCAAGCAGTTTTCAGCACAATTACCTTGTAATGTAGCTTGAGGTCAGGGATAGTGATTCCCGCAGATGTTTTCTTGTTGTTGAGGATGGATTTCGCTATTCTAGGTCTTTTGTTATTCCAGATGAAATTGCACATTTATCTTTCAAACTCAATGAAGAACTGGGTTGGAATTTTGATGGGGATTGCATTGAATCTGTAGATTGCTTTTGGTAGGATGGCCATTTTTAAAATGTTGATCCTTCCAATCCATGAGCATGGGAGTTCTTTCCATTTTCTGAGATCTTCTTCTATTTTACATTCTATATTTTTAAAAAAATATTTATTTATTCATTTATTGTATGTGAGTACACTGTAGCTGTCTTCAGACCACCAGAAGAAGGCATCAGATCTCATCACAGATGATTGTGAGCCACCATGTGGTTGATGGGAATTGAACTCAAGACCTCTGGAAGAGCTGTCGGTGCTCTTAACCGCTGAACCATCTCCCCAGCCTTGCATTCTAAATTTTAAATTCATTTTTCTACAATAATGTACTATTTTATATATTGTGTATTCTATATTTTATCATATATTCCATATTCTATATTCTAAATCCTATATTCTATATTCTTGAATTCTGTAGTCTATATTGCAAAATCTTATTTATTTTATATTACATGCTTTATTTTCTCTCTCCTATATTCCATTTTATGTACTTATTCTATATTCTATATTATTCTATTTTATTCTTTATTCTATATTCTAATTTTATATTATAAATCCTCTTTTTAATGTTGCATAATTTGAACTCTATAATCTTTTTCTATGAAAGATTTAGTTTTAATTATGTGTATGTTACTGTGTGAATATATATGCAACACATATTTGTAGGTATATGCAGAGGCCAGAGAAGACTGTCAGATATCTTGGGACTATAGTTATATGTGCTTTAGGAATGCTCAATGTGGGAGCTAGACATTGATCTTGGGACTTCTGCAAGTACAGTAAATGGTTTAACCATTTCTCAATATCTCCATCCCCTATGTTTGCCAGCAGTCACTTATAATTGGATACTAGCCCCAGAAAGCTCTGATTCAATTCCTCTGGAAATCAGTCTGGCAGTTCTTCAGAAAATTTTGAATAGTTCTACATGAAAACTCAGCCACATCCCTCCTGAGCATATACCCAAAAGATGTTTCTTCATCCCACAAGAACACATGCTCTGCTATGTTCTCAGCAGCCTTGTTCACAATAGCCAGAAGTTGAAAGCAACCCATATGCCCCTCAACTGAAGAATGGATATAGAAAATGTGATTTATTTACACAATGGAATACTATTCAGCTATTAAATCAAGGACATCCACTGTAGAGGGTTGAAACATTCACACTTTTTTTTTATTTTTAAGTTGGATATTCTTGTATTTACATTTTAGATGTTATCCCCTTTCTGCCAATCCTATCTCACCTCCTCCTCCCATTGCCTCCATGAAGGTGCTCCCTCTCTCAACCTCCCTTCCCCATCTCAGCACCTTGGCATTCCCTTACACTGGGAAAACGAGCCTTCACTGGACCAAAGGCTTCTCCTCCCATTGATGCCAGACACTGCTGTCCTCTGTTGCATATGCACCTGGAGCCATTGGTCTCTCTATGAAAACTCATTGGTTGGTGTTTTGGTTTCTGGGAGCTGTGGTGGGTTTAGTTAGTTAAAAATTTTGTTCTTCCCATGGTATTATAGACCCTTTCAGCGTCTACAGTCCTCTCTAGCTTCTTCATTGTGGTCCCTGTGTTCAGTTCAATGAATTCACTAGAAGGGAGCTTTGGGGCTGCAGTCTTGCAGAAGCCTTTTTAGACACAACAGCCTGTCAGCTTCCTGAAGAATGAGGCAAGTCAGTCAAGGCCAACTCACAAAGCAGAGTCATTCCTCTCTGTCCTCAAGAGTTGGCTCTTGTTTGGAGAGTGCAAGCCCAAAGCCTCCAATGGGAGGAGTGGCCACAAGCCTAGTTAACTGAATTCCCTGGGACTTGGACCCTTAGAAATGAAGTTGTGAAGAGTGAGTTGTGTCTTATTTACTAATATAGTGTAAAATTTTTGGCAGATAGAATATTAAAAACCTGGAACAGCTCCAAGTGTCTATAGAACACCCTAAATTTGATTTCTGGCTGTATGTGGTAGAGTAGCTTGCTGGTGCCAACTCCAATGCCCACTGATGGAGTCACCTACATGGTCGGATCTCGGCAGAATCTGCCTCTCAGAATGAAGAGGGCCTTGTCAGGTAGTGCAATTCTTAAGAAGCCAGACATGAGGCTCCCACTTTAGGAAACAGCAAAATTCAGCTAATGCTTCCTAGTCCAAAAAGAGGTCCTGGATCTGATTGGGGAACTTGAGAGGATCCCAACCTACAGTCTTGATTCAGGTTGTGCACATCTGCCCTGGAATTACGTGTAAATCTAGAGAGACCATCGATCTTCAGGAGACAGGTCTTCATGCTGACACAATGGTATGGGAGCCATAGCAATTTCCATTAGGCAATACTTGGTTCAATCTCCAAACCTAGGAATTTGACAATGAAATCAAGTTTGACGTAGTTGTATGCTAGATTCACTATCCGGCATAGTGAAGTACAGCACCTCTTGGTAAAAATATTAAGCTCCAGAGCAACTCGATTTCAGCTCTCTATGTGGTTTTTCATGGCTTAGTAAAATGTTCTGTTAAAAAAAAAATCAGTCTGTGGAGTCCAGACTTTCCGCTGGCAGGGTGTATTTCAACCTAAAACTTTCTTGCCAGTTGAAGTCCATGGATAGTTGCTTGCAGACCTCTGAGGTTAAAGGGAATTTTATGCTCAAATAACATAATTTATAATCCTAAAGCCTTTAGTATTAAAAGTCGATCTTGCCAAGGATTTTCCAGCTTCCCGTTTACGGAGAAGAAAAATCATAGTCCTTAAACCATACTTCAGATGGGACAATCACCCTCATGCAGAATTAGTGTAAACCACAAAATACCCTAGATCTGGAGGTGTTCTGATATATTTATAGTATATGTGCATATTCTATGATGGGCTTTCTATCTGTGGTGACCCATGGAAGGCTTGAGAGTTGTGGACTCTGTGCAATGCAGGATCAATAACCTGTGCTCTGTCCCTGACACACAATATTACGTCTGTTCTGAGTTGAGATGAGGCATTAGGGGATGCTCTGTTGAGCTTTCACTCAGAAGCACTACACATGTCAAAATAAGAACTGACACTACTTTCACTTAAAGACCACAGGCTGGGAATCATCCCATTGTGTTAATAAGGAAGACCTAGAGTGCTCACTTGTTATAATTTTAATATTTCAGAAGGTTATCACAGTGGCCTGGGTATGTGCTGAAAACCAAACTGTTAAATTTTTTGTTTGCTTGTTTTTCAAACAAAGAAACATTTTAAATAAATTCTATTTCAATGTGCACAAAAACAAGGATATAATGAATTTTTCAGGCAAATAAATGGAACCAAAAAATATCATCCTGAGTGATGTAATAGAAACCAGAAAGATATGCATGGCATGTACTCACTGATAGGTAGATATTAGCCAAACAATACAGAATACTCATGGTACATCAACAAACCTTAAGAAGTTAAACAAGAAGGAAGGCTCAAGTAAGGATGCTTCACTCCTACCTATAAGAGGGAACAAAATAATCATGGAGGCAGAGGGAGGGAGAAAATTATATGAAAGAGGAGAGGAGAAGGGGGCAAGGTCAGTTATGAGAAGAGACAGGAGAGAGCACCAGAAGGCCAGGAGAATGAATGGAAATATGCAGCTTCCAGAGATGAGGGTGGGGGTGGGAGGAAAACCTGTTGACAGTTCTAGAGACTTGGGATGAGGGATGCTAACAAGAATTAATATGAGTGATCTTAGACAAAATGCACAATGTTGAGCACATGGAACATCAAGAGACAACCTCCACTAGTTAGACAGGGCCCACAGTGGAGGGATGAGGACAAATACTCATGTTCAAAATTCTTTTTTTCTTGAAAAACTTTATTTTAAAAACCAAAGATAAATGTACAAATTTTAAGCATTTTTGCATAAAAGTATACATATACATTTTTTAAGGTTGTAATTAAGTATTTGTGGGTACATATATATACACATATGTATATATGTAACATTTACATATGGAGAAGAGGCTATTAATTTTTTTGGTTTTTATTAACATTATTTTTAAAAAAACAAAGATAAAAAGCAAATTTTAAGCATTTTTTGCATAAATGGATACAAATACATTTTTGTCAGTGCTTGGCTTTTTTTTTTTTTTTAAGGTTTGATATTCTGCATTAAGGTCTTACTAGTTACAATGAGCAAAAAGTACATGTAAAACAGGATCTAACCCGGAATTAGTCAATGTTTTCTTAGTGTGTAAGGATTGAGCATAATGTTTTTTTGTTTGTTTGTTTGTTTGTTTTCTTTTCTTTTTCTTTTTTTCTTGAGCTTCACACAGTCTGTGAGTTGTTTCTGGGGCAGTCCGTGCCTCTGGGGTTAGTATCCCATTATCAGTGACTGCATATTATGTCTTTTCTATGTGACTGGGTTATCTCACTCAGGGTGATATTCTCTAGATACAAATATTTTCTTAAGAAATGGGTTATGTCATTGTTTCTGATAGCTGAGTAGTACTCCATTGTGTAAATGTACCACAATTTTTGTATCCATTCATCTACTGAGGAACATCTGGGTTCTTTCCAGCTTCTGGCTATTATAAATAGAGCTGCTATGAACATTGTGGTGCATATATCTTTGTTGTGTATTAAAGTGTCTCTGGGGTATATGCCCAGAAGTGGAATAGCTGGATCTTCAGGTAGTACTATGTCCAATTTTCTGAGGAATCTCCAGACTGATTTCCAGAGTGGTTGTATTAGTTTACAACCACACCAACAGTGAAGAAGTGTTCCTCTTTCTCCCCAGCCTCGCCAGCATCTGCTGTCATCTGAGTTTTGGATCTTGGCCAATCTGACTGGTGTGAGGTGGAATCTCAGGGTTGTTTTGATTTGCATTTCCCTGATGGCTAAGGAAGCCCAGCACCTCCTTAGATGTTTCTCAGCCATTCGATATTCCTCAATTGAGAACGTTTAGTTTAGCTCTGTAAATCATTTTTTAATAGGGTTGTTTTATTCTCTGATGTATAGCTTTTTGAGATCTTTGTATACCTTGGATATCAGGCCTCTATCAGATGTGGAGTTGGTAAAGATCTTTTCTCATTCTTTTGGCTGCTGTTTTGTTTTCTTGACAGTATCCTTAGCCTTGCAGAAACTTTGCAATCTCATTAAGTCCCATTTGTTAATCTTTGACCTTAGAGCACAAACCATTGCTGTTTTGTTCAGAAAATTTACTCCTGTGCCTATGTGTTCTAAGTTTTTTCCTATTTCTCATCTAATAGTTTCAGTGTATCTGGTTCAATGTGGAGATCTTTGATCCACTTACACTTGAGCTTTGTACAAGGAGATAAGAAAGGGTCTGTTTTCATTTTTTTGCATGCTGAGTGCCAGTTGGACCAGCACCATTTGTTGTATAGGTTCTCCTTTTTCCATTGAATGTTTACAGTTCCTTTGTCAAAAATCAGGTGACCATATCCGTGGGGGCTCATTTTTGGATCTTCTATTCTATTCCATTGATTCGGCATTGAGTTAATTTTATATCCAGCCACTTTGCTGAACTTGTTTATCAGCTGTAGAAGTTCTTTGGTGGAATTTGTGGGGTCACTGAAGTACACTATCATGTCATCGGCAAAAAGTGATGTTTTTACTGCTTCCTTTCTGATTTGTATACCTTTGATTTCCTTTTGCTGTCTAATCGCTCCAGCCAGGACTTTCAGTACTATCTTGAATAGGTAGGGTGAGAGTGGGCAGCCTTGTTGAGTCCCTCATTTTAGTGGGATTGCTTCAAGTTTCTCACCGTTAAGTGTGACGTTGGCTTTTGGTTTGCTGTATATTGCTTTTATTTTGTTTAGGTATGGACCTTGGATTCCTGTTCTTTCCAAAACTTTTAACATGAAGGGGTATTGAATTTTATCAAATGCTTTCTCAGCATCTAATGAGATGACCCTGTGATTTTGTTCTTTGATTTTGTTTATATGGTGGATTACTGTGATGGATTTCCATATATGAAACCATCCCTACATCCCAGGGATGAAGCCTACTTGGTCATGATGAATGATCGTTTTGATATGTTCTTGGATTCGGTTTGCAAGAATTTTGTAGAGTATTTTTACATCAATGTTCATAAGTGAGATTCGTCTGAAGTTCTCTTTCGTTGTAGGGTCTTTGTGTGGTTTAGGAATGAGGGTTATAGTAGCCTCAAAAAATGAGTTAGGTAGTATTCCATCTGATACTAGTTTGTGGAATAGTTTGGAGAGTATTGGTATTATTTCAGCGATTAATGTCTGATAAAATTCTGCACTGAACCCATCTGGACCTGGGCTTTTTTGGGTTGGGAGGCTTTTGATGACTACCTCTATTTCTTTAGGTGTTATGGATTATTTAGATGGTTTACCTGGTCCTGGTTAAACTTTAGAATATGTAACTCTCTAGAAATTTATCCATTTCCTCCAGATTTCCAACTTTGTGGAGTATAGGCTTTTGTAGTAGGATATGATGATTCCTTGAATTTCCTCAGTTTCAGTGGTTATTTCTTCATTTTCCTTTCTGATTTTGTTAATTGGATACTCTCTCTTTGCCTTCTAGTTAGTCTGGCTATGGGTTTATCAGTCCTGTTGATTTTCTCAAAGAACCAACCAATTTTTTCAATGGTTCTTTTTGTTTCTATTTGGTCTATTTCTGCCCTAATTTTGATTATTTCTTGTCCTCTACTCTTCTTGGGTATATCTGCTTCCTTTTGTTCTAGGGCTTTTAGCTGTGCTGTCAGGTTGCTGATGTAAGCTCTCTCCAGTTTCTTTTGGGAAGCACTTAGGGCTATGAGTTTTCCTCTCAGTACTGCTTTCATTGCATCCCCTAGGTTTGGGTATGTTGTGTTTTCGTTTTGGTTGAATTCTAGAAAATCCTTAATTTCTTTCTTTACTTCTTCTTTGACCCCGCTATTGTTTAACAGAGTGTTGTTTAGTTTCCATTTGTATGTGGGCTTTTTGTTGTCTTTGTTGTTGTTAAAGACCAGCCGTAGACCATGGTGATCTGAGAGGATGCATGGGAGTATTTCAATCTTCTTATATCGCTTGAGGCTCGTTTTGTGTCCAATTATGTGGTCAATTTTCGAGAAGGTGCCATGGGGTGCTGAGAAGAAGGTGTATTCATTTACTTTAGGATGATATGTTCTGTATATATCTATTAATTCTAGTTGTTTCAAAGACTCTGCTAGCTTTGCAGTGTCCTTGTTCAGTTTCTGTTTCCATGATCTGTCCATTGGTGAGAGTGGGGTATTAAAGTCTCCCACTATTATTGTGTGGGGTGAAATGTATTTTTTGAGCTTTAGTAGGGTTTCTTTTATGAATGTGGGTGCTTTTGTATTTGGAGCATATATGTTATGGATTGTGAGTTCCTCCTGACAGATTTCCCCTGTAATGAGTAAAAAGTATCCTTCCTTATCTTTTTTGATAACTTTTGGTTGGAAATTTACTTTATTCGATATTAGAATAGCCACTCCAGCTTTTCTTTTCTGGTCCAACCTATTTGGAGTTCTGAATGCTTTTTTTATGCACGTAGTCATCTCATTCTTAAGGGTAGGAAAGTTTTCTTCTACAATTTTGTTGAAGATACTTACTGTGCCCCTTAGTTGATATTCTTTTCCTTCTTCTATTCCTATTATCCTTAGGTTTGGTTTTCTCATTGTGTCCTGGATCTCCTGGACATTTTGGGTTAGGTGCTTTTTGGTTTTTGCATCTTCTCTGACTGTTTTGTCTATGTTTTCAATGTTGTCTTCGGCTCCCGAGATTCTCTCTTATATCTCTTGTAGTCTGTAGGAAATGCTTGCATCTGTAACTCCTGATTTCTTTTTTAAGATTTCTACTTCTAGGACTGTCTCTTTTAATGTTTTCTTTATTTTGTCTATTTCTGTTTTAAATTCCTTCTTCCATTCCTTCATCTCTTTGGTTCTTCTTTCTTCTTGTTTTTTGAGTGTTTTTCTTTTTTCTTCTTTAAAAGCTTCTAATTGTTTATTCTTTTTCTCCCGCTCTTGTTTAAGGATCTCTATCATCATCTTAAGGTAGGATTTCAGGTCTGAGTCTTCTTTTTCTGGAGTGTTTTGCATTCCGCTGTTTGCTGTGATTGGAGAACTGGGTTCTAGTGTTGCCAGGTTTTCTTGGTTTCCCTTGGTTATGCTCTTTCACTTTCCTTTTTCCATCTTGTTGTCAGTGATATGTTCTCAGCTTTCCCTTGTACCTGGCCTGTGTTCCTCGATCTCAGCTGGTCCACGAGGTGGTTGGTCTGAGCCCTGTTCTGTGCCCCAAAGCTGCTGGGTGGGAACCAAGATTCTAATGCTGAGTTCCTGGTCCCTGGATCAGGCAGGGCAGGGGCACGCTTTCTGTGCCCACTCAGCAGAGATCTCTCTGCCCCCTGGTTAGCCTGTTCCCCTTCTCACCAGGCCTTTATCTCTGGGGTTCCGCTCTCATGTTCATAATTTTGACCCAACAATATTTCTGTCTAAAATGAATGCAGGGACAAAAATAGAATGGTTGACCAGTGACAGTCTAATGGGCAATCACCAAATCCTGATGCTATTACTGATGCTATGTTGTGCTTACAGACAGGAGCCTAGCTTAGATATCTTCTGAGGTGCCCTACCAGCCACTGACTGAGACAGATGCTGATACTTAAAGTCAACAATTGGACTGAAATTGGGGATCCCTATGGAAGTGTTATGGGAAAAAGTGAAGGAACTGAATAGAATGTTAACCCCATAAAAAGACCAACTGTATTCAGTAACCTGGACCCCTGGGAGTTTCCAGATACTGAGTCACCAACCAAAGAGGCTCGCCTGAGCCACTTGGCATATATGTAGCAGAGGGCTACCTTGTATGACCTCAATGGAAAAGGACACATCAAATCATTTAGAGATTGATGCCCTAGGTTAAAATAATGCCTGGTTAAAGGGCCCTCAGGAGCAAAGTGGATGGGGGATTCAGACTGAACTCAAGGGGACAACACTTGGTATGTAAATAAGAGAGTTAATTAATTAAAATAATACAGAAATCATTCCTTTTATGTTTTTAAATCACAATGTAATTACATAATTCCCCCTTTCCTTTGTCTCTTCAAACTGTTCCAAGTAGCACCATTAGCTCTTTCAAATCCTTGGCTTCTTTGATCAACAGTTATTTTGTTTTACACACAGACACAGACACAGACACAGACACACACACACACACACACACACACACACACACACACAGAGAGAGAGAGAGAGAGAGAGAGAGAGAGAGACAGACAGACAGACAGACAGACAGACACACACACAGAAAACACGAAACACAGACAATCAAACAGACAGATACATAAAATCACAGACAGACAAACAGACAGATACACACACACACACACACACACACACACACACACCACATTGCTAAATAATTAATTGCAGTCTGCTCAGTCTATGTAGCATTTCTTGGCTGTACATCTATAAAGAGATGACCATTTGTGTTTGGGTGACCAGTTGGTGTACTCTTTCCTGAAAACTATTTCTCTTTCTTTCAACATTCCTGAAGTTGCCGGTAGTTCTTTGTGTAGGGTTGTGGTCTCTTGGACTTTTTTCCATTTATGTATATTGTTGCTTCTATTTAGGACATTATTATGTTCATGAGATTTTTTTTATGGGTGTAGCTTTAGACATTCCTAGTGTATACAGTATCAGAGCAAATTACATTTTCCCTTGGCTTGTAAAATCTTTCTACACTATACCGTAAATGTTTCTTGAGTCTTTGGTTCAGGAAGTACGTTTTTTATATATCAGTTGGGACTGGACTCTACATTCTAAATTTTGATTGGTTATGATTCTCATTAGTGTTCTCTGCCTGTTGGAAAGAGAAGTCCATTTGATTTAGGATAAGAACTACACTTCTCTGGGAATTTAGAGACAAAGGTTAAAATGTTGTTGAAGTATGCTGATTACATAAATTGGTAATTACAGGTTCTTTTACAAGATATATCACTAACTTTGCTTATTAGCTAGATTTAGACTATGATACTTGGTTTCTCTTGTGTTTCTAAGTCTAATTAGAGAACTGCTGGTTACTGCCAAGTTATGTGTACCACTACTGCACCATTAGGTTTATGCATACTATTAGCATTGTGCCATACTCTTAACATATTTTAATTGCCTAAAGCTCTTCATCTAAGGGTGATGCCCCATGCATTTCTCCCATCCATGTTGTCATGTCACTGTTGCCATTGCTCAGGTCTTGTATAAACAGAATTAAATACAATTTTGTGCATATAAAGACAATTTTGAGATTTCATGATTTGACATTCCATTAGAAGTCTTGATGTTGCAGCAAACAACATGCTCCATTTACACATTTTCTACCTGTCTTCCAAAATGTTCCCTAAGCCTTAGATACAAAAAAAATTGTGTTATAGATTTATCAGTTGAGACTGAACACCTAACCACCAGTTGTTCTCTAGATTTTGACCAGTTGTGTCTTCATATAATGATCCCTATGTGCTATAAAATAAGGGGCTTTTTGATAAGAGGTTATGTGTATAAGGATAAATATGTCAGTCTGGCTAGGAAAATGGCAGTAGTAGGGCCTCCCCTGATATCCATGCACTTACTATTGGGTGTAATTTTAGTACCAGGTACTACTTTCCTCTTGTTTACTGGATTTTAATTCATTAAGATCTCAATTGTTCACCAACAAGATGACATTGTTAAGTCTTTAAGGATATCTTCCCTTGCTGACTATGGTTGTGGTTCATTGCCAGCTGGGTAAAACTATTGACCATTTTCCTCTCTTGATTTCATTTATTATTAATGAGTGGGGGTGTGTATTTGTGTGTATACCTGTGCATGTGTGCTTGTGCGCAAGAAGCTCAAAGTTGTCAGCATCCCTGGTGTAGGTACTGACAGTTGAACCTGATCCTCCAGGAACAGTAGTATCTGCACTTAACTACTGAATCATTTCTCCAGCCACAAAAGGGTGCTTTTCCAGGAACATGCCTACCTACACATTTATCATTTTCATATGCAGAAAGCATTGAAAATCCTTTTAAAGCACCTTTTGAAGTGGAAGTACCTAGTTATTTATAGTCGAGCTCTTCAGTTGTATCGTACCAAAGATTTTATCCCTAACTTAGAATTCAATTGTGATCCTTCTTCCCACATTTCTCCTCCCACCACAAATCTATACCCTATAAAACCATTATTCTACTCTTGCATTTAGTAGCTTTATCATTGCACCATTATTGTTATTATTATTTTGTTTCCATATAAGTGAGAACTTGTGGAACTTGTCTTTTTGTACCTGGCTTATCTCACTGTAGTGCTTTTCTGTTACATTTACATTATTTCAGGCCACAAAAGTTTACCTTTTTTATAGCTGACTCTATTCTATTATGGACTTTTCACAGTTTACTAATCAGTTCATCAGTTACTGAAACATACTTTGTCTCCATTTCTTAGCTTTTATGATAATTTCACTTTCCTTTAAAGATACACCCAGTAGTGGGATTGATGAATAATATAAAAATTCTATTTATGTTAATTTTGAGGAATCCTCACACTCTTTTCTATAATACCTTTTTGTTTAATTTAAATTCTTAACAGTAAAGCATACACTTGTGTTTCATTTCTAGCCATCCATGTCATTTCTTGCTATGATTTTTGACTCTTGTCATTAAAATATCTAATTGTGATTTTAGTTTTTACTTTTCTGATAATAATCAATATTGAGTATTATTTCTGGACACATGTTAGCTATTAATTATATAATCATATATATGTCTGTGTACATCTGTTTAAATCTTTATTAAATGTGTTTATTTTGGAGTGGGTTAGAAGAAATCTTGTGGGAGTTGGTTCTCCTCTTCAACCATATGCATCTCTGCAATCAAACTCCTGGTATCAGACTTGGCAGAAGATATCTTAACCTACTGAGACATCATTGTTTCCTGTTTACAATTCCTAATTTTCTAAAATTTAAGTTACTTGTGGTTTTAAGTTTGAATTCTTTGAGTTCTTGTGTCTTGTAAATACTATGCTTTTGTCAAATGCACACTTCATTAATATTCTCTTCCATTCTGTAAATGGTCATTGCATTGTGTCCAGGAATTTTCCAGCTTTTTGGAATTCTGTTAATTTTCCATGTATGCTTTTGTTTTTTGTATTTTGGGGTTCTTCATTAAAAAATCCTTGCCCATTACAAACACTTTGAAGCGTTTTCTCCATTCTTTTTGTATTATTCCATGTATTTATTATATTTTGAATTACTTTTGTAACTGATACAAGGTTATTGTTTGTTGTTAGAGATTATGATCAGTTAGCAAACTCGTGGTTGTAGATTCTGCTCCAACATTCAAGTTTACACTAGTCCAGTATCATGCATGATCTTTCTTCTCTTCAACTAGAGAATTTCCAGTTACCACAATATTAATTTTGTATACCACTATGGGTTGACATAACACTCTGGTCCCTGATATAGTTCATAGACCTCATAGCTGGTGGGATTGTTGGTAGCATCCTTTTCTTAAAAGCTCACCTTCAAGTACTATGAGAGTTATTGAAAACGTGTATACAAGTAACATTACACAAACTGAACATATTATATTGACGATTGTATATTTATATATGCATGTTCACACAATAATTATTAGTGAGAAAAGGAGGCTACATATTTTAAAATGAACAGGGAGCAATTAAAGGTAGGAAATGGGAGGAAGAAATGTTATATTATAATTTCAAAAAAAGATTGAAAAAGTAAAAATGAAAAGCAAAACCAAACAATGGAGTGGTTTAGTTTTTCCATGTATGGATTCTACAGTCATTTAATTTTCCATGTTCATCTAAGGTAAGAACTCTCTTTCTCTGAAGTGTTCCATCGCACCTTTGTTACAAAACCACTTTCTGCAGGTGTGTACATTTCCTTTGAGCCATCTTCTCTGTTCCATTTTTCTGTGGGTCTATTCGCTTGATGAAGTCCATGCCATTGTGAATTGTAAGTGTTCAAAGAGTGGTTTCAATTCAGATAGTACAATGATTGTTCCTGCTCAATTATTTTACCCAAGATTTTTTTTCAGTATTCAAAGTGCTTCATGGCTCCATTCAGACCGAAGACTTAACTTTTTCTAATTCTATAAATAATGCTATGCTGTTCCGGTAGAGATTGTGTGAAATACCTAGATGATTTTGTGTTATGTGAACACATAGCTATACTGATTTCCCAGTGCATGAACAAGGCTGTTTGTCTCTCACCCTCAACATTTCATAAATATTTTATCTTTTATGCCACTGTCCGTTAGAGCAGAATTGTCAACTTTATTCCACCTAATACTCCTTTATTATTATTATTATTATTATTATTATTATTATTATTATTATTATGTAATTAGAGGTATCACATACAAAATAGTTTTATACATAAAACATTTGCTGATAATTAGTTTCAGAGGAATATATTTTAAAACAACTCTATATATTCAATTTTCCCACTTATGAAAGATGAAAGCAAATTGCATACAAGTCAAATTACTGCTTGTTTGCCCACACAATACAATTCAAAGCTATGCTGAGCCATACTTATATGCTGAGGAATGATGGTAAGAAGATATTAAAAGCTTTCATTTTCTAATTAAAGTATTATTTTTATGTGAGTAGAAAAATTTTCACTTCTGGTAAAAACCCTGCAGTTAATAACAGAATAATCTCCAATCTGAATTGAAGTGCTCACAGCAACACTGGATGATGTGGTGGCTTGCCCCATGTGGAGTCCCAGCTGTGGGCAGAACAAAGGCAGTGGTGAAATCTCAAAAGCAATGTGCCAAGTGCTGATGGAACCATTGCAAATTCATTCTGCACTTGTCTTTGAGCTAATTGTTGGCCACTCTTCTTTCAGGAACATTTGCAAATTTATTTACCTCCCATCATAATTATGTAACTCACAGTTTAAGATTGAATTTGAGTACTGAGGGAACAAAGCTTTTAGCCTATAAGGTTACACCTCCTAAAGGAGTCCAAACAATGGCATCCTTAAATGTTCAAAGTTGAAAAGGCATATCATATGTGTTAATGTTTCATGACAGAAAGAAAATAATTGTTAATTTTTATGTCATTAATTTTAGGTACTCTTTTTTCCTGCTTGTACTCTGTAAGGGAATAATCTATTTTATTTGTGTTTTACCATCCATTTGGTGTCTTATTTATGTGTAGTTAAGCCTTTCCATTGTTCTATTTAAGCTTCACCTTTCCTTTGCCTCTGTAGTAAACCTGTGATAGATTGTTTATGGCATTTGGCTTGCAATTCCAACTTTTGAAACAGTTCTCTCTTGGCACTTTTTGACTCTATTGCAAAGAACGGTTTTGGTTCTTTGTTGAATAATCTTGCATCTGCCTTCTGCCTTAATGGTTGAAGAACTCCCAGGTCTGTTTCCTTAGAGAATTTATTTCATTCCTTTTCTTTCTTCCTTTATTCCTTCTCCCTCCCTCCAGACCTCCTTTTCTCTTTCTTTCTTTGTTTCTTTCTTGTTTCTTTGTTTCTTTCTTTCTTTCTTGTTTCTTTGTTTCTTTCTTCCTTCCTTCCTTCCTTCCTTTTTTTCTTTCTTTCTTTCTTTCTTTCTTTCTTTCTTTCTTTCTTTCTTTCTTACTTTCTTTCATTTTAGCAAGGTGTTTCAAGACTATGTAGTCTGTCTCTATCAACTTTATTGAAGTGCAAATCTAAGTTCAGTTGCTTTTCCTTCATCGAGTAGGCACATTTTGAATTGTGTTGCTCAGCAACTAGACAACGATCTGTGAAGAAAAATCAGTATAGGATTGCTGAAGCACCTTCTGTAACTCTTCTTTCTCCAGGATGCAGCTCTCCTTGACTAGGAGAACTTCACTACTTGGCTTCTCAGGATCACCCTCAGGGTGTCAAGAAAGGGAACCAGGAGCATAACAAAATAAACAAAGTATAATTTTTATTTTGTTCAGTCTTTGTTCTTAAAATATGTCCTCTTCCACAGTTGGTTTCTGATGTGTTCTATCACATTTAAAGTAAATAACTGAATATTTTTGTGGATTTCATGTATACTTGGAAGAAAGAATAGACCAATCTTCTGTTATTCAAGTGCTCTTATTGACACTGATCCATAGAACACATATGACCACATTTTATGATACATATGCAACATCACAAAAACATTAAAAATACAACAGAATAATGTTACAAAGCAAAATAAGTTAAAGCACAAATAATACTTTGCTATTGTTATGAATATCTTACAGTGTTTAATAAAATATTTAAAAGGATGAGTAAGATGGATTACGCTATAAACAAAGCACTTGGTAAGATAACACAGAAGATTGCCATGACTATGAGATAGTCCTTAGCAAGAGCTTGATTCAAAAAGAATTGAGAAAGAGAAATGTAGATAGATAGATAGATGATAGATAGATAGGTAGATGATAGATAGAGAACTAGAATATATATGAGTTCCCATGAATCACATATAAGAAATTACTTTATCTGAAACTTTTATGAAATATTATACACTTAAATGTCTTCTAGCCTCCCTCTTTCCATTCAGTTATATGCGTTTGTATTAAGGGTATCCTGAAGGATAAGCAAATGTGATGTGGTAACCTATATGTTATGTTCTTCATCAATACTGTTATGTACCAAACAGTCAATCACTGTAACCAATTAAATATATATTGATGGATAAATTATTCAAATTAACATGACAATGTTTTGTAGCATTCATGGAAGACTCTTTTGCACCCACTGTAGGAAAACTCTATAGAGAATGATCCTCCCCAGATTGGTTGTTCAGATGAACCTGAGAGGGTTATTACCAGGCCCGCAGCAGGTTATATGCAAAGGGGAAAAATAAAACAACTGATCAATTCAAGCACAGCCTTGAAATGAAACGCCAAAGGAGCTGGCTCTTTGAATTATAGCAATGATCTGCTGTGAAGCAGCTGCTCACACAGGCAGAGCTCCACAATTCACTGAAGGGCAAGCACAGCAGTGTGTTTAATCACATTCCTGAATGTCCAGGAAAAGCCATCAGGGGAAAAGGTGGTATTGAGCACAATAGTGGGAAGAGAAGGCTTTAAATTCTTACATGCAATAAAAACAATGCTGAGAAGCCAAAATCTAAATACAACAAGCGTATAGTACAGGGAAATATGTTCCTGGGGGAAGAATGGTTTGAGAATAGAAAGAAAATACTGGATTAGCAGGAAATTTATAGAGAATTTTTACAGGTTTAGCAGTATTCATTGTTATATATCAGATGATACACATATTGTTAAATTGTACCTTGTATATGTAAATACTTAATAAATTATCACAACTAAAACAGGCAAAACATAGGAAAGCAAGATGTCATTGAAGAGAAAATATGTGACAAAAAATAATATACTTAACCATTAGGGTAATACCAGGGCAAGCCTTAGGATGACTCCTAATCATTCCAACTTCAGGTATAGAAAGTTAGTTGTCTTCCCTCTTGAATATCTAATATTATATGGAAATTTCCTTCTGATGACAACATAAACTGGGGCAATCCTTTTAAAATGAAATTTGAAATTTCTGAATAAGTTTAATACGCAGCAACTTTTGATATAATAAATTCTGTACTTTTGTACGAAGTCTATGTAAATCTTCCATATACATACCCAGAGACGAAGAACATAAAATATAATGTTCACTGTTATGTTCTTTGCAAGCATAGTACAAAATAGTTTAAATAAACCAAACATGTATCAACTACACATATGCATATAATACAACACTAATCAATAATAACATAGTAATAAACTAAATCTGTAGCTATCAAAAAATCATGATTTTTTTAGCAAGAAGATCATACACATTTTATTTGTTATAATGTTTCAAATGAAAAGCTCAATAAAATTCAACTTAATAAATACCTATGCCTTAAATATGTAGTGCTATATAGGTCTTGAAAATAACATGTTTCAGAACTGTTGATGGAAAGGACAGGCATGACAGAAAGAAGACATAAGTGGAACAGTACTCTGAATAGTGGAAAATCATGTCATAATCTGGATGTTGTATAAAGGTTATTCATTTTGTAGTTTTCAGACTCAATATGAATGTTCAGACTCACAATTTCATGTATAAAACATAATGCTCTGTTCCTGACAACATACATTTTTGTATCATTCTATGGATAGCATAAATTGAGGAAGAAAGAAAACTTAATGACTTTTGTGCATGATAAATTAACCACCATGGTGGTTTTCAGTCACAACCATTGAACCTTTTTCATTTAATTGTAGAGATCCAACAGAGACCATATCATTTTATAGATGACAACACAAACAGAATGTTTGAGTTTGTTTTGTAAACTGACATAAAGATTACATAAACCACATAGAAATAAGACTGTTTGTAAACTACTTTACATCCTTGCAATGAGTCTAGATTGATTGTGATAGTAACTCTTAGTACTTTGCTTCTGATTGCACTGTTTAAAGAGTTTAGATTCCATATTTATTAATATGACAGGCCAAATGAAGGAGGTTTATTCCTAGCTATGTTTATATAATTGATTTGTGTTTTAAAAACAGTGTAGTGAAACAAGTTACATGCAATTGTAGTAGTTACTTTTCTATCCCTGTGATGAACACCATGACCAAGACAACTTATGGAAACAATGTTTATTTGGCCTCTAGTTTCAAAGAAGAAGTCTCCACTGTTTTGAGGAAGAATGACATGAGTCATCAGACATGGTTGCTATAGAGAAGCCACCATTAGGACTCTCATCTGAAAACACAAGCCTGAAGCATGGAGAGTGACCCAAAATCAGATCAAGTTTTTAAACTCTTTTTTTTTAATTTAAATTATTTTATTTATTTACATTTTAGTTATTGTTTCCCTCATTCCCTTCTCCCAGAACTCCTAATCCCATTCTTCCTCCTCCTTACCTCCTTGAGAGTTCTCTTCCCCTACCAGACCTTTCCCTTCCCTGGGGTCTCAAGGCTCTCAAGGATGAAGCACAACTTCTCAAAGTGAGACAAGACCAGGAAAACCTCTATTATATATGTGCCAGGGGCCTCAAACCAGCCTGTGTATGCTCCTCTTTGATGGCACAGTCTCTGGGAGATTCCTGAGGTCTGGGTTAGTTGAGACTGCTGGTATTCCTACAGGGTCTCTCTCCCTTTCAGCTTCTTCAATATTTTCCTAATAAAACCATAGAGGTCCCAGACTTCATTCCAATGGTTGGGTGCAAGCCTGGCCCAGTGACTTACTTTCTCTAACAAGTCCACATCCCTTAAACCTACAGACATGGAGAACACAAAACAAGTGCTCAGGGTGTTAGAAGAAATTTCATTCAAACCACTACAGAAGGCTAACAACATACTTTAAATTCATTGTTTAGCAAATACTTGGACCTTACTATATCAAATATAGAATTGAAAATAGTGCATAATTTTCAATATGGGGAAAAATTCAATATATATATATCACTATGTGAATTTCATGCATTTTGGTTATTTTATTTATTTCCCCTTTAGATGTAATCTTCCTTTTTTTTTTTCCTACCAGGAACCTCCTATCCCCTCCCCTGTCACCTGACTTAATGAGGGAGCTCTCCAACACTCACCCTCTCCTGCGTCACAGCTTAGCATTCTCCTATGCTGGGTCATCAAGGCAACACAGGACAAGGGGTTTTCCTCCCATTAATGCCAGAAAAGTTAGTCCTTTGCTACAAATGCAGCTGGAGCCATAGGTCCCACCATGTGTACTCTGCGGTTGTTTTCCTATATTGCTCTATATAGGTTATGTACAATTTACTGAAATCATTGCTAAGGGACACACCTTATAATACTGACTGTAAAGAATTTTCTTAAGACAATCTAAAAGACATGCTTGAATCAGTTATCAGGTAGTTGTACATTTAGCAACTTCATACTTTCCTATTTAGTAGGCCTTTTGTGATTCCTTTATGCTCTACTTTGCCTCTACATGTCTTTCTACTTGGTAGTCCAAAAGACATTATTTTGCCACCACAAATTGAATGTGTTTAATATTGGCAAAATGTTTATTTTCCTATATGTGCTTTTCTTTCATTGTCTCCTCAAAGGCATTCTGATGTTGTGGTTCAGAGTGTCAGAAACAGAAGAAAACCTGGGCTCCAACCCTCCAAAAATATATATTGACTGCGCAGACATAGCATGTAACCTAGTTAGGAGTCTAACATCTGGACTCATGCCTTGCACCTGGATATTATTCTGAATCCTGTGAACCTAATAATACATAGGAACTGAGATAATTCAATATGCTCATATTTAGAAGCAGGATGCTATTATGCTAACACCGTAGATGCTCATGTGTTGAATTAATCCATGAAAATGCCAAAAAATGTGTGACAGAGATATATTTCTGGCTTGCTCTTTTAAAATATACAATATGATATTTGAATTTTTTTCTTAGTCTAGTCCATACACTTGGAATAATAACTGGAGATTTTAGATCATTTTCAGATACCCACTGCTGTGCTATCTTCAAATTTGTTCCCATAAATATCAACCATTGTTGTTTAGTATTATTCTCTAAGTTTGCTGAGCTCTACTAGGTAGGTCTTCTATTCCATAGAATCATAAATTCTATTTCATTTTTACAGTGTTCCACACATTCTATATTCAATTTTGGCTTGAACTGGGGTCGCATGCATATGATAGCATGCATGCCAAGGGAAGTGGATATATTTGTGGAGCCAGTTCTCTGCTTTCACTTTCTTTTGTGACTTCCAGGATTAGATTGAGAGTCATGGTATGTGTGGCCTAATTGACCCTACTGAAACTCTCCTATTGGGTTCTCACTCCTTCCTCCATATTGTCCTAGCTTTTGTCATCATCACTGTCTTTTCAACTTACACAGAAATCCAGTTTTTTTACGTTCAACATATGAGGGATATTTGGTGTCTGTTAGTGGTATTAACATCTTCATTTAGAAAATGCATGTTTAGATCTACTGCTTATATTTAATTATATAATTAGTTTGGGGTTCAGTTTATGCAGTTTCATACATATTCTCCACAGTAACTTCCCATAAGATACATCCTTTGCCAATACATTCTTCCTTTTTGTATGTTATCTTTACACTCCACTTATTGCCCCGTCATTTAAGTTATGCTTTGGTTGTATTTTAGTATTTAAAAGTATTTTGGTTGATAGAATATCATTTGGCTGTTTTGCTTTTCTTTCCTAAGTCTTTGAAGATTTCTGTCAACATTTCTTGTCAATTTTTATTCTTGAAGCATTATCTGTCTGTCTGTCTGTCTATGTATCTATGTACCTACATATCTTTCTGTATATCTATCTATCATCTATCTATCTATCTATCTATCTATCATCTATCTATGTTATCTACCTGCCTATCTATGGACAGGAATTTTATATTTAGCTTTCCCTAGAAGTCTATATTTCATTTTTCTGGTTATTTTTGTGACTAACATAACATCATTATTCTTTGTGGAGATATACATTTTCAATCATTGTTTAATTGAACCACTCTCCTTTCTTTTTTCCATATTATTCATGGATTCAGCAAAAATATTTTGCTATGGACATCTACATTTTCTTCTAGGCTCTCTATTTTTTCTCCTTTCTATATATTTATATGGATGCCATTCTGCTTGGTTGCTTTGAAGTCAGACACTTCAATGCTTCTTTCTTGTTTTTCTTGCTATAGATTAGCTTAGAGATTTGATGATTATAGTTATATACATTTTATTAATTCATTAAACATTATATCTCTGTGAGTTTTCACTATATCTATAAAATTTAATGTTTGGAAATAATAGGCTATGAAATTAGTTTTGGTGGAAATTATTAATAAATATATTCAAAAATTGAATCAAATGAAATACAAGAGGCACTATATATGATAAGGATAGAACTGTATTATGAGAAGATACATATCTCTCACTCTTGTTCAACAACCTCTCTGTTGCATAAAATGAAATGTGTTTTATCTTGGGCTGTACTGAAGGAATTTTAAAATGCATTTAATAAGTGTGTTTTGCATTTGGTGTGTTCTGGGTGCTTTAGTAATTGTTCTTATTTGCATGGACTCAAAATACAAGTGTGAACTAAAGCATAATCTAAAATATTAGAACAAATTGGAACTTTCTGAGTTCGTTTAAGATATTTCTCCTTGAATTGTATGGCCATTGTCATTGTACTCAAATGCATTATTTAGAGATGTGAACTTTTAAGTAACAGAATGAAAATGATCCTACAATGTATGTTCTCCAGCAACGTTTGAGAAACTGTCTTGCTCACTAGCTCTGTCACTAAGGCTGTTTTGAAAGAGATATCTCCGACTTAGAGGCAGAGCAAATAATAGGAATCACAGGCAGAGAGCCCAGTATGAAGCACAAACGCCATCATTTTCTCAGCTCCTTGCAAAGGACATTCCTTTGCAGGTGGCATTATCCTATCTCTCCCACACTTTGCTATTTCTGAGAAGAAGCAACCAGAGGTAGCAATATGGAAGGCTAAGGGTATCTCCCTTTGGAGAGTGTTGTTGTCTTTGACTGCAAAGTGTACCTTGTGACAGAGTCGTGGGACGATTTTCCCTGGGGTGCAAACTATTCTGGATATCCACCCACATCCTCATGAATATTTCAGATTTGGCTTGGCACTGCTGGCTTGTCTATGTCCCAATATATGAAACAATGCATAATGGATACTGCCCATGCCCCTCCCCAAACAAACCCAGGATGCCTTTCTGATTTATTTATTTCTGGAATCCATGCCAGCAAGGGGAAAACACAGAAGACTGCACACTTCAGCAGTTCTCTGGGATTTTACAATCACATTTTATTAGTTTTTCTCTACTAAATCCCATGACATTGACCCAGCTGACTCTCTTAATAAAAATGTAAGATTTTTAGATATTGTAACCTAATGTGATGGGGAAAAGAAAATTTTAACTATTAATTTAGAATTTCCAATTTCTGACTTTGATAGCAATCATTTTGGAAGAAGTGGTTACATTATCCCCATATTAATATATTTGTTTTCTCAGGTATAAGATAGGAGGAAGACAGTCCTAATATTTCAGGGAGTTATAAGAAAGGTGGCAACATATTATCAAAAAGAAATTCCAGATGAGGTTAGGGAACTGTTTATTTGAGTAGGTAGTTCACCTGCTCAGTTTATTCGTTTCCTCTACACAATGTAGGAAGCATTATTCATCTGAAGGAAGGATGCTTTTAAAACCAAATCCATTAGAATGGCCATGAGACTTAAAAGAAGGCTCATATATATCAGACTCTCAATAATTGTTAGTTCTCACTGAAGACACATACAGACATTCAGTATTGTAATTGCTCTGGGATCTCCAATGGGTTATAAAGATGTAAACTTCTGGATGACAAAGATGTTTCTATACACAGCTCAGAACACTCTGACAGTGAGAACTGAAAGCTCCCATGCTCAAAATGGAACCCTCAGCCTGAAGGATGAAATGTGACCCATATTTTTCTCACTGCTCAGCAAAATGTTATTTTTGTTCCTTTCTCAGGAAAGCCCTCTATGATTATTGTGTATGGGCTGTTTTTGGATTTCCCTGCTGCTTCGTGACTTGCATTTTCTTCAAGGATTCTCTGACAAGGTAAACTACTAGCTCACGTCTTTTTTTGATAACTCTCCTCAAGAAGCAGTATTTTAGTGGGTATCCCCCCTTTTTCTAGGACATCTGAATATAATATTTTAACAACATCGCATTTGTGGTGAGTAGGATAAAGCCTAAGATCAACTGGAGTTATGAAGTGTGCACACTGACAGTAATGACCCTGAGTAGAATTTGCCTGTGGTCCCATTTACCCATGTGGTTGTGTTTATTGTATGTCTTTCCCCTGTAAGTCTTCTTTATCTTCCTTGGTCATGTGAGCTAGTATCTCTTTGAGACTTGGTAGATGGGAAAATGTATGTGAGGTCGAGTACAGTAAGAGGAACTACACCTTTATGTTTGTAGCTATGTCTACTGACGGCCAGAAAGTTTTGTTGTTCTCAGAGTTGTTGAAGCTGTAGTTATATTTTTGGAAATATATGAGCAGTTAAGGCAGTTGAGAGCATTCCAACCTGCTGCCCACAAGTACCAATTAAAATTCTGTAACATCAGAAGATCTCTATTTCATTACAATGTCTATTTCATAGTGTCTACTATGTAATTTCGAGTTCCTTCATTAGCTTTTCAGAAGAATAGTTTCAATCCTTACTCTAAAAGACAAATTTAGTCTACCATGATGGGAAAGAGAAAAGAGGCCATCTTACATACAAAATATGCTATCCATCTCATAACTATAAAAACATCTAAATATTCTCAATGCAGAGGCTATGGACTCTACCTGGAGTCACTGCATGTTAATCTCTATCTGATTTACATTGTCAGTTTGCTTTTCTGTGTTTTCAGCTGTCAGTTACCTGAATTGTTTCCTTTGAACTGACTGAAACATGTGGGGAATCTTCACTGGGCACCATCTCTCACCTTTCAAGTGTAATGTATATTGGATTTGTCACAAAACAGTAATAGTATGGTGAAAATAACAGAGAAGCTGATAACAATAGCATTTTCATAACTATAGGGTATGAAGAGCTAAATATCACCAGAGTTCTCAACAGAGTTCACAACTTATCTATTTACCTCTCATGGTGAATCAAAAACTGGTCATGTCTGTCACCCCTGCATGGTAGATGCTGAAACTAAGACTGCAGAGAGCTGGATGACAGACTGGGAAATCATAGAAAATGGTAGGATTTCCAAAAATATGCAGACAGTGCCACAGACACAGACACACAAACACTCATTTCTATCCAGTATTTTCCTGATCACTGTCACTGGAAGATGGCAGTCTTTATGGAGCTTACACATTTTAAAGAAGGGAGACATGCACAAAGCTATGACTAGACAAATCAAGGCAAGGGAAAAAAAAAGCTTTTTTTTTAACTGGAAGCATTTGAATTGTGCCTAAAATAATGAGGTGACTGTTATGTTTCTTATTAGTGTTTGTTGTTCTGGGTAAAACCAAACAAACAACGCCTCCCCCAAACTATCATCCACAAAACAGCACAGAATGTCTGAGATGAAAATGGCATGGGCCTGTCCAGGAGACAGAAACAAGAACGTTCATCCATCACAGTGTATAGAAAGCAGGCAATAGTCAATACAAACAGCATGGGTCTCAGAGACCCAATTATGTATTTATGTGGTAATAGGGTACGGATGTGGTGGATAATGGGTAAGGCAAGGAGCACTGGAGAGTAGTCTCTGAGGGGTGGTGTGAGAGTTCTGTGTTCTTCACATTTGATGAAGAAATGAAGCTTTAATAAAGAAAGAGTACCCATTAAGACCTTTTTCCTAAACCAGATTGATATTCACATCCAGAACCCTCTCATTGGGATTCTACTCATTTCCAAGAGCTGCCCCATTAGCATTCTGCTCATGGTTCAGCATTGTCCCATATGGCTTCAGTTCACGCTCCAGCACTATTCCATTGCTACTCTCCGCACTGTATACTGGGTTCCTGCTCATGTTCCGAAGTCCTTCTATTGAGTATGGCTCACATCCCAGTACTATCAGACTATCTTAGCCTTTTGGATACCTACAGTTGTTTCCAATATATCCATTGTACTACACAGTCCTTTCTTCTGTGGATCACAGAATACACGTAATTGCAGAGATGCAGAAAATATACAATCTGCTTGATACACTACTCTATCAGTCTCAACTAGAAGTTTGTGTAGCTTTCATGAGAAAAGTGTTTTCTTTCTTCCCTATTCATTTAAACAGGGTAATGCTTTGATCTATATGCATGGTAAAATCTTATTCCAATCCTGTTGTGATATTGTGCTTTTGTAAGAACTCATATTCATTACTACAATTTGAATATTACTCATGATGTGCAGAAGTTAGATGGTATAAAACATAATCATGCGTTGATCTATAAAAATGAGTCATTATTTTAAATCATAATCTCATTAACCAGATTTTACTGAGATGTGTTGAATCAGAGTCCCTATGATGCTGAAAAATGTATTGCAATATGGAAAATAAGAGGCTCATTTAAAATGACCTGTTCAAAGCAATTAATTGGCTATTAGTTCTTGCACGAAAAAAATAATGCAACCATTAATCTTAATGCTTAAGTAATGACAGGTATGAAGAAAATACAGGAACCTTGGGTTAGATGTCTGGGAAAGAAGCTATTTTTCTGTATTTGTGCACAAAAATAATACAGAATTAAATTTTACTATCTTGTCTCCTAACTCGTACCTCCTGCAAATATTTTAGAATTATAAAGTTTGAAGAGTATGGCTTAAAGCTCAACTCCTTATAGTATTCAGTAACTTGGAAATATTAAATTCAAGTTTTCCATTTTACAGCTAATATCCAAAGAAGGACATCTCAAGGTTACATGGCAAGCTGGAAGTTGCCAAGAGATGTACTGGTTCTGAGGTTTTTTTTTTTTTTTTTTTTTGGAAAGGTTTTATTTTCTTCAGAAGTTTGATATTAGAATAAGAATGTTCAGTGAAGGCAAAGATATGTAAGAGCTTACCATTGACATAATTGCTGATAACATACCTGTATATTTCACAGACATGACAATAACATAAGGATATTTCCATAAAAATATTAAGGATAACATGAAGATGACCCCTGTTAAATTTATCATGATCAGGAGACAAACTGCGGATTGACCAGCTTCTCTGTTGTGCTATTATTTATAAAGTTTCCAGTATATGAATAACTACTGCTTTAGGCTTAATGATACATCATCAGACACTTCTTTATACATGAACTTCAACACAAAATTTACTTTTGAAAAATAAATCCCAAGAAATAAGCATTGGAAAAAAATTAGCTAACATGCTAACCATGTTATTCTGTTAAGGATTGTAGAATGTCAAAGCCAATTAATATAGTGTTTGAGAACCAAGAATTTAGAATGAAAACAGAAACCAAGGTTTGTTTTATATATATATATATATATATATATATATATATATATATATATATATATATATATATATATATTTGACTTACCTCTGTTCAGGAGAATCATGTGCTGACATATTTATCACATTTCATAAAAGAAAGCCTTTATCATATTAGAAGAGTGTTTTATTACTCCTTATTGAATTTCTTCACCTCTCATATATTCAGTCTTTTCCACAATCCTGAGAGGAAGATAAAGAAAACGTTACTATTCTGATATATACAAAAGGAAATAAATAACAAAACTGTGGTGGAAGGTTCTGCTACAAATAAGTGGAGAAACCGAAAAATAAACTAGGCTTCACCCCACTGATAATTTCAATATGTCTACATGGGTCCACTAACTTCAAATTTCAGGCCACTAGAGTCCCACTGTATTGTATAACTGTGTCCAGCTCAGGGTTTTCCTGGGTAGAACAGCAAGAAATAAATAAAATTCTATTAGATAAAGACATCTTGATTTTACTTCAAATTCAGCTGTGGAAAATTACCATTCCTAGTGACTGCTGATCTAGCAAATGACTAATGTCTCTCTGCAGATGTAAACAAACCACATCAGTAAGACTGTTGGATTTACTCTTCTAGATTTTCTTTATATGGTAACTGATTGCTAACACAATAGAACACGATGCAGCTTGGTGAGGTTTTTAGTCAAGGTGGATACCATTACTCTCTTTTTCCCAAGGTGATAGTCTAGTTTTTGTTGTTGAGATGATTGGTGTGCAAATGAATAAAGCTTGGGGATATTAGTGGATATTAACACCTAATTTTTTATATCAAAGTGCTTATGGTAATTTTGTTCTATCAATGTTTCAACTATACACACATTTCCTTTCCTTTTCTTCTCTTGTTTTGTTTGTTTAAAACAAATGTTACATTTAGCCTAAGCTAGTATATATTAATAGATATCTTCCTGCTTCTTTCTCCTGTGTTCTAGTATTACAAGTGTGTACAGGTGCCTTTTGATACATCACTAAGATTATTAATAATATTAACCCTGTTTTTGCCCATTGCATTTTATTTCTCCACTTTTGTTGATATAGTTGAAGAAAACTGCACATGGTATTCTTCTTTTGAAGGTATGAAAACTATATCTTCTAGTATTCAAGATGGTAATAAATTGAGACACTAAGTCACCTACTACTAAATGCAATCATATATAAGAATGCAGAAATGTGTGTACACAAATAATCATATATGCATGCACATATGCATACAAACACACACACAAACATATATATATATATATATATATATATTGTTTTGTGGATAATTATTAGGCTTTCAGAGCTATTTTTATTATGAAAGAACAATTAAGAAAGTATGAAGTAAAATGAGAAAATCATTGCTTTGAAAATCAATTAGTGGTATGTATTATGTATCGTGAACATAAAAATGTTGCCCATACTGAAAATTTTCTTAGTTTTAGAAAGCTAAGCTGTAATGTTGGGCATCCCTGTAATAAATCTAACATGAAAGCCGCATTCTATATACCCTATAATGGATTTAGCCAATAAGACATTTTTCTTTCAGCCTGAGAAGTAATTAATGGTTTAATTTTTATATTTACCTGTACACCCAACTCACCCTAATTCTAAGATCAAAAGATAATGCTCTTGAGAGGAAAACAGTACATTTCCTGTATGACTTCCTGGGCAGGCATCCAAGCAAGGCTTCTCAATGCACTTCCAAGTATGACAAAGAAGACCTTCTCCAGGTGGAATCCTTAGCAAAATGCATTCATATTGCTCGAGGATCTCATCAAGAAAAATCAACTCCATAAGAAATATTACTAAAGTGACTTGGAGTGATGGCGCACTGGAGGTGTTTGCTTAAACAGACTCAGAAGACAAAATGGCTTGACAGCTGTGAGTAATCTTGACACTGTCCTAAGATAACACCTCCCACTGCAGTGCAACCTTCTCAGACCCAGGATTTCCAATATTAGTGCAGATCATTTAGTACAGCACACATCAATGAGACAAACTATGATGTTACATTGACTCATCTTCTTCCCGTTTCTCTGTAGTTCTGTAAAGTAGTTTGAGGATCCATGTATTTTTTTTTCCTTTTATATTATGATCATCAAAATTGAAATAATATAGTTTTGAATTCGGACTTTCAATAACTAGAAGAGTCTTATGAAAAGAAATATAATTCTGTTAGATTTTTCTTAAAATTTTTTGCCTGGGAGAAAAACCATTGTTTCTCTCAATTAATTAAAAAAATGTATGATCATTTACTGACTTATTACTATTTGTAAACTTCTTTAATGAACATCAATTTTTATATTTGAGATTGTGTTTTAATTTTAAAATGTTTCTTTCTTCTGTTTTCTCCCTCCAGGACCTCCCTTATTCCTTTTTTGGTTCTCCTTCAAAACCATGCTTTATTGTAGTGGTATATATTAGAAAATGGGTTATCAGCTCCAGCGTACCACACCACACTATCCCTGTCTATGTTCTGCTCCCAGCAGCGGTTGCCCTCTTGTGACTCTCTGCCACAAACTCTACTCACATTCCCTTCAACCTGGTAAAATCAAAACTCTTGAACTTGTAATTCATCAATCAGGTTTTTATTAGTCAATTCTCATTCTACAAAATGTCCATGCAATAAACTGACATCCAAATGGTTTAATCTGCCCACCTAGATAAGACAAACTGTCCTATAATAATCCATCCCTTATAGGATATTCATAGCTATCTGTGGCTATTTAAAACCACACAGAGGTGGATCATCTTCTTCCTCCTCCATCTTGGCTTCTTCTCCTCCTTCCCTATCTCTCCTCTGTCTTTTCACAACTCTGTCCCCACCTAAATTTTTCACTGCCCAGTCACAGGCATTGTCTTATCTCGTGCCTACCCTCACCTGTATATCAACCATATTTTTTTTTCATAAATTTTTATTGTTTAGGATTTTTAAAAAGGTATGAGTGTATTCATTGGAATTCCTGAACATACATGCCCCACAGTCAACTGAGATTAAAAGGAATTGCACATTTTATTTTATTTTAAGAGATGCTTACTTCTAGAATAGAGGAAATACAATCAACTGTATAAAGTGATGTTTGAACATTGTGGTAATCTCAGAGGAAGACACATCTTTGTCACAGAGGATTGACATTCTATCTGTTTCAGCCAGTTGCACCTATTTCTAAGGTGACTGGGTCTTGAGGTGTAATACCATCTTGTCAATCATGTGGTTTCTTAGAGACATTTCTTCTCTGATTCCATTATATCTCAGGCCTCAGAGCTTTATCCTTAAGTTTTCAAACAAAAACAAATAATATAATGAATTCCTCAAAGACTTTGAACTTTTATAGACTTACTGACATCAACCAAGAAAAAAAATCAATTCACTCACAAAACCTTCAACTCAAAATGTGTCCCGCCTAAAAGGTGTGCAGGGATAAAGATGGAGCACAGACTGTAAAAGAGCCAACCATTGACTGCCCTAACTTGAGATCCAATCCATATCAGAGAGTCAATTCCTGACATTATTAATAATATTCTGCTATACTTGCAGAAATGAACCTACCATAACTGTTTTCTAAGGGGCTTCATATAGCAACAGGTGAAGGTTGATGACTTACTTCCAAAAACTGGCAGAGCTCAGTGAGTCTTGTGGAGAGTGGGACAAAGAAGTGAGTCATGAAAATTATAAGAGAACCCACAGAATCAACTATCTTAGGACCACAAGGGCTCCCATAGCTTGGGTCACCAGGGTACATGCAGAAGCTAGACCTAGATCTCCTATGCAATTTTAGTATAGATGCAACCTTGTCATTATGTGGGTCCCCTAACAAGTGGAGTGGGGACTGTCTTGGTCTCTAATCCTAACATTGTATCTTTTTCACCTACCTGGACTGCCTGATTGGGACTCAGTGGGAAAGGATGTGCTTAGTCTTGGGACAAGATGCCTCAGTGTAGGAGGATACACAAGGATGGCTTCCCTTCTCTGAGAAGAAGCAGAGGGCATAATAGTGTGTGGTAGGACTGGGAAGAGAGAATGGAGGGGAATGAATTGGGATATAAAGTTAATAATGATGATGATGATGATGATGATGATAATAATAATAATAATAATAATAATAATAATAATAATAATAATAATACATCTGGCCATTAGATGAGCAAATTTTTTAAAAATTATTTGAATAAATGGAAAGGCATTCAATTCATCAGACTTTAAATAAAGATCTAACTAATAATAAAAGAAAAACTGGAATCAAGAGAACAAGTATATGTGTGATGGAACAAACTTTTAGAGATGAATTTTTGCTCACACACATTCACGCACTCAAAAATACTGACACTTATACACACACACATATTTTAAGTATCTGTGGACTAACTCTTCTAATTATAATATATAATTTACTTAAAATTTCTTCCTGAGAATGTGCACACTAAATTATGATCACAGCTATTCCCGTTTACCTCCTCCAACTCCACGTTATGTGTTCCCTGAACATGTCCTTCTTCAAACTGTGTGTCTTATTCTTTTTTTTTATAACTCCTAGGTACCTTACACATGTTAATGATGGAATAGTCTAGAGATGACCAATACATAGAATAGGGGATTTAATTTGCTCTATCTCATATATGCTTCTTGCAGGTTGTTCCAGCTGTCATAAGTTCATGTTTGTATTAGTCATGTGACATCATGGCACAAAACAACACTTCATAGCACTCTGCTTCATTACATGCCTTTCATGTCTATCCTTCTCTGCTTCAGACATGTTGCCTGAATGTTGGTGATAGTGAGGTTATGACAGATGTCCCACTTAGGAATGGGCACTCAATCCCCTCTCCTAAGCATTTTGATCAGTTATGCACCTCTAGACTGCCTGCTTCCCACTGAGCAAAGAAGCATCTCTGACAAACTATGATCGCAGCCGAGGTTTATGGGAATAAGCATCAACATTTAGGAATAAGTCTGACAGCATGAGTGTTTAGCAAAATGGTACTGACCATAGACTTCTGACTGGAATAACAATAACGGACATGAAATTAATTTATTTAGAGCATGACTCAGATTTATAAAGAAAGTGGTTAGGGGCCCCATAACAAGCTTGCCACTATTGTTCCAGTAGACTGACAAGGCTTGCCATCTTGAAATTGTAGCATGCAGGTTCCAGCCACCCTGAAAATGTGATTACTATCTTCAAACACTGAAAATGAGCCAGAAGGATGTTTTCAGGTCACTTGTGAGAGATGTACCTATGTCCCTGCAGGGAGTGATGTCATGATCAATGGTGTATTATCATGTAGTTATAGTAAATAAAGAGGATTCAATTGTAATAATCTGTCTTGTTTTGGGAACCTCTGGGGACTTTCTGAGTAATAGCTGGTATGGAGGTATCTCATGCCTAATACTCTGATTTCTGCTTAATAACTACATCTCCTGAGAATAATGTCGGCTCATACAACATAATTTAGTTCAATTACATTTTCGAATTTTAAGTTTTAATTTGGAAAAAATATTTAACTAAATACTGGGTTTTCAAACAACCAGGAAGCATACACCAGTTAATATGAGACCCCCAACACATACACAACAGAGGATTCTCGGGTCTGGGTTCAGTCAGAAAAGATGCACCTACCTAACTCTAAAGAGACTAGGGGCCCCAGGGAATTTAGAGGTCTGGTCAGGCTGGTGGAGTGGAGCATCCTCATGGAAACTGGGGGATGAGATGTGGAAGATGTTTGAAATGTGTAACAGTCATAGGGTGAACCTGAAGGAGAATAAAAGCTTGAGTGTAAAAATAGTAAAATAAAAGGTAAAACAAGCAAACAAACTTGTTTGTAGATATTTAATTTAGGTTAACTTACCCCTACTCATCAGTAGTCCCTCTATCCCCCTTTTATCTGTAATCTTCTATACTCCTCCATTAACACCTCCCAAAGGCCCATTCTTTCCTGACTCCTATTTGTGCTTCAGATAAAACACACAAGGAATAAAAATTGCTAGGCCCAACAAATGAGAAAGAGCACACCATGTTTGTCTTTCTGTGCATAGTTATTTTACCTGATATGATTTTTCATATTATTTTATTTTGCTTTAGAGATGCCCAGTCTTATACATGGCTGTACATATCATGTTTGACTGTTCTGTTTGTTTGTTGATTGTTATCTAGACTGTTTCCATCTTGTAAATAAACTTAATTAAATACTTTTAAACATGGGTGTAAAATCATAATATAAAGGGTACATATCTGTCTGTATATCTATCTATCTATCTATCTATCTATCTACCTACCTACCTACCTACCTACCTACCTACATACCGACTTACCTACCTACGTACATTCTATCTATCTATCTATCTATCTATCTATCTATCTATCTATCTATGTATCTATCTATCTATCTATCTATGACTATATATCTATCAATACCATGGGTTATATGTCTAGAAATGTTATAGCCTAACATATGATAGTCTTGTTTATAGCTTTTGAGGAACCTTCACCCTGACTTAAGCAGTGGCTACACTAGTTTCACACTTTCACAAAATCCATCACATCTCTTGCTGTCAAATTTATATTTCTGAAAATGGTAGTTTAGATGGGTTTACATGGCACTTTAAAGTAATTTTAATCTATATCTTAATGATGGCTTTGGATGTTGAATAGTTTTTAATGTTCCCTTTTCTTTGGTACTTCTCTTTTGAGAAATTTCTGTTCAGGTACATAGTCGTTTTTAATTAGATATTTAGTATTTTTAGGTCTATCTGAAGTCTACATATCAATCTTCTGTTTGATGAATAGCTTGCAAAGAACTTGTCCCACTCTTTTGGTTGCCCATTAACTTCCTGTAAGAAGCTTTTTAGTTTAGTGAGTACTTATTTGATATATTTTTGTTAAAATTTTGTTTTCTCATGATATTGGAGTCTTATTATGAAAGTGCTTACTCTTCCCTGTAACATGCTGTGATATTCCACAACTGAGAACTCTTTGTTTAGCTCTGTAACCCATTTTTAATACAGTTTTTTGATTCTCTGGTGTCTAACTTCTTGAGTTCTTTGTATACCTTAGATATTAGGCCTATGTCAGTTGTGGGGTTGGTAAAGACCTTTTCCTAATCTGTTGGCTGCCACTTAATTTTCTTGTCAGTGTCCTTAGCTTTACAGAAACTTTACAATCTCATTAAGTCCCATTTATTAATATTTGACCTTAGAACATGAGCCATTGATGTTCTGCTATGAAAATTTTCTCCTGTGCCTATGTGTTCTAAGGTTTTCCCTACTTTCTCATCTAATAGTTTCAGTGTACCTGGTGTAATGTGGAGATCTTTGATCCACTTACACTTGAGCTTTGTACAAGGAGTTAAGAAAGGGTCTATTTTCATTCTTCTGCATGCTGAGTGCCAGTTGGACCAACACCATTTGTTGAAGAGGCTGCCATTTTTCCAATGAATGTTTATAGCTCCTTTTTCAAAAATCAGATGACCATATACGTGAGGGCTCATTTCTGGATCTTCTATTTTATTCCATTGATCCACGTGCCTATCTCTGTGCCAGTATCATGCAGTGTTTAACACATTTTCCTTGTAATATAGGTTGAGGTCAGGGATACTTATTCCCACAGATGTTTTCTTGTGGTTGAGGATGGATTTCACTATTCTAGGTTGTTTGTTATTCCAGATAAAATTGCACATTGCTCCTTCCAACTGTATGAAGAATTGGGCTGGAATGTTGATGGGGGATTGCATTGAATATGTTGATTGCTTTTGGTAAGATGTCCATTTTCACAATGTTGATCCTTCCAATCTAGAAGCATGGGAGTTCTTTCCATTTTCTGAGATCTTCCTAGATTTCCTTCTTCAGAGATTTGAAGTTCTTGTCATACAGATCCATCACTTGATTAGTTAGAATCACACCAAGGTATTTAATAGTTTTTGTGACTATTGTGAAGGGTATCTTTTTCCCTAATTTCTTTCTCCACATTTTGTCCTTTGAGTAGAAGAAGGCTGCTGATTTGTTTGAGTTAATTTTATATCCAGCCATGTTGCTGAACTTCTTTGTCAGCTGTAGAAGTTCTCTGGTGGAATTTTTGGGGTCACTTAAGTACACTATCATGTACTTAAGTACACTATCATGTAATCTGCAAACAGTGATGTTTTTACTTCTTCCTTTCCAATTTGTATCCCTTTGATTTCCTTTTGCTGTCTAATTACCCTGACCAGGACTTCTAGTACTAAGTTGAATAGGTAGGGGGAGAGGAGACAACCTCATCTAGTCCCTGATTTCAAATTTCTCACCATTAAATTTGATGTTGGCTATTGATTTGTTTTATATTGCTTTTATTATGTTTCGGTATGGGCGTTAGATTCCTGTTCTTTCCAAGAATTTTAACATCAAGGGGTGGTGAATTTTGTCAAATGCTTTCTCAGCATCTAGTGAGATAAGCATGTGCTTTTTTTATTTGAGTTTGTTTTATAGTGGATTACCTTGGCAGATTTCTGTATATTAAACCATACCTGCATCACAGGATGAAGCCTACATGATCATGATGAATGATCATTTGTCGTCAGATATTGTGTAAATTTAGTTTTGTCCTGGAATATCTTTTTTTAAACCACTTTATTTTACAAAACAAAGATAAATGTACAGATTTTAAACATGTTTTTGCTTAAAATTATACATTTTTGTCAGTACTGTTTTTTCAGATATTAAAATAATTTTTACATAAAACTATGTGAATATATTTTTTAGTTAGTACTTGATTTTTTCAAAGGCTTGACAGTATGCATTGAAAACCTAATAGTTACAATGAGCTTAAAGTAGATGCAAAACAAAACGCAACATTTAAATAGTCAAAGTCTTCTTGTTTTGTAACTATTTTTTTTTTGTTTTGTTTTCTTTATTTCTTGGACTTCATACAGTCTGTGAGTTGTTTCAGGGAATTGCAAGACTCTGGGGTTAGCATCCCAATATCAGTGACTGCATATTATGTCTGTTCTTTTGTGACTGGGTTATCTCACTCAGGATAATATTTTCTAGATGCAGCCATTTTCTTAAGAATTTGGTCAAGTCATTGTTTCGGGTGGCTGAGTAGTATTCCATTGTGTAAATGTACCACAATTTTTGTATCCATTCATCTTCTGAAGGACATATGGGTTCTTTTCAGCTTCTGGTTATTATAAATAGAGCTGCTATGAACATTGTGGTGCATATATTTTTGTTGTGTACTAAGGTGTCTCTGGGGTATATGCCCAGAAGTGGAGTAGCTGGGACTTCAGGTAGTATTATGTCCAATTTTCTGAGTTATCGCCAGACTGATTTCCAGAGTGGTTGTATTAGTTTGCAAACCCACCAACAGTAGAGAAGTGTTCCTCTTTTTCCACAAACTTGCCAGCATCTTTTGTCATCTGAGTTTTGGATCTTGGCCAATCTGACTGGTGTGAGGTGGAATCTCAGGGTTGGTTTTTTTTTTTTTTTTTTTTTTTTTAAACGACTTTATTTTACAAAACAAAAATAAATGTACAGATTTTAAACATTTTTTGCTTAAAATTATATATTTTTGTCAGTACTGTTTTTTCAGACATTGAAATAATTTTTACATAAAACCATGTGAATATATTTTTTTAGTCAGTACTTGATTTTTTTCAAGGGCTTGACAGTATGCATTGAAAACCTAATAGTTACAATAGCATAGAGTACATGCAAAGCAAAAGGCAACATGGAAATAGTCAAAGTCTTCTTGTTTTGTAAATATATGTAAATTTTTTTGTTTTCTTTATTTCTTGGACTTCATACAGTCTGTGAGTTGTTTCTGGGGGAGTGCAAGCCTCTGGGGTTAGCATCCCACTATCAGTGACTGCATATTATGTCTGTTCTTTTGTGACTGGGTTATCTCACTCAGGATGATATTCTCTAGATGCAGCCATTTTCTTAAGAATTTGGTTAAGTCATTGTTTCTGGTGGCTGAGTAGTATTCCATTGTGTATATGTACCACAATTTTTGTATCCATTCATCTTCTGTAGGACATCTGGGTTCTATCCAGCTTCTGGCTATTATAAATAGAGCCGCTATGAACATTGTGGTGCATATATCTTTGCTGCGTATTAAAGTGTCTCTGGGGTATATACTCAGAAGCAGAATAGCTGGGTCTTCAGGTAGTACTATGTCCAATTTTCTGAGGTATCGCCAGACAGATTTCCAGAGTGGTTGTATTAGCTTGCATCCCCACCAACAGTGGAGAAGTGTTCCTCTTTCTCCGCAGCCTCGCCAGCATCTGCTGTCATCTGAGTTTTGGATCTTGGCCAATCTGACTGGTGTGAGTTGGAATCTCAGGTTGCTTTGATTTGCATTTCCCTGATGGCTAAGGATGTCCAGCACTTCCTAAGATGTTTCTCGGCCATTTGGTGTTGCTCAACTGAAAATGTTTTGTTTAGCTCTGTACCCCATTTTTTAATAGGGTTATTTGATTCTCTGGTGTCTAGCTTTTTGAGTTCCTTGTACACCTTGGATATTAGGCCTCTATCTGATGTGGAGTTGGTAAAGATCTTTTCCCATTCTGTTGGTTGCCGTTTTGTTTTCTTGACAATGTCCTTAGCCTTACAGAAACTTTGCAATCTCATTAAGTCCCATTTGTTAATCTTTGACCTTAGAGCTTGAGCCATTGGTGTTTCGTTCAGGAAATTTTCTCCTGTGCCTATGTGTTCTAAAGTTTTCCCTACTTTCTAATCTAATAGTTTCAGTGTATCTGATTTAATGTGGAGATCTTTGATCCACTTACACTTGAGCTTTGTACAAGGAGATAAGAATGGGTCTATTTTCATTCTTTTGCATGCTGAGTGCCAGTTGGACCAGCACCATTTGTTGAATAGGCTGTACTTTTTCCATTGAATGTTTACTGCTCCTTTGTCAAAAATCAGGTGACCATATACATGAGGGCTCATTTCTGGATCTTCTATTCTATTCCATTGATCCACATGCCTATTTCTGTACCAGTACCAAGCAGTTTTCAGCACAATTGCCTTGTAATATAGCTTGATGTCAGGGTTAGGGATTTCCACAGATGTTTTCTTGTTGTTGAGGATGGATTTCGCTATTCTAGGTCTTTTGTTATTCTATATGAAATTGCACATTGATCTTTCCAATTCCATGAAGAACTGGGTTGGAATTTTGATGGGGATGTCGTTGAATCTGTAGATTGCTTTTGGAAGGACGGCCATTTTTAAGATGTTGAATTTTCCAATCCCTGAGCATGGGAAATCTTTCCATTTTCTGAGATCCTCCTCAATTTCTTTCTTTAGAGGTTTGAAGTTCTTGTCATACAGGTCCTTCACTTGCTTAGTTAGAGTCACACCAAGGTATTTCATAGTTTTTGTGACGATTGTGAAGGGTACCTTTTCCCTAATTTCTTTCTCCACATGTTTGTCCTTTGAGTATAGAAAGGCTACTGATTTGTTTGAATTAATTTTGTATTCAGCCACTTTGCTGAACTTGTTTATCAGCTGCAGGAGTTCTCTGCTGGAATTTTTGGGGTCACTCAAGTATACTATCATGTCATTGGCAAAGAAGGATGTTTTTATCTCTTCCTTTCCGATTTGTATACCCTTGATCTCCTTTTGTTGTCTAATGGTGGATTAAGTTGATGGATTTCTTTATGTTAAACCATCCCTGCATCCCAGGGATGAAGCCTAATTGGTCATGATGAATGATCGTTTTGATGTGTTCTTGGATTCGTTTTGCAAGGATTTTGTTGAGTATTTTTGCATCAATTTTCATAAGTGAGATTGGTCTGAAGTTCTCTTTCCTTGTAGGGTCTTTGTTTGGTTTAGGTACGAGGGTTATTGTAGCATCAAAAAATGAGTTGGGTAATATTCCATCTGATTATATCTTTTGGAATAGTTTGGCGAGTATTGGTATTATATCCTCAATAAAAGTCTGATAAAATTCTACACTGAACCTGTCTGGACCTGGGCTTTTTTTGGTTGGGAGGCTTTTGATGACTTCTTCTATTTCTTTAGGTGTTATAGGGTTATTTAGATGGTTTACTTGGTCCTGGTTTAACTTTGGGACCTTGTATCATTCTAGGAATTCATCCATTTCCTCCAGAGTTTCCAATTTTGTGGAGTATAAGTTTTTGTAGTAGGATCTGATGATTTCTTAAATTTCCTCAGTTTCAGTTGTTATGTTCCCATTTTCCTTTCTGATTTTGTTAATTTGGATACTCTCTCTTTGCCCTCTAGTTAGTCTGGCTAGGGGTTTATCAATCTTGTTGATTTTCTCAAAGAACTAACTCTTGGTTTTGTTGATTTTTTCAATGGTTCTTTTTGTTTCTATTTGTTCTATTTCTGCCCTAATTTTGATTATTTCTTGCCGTCTACTCTTCTTGGGTATATCTGCTTCCTTTTGTTCTAGGGCTTTTAGCTGTGCTGTCAGGTTGCTGATCTGAGCTCTCTCCAGTTTCTTTTTGGAAGCACTTAGGGCTATGAGTTTTCCTCTCAGTACTGCTTTCATTGCATCCCATAGGTTTGGGTATGTTGTGTTTTTGTTTTCGTTGAATTCTAGAAAATCCTTAATTTCTTTCTTTATTTCTTCTTTGACCCTGCTATCCTTTAACAGAGCATTGTTTAGTTTCCATGTGTATGTGGGCTTTTGTTGTCTTTGTTGTTGTTAAAGACCAGCAGTAGACCATGGTGATCTGAGAGGATGCATGGGAGTATTTCAATCTTCTTATATAGATGGAGGCTCGTTTTGTGTCCAATTATGTGGTCAATTTTCGAGAAGGTGACATGGGGTGGTGAGAAGAAGGTGTATTCTTTTACTTTGGGATAGTATGTTCTGTATATATCTATTAATTCTAGTTGGTTCAAAGTCTGTGCTAGTTTTGCAGTGTCCTTGTTCAGTTTCTGTTTCCCTGATCTGTCCATTGGTGAGAGTGGGGTATGAAAGTCTCCCACTATTATTGTGTGGGGTGAAATTTATTTTTTGAGCTTTAGTAGGGTTTCTTTTATGAATGTGGGTGATTTTTTATTTGGAGCATATATGTTAAGGATTGAGAGTTCCTCCTGACAGATTTCTCAAATAATGAGTAAAAAGTGTCCTTCATTATCTTTTTTGATAACTTTTCTTTGGAAATTTACTTTATTTGATATTAGAATAGCCACTCCAGCTTGCTTCTTGGCATTGTTTGCTTGGAAATTTTTTCCCACCATTTTACTCTGAGATAGTGTCTGTCTTTGTCTCTGATATGAGTTTCCTGTATGCAGCAAAAGGCTGGATTTTTTTATGTATCCAGTCTGATAGTCTACGTCTCTTTATTGGGGAGTTGAGACCATTTATGTTAATAGATAACAAGGAGTAGTTGTTTCTGTTTCCTGCCATTATTGCTTTTTTGGGTTGAGTTGTGTCTGTGTTTTTTTCTTCTTTTAGTTTTCTTGTTTAGGAATTTTCTTGTTTTTACTAGGCTGTATTTTCCCTCATTGTATAGGTTTTCCACCTATAATTCATTGTAGTGCTGGGTTTGTGGTCAGATATTGTGTCAATTTAGATTTGTCTTGAAATATCTTCGACTCTCCATTGATGGTGATTGATAGTTTTGCTGGGTATAGCAGCTTGGGCGGGCACTTGTGCTCTCTTAAGGAGTGCATGATGTCTGTCCAGGCTCTTCTAGCTTTCATAGTCTCTGTTGAGAAATCGGGTGTGAGTCTGTGACTCCTGATTTCTTTTTTAGGTGTTCTACCTCTAGGGTTATCTCTTTTAGTGTTTTCTTTATTGTGTCCACTTCCGTTTTAAATTCCCTCTTCCATTCCTTCATATCTTTGATTCTGTTTTTTTTCTAGTTCTTTGAGTGTTTTTCTTGTTTCCTCTTTAAAAGCTTCTGAATCTTTTTGCTTTTCCTCCCATTCTTGTTTAAGTATCTCTATCAGTATCTTGAGGTATGATTTCAGGTCTGCATCTTCTTTTTCTGGAGTGTTTGGTATTCCAATGTTTGCTGTTATGGGAGAGCTGGGTTCTGGTGTTGCCCGGTTGTCTTGGTTTCCATGGGATATACTCTTTCACTTTCCTCTTGCCATTTTGTTGTCAGTGATATGTTATAGCCTTTTCCTTGTATCATGTCTGTGTCCCTGGATATCCACTGATCCAGGTGGTAGATGGGCCGAGCCCTTTTCTATGCCTCAGAGTCGCTGGGTGGGAACAGAAGTTCCAAAGTTGTGTTCCTAGTACCTGGATCAGGCAGGGCAGGGCGGGGGGTGTGCTTTCTGTGCGCACTCTGCAGAGATCTCTCTGCTCCCTGGCTGCCTAGATCTCCTACTCACCAGTTTTTCAACCTTTAGGAGTTGCCAGTCCGGGTGGCAGATGGGCTGGGCTCTTTGAGAACTGCCTCTTCTATGTTTATACATAATTGTGTTGGAAATTGGACGGTTATTGTTTTGAATATGTAGATTACTGTTGGTAAGATAGCCATTTTTACTATGCTAATGATGCCAATTGATGAGCATGGGAGATCTTTACATCTTCTGAAGACTTTTTAAATTTCTTTCTTGATAGACTTGAAGTTCTTGTTATATGTATCTTTCTCTTGTTCTGTTAAAATTACAGCAAGATATTTTATACTATTTGTGAATGTTGTAAAGAGTGTTGTTTCCTGATATTTGTTCTCAGCCCATTTATCATTTAAATAAAAGAAGACTACTCATTTGTTTGAGTTAATTTTCTATCCTGTCACATTGCTAAAATTGTTTATTAGCTGTACAAATTCTCTGGTAGAATTTTTGGATTCACTTATAGACACCTTATTTTCATTCTCAAATAGTGATACCTTGGCTTATTCTTTTCCCAATTTTTATCCCCTTCATCAACTTTTGTTGCCTTATTGCTCTAGCTAGAACTTTGAGTACTATATGGAATAAATAGAGAGTAGGCAGCCTATTCTTGTCCATGATTTTAGTAGGATTGCTACATCTAATTTGATATCGGTTGTTTATTTTATATTGCTTACATTGTGGTAAGGTATGGACTATGTATTTCTTATTTATTTTTGTCTCTTACTATTAACATGAAGCAATGCTGTATTTTGCCAAATGCTTTTGCAGCATCTCATGAGATGATTGAGAGATTTTTTTTTTCCATTGAGGTTGTTTGGATAGTAGGTTACAATAACAGATTTTCATACATTGAACCATTCACACATCCCTAGTATGAAATGTACTTGTTTGTGGCAATGATGTTTTTGATGTGTTCTTAGGTTCAGTTTTTAAATTTTTTCATGAGTAATTTTACATCAATATTTATAAGTAAATTTGATATGAAGTTTCGCTTTTTTGTTGGGACTTGAGTAGTTTAGGAATCAAAGTAACAATGGTCTCTCATTGGAAAAATTAGGTAGTGTTCTTCCATTTTTATTGTATGGAATAGTTTGAGGAGTGTTGATATCAGCTCCTCTTTGCATATCTGACAGAATTCTGCACTAAAACCATCTGGTCTGCTTTTGTTGTATGATTGCTCTGGGTAGGACTTTAATTACTATGTTGAATAGGTAGGGAGAAACTGGAACTATCACTATTTGCAGATCATATGATAAAATAATTAAGTGACCCCAAAAATTCCACCAGAAAACTAAAGCTTATAAAAAAAAACTTCAACAAAGTGGCTGAATATAAAATTTACTCAAACAAGTAAGTAGCCTTCCTCTAGATAAACAGGCTGAGAAAGAAATTATGGAAACAACACCCTTCACAAGAGTCACAAATAATAAAAAATACATGAGCATGACTCTAACCAAGGAAGTGAAAAATATGTATGACAAGAACTTCAAGTCTCTTAAGAAAGAAATTGAAGATCTCAGAAAATGCAAAGATCTCCCATGCGCAGGTATTGGCAGTATTAATATACTAAAAATGACCATGTTGCCAAAAGCAATCTACAGATTCAATGCAATCCCCATCAAAATTCTAAAAAAAGAGCAATTTGCAAATTCTTTTGGAATAGCATAAAACCCAATATAGCAAAAAAAAAAAAAAAAAAAAAAAAAAAAATTCAATCATAAAATAACTACTGTGGAATCACCACCCCTGAATTCAAGCTGTATTACAGACCAATACTGATAAAAACTGTACTGTCTTGGTACAGAGACAGACAGGTAGATCCATGGAATAGAACTGAAGACACGGAAATGAACCTACACACCTATGGTCACTTGTCTTTGACAGAAAAGCTTATACCATCCAGTAGAAAGAAGATAGCATTGTCAAGAAATGGTTTTGGTCCAACTGATGGTCAGCATGTAGAAGAATGCAAATTGATCCATTCTTATAGTCCTGTACAAAGCTCAAGTCCAAGTAGATAAAGAAACTCCACATAAAATAGATACACTCAAACTAATAGAACATAAATGGGCAAGAGCCGGAAAAGTTCTTGAACAGAATACCAATGGCTTATGCTCTAAGATCAAGACTGGACAAACATGACCTTATAAATTTGCAAAGCAGCTGTAAGGCAAAGAACGCTGTCATTAAGACACAATTGCAACCAATAGAATTATAAAAGATCATTACCAATTCTATATCTGTAGAGGGCTAATATTCAATACATACAAAAAAAAATCAAGAAGTTAGATACCAGAGTATAAAATAATCCTATTTTAAAATGGGGGATAAAGTTAAACAAGAAGTTCTCAACTGAGAAATATCTAATAGCTGAGAGGAACCTAAAAATATTCAACATTCCTAGGTATCAGGGAAATGCAAATGAAAACTACCCTGTGATTCCACCTCACAACTGTCAAAATGGCTAGGATAAAAACTCAGGTGTCAGCTGATGCTGGTGAGGATGTGGAGAAAGAGAAACACTCCTCCACTGTTGGTGGGATTTCGAACAGGTATAACCACTCTGGAAATCAGCCTGGAGATTCCTCAGAAAATTAGACATAGTGTTACCTGAGGACCCAGCCATACCACTCATCAGCATATACCCAAAAGATACACCAACATATAACAGAGACACATGCTCCACTATATTCATAGCAGCCTTGTTATAATAGGCAGAGTCTGGAAAAACTCAGATGTCCTTCAACATAAGAATGAATACAGAAAATATGGTACATTAACACAATGGAGTACTACTCAGCTATTAAAATCAATGACTTCATTAAATTCTTAGGAAATGGATTGAACTATACAACATCATCCTCAGTGTGGTAACCCCATCACAAAAAGTCAAGGCAAGGATGCATAGAAAGGAATACTTCACTGTTGTTGGGGTTGTAAAAAATCACTCTGGAAATCAGTCTGGCGATTCTTCAGAAAATTGGACATAATACTATCTGAAGACTCAGTTATTCCACTTCTGGGCATATACCCCAGAGAAGTTACAACATACAACAAAGACACATGCACCACAATGTTCATAGCAGCCCTACTTATAATAGCCAGAAGCTGAGAACAACCCAGATGTTCTTCAGTAGACTAATGAATACAAAAATTGTGGTATATTTACACAATAGAGCAATGGATGCATCTAGATAATATCATTCTCAGTGAGGTAATCCAGTCACAAAAGAACAGACATAATATGCAGTCACTTATAATTGTATACTAACCCCAGAAAGCTCTGAACACGCTAGAAACAACTCACAGACTATATGAAGTTCAAGAAAAAGAAAAAAGAAAAAAAAGTCAAAAAAAGTCAAAACAAAACAAACAAAAACCACACACACACACACACACACACACACACACACACACGTGAGCATGCACCTTCACAAACAAATGGTATGCATTTACTGATAAGTGGATATTAGCCCAAAACCTCAGAATACCCTAGATATTCAAAGACCACATGTAGCTCAAGAGGAAGAAAGACCAAAATGCAGATGCTTCAGTCTGTCTTAGAAGAGGAACAAAAATATTCACAAAAGGAAGTAAAGAGACAAAATTTGAAGCAGAGATCCAAGCAAAGGACATCCAGAGACACCCTCACCTGGAGATCTAGGCCACCATATACAGCCACCAAAACTGGACAGTATTGCTGATGCCAAGAAGTACATGCTGACAGGAGCTTGATACAGCTGTCTCCTTAGAGGCTTTGCCAGATCATGACAAATACAGAGGTAGATGTTCACAGCCAGCCATGGAACTAGGAAAAGAATACCAAATGGAAGAGTTAGGAAAAGGATTGAAGCTACTGAAGGGATCTTGTGGTCTGCAACCCCATAAGAAAACAATACCAACCAGCCAGAACTACTAGGGACTAAACCACTATCCAACCAGTACAAATGGAAACATCCATATTTCCAGCTACATATATATCAGTGGATGGCCTTGTGGGGCATCTAGGGAAAGAGAAGCCCTTGGTTCTGCCAAGGATCAGTTCCCCAGTGTAGGGGAATATCAGAGCGTGGAGGTAGGAAGGGCGGTAGGGGGGCAACCCCATAAAAACAGGGGGAGGGGGTATAGGATAGAGAGTTTAAAGAGGGAAAAGTTGGAAATGGAAAAAAACGTTTGAAATGTAAATGTAATATATCTAATACAAAATTTACCAAGAGAAGTGTGTGGTAATATTCATCAATTCTCATGGGGACATTATAAATGCTTGAAGGGTTTTATTTATTTATTTATTTATTTTGTAATTTGAGTGATATCCCCCCCCAAAAAAAATCCTATTCTACCACACTGAAACTCGGGTATGTGAAAAATATAGGAAATCTGTTTATTCTCCTCCCAATGTGCTATAATCTTAAAACTACTTTGGAGAAATAATTTTAAAAAATAATCTTTGCAAATAGAATAAAGGAGTAAATTTTAAAGGCTAAATATTATTTTCAATAAAGAAAACTTTAATTGTAAAAAAATAACTAGTCCTGCCCGGTGTTTGTTTTTTGTAATATGTTTTTGGGGAGTGTGGGTGCGAGGTTTTTAATGGCCTCTATTTGCTTAGTTGCAGAAAGACTTTTACAGTAAAATCTGATGACTTTTGAATTTCCTCAGCTTTTGTTGTTATATCTCCCTTTTGATTTCTGATTTTGTTATTTTGGATGCTGTCTCTGTGTCCTTTAGTTAGTTTGGTAACTAATTTAGTCTAACTACTATTTTGTGAGGTTCAATGTGTGCTTTGACCTTTAAGTAAAGTTTCTTTTATTAGTGTGAGTGCCCTTGTATTTGGAGCACAGATGTTGAAAATTGAGATGTCCTCTTTTTAGAATGTACTTACCTTTATTGTTTGATAAGTTTTGGTTAAAAGTCTGTTTTATTTGAATATTAAAATGGCAACTCCTGCTTGTTTCATAGAACCATTTGCTTGGGAATTTTTTTCTAGCCCTTTAATCTGAGGTAGTGCATGTCTTTGTCATTGAGTTGTATATCTTATATGCATTAAAATGCTGTATCCTTCCTACATATTCAGTCTGTTATCTTATATTTTTAATTGGGGAATTAAGTTTATTGATGTTGAGAGATATTTAAACATGATTGTTAATTTGTTTCTATAGGAGGTATTGTGTATGAGAGAGATTCATTCCTTTAGTTTTTGTTGTAAGGTGATCAGTTTCTTTGTGTTGCATTCTGTGTGTGTGTGTGTGTGTGTGTGTGTGTGTGTTTGTGTGTGTGTCTGTGTATGTGTGTGCATGTATGTTAAGTTTGGGTTTGCCATGTACTATTCTGTTTTCTCCTTTTATGAGGATTTTGAATTTTACTGTGTATCATAGCCTGGGCTATCATTTATGTTCTCTTTTGGTCTGTATGACATCTGTCCAGGATGTTCTTCTGGCTTTTGAAGTCTCTGTTGAGAAATCTTGCGTGATTCTGATAGGTTTACCTTTACATGGTACTTGTTTTTTTTTTTCCTTAACATTTTAATATTTTTAATTTTTATGCATTTTATGTTTTGATTATTATGTCACAGGAAGATCTAATTTTCTGGCTCAATCTACTTGGTGTTCTGTAAGTTTCTTGCCCATTTATAGCCATCCTTTCTTTAGGATGACAAAGTTTTCTTCTATAATGTTTTTGAAGATGTTTTCTGTTCCATTGAGCTGGTTATCTTTGCTCTCTTCTATTATTATTATTCTTAGCTTTGGTCATTTTACTGTGCCCTGGATTTCCTAGATGTTTTTGATTAGTAGATTTTTATGCTTCATATTTTCTTTGACTGTTGTCAATATCTTCTATAGTACTATTTATGACCGAGATTCTCTTTTCTATCACTTGTATTGTTGGTGATGCTTGCATCTGTGGCTCCTGACCTCTTTGATAGATTTTCCATTTCCAAGGTTGTTTCCATTTGTGATTTCTGCATTGTTTCTACTTTCATTTTAAGGTCTTGTGCAGTTTGTTCAATTCTTTTACTTGTTTCATATTGTTTTTATTTCTTTGAGGAATTTGTTTCCTCTTTAAGGTCTCCTGCGTGTTCCTGTATTACTTTAAGTGACATATTTATATCCTCCTCCTTAAAGGTCTCTAATATCTTCATGAGAATTTTAGGTCGAGGTCAGCATCAAACTTTCTGGGTGTGTTGAGGATGTTCAGAGCTTGCTAGGGTCGAAAACTGAGTTCTGATTGTGCCCAAGTGTACTGGCTTTTGTCGCTTATGATCTTGTGCTTGCTTCTTGCCAGCTGGTTATTTCTGTTGTTAGCTGGCCTGAGTGTCTCTGGATACTGCCTCCTCTGTTCGTGACTTGTGTTCCTGGGATGCTTGTGGCCCTGGCTGCAGCAGACCACCTTGGATACCTGTGGTGTGTGAAGGGTTGAGTATATAGACATGCTGATCTGTTCTGGTGTAGAGCAGACTGGAAAGGCTTTATTCAATTATTAAAGAACATACTTTTAAATGCTTCATCTGTGATTTTATATTTATTTTATTATTATTTATTTTTGTTGTTTGCATTTCCACGGTTCTTTGAATCTGCTATTTGCTGAGATGAATTCGGAGTAACTTCCAAAAAAAACTGTGCATGTTGGCATGTATTTTAATGTAGTTTGTGCAGGGAAATGTTTTCTTAGTTGTGTGCTTAGGTATGTCTTTCGTTTTATTTTTTTTCTTGTCTTTGTATTTAAAATATTTTGTTTTGCTTTCTTAAGCACCATTTGCTATATAAACATTTGGGGCTTATAGGTACTGTTTTATCAAATACTTCATTTCTTCTGTGTCTAATGTTTCTCATGAGAATTAAATATTGGGCCTATTCTGATTTTTTATTGGTTGTTTTATTTATTTACATTTTAAATGTTATCCCCCTTCCCAATCCACCTTTTATAAACTCTCTATTAACCTCCCTCCCTCTGCCTCTATGAGTGTGGTCCCCCACCCATCCTTTCATTCTTTCCTAACTGTCCTAAAGTTCCCCTCCTCTGGGTCATTGAGCCTCCACAGGATTAAAGGGCAATACTCCCATTAATATCAGATAAGGCCATCATCTGCTACATATCTAGTGGAACCATGGATCCTACCATGCTTACTTTTTGGTTGGTTGTTTAGTCCCTGGGAAACTGGAGGGGTATCTGGTTGTTTGATATTGTTGTTCTTCCTGTAGGATTGCAAACCCCTTTGGCTTCTTTGTTCTTGCCCTAACTTCTTCATTGGGGTACCTGCTCTCAGTTTAATGTTAAGTTGCATGCATCCACATCTCTACTGATTAGGCTCTGGAAGAACCTCTCAGGGAACAGCTATACCAGGCTACCATCAGCAATCACTTCTTGGAACCAACACTGGTGTCTTTTAAAGTATTTTATTCTAGATGCCTTTTAAGATTGCTTCTTATATATAATTTTCAAAATTTTCAGATAATGTATCCATGTTTGTATTTTCTTTTCAAGGTGCATTATAAATTTTGGTTCTATAATTTATTTAAATTAAGCCAGAAAATATATACCCAATACTCATTCATGCAAAATTTTGGCACTATTTTTTCTCTGTATTTCTACTGTATTTCTACATAATGTATGTAATATATTTCCATGCTTATTTTTCGTTCCCAAAATTTCTTATACTTTGTTATGTTTTCATTTTTTGCTTTCTGCATTCATCATTATATTTTTTCCAGAATTTTCCTTTCTAAGTAATTATACCAAGTGGAAAAGTAGGATCTCTTTCTATATTAGAATATATGCTGAATATAATATTTAACAATCATGATAATAATACATGATGACATAATCATAGATTATTGGTTTTATCTCCAGGATTGGGACAAAGAAAGGGAGAGGTATAATGACAAACAGGTACTGGTAGATGAAGAGTGAGTGACAAAGAGATGGTTCATTAAAATTGCTCTATTGTAAAGAGACAAAACAAATCAATGGAATGATCATAAGACTCTAAGACCCTAGGTCAATCCTCAGACATCTGGTTAGTCAGTCATTACCCATATTAAAAAAAAATTCTCCTAGAGTAGTTTATAACAAGAGGAAACCCAAGTTTGAGTCTACTTTTCTTATTTCTTCAGCCTATTGTCTATGGTCTGTGGCCTGTTGGTAGTCTATCCATTGTGTATGTTTATTATGTGTTTTTTCCCAGAAGAGGACATGTGTTGGTTACATTGTTTTTCTAAAGACAGGTCTCACTTAAAGAAGTTTAGTATATAGTAGAAAATCTAGGAATATTGTTTTAAGTGATCTCAAGGCACATTATTATCTTAGCTGCAAGGTTTAAAAATCTTTGGTTTCCAAGGTCAAGAGGTATTTTCAGAAAATTCTATTTCTACAATTATCCGAACTGATGCAGCATCTAATCACCCTAATTTTCTATTTATATTCTCAGACAAAGGCGACTCTCAGTCTCAGGAAAAGAAGCTTTCTACTGTATTGAACTAAGATGAAGGCAAATATTCTTGGCTACACAATAGGCTGAGAATAAAGACAGCTTTGGACTCTGCCCTGAAAAAAATTGTAGTAATCTCTTTAAAGCTCTGGAAACATGTAGGAAGAGGAGACTGAAAGAACACCAAAGTAAGAAGAAGAAGAGATAGGGTGTAAAATCCCATCTTCTAAGCAGGGCATGTACATGGGAACAGTATTCTCACTGTAGCTGTGCAAGCTTATACCAGATCTATAGAGGTCAGCCATCCTAACAGCTATGGAGGCAGAACTGGCCACCAGGACCCTCTCACTTACTGCTCATTTTGTGGAAACAAAGAGATGCTTGTAAGGGGGAAATAAGGTGTATGCCCACTTGTGGATTTACAGGCTCTGGTGGTTAGTTACAAACTCAGGGTCATCCAAATAGCACTAATTAAACTCTGTGTAACACAAAACAATATAAAACCTCATATAGAAAGAAAAGACAGTCCACAAAAGGATAAGAATCTTATAGAAATTGAAAACAAATGGGAAGAAGGGTACAAAATACACAGTACACATATGTAAAAGTCTAAAGAAAAAAGATTATGAAGAAAAACTTAGATACGAAACAGATGAAATTAACTAGTATCATTTACTATGCAATCAATATACAATTAATTAAATAATTTTAAAAACACAATTTTTCCTTTTCAAACAGACTCTTTGCAAATACCAAACAAACATGTGTCTGAAATATGTGACATTCAAACTGGTCTGGTCTACATTAGTAGTCATCTGATGCAACTCTACTACTGCATTCTATGCACTATACTTCATTCATGTTTGATTGTGATAACTTCAATTTTCCAGTAAGATTTTCCATTTCACAGTCTATTTTATTTGAGATATTAATGTGAACTATATATGTTCAACTATCTGATGACATCTATGTATCAAATAAGTAACTGTGTCTATTATTCATTTTTCTCTTCTGAGGTCTCTCTTCTTACTCCCCCTCAAAAGGCTTCTCCCATAACAAAAGATATTTTACAGAACAGAAACATGTCTTTTTATCTCTGGACTACATAAAAAAGCAGGGATCATAAGAGAATATAGCTGTTGACCAAAGATGTCTACTTTCATAAAGACAGAATTCCAGGGTTTGTTCTCATGGTATTGCAAGGATTCAAGTTTCTTCTGAGATTTCCTCTTATGAGAGCATTTACATCCCACTAGTCTCTGCAATCTGAAAACTCTACTCCAAACACTTTTATTTATAAAATACTTAATGATACCCTTCTCAGTCTAAAGAATATTGTTTGCATGTATGTCTTCAGTGCTGAAAACTTTGTATTGTGGAAGACTATATCTCCTCTTGCAGCATTTTTATGTGCTAGTAATATTTATGTAGGTTTGATAAATTTATAAATAACAAAGGGAGGTAAAGGGAGCTATCTTGTATTGTTTGAAGAAAGAAAATTTAAGGTGAAATTATATAGTTATAATCTCAGAAACCTAAAATAGTCAATTAAAATGTATATTCTGATGGAATGAGATCATTTCTGCATGCATGCCTGCTCAGTTTGGAAAGAAAATAATGGAAACTGAAATTATATATTTATAATCTCAGAAACCTAAAATAATCAGTTAAAATGCATATTCTAATAAAATGAGATCATTTTTGCATGCAAGTATCTTCAGTTTGATTTTCCAGCACCGGGTGTAGGGAGGAAAAGAGAAACACAGGGGTACGATTCATGTATTTGTGAAATAACTATTTTCCAATAATACCCTATGCTTTCTGTGGAACACCATAAATTAAGATGTGAATGGGAGCCACTAAAGTCATCATGGTAGATGCTATTATTCCAGCAAATTCCCTTTAGAAACTCAGAGTAACTGATATTGATTTATCTCAGAAGTTTTTAGGTCCAGAGTATAGGCAGTGTTTAACCAGGACCTTTACTTAAGATTTCACAAGGCTTGGTGTCAGGTTTTATTTAGATTGTTTTCTCCTATGAAGTCAGAAGTAAACTTGCTTTTAAGCTTACCCAAATGGCTAGTTGAACTAATTTAATTGCATCTACAGAGTTTATCAGTATTTGCTTGCTTCTTCTCCAAGGCAAGATGAAAATTCTTCTGACCTCAAAACTCTTTTTGTGGACAGTCATAGATGTGTAAAGATTACCCAAGATGTTGTTCTCTTTGATTTACCTTTTTAAAAAAGCTGCTATTTTGCTTTAATTATACCTATAAAGTCCTTCATCTTGGCTATACAAGGCTGACTAGAAGAAAATTATATGTCCTTTTCTCAATCCAAAGTACAATGTTATACAAATGTATGCATGCCATTAATAACTGGGGTCCAAGCACTCTAATATATTGCTCTATGCAGATATGCATTCACATTCAAATTTCTACCCTCAATGTGAAGACCTAGTATATTTTGGAAAAGTACAAAGAAGTAGTTACAGGGTTGCTAAAAATCTATAGTTAGAGAGTGACTTGAATATTTACTTAAATCTGTTACAGAAGATGTGGTGCATGTATTTTAAAAATCTAGTTAAAGGAAAAAACAGGATGGTGCCCTTAAATACAAAGGTTTAGAGATAAGAGAGCATTTAGCCTCTAAGTTAAAGCAGAATATTATGTTAATCAGAACATGAAAGTTTAGAGCTGAACCTTGATTCTAACAGCATACATTTGGGAAACTGAAGCAAAGCAGTAGTTAAGTTAAAGTCCACCCTGGACTACAGTGGCAGAGCTTAGATTCTTTTGATCTCTAGCCTTCTTTCTTTTATTAGTGCTGTGCTATGAATGTTCTGCTTGTTCTGAAATCATACAGCTTGATTTTGAAACTTCATATTCACCAAATTAATTACAGTAGAACTCATGTACATAATAAATAATTTTAATCCAATTAGAAACTCTTTGTTTTAACTTATAAGTAATTTAATTTTCCCTTAGGTTTAGAATTAAAACATTCATCTTTTATTTATACCATTTTATTTTTCCTTTCTGATTTTGTGTTATGTTCTTATTCATTTCTACCACACCCCTCTTTATTCCAGTCTCCTCTGGAATGTTTCCTAAGAGAATGTACTATCTTTTGTAAGCTTCTTTAGTAACTGTAGATTTAAACCCTGCATGGCTATTGACTATTGCAATTAGAGTCTCTGTCATGGACAGGCCTTTTTGAAACAGTTATTTCATTATTACTTTTTTGAGAATTTCAAATAATAGGACTAAGTTTTCATTATTTCTAACTCTTAATTTCAATACTCAAAAATCTTAGTGTCACTCCCAAATTTCTGACTTCTACTTTCAATACTCAAAAATCTTCGTGTCACTCCCAAATTTCTCCCAGATTCATGATCTTTTTCTTCATTATTTAAAATACATGAATATGTATAAAAAACCTTGCTGAACATATTTGGGGTGACATATATATATATATATATATATGCTTAAGACTGAAAAATTTGATTTTGATAATTCATCAGGAGCTTCTGGTTATCTCTCTCATGGCAGCTGTATATTGCTTGTAATTCTTTAAGATGAAGCATTGCTGAGTGTTTTCTTGAGAAGCAAAGATTTTTTATTATGCAAAAGTCAGTAAATGTAATAAGGCTTATAAATGTATTTAAGTACAAAAATTACATGATTATTCCATTTGATAAAAAAGTGGCATTGAAAAAAAAACAAATGTGTCTTTATGATAGAAGTCTTAGAAAGTAGAACTGGAGTGACTATAATTCAACACAATATAGACTATATGTAAAAAAGATCCCACAGTCAACCATATTCTAAACGGAAAAATTTAGAGCAACTTTGTCACAACCCATTGGTTCAAGACGTCGAAATACTCTTCCTAGTTTCCAATATAGTATGTGAAGACTAGCTATAACAATAAGACTATTTAAGACAATTAATAAAATACAAATAAGAAAATATGCATTCAAACTATCTCTGTTTATAGATTATATAAAAGATGTGAGAAATCCTACCATAAAAGTTCTGAAATTTCCTGATCATCCAACAATGTATTGGAGAAGATACATTTACAAAAAAAAAAAAATTGTAAACCAATAAAAACATGCTCAAAAAGAATCCATGAATATTCTTCTAGTCACAAAAGCTTCTAAAAACATATCTAGAAAAAAAGCTAACCAAGGAATTTTAAGACCTCTACGATAACATATTGAGTTTTTGAAGAACATTTGGGAGAGACTTTAAAGATAAAATAACCTCACATGCTCATAGGTGGGTAGAATTACTACTGAGAAATATACTATACTACCAAAAGAAATTTACAGAAACAATGCAATCTTAATAAAATTTTCTGCAGCATTATTCATGTGAGTAGAAATAAATCATAAAATTCATATAAATCCATAAAGAATTCTAGAAGCCAAATCAATCTTGAGCAAAACAGGCAACAAAATGCAGTTCTAGAAAGATTACACCATATCTCCCAATGTATTACAGAGCTATAGTAATAAGATTAACATGGTACTGCCACAAAAACATACTGGCAAATTAAATGATCCAAACATGGGTGTAAGTAATAAAAGATGTATGAGATTTATTTGACAAATAAGTCAAAAATATACACCTAACAAAAGACAGCATCTTCAGCAAATGATATTGGAAAAACAAATGTCTGCAAGCACAATAATAAAGTGAGCCCTGTATTCTTTTTTTAAAACTCTTCCCAAACTACAACTTTGAGCTGAACAACAAAAAAATTCTCAATATAAAATATAAAACCTGGGAACTTGTAGTAGAAATTACAAGTAATATTTGACAAGACACAGGTAAGAAAGAACTTTCTGAGTAAGATTTCATTTTGTCCAGCAGTTAAAGCCAAGGGTTGAGAAATAAGATTTCATAAAACAGAAAAGCTTCAACACATAAAATGAAACAATCGATTGAATGAAGAAGAAATTTATGGAATGCAAGGAAAATATTTCCCATGATGTATCCAATAGAGGATTAATATTCAGAATAAATAAAATTTCCAGGGAGTTAAGGAAATATGGCTGCATTAAAAATAGGCTAATGACAGAATTTTTATCAGAAGAAACAAAGATGTCTAAAAATATTTCAACTTAAATATAAAAAATTTGTAGGAATAAGGAATTGTGAATTAAAACTACTTTGAAATTTTACTGCCCTCTAATCATAATGGCCAATGTCAATAAATCAATTATCAACAAGAGTTGATGTAGAATTGCAGATAAAAGAACTGGACATTCATTGACTGCATGTGGGACTGGAAACTGACACAGCCAAGGTGGATCATTGCAAAAGGCTACATGTCAGTCGACCAGATCACCAAGCTTTACATGTCCTTGGACTTGAAGTTCTGTTCTACAGATATTTGCTCAGTCATGTATATTTTCAATAGCTAGAAAATGAAGAGAGCTCAAATTCTCTTTATTTGGTGAATATGTAATAAAATGTGGCTTACAAGCACAATGGAATTCTTTTCAGCTATGAAGAAACCCTAAATCATGTAATTTGCTGGTAAATAGAAAGAACAAGAAAATATTTTACTGAGTTATATAACATAGACCCAGAAAGATAAATACATCATATTCTTCATTATTTGTAGACCCTAGCTCTAAATCTTTAGTTGTGCCTATACAATATATAATGTAGATTAAGCACAGACATCAGGAAAATTACCATAGACCATGGAGAGGGGAAAAACAGTGCTAGCAAGGGGATAATAGGTCATATATGTTATAAAAGGGAACGTGAGAAAAATCGGAGGAAGTATTAAATGGCAAATGGAGGAGAGGGAGAGGAAGAGGAAGATAATGGGATAAATAACACTGATCATATTAAAACTTCCACAAAGACATTAGTTTATATTAAAGCCATGAGTACATATGTATATGTCTATATATGAAATTGTGCACTTGATGATTATGCTACCCTAAAAGCCAGCAAATGTATAACAAAATTTCTAATGCCAAGCCTGAGAAACCATCCTTTATGTTGTTTGCCAGTTAAGTTTAATAGACTCATAAAATAATATAGGCAATTGCTATCACCCTTGCTTCCTTCTGGAATTTGAAAGTAAGCCTCTATTTCTGAAGATACTACCCAGTTTAGAAACAAGATTCAACTCAGACTGTGTCAAAAATTCTTCTGTGAGTTTTTAGTACTACCTCTAACAGCACCAAACAGTGCTGTACAAGTTGTCACAAAGAAAAGCAATTAAAAGTACTACCTAGATGAAAGTCTACAAACCACAACCATAGCAGCATAGGATGAAATAACCAAGGTCTCAACAGTGACATTAAAATTTTGTAAGTAACCATCAGCCACCTGACTGAACTTAAGCTCAACTCATAGGAGAAAATCCAATCCTTGTACTGTAAATCTAGCCAACTACCCATGAGGTCATCAACACTAAAGAAGAACTTGCTAATGACAAGTTCCATTGCAAATATATTTTCCCACTCTAGTCTAAACACCTTTCCTAACATGCAAAGGTGAGTGCAGCTAACACTCTGTGTCCATACATTTGGCACTTATATTGAATGTAATTCCAGCCAATTTGAGGAAGGAAGATATGAAAAAGAAACAGAGCCTATTCTCAGAACCAATACATATTTGATATGGTCTTTCTGTCTCCTTGATCAGACAGAACCATGTACAGAATATGAAAACCAAGAGTGATAATCATTCTCTTCAACACTGATACATTATTGTGTCATTTCATATGTTGAAAGTGAAGCTTTCATGAACCTGCTTTATTTAAAATAAAAATCACCATGGAGCTAAATGATTTGCCTGAAGATATTTGGTACAGCTCTTTTTTTCCACCATTACCCTCAAAGATTTTTTTTTTTATCAGTATTGTCTGATGTTAAATCAATGAGTCCTCTGTTTTGATTTTTAACACAGGTTTTTATTTCACAAAACAATGTTCAAAATTAGTTTGTTGATTTTCAGTAAGCACAAATCATTTTTTATGTTTGTTTTATTTATATTTTTATTAATGTGGAGTGTCTTTTGGCTGGCTGACTTTATAGTTGCTATTTAATAGAGGCTAACTTTGTCCCCTGTTTCCATGTTCCAAGTGTTGGGAGCATAATTGTGTGCCACCATTTCAAAACACTCTCAGTGCTGCAGGTCAAAACCAGGCCATTAGACATGTTCAGCAAGCATTCTATGAACTGAGTGACAGACCTTTTCAAAAAACAAAAAATAAAAAGGAAAACATTTTTTTTATTTTACCACACTTTTGAAAAATATTTACTAATATTCATACATGCCATGTCCCTTAGCATAGAATCTGATTTGTATCATTCGGTTCTGGATAACTGGCACTATGTATTGCACCTTCTTTATATGGCATCCTTATAATTTATTCCCCTCTTGTGTGGCATGCAGTTGCAGTTTTATCTCCAGGCATTTCTTATGGATGCTGTTCTCTTAACAAATGGCCATCTACTCCTAGACCACTGTTACTCAAACATCCTAATGTTGTAAACTTTTAATGCAGTTTCTCAAGTTGTGATGACCCCCAACCATAACATTACTTTTGTTGCTACTTTAAATTTTGTGACTCTCATGAACCATAATATAAAAAAAAATCTGACCTTTGTGATGGTCTAGGAAACCTATGTGAAAAGGTCATTCTACACCCAAAAGGCGTTATGACTTATATAGAGGGAGTATCTTAAGCCCTATGCTATTTTAGGAGGAATTAAAATAATTCCCTAAAACCTTAGTATAACCAATTAAATCCTCCCTCCTAGAAGAACTCTACTCTTCTGACCTTCCTTTTGTGCCACAGAATATTTTTATAGTGTGCAGGTTGAAAACATTAAAACCCGCCTTTGTGCTCAGACCTTGCACATGTTAAGTTGAGCAATTTACCAATAAGTTGTTTTCCCAACTCCAAAAAACACACTGTCAGACAAATTTTAGTATCAAGGCCAGGTTGGTAGGGAGCTGGTTGTCCTCCTCTCTCAGACCCTCATGTGCTCTAATTACAGGTGTTACCTCTAATTAAAATTTTAATTCATCCATGAAAATCTTGAGTAAAATATGAAAATTTTGATGTGCCTGATCTGTGTTTCCTCAGAGTGACAGGTTGTTTTCCATGATCCTACAGTAACCAGGGGCATCCTTATAATTTATTCCCCTCTTGTGTGGCATGCAGTTGCAGTTTTATCTCCAGGCATTTCTTATGGATGCTGTTCTCTTAACAAATGGCCATCTACTCCTAGACCACTGTTACTCAAACATCCTAATGTTGTAAACTTTTAATGCAGTTTCTCAAGTTGTGATGACCCCCAACCATAACATTACTTTTGTTGCTACTTTAAATTTTGTGACTCTCATGAACCATAATATAAAAAAAAATCTGACCTTTGTGATGGTTGTTGATCACAGATGTTGATGTCTGTGGTCGATAATGCTAGTGAAAGACACAGGATATTCATGGTCCCTGTGGCTGTAGAGGGCAATTTTAATATCTGTGACCCTTGCTGAGCCAGAGGGGTGGGAGGTGGTGTGGGGTGAGGAGTAGAGGAATTCTGTGTTTATGTCTAAAACCAGTGTTAACACTAACAGCTATCTGGAATTCCACTATCTATGCTCCTGATGACTACTAAAGGTGAGAAAGCTTCTTTTGTAGTGGTTTCAATGACTGCAGACTCTCAGTTGAAAATGAGAGACATAAAAGTCTTCTGTTACAAACTCTCTTAACTCTCTACCCACCAAGAGATACAGTATAGGAAGGAAGCCATTGAAGAGAACTCTCAAAAATTGTGATAAGGATGCAAAAATATAGCTCTTCATCACTGACATATTTTGGTGGGGATAGAGGCAAGAAAGGGCTCCCTACACAACTTCCGCTCCCCAACCAATCTATTGCTCCATTCTTTTCCTCCATCAATCTCCAGTGTTTATTATTTTCCCTTCTGAGTGAGAGTCAAGCATCTTGCCTTGGGCCTTCCTTATTAATTAGCTTCTTTGGGAATAGATTGTGGTGTGGTTATACTATTCTTTATAGCTAATGCCCATGTAAAAGTGAGTGTATAACATGAGGTTCTTCCTGGGTCTATATTACCTCACACAGGATGGTATTTTCTAGTTCATTCATTTGCCTGTCAGTTGCATTATTTCTTTGTTTTAATAGCCTTGTTGAATTTCATTGTGTAAATGTACAACATTTTATTTATCCATTCTTTAGTTGAGAAACATATTTGTGTTCCTAGCTATGAACAGGGGAGGAGCAAATATTCTTGTGGGATGATCTTTTGGGTTTATGTCCAGGAGCAGTGTAAGGGATCTCAAGGTGGAGCTATTCCTAAAGTTTTGAGAAATCTCCAGATTGATTTACAACTTGATTGTACATGTTTCTCTTCCACCAGCAATGAAACAATGTTTCCTTTGCTCCACATACATGCAAGCATGTGCTCTCACTTAAATTTTTGATCTTAGAAATTTTTAAGGGTATAAAATACAATCTCATAGTCATCTTGATTTGCATTTCTGTATGGCTAAGGATGTTGTACAGTTCCGAGGTGCTTCTCAGCCATTAGAGATTTCTCTGTTGAGATCCCTCTGTCTAGCAGTGTGTGCCATCTTTAATTGTGTTATTTGTATTACAATTGTTTTATTTCTTGAGTTTTTTTTATATATTTTGGATACTGGCCTTCTATTTGATTTAGCATTAGTTATGATATTTTCCTTTTCTAGACACTGATTTTTTTTGTCCAATTGAAAGTGTTCTTTGCCATGCAGAGGCTTCTCAGTTTCACAAGGTCCCATTTATTGATTCTTGATATTAGTCCCTGAGCTGCAAGTATTCTATTAATGAAGTTACTTCCTATACCAATTCATTTGAGGCTATTTCCACATTCTCTTCTATTAGATTTAGTGTGTTCAGTTTTACGTAGCAAATATTTTTTGAGGCTACCCACCACTATCTTACATTTTGTGAGTAGAACAAGAAAAAAGGAAGAAAGAAAGAGAGGTAGAAAGAAAGAAAGAAAGAAAGAAAGAAAGAAAGAAAGAAAGAAAGAAAAACAAGCTTTCTCCTTGTTATATTAATTTCAGTTTATTCCAATAAATAAGATCTTTGTGAAGATACATAATGTGAATACATAAAATAATAACTGGCCTACTCTAGTGTTTTGTTTTCATTTATAGGATATTTGTGACATATGTGTAACACTATGAAAAATCAGTAAAACTCCACCTATCAACACATCAAGAGAATATTGCAAGGAACAGTGTTTCAGGTAAAAGTGACAATAATTGTTAAGGTTCTGTGTCCACTTAATTAGAGATCTATGCAGATTCATTTTATTTAATCCGCAGGAGATTGTCTCTTAACTGTATTCTCAAGATATTGTGAATTAGATGGTTCAAACTTATAACAACTTGATCTTGATATATTCTTCTGTGAAAGATGGACAACATCTATGATGATCTTTCAACCAAGTTAACTTTAAGAGTTGGATTCCCAGGTCCCTGGGAGCTTGAAAGAGCTGCAGGAATACTTTCTATCCTAAGCAGAAGGGTGAGTCAACTACTTCTACCCATGTTTACCTCAGGAGAGGTCACCCAGAACTCTTGCAGCACAGGCTGAGGTACTGCCTGGAAGTCCACACTTCCGGCCCAAGGCCAGACCCGGCCCAAGTACATCAGGACTGGGCTCTGCTATCGGAATTAACAACTCATTCTGAGAAAGGAACACCAAGACACAATCTTCCTTTGGAAACCAAGGGACAACAGACCTACAAGAGAGACAAGTTCTAGTAAGAGAAAACAAGATCATCTATAACGAGATGGCAAGAGGCAAGCACAAGACTCTAAGAAACTCTAAAACCAAGAAAACCTGGCAACATCAGATCCCAGTTCTCCCACCACCACAAATAGTGGATATCCCAACTTACCAGAAAAAAACAAGATTTAGACCTAAAAATATACTTTCTGATGATGATGGAGATCTCTGAGAAGCACATACATAACACACTTAAAAAAGTGCAGGAAAACCAGAAGAATACATAAAAACAAGTTGAAGCCCTGAAAGAGGAAACACAAAAATCACTTACACAGCTATAAAAAAAGCACAAAAACCAGGTGAAGGAACTGAAAACAAAAATAGAAACAATAAAGCAAAACTAAAGGAGACAACCCTATATTGGAAAACCTAGAAAAGACATCTGGAGGCAATGCTAGCAGCACCAAGAGAATAAAAGGTATGGATGAGAGAATCTCAGGAACAGAAGATAACATAGAAATCATGGACAAAACAGTCAGAGAAAATGCAAAAATCAAAAGGATTATAATCCAAAATACCCACAAATCTAAAACATGCTGGAGGGCCCGTGCATGCAGAAGAAACGCTCAGACCATCTGTCACCTGGCACAAAAATGTAAAAGAAAAGTTCCCTTCACTTAAGAATGAGATGACCATGAGCATAAAAGAAGCCTACAGAACTCCAAATAGAGTGGACGGGAAAAGAAATTCCCCCTGACACATAATAGTTAAAACGCCAAGTGCCCAAAGCAAAGAAAGAATACTAAAAGCAGTAAGGGAAAAAGGTCATGTAACATATGAAGGCAAACCAATCAGAATCACATTCAACTTCTCAACAGAGAATATGAAAGCTAGAAGATCCTGGACAGACATCATGAAGACCCTAAGAGAGCACAAGTGTCAGCCCAAGCTGCTATACTCAGCAAAACTCTCAATCACCATAGATGGAGAGAATAAGATATTCCAGGACAGGACAACTGGCGACTTCAGGACTCAGAGCAGAGCCTGGCCCATCTGCCACCCGGAACGGCGGCTCATAGAGGCTGAGCAACTGGTGGGTGGGAGACCTGCGCTGCCAGGGAGCAGAGAGATCTCTGCGGAGTGCACACAGAAAGTGCACCCCCTGCCTTGCCCTGCCCTGCCCTTGTCTGATCAAGCTACCAGGAACACAACTTTGGACCTTCTGTTCCCACCCGGCGACTCTGAGGCATAGAACAGGGCTCGACCCATCTGCCAACTGGACCAGTGGAGATCCAGGGACACAGACCAGATACAAGGGAAAGGCAAGAACATATCACTGAAAACAAAATGGCAAGAGGAAAGCGAAAGAGTATATCCCAAGGAAAATAAGACAACCTGGGAACACCAGAACCCAGCTCTTCAATAACAGCAAACTTCGGAATTCCAAACACTCCAGAAAAGGAAGACACAGACCTGAAATCATACCTCAAGATGCTGATAGAGATACATAAACAAGAACGGAAGGAAAAGCAAAAAGATTCAGAAGCTTTTAAAGAGGAAACAGGAAAAACACTCAAAAAACTCAAAGAACTAAAGGAAAACAGAATCAAAGATATGAAGGAATGGAAGAGGGAATTTAAAATGGAAATTGACACAATAAAGAAAACACAAAAAAAGATAACCCTAGAGGTAGAACACCTAAAAAAGAAATCAGGAGTCATAGAAGCAAGCATTTCCAATAGATTACAAGAGATGGAAGAGAGAATCTCGGGGGCAGAAGACAACATTGTAAACATAGACAAAACAGCCAGAGAAGATGCAAAAAACAAAAAGCTCCTAACACAAAATGTCCAGGAAATCCAGGACACAATGAGAAGACCGAACCTAAGAATAATAGGAATAGAAGAGGAAGAAGAGTATCAACTAAGAGGCACAGTAAATATCTTCAACAAAATCGTAGAAGAAAACTTCCCTACCCTCAAGAATGAGATGACCACAAGCATAAAAGAAGCCTTCAGAACTCCAAATAGGTTGGACCAAAAAAGAAATACCTCCTGACACATAATAGTAAAAACATCAAGTGCCCAAAGCAAAAAAAGAATACTAAAAGCAGTAAGGGAAAAAGGTCAGGTAACATATAAAGCCAGGCCAATCAGACTCACATCCGATTTCTCAACAGAGACTATGAAAGTTGGAAGATCCTGGACAGACATCATGCACACCCTAAGAGAGCAAAAGTGCCAGCCCAAGCTGCTATACCCAGCAAAACTATCAATCACCATCAATGGAGAGATAAAGATATTTCAAGACAAATCAAAATTTACACAATATCTGAGCAAAAACCCAGCAATACAACAAATTATAGGTGGAAAACCAAATACAATGTGGGAAAATACAGCCTAGTAAAGACAAGAGAACTCCTAAACAAGGAAACTAAAAGAAGAAAAAGACACAGACACAACTCAACACACAAAAGCAATCATGGCAGGAAACAGAAACAACTATTCCTTGATATCTATTAACATAAATAGACTCAAATCCCCAATAAAGAGACATAGGCTATCAGATTGGATACATAAACAAAATCCAGCCTTTCCTGCATACAGGAAAATCATCTCAGAGACAAAGACAGACACTATCTCAGAGTAAAAGAGTGGGAAAAAAACTTTCAAGCAAACAGCTCCAAGAAGCAAGCTGGAGTGGCTATTCTAATATCGAATAAAGTAAATTTCCAACGAAAAGTTATCAAAAAAGATAAGGAAGGACACTTTTTACTCATTACCGGGGAAATCTGTAAGGAGGAACTCTCAATCCATAAAATATATGCTCCAAATAAAAAAGCATCCACATTCATAAAAGAAACCCTACTAAAGCTTAAAAAATACATTTCACCCCACACATTAATAGTGGGAGACGTTAATGCCCCACTCTTACCAATGGACAGATCAGGGAAACAGAAACTGAACAAGGACACTGCAAAACTAGCAGAGACTTTGAACCAACTAGAATTACTAGACATATACAGAACATATTATCCTAAAGTAAAAGAATACATCTTCTTATCACCACCCCATGGCACCTTCTTGAAAATTGACCACATCATTGGACACAGAGCGAGCCTCAATCAATATAAGAAGATTGAAATACTCCCCTGCATCCTCTCAGATCACCATGGTCTACAGCTGGTCTTTAACAACAAAGACAAAAAAAGCCCACATACACATGGAAACTAAACAACACTCTGCTAAACAATAGCAGGGTCAAAGAAGAAATAAAAAAATGAATTAAGGATTTTCTAGAATTCAACGAAAATTAAAACACAACATACCCAAACCTATGGGATGCAATGAAAGCAGTACTGAGAGGAAAACTCATAGCCCTAAGTGCTTCCAAAAAGAAACTGGAGAGAGCTTACATCAGCAACCTGACAGCAAATCTACAAGCCCTAGATCAAAAGGAAGCAGATATACCCAAAAAGAGTAGAAGGCAAGAAATAATCAAAATTAGGGCAGAAATAGAACAAATAGAATAAAAAAGAACCATTGAAAAAATCAACAAAACCAAGAGTTGGTTCTTTGAGAAAATCAACAAGACTGATAAACCCCTAGCCAGACTAAATAGAGGGCAAAGATAGAGTATCCAAATTAACAAAATCAGAAAGGAAAATGGGGACATAACAACTGAAACTGAGGAAATTCAAGAAATCATCAGATCCTACTACAAAAACTTATACTCCAAACAATTCGAAAAAATGGAGGAAATGGATGAATTCCTAGACAGATACAAAATCCCAAAGTTAAACCAGGACTAAGTAAACCATCTAAATAACCCTATAACACCTAAAGAAATAGAAGAAGTCATCAAAAGCCTCCCAACTAAAAAAAGCCCAGGTCCAGACGGGTTCAGTGCAGAATTTTATCTGACATTTATTGGGGATATAACACCAAAACTCTCCAAATTATTCCAAAAGATAGAATCAGATGGAATATTACCCAACTCATTTTTTGAGGTTACAATAACCCTCCTACCTAAACGACACAAAGACCCTACAAGGAAAGAGAACTTCAGACAAATCTCACTTATGAACATTAATGCAAAAATACTCAACAAAATCCTTGCAAACCGAATCCAAGAACACATCAAAATGATCATTCGTCATGACCAAGTAGGCATAATCCCTGGGATGCAGGGATGGTTTAATATAAGGAAATCCATCAACGTAATCCACCATATAAACAAACTCAAAGATCAAAATCACATGGTCATCTCACTAGATGCTGAGAAAGCATTTGACAAAATACAACACCCCTTCATGTTAAAAGTCCTGTAAAGAACAGGAATCCAAGGTCCATACCTAATCATAATAAAAGCAATATACAGCAAAACCACAGCCAACATCAAACTTAATGGCGAGAAACTTGAAGCAATCCCACTAAAATCAGGGACTCAACAAGGCTGCCCACTCTCCCCCTACCTATTCAACATAGTACTGGAAGTCCTGGCTGGAGCAATTAGACAGCAAAAGGAGATCAAGGAGATACAAATCAGAAAGGAAGAGATAAAAACATCACTCTTTGCCGATGACATGATAGTGTACTTGAGTGACCCCAAAAATTCCACTAGAGAACTCCTACAGCTGATAAACAAGTTCAGCAAAGTGGCTGGATACAAAATTAACTCGAACAAATCAGTAGCCTTCCTATACTCAAAGGACAAACATGTGGAGAAAGAAATTAGGGAAAAGGTACCCTTCACAATCGTCACAAAAACTATGAAATACCTTGGTGTGACTCAAACTAAGCAAGTTAAGGACCTGTATGACAAGAACGTCAAAACTCTAAAGAATGAAATTTAGGAGGATCTCAGAAAATGGAAAATCTCCCATGCTCATGGATTGGAAAAATCAACATCTTAAAAATGGCCATCCTACCAAAAGCAATCTACAGATTCAATGCAATCCCCATCAAAATTCTAACCCAGTTCTTCAAGGAATTGGACAGATCAATGTGCAATTTCATATGGAATAACAAAAGACCTAGAATAGCGAAATCCATCCTCAACAACAACAAAAAAAAAAAAAAACATCTGCGGGAATCACTATCCCTGACCTCAATCTATATTACAAGGCAATTGTGCTGAAAACTGCATGGTACTGGTACAGAAATAGGCATGTGGATCAATGGAATAAAATAGAAGATCCAGAAATTAGCCCTCATGTATATGGTCACCTGATTTTTGACAAAAAAACGTAACATTCAATGGAAAAAGGACAGCCTTTTCAACAAATGGTGATGGTCCAACTGGCAGGCAGCATGCAAAAGAATGAAAATAGACCCTTTCTTATCTCCTTGTAGAAAGCTCAAGTGTAAGTGGATCAAAGATCTCCACATTAAACCCGATACACTGAAACTATTAGATGAGAAAGTAGGGAAAACCTGAGAACACATAGACACAGGAGAAAATTTTCTGAACAAAACACCAATGGCTCAAGCTCTCAGGTCAATGATTAACAAATGGGATGTAATATGAGATTGCAAAGTTTCTGTAAGACTAAGGACATTGTCAAGAAAACAAAACGGGAACCAACAGAATTGGAAAAGATCTTTACCAACTCCACATCAGATAGAGGCCTAATATCCAAGGTATATAAAGAACTCAAAAAGCTAGACACCAGAGAATCAAACAACCCTATTAAAAAAATGATTACAGAGCTAAACAAAACGTTCTCATTTGAGGAATATGGAATGGCTGAGAAATATCTAAGGAAGTGCTCTACATCCTTAGCCATCACGGAAATACAAATCAAAACAACCCTGAGATTCCACCTCACACCAGTCAGATTGGCCAAGATCCAAAATCAGATGACAACAGATGCTGGCGAGGTTGTGGAGAAAGAGGAACACTTCTTTACCGTTTTTGGGGTTGCAAACTAATACAACCACTCTGGTAATCAGTCTGGTGATACCTCAGAAAATTGGACATAATACTACCTGAAGTCCCAGCTACTCCACTTCTGGGCATATACCCCAGAGACATCTTAGTACACAACAAAAATATATGCACCACAATGTTCATAGCAGCTCTATTTATAATAGCCAGAAGCTGGAAAGAACCCAGATGTCCTTCAGAAGATGAATGGATACAAAAATTGTGGTACATTTACACAATGGAATACTACTCAGCCACCAGAAAAAATGACTTAACCAAATTCTTAAGAAAATGGCTGCATCTAGAGAATATCATTCTGAGTGAGATAACCCAGTCACAAAAGAACTGACATAATATGCAGTCACTGATAATGGGATGCTAACCCCAGAGGCTTGCACTCCCCCAGAAACAACTCACAGACTGTATGAAGTCCGAGAAATAAAGAAAACAAAACAAAACAAAAAAAATAGTCATGTGCAATTTTTACCAACCAAGAACACATTGACAAATTCCGGGTTGTACCCTGTATTACATGTACTGTCTGCTCATTGTAAAAAAAAAAAAATTTACACACTGAGAAAACTTTGACTATTTCCATGTTGCATCTTCTTTTACATGTACTTTATGCTCATTGTTACTGGTGGGATGTTTATCACACTATCAAACCTTTAAAAAAAAAGTACTGACAAAAATGCATTGTATAATTTTATGCAAAAATGCTTAAAATCGGTACATTTATCTTTGTTTTGTAAAATAAAGTTGTTAAAAAAAGAAGCCGGTTCTCAATGTCATGTGGATAAATGAAAAACTCAGGAGAGCAAAAACAATTCTTTTTACCTTGTATTTTAATTAATTAATTAATTAACTTTTCATTGTATATTCTCTTTACATTTAGAGGTTATTCTCCTTTTTCCTAATCTCATCCTCCTAACTCCCCCTTTCCCTCCATGAAGGTGTTCACACTCCCAACCAAGTTCTTCCATTGCAACACCTTAGAATTCTCCTACACTGGGAAAAGGAGCCTTCCCTGGACCAAAGACCTCTCCTCCCATTGATGCCAGAGAATTCTACCTCTGCTGCATATGCATCCAGAGCCATGGGTCTCTTCATGAAACATCATTGGTTGATGTCAATTCTTAGCAGTAAAAGTAGTTTTGGGGGAATCTGTAGTACACCTTCGCTGTACGAAAGAGAAATAGTGATAAATGGTATTGTTACAGAGACAGACAGGATAATCAGTGGAATAAAAATGAAGTCTCAAAAATAAACTCACATACATTATGCAGACATGATCAACAATTATAAATAAAAAGCTCTTGAAAATAAAAAGCTTCTTGACAATCTACAGATTGGAAAATTAATCCTCACTAATCCCGTATTTGATAAAGGGATGATATCCACAACATATAAAGGACTCAAGAAGCTAACCTTCAAAAACACAAATAACCCAACTTAAAAAAAATGAGGTATAGTACTAAACAGAGAATTCACAACAGAAGAATCCTGAATGGCCAAGATGCATTTACAGAAATTTCCAAATTCCTTAGTTGTCAGGAAAATGAGATGGTCCAGAGATTCCACCTTATACAATCAGAATGTATAAGGAAAAAAATCATGTAACAATACATTCTGGCAAAGATTGGAAAAAGAGGAACACTTCTTCATTGCTGCTGGTATTGTAAACTGGTAGAACCACCCTGGAAATCAATCTGGAGTTTTTCAGAAATTTTGAAACAGGTTTACCTGAAGACACTGGTCTATCAATCTTGAGCATATACGTGCTCCAATATGTTCATAATGAACTTATTTGTAATAGTCCGAAGCTGGAAACAATCCATAAGTCCCTCAAATGAATATTGAATATAGAAAGTGTGGTTCATTTACACAATAAGATACTATTATGCTGTTAAAAAAGAGGACATCATGAGATTTCCAGGCAAATCAATGGAACTAGAAAATAGCATCCTGAGGTCAGTAACTCAGACCAAACTTGATATGCAGGGTGTGTTCTCACTAATAAGTGAAAATTAATAAAAATGTTCAGAATTCCTAGGATACAACCCCTAGAACTTAATATGCTTAATAAGCAGTGAGGCTCAGGTGATCATGATTTAATCCCAGTTAGAAGGGGGAAGAAAAAAATCAAGGGAGGCAGAGGGGGGACCTGGTGGGAGAGGGGAGGAGAAGAAAACATTGGAACAGGATCAGGTATTGAGGGTACAGGAGAAAAGATCAGAGAGCCATCATATTAAATGGGAATATGAAGCCTTATGAGTAAGAAATGGGGTGACCTGGGAGGTGAAACACTCTTAGGACTTAATGGGAGTGATCTTAAATAAAATGTTAAACAATGAGGGGAGGGAACTCAGAGTCCCTATTCTAGAGACGGAGTTGTCAACCAACAGACAGAATTTCTGACTCAGAATTTTTCCTGTCTAAAAGAACTGCAGGAACAAAACAGCAAGGAGACTGAGGGAAAGCTGGTCCAGTGACTGGCCTATCTTGGGGTCAAACTCATGTGGAGGCACCAAGACTTGACAGTATAATTGATGTTAGTGTGTGCTTACAGTCAGGAGACTGGCATGGCTGTCGTCTGAGAGTCCCGACCAGATGCAGATATTTACACTCATCTACTGGACTGAAGTCAGGAACACCTATGTTTAAATTAGGGGAAGGATGGAAAAAGCTGAAGGGGAGGGTATCCAATAGGAAGACCAACAGTTTCAAACCTGTGGTTGATCCCAGACACTGAGATACCAAATAGGCAGCATACAAAATCTGGTTTAAAGTCCTGACATATATATAGCAAAGGACTACCTGGTATGGCCTCAGTGGGAGAAGATGTACCTAATTCTCAAAAGACTTGAGAGCCAAGGGAGTGTGGAGGCCTGGTGTGGGAAGAGCATCCTCTCAGAGAGGTGGGAGAAGAGGAATGGAATGAGGAACTGTAGGAGGAAGATCTGGAGCTGAAACAATTACTGGATTGTAAATAAATTAAATAATAATAATAATAAATAATAATAATAATAATAATAATAATAATAATAAATTGAAAAATATTTAAATTAAAAGATTACAAGACATGGGTATAAACTTAAGAAATGGTGAACTGAAATTAATTGTGCAGCATTTGTAAAATACGTTATCAACTTTGCAATCTACATTGTAATCTGTGTTACACGATTGTTTAACATTTTGATATTGTAGCCTGATATTTACATCTAAAATGTTTATGCCCAAGAACTGCAATATGGTGTCATCAATGTGCATTGCCAAAACAAATAATGATATTTTAAGTAGGTTTAGTTTATGCATTTATTCTAGGCTATATTGCTAGCTTTTGTTGGGGTTAGGCACCATTTTTGTTCTGGGGAAGTTTCTAAAAAGCCATTGGCTTAGGAATGACAATAAGAACCAGAGTCTGTTGAGGGTATTGCAAGCACAAATGTCCTCATGGCACAGACATGGAAAGACACATGCATCAGGAAAACAAAGGCTACCTCCAGCTAACTGACATATGTGGATATTGATCCTTGTTTTACATATTTCCCCAAAACTTAATTTTTGAGACTGTTTTTTTTTCTTTTCATAAATTAAATATGACATAGCTTTTTAAAAAATTATTTTTTGTTCTTATATGGTTATCTTTATCGCTGAAATCCCTCCAAATGTTCCTCATGCAGGATGGCAAAGAATGTTCTCTACAAGTCTCTTATGTGGTGGTCTGTCTAGAAGCTGGGTTTTTTTCACTCAGGGGGCACATTGTAACAATTTCAGATACTTAATTTATACATTAGTGTATAATAGTGGCTATGAAGAGCTATTTAAAGAACAAGTACATTCTGAGTTTTGATAGATTTTTTTTTTCGAATATAGGATAGTTTTCAGTTTTGGTGCTATGATTCCTTAGCAACAGGCACCAGGAAACTAGATTCTGATACATCTATTGATGCATCATTCCACGAAACTTATGGAAAGGTTACTGTCTAGTGCCATGCAAAAGATTTTGGGTAATCTGTAAATTTGTTTATAGAAATATGCAAGCTTATTTTTTATAAATGTAAATTTTTATTTATAAGACTTTAAAGAATATGTACTGATGTTAAAAGAAACAAATCTCACATGTTCCAAAATATTCCTATCCAATGTAGATTCCTGACCAGCATTAACACTTTTTAGACAAACAGTGGTAGACTATTAACATAGTCTAGATGCCTTTCCAACAAAAAAAGTATTATTTAATTTATTGTGGAAACCAAGAGGATCTTTGAATATACCAACAGATGTTTAAGTGCTAAAAGAAAAAAAAAAGATTGGGATATTTTTAGGTGTAATTAACGAAACACATGTTATAACTAATTTGTACCTTGCTTACAGAAGTTTTCTTCTTTATAAATCATCTGACTTGAATAACAGTTTTCAGAAGGTATACACAATCTCTTCTATAGCGATCTGAAGTTTTTGCTTTTTCTTTATAAAATTTTCTGGGATATGTTTACTTCTTTGCAAAAGAGTTGATTTCGGGAAATCAATGTAACCAAAATGTAAGGCTGACAATGTTTTACTTGTGTTACATAAACATCTGCAAGTTAATATTTCTACTGATCCTTTGATATATTTGGAAAATAACATTGTTTCTGGAAAAACATTCATTTTAAGAACAGATTTTATGCAGCAAAAGCTGATTTCAAACTCTTATTGTAGTAGAAGTTGGCATAGAACTCTGAATCCTCCAGTGGTAATTTCATAGGTACTGGAATTATAGGCATATGCCAAACTGCTCAGCTTAAAAAATAAGTTTTATATAAGTAGAGATTATTTCTTTATGTTTGTTTTATCATAAAATTTAAAGTTAATTTGTACCTTATGTTATAGTTGGAACCATGTAAAGAATAAAAAATCAGTATATTTTATGATGTTATTCCAGGAAATAAGCTGCTACCTTCATAAATTCTAGTGTAGATATCACAAAGTGGAATTGAAAACACATTAGTTTTCTAAGCTGTTCAGCAGCATTTTCAATATATGCTTATTAGCTTCTTCTTCAGTAAACATTCTGAGTGCCTCTTTTGTATATAACACCACTCTAACATCTATGAGTTTAATGAAAATAATAGTTCATAACTTTAAGGATTCAACAACATGATGAAAAAGAGACCCACAAAAGCTAAGGTAGATTACACACAACATGGCAGAAGTAAAGATACATGCGGCATAAATATAAATTATGCTATATGAGAGCAAAAGGTCAAATTGAGCTCAGAGGTCAGAGATGGAGAGTATCAGAAAGATTATTCTAGATAAACACATTTCAGTGCACATCAAGAATACAGGCAAAGATACAGCTACAGGTAAATTCCATAAGGAGTAATGTGGTGTGAGGCTAAGGGGTAAGAAACAGTGTAACATACATATAAGAACTCAGGCAGAGAGAAGGAAGAACTAGTTACAGCAACAAAAATGGTTAGGTAGAAAGAGCAACAAAATTTATAATTATGTTTTTATTAAACATGTAGGTCATTTGGAGGCACTGATATGTAATTAGTGGAAGAATCAAGTAAAATTTTGGACTATAGACAGTTAATTCTGAGAAGCCAATGACATCATCTTCTTTAAAGTAGCATGGGCAGAACACAGCAGAACTATTATTAGTAATGTAAGAAAGTAAAAATGATGATAGAAACTGAGAGAGAGATTTGAGAAGTATTTGGCTATTATAATGAGAACCCCATGATGCTTTGGAGATAAGGAAAGCAGAATAAGTCTTATATTGACAGTGTAATGTAATGCAACATGAATGGATCTGATAACCCTTCTGCTGCACTCCGAATATGACACAATTAAAGGGTGATGACTCCAGGTGAAAATATTTACTGCTGCTTCATCACATTAAAAGAATCAAATAGGAACAGCTTAAGTTCACAACAGAGTTTTAGAACCTTTATGTAGGCACACAAATCTTTAATACTGAACAATTATTTCTTGCGTCAAAATCCAGAAACTCTAATATACTGAAAATATGTTTTTTCAAGTATATAAAATGTATATTTAGCTGTTTAATGCCCTTAAATATATGTTGCATCATGCTTAAGACAAGGAGATGGAAAACTAGCAAATGATTAAAAATCAATAGAAATATCATACTTTCTGCATTTTCACATTTAGAAGATTATGCTTTAACTGTTGTGTAAGTCACATGCATCAGACAATGAACTGTGCACTGAAAAATATGTTACTTAAAATTACAAATAGCTAAAATGTTAAAAGACAGACTTAGAGATTGTTTCCTACATTAAAATTGCCCTTCCAGTCTGAACCTGAAATCCTTTCCAGTCTGAACCTAAAATCCTTTCCAGTCTGAACCTGAGCCCTGATTAAACCATTGGTGCTGGCACTGTACCCAGTCCCACAACACCCAGAGGAAGCCTGTAACCCAGGTGCTCTAACATGCCCAGGAACACAGGTGTGTTAGTACTCCCAGGAACACTGGATCACAGGAACACAGGTGTAATAAAAGGAGTAGGGTCACAGAAGAAGGTATACTCTCAAAAGTCTGGTTGCACACAGGGGCACCAGATCTCTGATGCACTTAAGGACATCAGGAACTTGGTCACACTGAGGCTCCAGTATCTCAGAGGCAACTTGACTCCCAGGAGCTCTGACACACTCAGGATCTAAGCATCACAGGATCTTAGAACCTAGGACCATAGAGACACCTAGAATCTGAGGAGTTCTGACACAACATGATTTAAAGAAAGACAGGATCCAGTCAGACACAGCGAGGACAGGTAGCACTAGAGAAAACCAGATGGCAAGACCAAGCACAAGAAAATAAGTAATAGAAACCAAGGCTACTTGACATAATCAGAAACCAGTTCTTCCACTCTAGCTAGTCCTGGATATCCCATCGCACCGAAAAAGATTTGAATTTGAAATCATATATCATGATGATGACAGAGGATTTGGAAAAGGACTTAAATAACTCTTTAAAGAAATATAAAATAACACTAACAAATATAAGAAGGAATTAGACAAAACCATCAGGATATCAAATTGGAAGTAGAAACAATAAAGAAATGACAAAAAAGACAGTCCTAGAGATAGAAAACATAGGAAAGAGATTAGGGATCATAGATGCAAGCATAAAAAAACAGAATACAAGAGATAAAAAAGAGAACTTTAGGTGGAGAAGATACCATAGAAATCATCAAGGAAATTGCAAAATGCAAAAAAACTCCTAACCCAAAATATCCAGGAAATCTAGGACACAATGAGAAGACCACACCTAAGAATAATAGGCAGGGAAGTGTGCAAAGATTCACAAATAAAAGGACCAGTAAATATCTTCAATAAAAATTGTAGAAGAAAACTTCCCTACCCTCAAGAATGAGATGACCACGAGCATAAAAGAAGCCTTCAGAACTCCAAATAGATTGGACCAGAAAAGAAATTTTTACCAACACATAATAGTCAAAACAACAAGTGTTCAAAGAAAGAATACTAAAAGCAGTAAGGAAAAAAAAAAGCTGATAACATATAAAGGCAGACTGATCAGAATTACACCAGACTTTTAAACAGAGACCATAAAACCTAACAGAACCTAAATAGATGTAATTCAGACCCTAAGAGAACAAAAATGCCAACCCAGGTAACTATACCTAGAGTAACTCTCAATTACCAGAGATGGAGAAATCAATATAATCAATGACAAAAATAAAGTTACACAATATCTTTCCACAAATCCAGCTCTACAAAAAACACTTCATGGAAAACTCCAACACAAGGAGGTAAAATACACCATAGGAAAAGCAAGAAATTAATCTTCTTGCAACAAACTCAAAAGAAGTAAACCACACAACCATAATTCTATCTGTAATAACAAAATGACAGGAAAAAATCACTATTCGTTAATATCGCTTTACGTCAATGGACTCAATTCCCAATAAAAGAACGTAGACTATCAGACTGGATACCTAATCAGGAACCAACATTTTGCTGTATACAGGAAATGCACCTCAGTGACAAAGGCAGACACTATCTTAGAGTAAGAGGCTGGAAGACAATTTTCAAGCAAATGACACAAAGAAACAAGCTGAAGTCACCAACTTAATATCAAAATAATTGACTTTCATCCAAAAGTTATCCAGAAAGATAAGGAATGACATTTCATAATCATTAAAGTAAAAATCTACCAAGATGGGATCTCAATTCTGAACCTTCAAATGTAAGGGCACCCACATTCATAAAAGAAATTTTACTAAACTTTGAAGCATATATTGCACCACACACGATAATTGTGGGAGACTTCGACACCCCACTCTCTTCAAGGAACAGATTATGGAAACAGAAATTGAACTGAGAAACAGTGAAACCAACAGAAGTTATGAACCAAATGGATTTCACATATGACATGGATTTCATATGAAATATATGATATTTTCATATTAAAATGTTTTACTCAATGAAAACTTGGTAAAGAAGAATTAAAGAAATTAAAGACTTTTAGAATTTAATGAAAACAAAGGAAGCATATACCCAGTGGGACACAGTGGGACACAATGAAAGCAGTTTTAAGAGGAAAACTCATAGTCTTGAGTGCCTCCAAAAATGAGAAAGCATACACGAGCAGCTTGACACCATATCTGAAAGCTGTAGAGAAAAAAGGATGAAATTCACTGAAGAGGAGTATAAGGCAGGAAATAATTAAACTCAGTATCAAAATCAACCAAGTAGACATAAAAAGAACTATACAAAGAATCAACAAAACCAGGAGCTGGTTCTTTGAAGAAATCAATAAGATAGATAAACTCCTAGCCAGACTGACCAGATGGCACAGTATCCAAATGAACAACATCAGAAATGAAAAGAGAGCCATAAGAATAGAAATAGAAAAAATTTTTAAAAAATCATCAGATTATACTACAAAAACCTATACTCAACAAAACTGGAAAACATAGATGAAATGGACAATTTTCTAGCGGGATACTAGGAACCAAATTTAAATCAGGATCAGATAATGCATCTAAACTGTCTCACAACCCTTAAAGAAATAGAAGCAGTATTCAAATATGTCAAAAATAAAAAAAGCCCAGGAAACGTGGATTTAGTTCAGGCTTATATCAGACCTTTACAAAAGACCAATGCTCTACAACGTATTTCACAAAATAGATACAGAATAAAACACTACTCAATTCCTTCTATGAAGCCACAATTACACAATTACACTTATACTTAAACCAGACGAAGACACTACAAAGAAATAGAACTTCAGACCAATGTCTCTTATGAACATCAAAGCTAAAATACTCAATAAAATTATCAGAAACTGAATGCAAGAACACATCTAATAATCTTCCATCATAATCAAGTAGGCTTCATCCCAGGGATACAGAGATGGTTCAATTTACAGAAATCCATCAATATAACCCACTATATAAACAAACTCAAAGAAAAAATGCATGATCATCTCATTAGATGTAGAGAAAGCATTTGTCAAAATTCATCACCCTTCATGTTAAAAGTATTGAAAAGATCAATAATTCAATGCTCATACCTAATATATAGTAAAAGCAATATATAGTGAACAAGTAGCCAAAATCAAACTAAATGGAGCATAACTCAAAGCAATCCCACTAAAATCAGGAACTAGATAAGGCTGCCCACCTTCTCCCTACCTATTAAATATAGCACTCAAAGTCCTAGCCTAAGCAATTAAACAACAAATAGAGGTCAAAGGGATTTAAATTGGAATGGATGAAATAAAAATATCACTATTTGCAGATGATAAGATCACATACTTATGTGACTGGAAAAATTCAACCTGCGAACTATTGAACTTGATAAACAATTTCAGCAAAGTGGCTGAATATAGTATTAACTCAAACAAATCAGTAGCTTTTCTCTACTAAAAGGATATACAGGCTGACAAAGACTTTAGGGAAAAAACACCCTTAACAAGAATCACAAATAATAAAAAATACATTGGTGTGACTCTAAACAAGGGAGTGAAAAATCTGTATGATAAGAACTTCAAGTCACTGAAGAAAGAAATTGAAGACATCAGAAAATGTAAAGATCTCCCATGCTCATTGAATGGCAAGATTACTATAGAGAAAATGTCTACTTTGCCAAAAGCAATCTACAGATACAATAAAATTCTCATCAAATTTCCAACTCAATTCTTCATAGAGTTGGAAACAGCGAATTTCAAATTTATCTGGAATAACAAAAAGACAGGATATGAAAAACTAAACAACAACAACAATTAAACCAAAAACTTCCAGGGGAATAACTGTCCCTGACCTCAACTCTATTACAGATCAATTGTGATAAAAACTGCATGGTATTAGTACAGAGACAGACAGGTAGACCAATGGAATAGAATCAAAGGCACAGAAATGAACCTACACACCTATGGTCACTTGATCTTTGACAAAGGAGCTAAAAACATTCACTGGAAAAAGAACAACCTCTTCAACCAGTGGTGTTCATTCAATTGGCAGTTAGCATGCAGAAGAAGGCAAATCAATCCCTTTTTATCTCCTTGGACATAGCTCAAGTCCACATGGATCAAACACTTCCACATAAAACCAGATACAATGGAACTAATAGAAGAGAAAGCAGGAAGAGGTTAGAGCACATAGGCACAGGGGAAAATTTCCTGAACAGAGCATCAATGGCTTATGCTCTAAGATCAAGTATCAACAAATGAGACCCCATAAAATTGAAAAGTTTCTGTAAGGCAAAAGACATTGTCAATAGAAAAAACAGCAACTAACAGATTGGGAAAAGATATTTAGCAGCCCTACATCTGATAGAGGGCTAGTATTCAATATATATAAAAAAACTCAAGAAGTTAGGCTCTAGAGAATCAAATAATACTATTAGATAATGGGTACAGAACTAAACAAAGAGTTCTCAACTGAGAAATATCTAATGGCTGAGAAGCATAGAAAAAAATATTCAACATCCCTAGTCATCAAGGAAATGCAAATCAAAACAACCCTAAGATTCCACCTCACACCAGTCAGAATGGCTAAGTTCAAAAACTCAGGTGAGAGCAAAGTCTTGCAAGGATGTGGAGAAAGGGGCATACTCCTCCACTGTTAGTGGGATTGTAAACTAGTACAACCTTTCAAGAAATATGTCTCGTTGTTTCTCATAAAATCGAACATAATACTACCTGAGAATCCACCTATACCACTCCTGGGTATATACCCAAAAGAAGCACTAACACCTAAAAAGACACGCATTGCAATATGTTCATAGCAGCCTTATTTATAATAACTGGAAGCTGGAAAGAATCCAGATGCTCTTCAACAGAGGAATGAATACAGAAAATGTGGTACATTTACACAATGGAGTACATTTTTGTATTCAGCTACAAAAATCAATGACTGTATGAAATACTTAGGCAAGTAGATGGAACTAGAAATTGTCATCCTGAGTGAGGTAACCCAATCACAAAAGAACACACATAGTATGTACTCACTGATTACCTAAAATTCAATTCACAGACCAAATGAAGCTCAAGATTTGGAAGACCAAACAAGGGATGTTTTAGTCCTTTAAAAATGGGGAACAATATATCTCCAAAAGGAAATACAGAGACAAAGTTTTATCAGAGACTGAAGGAAGGGTCATCCAGAGATCGTGAGGATCCATACTGTCATCAAACCCAGACAATGATGAGGATACCAAGAAGTACATGCTGACAGGTCCCTGAAATAGCTGTTTTCTGAAAGGCTCTGACAGTGTCTGAGAAATAAAGAGCCAGATGCTGTCAACCAGCCATTGGACTGAAAATCAGGTCCCCAATGGAATGGTTTGCAAAAGGACTGAAGGAACTCAAGGGGTTTGCAACCCCACATAAAAAGAATAAAAATATCAATCAAACAGACCCTACAGAGCTTCCAGAGACTAAACCATCTACCAACAAATACACATGTAGGGACTAATAGTTCCAGCAACATATGTAGCAGAGGATGTCCTTATCAGGCATTAAAGAGAGGAGAGGCCTTTGGTCCTGCGAAGGCTTATTATGTAAGTGTAGGGAAATGCTGGGGGATAGATGGGAGAGAATGGGTGAGTGTGAGAACACTCTGATAGATGCAAGTGGGGGGGGTGGAATGAGAGATTCCAGATGGGAAACCAGGAAAGCAGATATCATTCGAAATATGAGCAAAGAAAATATCTAGTACAAAAAAGCAGTAATTTAAACAAACATAATGGTTTTGCTCATCACAGAATAGGCTCCTTCTCAATTCATCAAAACTATAAAATACCAATATTCTCTGGGAACAATTCTACAACTGTTCAGTAATGGCTTCTTATTGTTGTAATTAATCAATGTGATTTCAGACAATGGTCAAAGTTTTTAAAGCTCTTCTGTGACCTAACTTACAATTTAATGTCAGTGGACTCCATCATGACTAGTATCCAGTGTAATACTCACATATTTTCTTTATAGTTTTAGACACTCATATTATATTTTTGTGGAGCCTAAATAAAGCTGTTACAAATTGGGTTTAGCCAAGCTCCCAGCACCTTCTGTTCATCATGAAGATGTGAATAAGTTTCTTGAATACTACATTTTTATAAAAAAGCTAGTTATTGGAGCCAGATCTTGAGATGAGAGCTCTTCAAATCTAGCTTTTGCCAATATCTGAGACAATTGGAAATTTCCCCAAGATATTACTTCTAAAGAATATTTTTGATGTTTAAAGACACTATAAAAATCCTGGATGAAAAGCTTCAATTAATGAGTTCAAACTAGAAAAATCAAACCTAATTAATTTGGATTGTTCATTTAGTTATAATTACTACTAACCAAAGCGAGAACACTTACCATTGTTTAACAAAATAAGTATACATCTTGTGTGGAAGATAAGATTCAGATATTTTTTAAGGTAGTTAGTAAATTTGAATACATGTTATATGTATGCTTATACAGATAAACAATGACCATATATGTGTATATAGCTAGTGTATATACATGAGTGATATATATATATATACACACACATATATACATATACACACATAAATATATATTTATGTGTGTATATGTATATATGTGTGTGTATATATATATATATCACTCATATATATATATATATGCAACTTTAAACATTACTAAAAGGATGGAACTACAGATATGCACAATGTGTGTACAAGTGCTATATTTATGCAAAGATATGCACAATATATGTGCATATGTTTATGTGAATATTAATGAGATATCTATGTATATGTATGTATTTACCTGGCATCTGGATCTTTGGGAGTTCTAGGTGTGCCTGGTCTAAATGATGAGTATTAGGATTGCTGGGAGTACATGAAAGTACCCTGTCTTAAAAACATATTGCCCTCTAAACAGCATTGATTAGGGAGTTGTCTTTCCAACGTTTGTTGACAAATATGTTAAGGATAGCTATTTTGAATGGAATGAACACTGTCTAAATGTTAATTTGCATTTTCTAAATGAGTATAAATTTTGAAGAATACTTATAAAAATAGTTCCTGATCATGTTTTGTTTCTTTTTGTAAATTACTTATTTATTCCATAATCTCATTTATTGATGTGAAGTCTCTTGGTATTTAACTTCTGTAGTTCTTTATAAATTCTGTATATTAGCATGTCCATATAAAATGGAATTTTTATATTTAATTTTTTTTTATTTTATTTTACTTATTCACATCCTGCTCATTGCTCCCTTCACGGGCAGCTGCTCCCACAATATTTTCCTCATTTTCCCATCACCTTCTCTAATGAGTGGATGGGGGATTTCCTGGCTATCCCCAAACCCTGGCACATTAAGTCTCTGCAGGGTTAGGCACTTCCTTTCCTACTGAGACCTGACAAGGCATTCCAGCTAGAAGAGCATATTCAATTCCAATAGCTTTTGGGGGTAGTCCTTGTACCAGTTGTTCAGGATTAGTTTTTTGAGGTGGTGGTTCAAACCCAAAGGTCCAGATTGGTGGACTACGTTGGTCTTTCTGTGGAGTTCCTATCTCATTAAGGGTCCACAAGCTGGCCCTATATTCTTTCATATGAGTCCTCAAGCTCCATTCACTGTTTGACTCTGAATGTCTGCATCTGTCTGAGTCAGTTTCTGGGTGGAACCTCTCAGGGGACAACATGCTCCTGTCCACAACAAGAATAACAGAGTATCATTAATAGTGTTAGGAATTGGTGCTTAACCTCAGGATGTCTCTCAAGTTGGGCCAGTTATTGCTTGGCTGTTCCTTCAGTCTCTGCCCCATTCCCTGTGCCTTTCTTGTAGGTAAGATACATTTTGTGTTGAATGTTTTGTGGATGGGTTAGTGTCTCTATTGCTCCCTAATGGTTCATGCCTGGCTGCAGGAAATGGCCTCTTTAGGTTCCATATATCCAATGCATTGATTCACAACTTAGGTCACCCCCATTTATTCTTGGAAACCTCCCTTACCCCAGGCCTCTCTCTTGTTCTGAAGGTGCCTCCCACTTTCTCACCTCCATCAGTTGCATATTTCCATTTCTTTTCATGGCCAACTAGCCATATCTCCATACCTGATCTTGAAACACCCAACCCCCATTTCTCTCTCCACCCCACAGGCAGTTCTGGCCCTTTATCTGCCCCTTAAGAATATTCCATTCCTCCTCTGAAGTGAGATTTAAGTACCCTTGATTGTGCATTCTTTCTTGTTTAGATTCTTTGGTGTGTAGCTAATGTCTACGTAGAAGTGAGTACACATCATGCCTGCACTTTGGTATAAACTGCATATAAGAACACACCAAAATTATCATCCAATATGACCAAGCCATTATTTCAGAGATGAAAGAATGGTTTGACATATGAAAATTAGTTAAGTTAATCTTGCACATAGACTATAATAGAGACAGCAGTTAATTATTCCACTAGACACATAAAAGGCCTTCAGCAACAACAACAAAAATATCCAATACTATTCCATAATAAAAGTTCCAAAGAGACTAGAGATGTAAAAGTCATACTTAACAATAATAAAGACAATTTATTTTGGACAACACCAGCATGATTTTAAAATAGAGACCAAATATATTAGGAAAAAAAGGAATAATGTACACTCTCTCCATGCTTGTTCATTATAGTCCTTGAGAGTTTAGCTGCAAGAAGACAACTAAAGATCAAATGATGAAAATAAAAAAGAAACGATTGAAGTATCTTGATTTGAACATGATATGATTTTATACATAAACAACCAGAAATTTCACCAGGAAACTTCTGGTGCTAATAAATACTTACAGTAAAGTTATAGGATGCAACTTCCTTTCTAATTTGTATCCCTTTGATTTCCTTTTGCTTTCTTATTGCTCTGGCCAGGACTTACAGCACTATGTTGAATAGGTAGAGAGAGGGTGGGCACCCTTGTCTAGTCCTTGATTTTAGTGGGATTGCATCTAGATTCTCACCTTCAAGTTTGATGTTGACTATTGGTTTGCTGTATATTGCTTTTATTATGTTTAGGTATGACCTTGGATTCATGTTCTTTCCAAGACTTTTAACATGAAAGGGTGTTAAATGTTGTCAAATGATTTCTCAGCATCTAGTGAGATGACCATGTCATTTTTTTTTAGTTTGTTTATATGGTGGATTAAGTTGATGGATTTCTGTATATTAAACTACCCCTGAATCCCAGGGATGAAGCCAAATTGATCATGGTGAATGTTCATTTTGATGTGTTCTTGAAATTGGTTTACACAGATTTAGTTGAGCATTTTTGCATCAATATTCATAAGTGATATTGGTCTGAAGTTCTCTTTCCTTGAAGGTTCTTTGTGTGGTTTAGGAATAAGCGATATTGTGGCCTCAAAAAGGAATTAGGTAGTGTTCCATCTGACTATATTTTGTAGAATAGTTTGCAGAGAATTGGTATTAGGTCGTCAATAAATTTCTGATAGAATTCTGCACTGAACCCATCTGGACTTGGGACTTTTTTGGTTGAAAGGTTTTTGATGACTGCCTTTTGTTGTCTTTGTTGTTATTAAAGACAAGCCTTAGTCCATGGTGATCTGATAGAATGCATGGGAGTATTTCAAACTTCTTATATCTATTGAAGCTTGTTTTGTGACCAATTTTATAGTCATTTTGAAGAAGGTGCAGTGAGGTGCTTAGAAGAAGTTGTATTATTTTGTTTTAGGATGAAATGTTCTGTAGATGTCTATTAATTCCAATTGGTTCATAATCTTTGCTACTTCCACTGTGTCCTTCAGTTTTTGCTTCCATGATCTGGCAATTGATGAGAGTGGGATGTTGAGTCCTACCACTATTATTGTGTGAGGTCCAATGTATTTTTTGAGCTTTAATAGTGTTCTTTTATAAATATTGGTGCTCTTGTATTTTGAGTACATATGTTAAGGATTGAGAGTTCCTCCTGTTAAATTTTCCCTGCAATGAATAAAAAGTGTCCCTTCTTATCTTTTTGATAACTTTTGGTTGAAAATCTACTTTATTTGATATTAGAATGGCTACTCCAGTTTTTTTCTTGGGGCCATTTTCTTGGAAGGTTTTTTTCTTAATCATTTACTCTGAGAGAGTGTCTGTCTTTGTCTCTGAGATGAGTTTCTTGTATGCAGCAAAATTCTGGATTCTGTTTATGTATCCAGTATGATAGCCTATGTCTTTTTATTGGGGAATTGACCCCATTTATGTAAACAGATATTAAGGAATAGTGGTTGCTGTTTCCTGCTATTTTTGCTTTTAGAGGTAGAATTGTGTCTGTGTGTCTTTCTTCTTTTGGTTTTCTTCCTTAGTTATTTTCTTGTTTTTACTAGGATGTAATTTTCCCCCTTGTGTTGGGTTTTTCACCTATAATTCATTGCAGTGCTGAATTTGTGCTCAGATATTGTGTAAATTTAATTTTGTCCTCGAATAACTTGGCTTCTCCATCTATGGTGATTGAGAGTTTTGCTGGGTATAGCAGCCTGTTCTGACACCTGTTTTCTCTTAGGGTCTGCATGATATCTGTTCAGGATCTTCTAGCTTTGATAGTCATTGTTCACATGTCAGGTATGATTCTGATTCATCTGGCTTTATTTGTTACATGATCTTTTCCCCTTACTGCTTTTAGTATTCTTTCTTTGCTTTGGACACTTGGCGATTTGACTATTATATGTCAGGAAGAATTACTTTTCTGTTCCACTCTATTTGGAGTTCTGTAGGCTTCTTTTATGCTCATGTTCATCTCATTATTAAGGGTAGGAAAGTTTTCTTCTATTATTTTGTTGAAGATATTTATTGTGCCTCTCAGTTGATATTCTTCGCCCTCTTCTATTCCCATTATCCTTAGGTTTGGTCTTCTCATTGTGTCCTGGATCTCCTGGACATTTTGGGTTAGCAGCTTTTTGGCTTTTGCATCTTTCTAAGTGTTTTGTCTGTTTTCAATGTTGTCTTCAGCTCCTGAGATTCTCTTGTCCATCTCTTGTAGTCTTTTGGAGATGCTTGCACCTGTGACTCCCAATTTCTTTTTACGTTTTCTACCTCCAGGGTTATCTCTTTTAGTGTTTTCTTTATTGTTTCCATTTCCATTTCAATTTCCTTCTTTAATTCCTTCATCTCTTTGGTTCTGATTTCCTCTAATTCTTTAATTTCTTTCAGTGTTTCTATTATGTATTATATTTAAAAGCTTCAATTTATTTATGGTTTTCCTCCCATTCTAGTTTAATTGAGTTATTCACACTCTTCTCAAAGATCTCCATCATGATCTTGAGGTATGATTTCAGGTCTGAATCTTCTTTTTCTGTAGTGTTTGGCATTTCACTCTTTCTGTGAAGGGAGAGTTGGGTCCTGATGTTGCCAGGTTGTCTTGGATTCCATTGGTAAGTTCTTTTGCTTTCCTCTTGCCAACTTGTTTTCTATGATTATAAGTGATCTTGTTGTCAGTGATGGTTCCCATCTCTCCCATGTACCTAGCTTGTGTCATGGATCCCTGCTGTTTTAGGTGGCAATTGGCTTGAGCATTTGGTCTGCATGCAAGGGCCTTCCAGTGGACACTGAGTCCCTAAGGCAGAATTTCTGCTCCCCTGGACCAACTGGAAGGCTGTACTTACTGCACGCTAGGCCTAGCCCTCTCTGTGTCCTGGCTACTCACAGTGCAGTCTCACCAGACCTGTGTCCATGGATTTCTGCTGTCCTGGTGGCAAATGGCCTGAGTGTTTGGACCACATGTGAAGGCTTTCTGGGCAGATATCAAGTCCCTATTCCAGGGTTCCCACTCCCCTGAACCAATTGGGGTAGGGGAATAGTGTGCTTTCTTTAAGCTTGAGGCAGACTTCTCTGTGCCCTGGCCACTCACGGTGCAGTCTCACCAGGCCTGTGTTCCTGGATCGCTGCTGTTCCATGTGGCAAATAGCTTGTGCATTTGGTCTGCATGCAAAGGCCTTCTGCGTGGACACCAAGTCCCTTTGGCAGAGTTCCTACTCCCCTGGACCAACTGGAGGGCTGCACCTACTGCGTGCTAGGCCTTGCCCTCTCAGCACCCCAGTTACTCATAGCGCAGTCTCACCAGACCTGTGTCCCTCCATAATGCATTTATAAACTTAGTTTGAACTTATTTTGCTGAGAATTTTTTGCCTTCATGTTTGTCAAAGAAGTTGCTCTGTAGCTTTCTTTTGTTTTTGGGTCATTACCTGCTTTTATATTATAATAATTCTGATTTTGTAGAATGAAATTGGTAGTGTTCTTTCATTCCTATTTCATATAAAATGATAAGAGTTAAATCTTTCTTGAATTATTTACAGAATTTGTCACTGCACTCGGGCCCTAGGCTTAGATGGAAGACATTTGAGAACACTAGAAACTGCATTCATACTAAAAGTAACAAATGTCATGTAGCTTAGAAATGAAACAATCTCACCTAACACAGTCAACTAGCAACCTCCCAAAACTCAAGGACAAGAAATACAAACAATCCAGGAAAATATTACTTTAAGGAAAACATATATTAGAAATGAAAAAACCCCTTCTGTAATAATGTCTTGAATGAATCATTAAAATGTCATGGCTGGACTCCATTTTCTGGGCCATAGCTCTGCCTCTGTAGAATTCAACAGCAAGGAAACCTTCAAAAATACTTGGAAAGTTAACAGTCTATACTTGAAGGAATGGTTGATCCTCCAAGAAATCAGAAAAATAATCATCAAATAATAGTAAAAACACAATTTACTAAGATATTGGGATGCAGTTAAGGCAAAATGATAATAATAATAAAGATAAAACATAAGAAATCTCAAACCTAATGATGCATGTCAATGTTATTTAAAATGAAGTAGCAAATTCCAAACTCTTTTGGAAATTGCAGGTTGAAATGGCTGAGACAAATCATACTCCATGGAATTTGTTTCTTGAGGGCTTCTCTGTTTTGTATTAGCATTTTTTTTAGTCTTAGTATTTGGAATTGTTTTGATTTCATTATATATATTTGTATTGCTCTTCCTCCCTACAAACTTTCCCATATATTCCTCCCAACTCATTTTTATGGGTTCTTCTGGTTTTATCTCATTTTTATTATATACAATATATACAAATATAACTTGTTCAGTACTTATAATTTTTTCTGCTTATATGTTTTTGGGCTGACAATTTGACACTAGACAACCAAATGTTCCCCCAAGGAAGAAAATTTTTCTGTTTTTCAGCATTCATTAGCTGCCCATAGTTCTTTATGTAGGCCCAGTGAGCTTTTTCCTTTTACCATGAGTTGTTCATTGTTATTGTTTTATTCTATGAAAGAGGGACAAAGAAGTATGGAGGATCTCATAGGAGTTCAGGAAGGGAAAATAATGAGTGATAATGTGTGAAAAAAGAAAAATGGCCAAGGTTGACTGCCCTGCTAAAGATCCAACAAGCAGCTGAAAGAGTCAGATGCAGATATTTAGACCCAACCAATGGAAAGGAGATGCTGACCCTGGTGGTTGTGTTAGGTAAAAGCTGGGTGAAGCTGATGAGGAATACTATGGAACATGTTAGTAAAATAGATTCTGCAAGCACACTAAGTCACACCAGTAAGAGTTTGTTCATTGAAAATCATCAATAAGATTGGCAAACTCTTAAGGCAATTTGACAAATATAAAGAGATAGAACTCACAAACAATGAATTTACAATGACAGATCAAAAGAGTATAAATGTCACAGATTCCACTGAAATCCAGATAGCATTAGAGAATATTTTTTAAAAGTTATATTCCAAAAACATGGAAAACCTAGAGGAAATCCTACATTAATATTATGTGATATAAATAGTACTGAGATAGAGCTATATTGTAAAACTATTAATATATTTTGACCATTTTATCCAAGAAGACAGGTATTGTTTAAATTAATGGTAATTTTTTTTATTTTGAGTTTTCTTCCTCTTTGTAGATTAATATATCTGTTCGTGTCATAGTTGCTGCTGAAGCACTTTCCACATTTCATATTTGGAACTGCTGGTACTGGATGAATAATTCCATAATTTAGCAAGAAAAATTTTAATTTATTATATCTTAAAAGTACTTTTCTTATGAATAGAATCAGATGACTTCTCTCTTTCTCTCTCTCTCTCTCTCTCTCTCTCTCTCACACACACACACACACACACACACACACACACACACACACATACACGCACACACACACACACACACACACACACACACACACACACACACACACACACAATGACCTAACACTTAAAGATAATGTATTATCATCTTCTGGACCCCAAGACCCTTGATAATAGAGGAATCAGTAAGGATTTTTCCCAACTTAACTAAAAACTTTTGATAGTTATATGCTATCCTATCTTTCATCTCAGACAGAAAAAAATTTTCTAACCAGTATGATCATATCAGGACTCATACAGTGTCATATGAAGTAAGCATTGGCTATGCTACAATATAACTCATGTCACTCTTCTTCTGACTCACATGTTCAGGATAGGCTGGTAGATTAAACCATGAGTCTTTCTAACTAAATAGATTTTAAATAACAAGACAGCAAAGGTCTGGTGACTTCAGGTGACTAAGACACAGTCACCAGTGTCTAAGATTTGTGAGGGAGGAGGCACATAAGTTAATCAAAGAATGGTCCAACTACAGAACAAAGTAGTAATGCTTTAGTCTGACTTACAGTCTTTGGAAGACCAGAGAAAATATTTAACTGTGTTTAGAGAAAACTCTAAAGTGGACACTTTGCTATCCTGATGGAGATATGTGCGTATGGAAGCGGGGGTGTGTGAAGATTACCATCAAGACAACAGAAAAAAAATTCATTCTGATTATATTACCTATGTTTTACCTTTGACAAAATTCACTGACCCTTCCTTAATTATTTTTATCCTCGTTATGCTGAGATGCCTATATATTTTGTTATAGTTTTTCTGGATCAATTATAGCCATTATATGTAGTTTCAATGAATAAAAATTCCAAACCTATATATGCAGTATATGTGCAGAAATGCATAAAACAATTTCCACACAATTCTCAGCTTTAGAAAAATTATTTAGTTAATTACAAAATGTTATACTATTCTCTCAATCCAAATACATGTCTCTCTAATACTGTGTATCTTATTGAATAACTCAGCCATTTACAAGCCATACATACGTTGAGTCTTAGAGTATCTCTGACAATTTATATTTGCATTTCTGAAATCCCAAACTTGCCTCTTAATACACTTCATGTTTTATACATTTTAATTTATAATTATCAAATATAACTTTACTTCCATGAAGACTTCCATGGTTTCAAAAATGAAACCAATCAATACAGAGAAGTCTCAAATTTTAAATTTTATATCAAATATCTAATGGTTAAAGTTATCTGAGAATTAAAGAGTTAGTGATAAGTCATCAAAGTTAAAGTTATAGATCTTCTATAATCAAATTATTTTCCCAACTTCATTAGTTATTAAAGGTAATTTCAGGTGAAATATTTCAGTGACTTATTAATAGTTTGACTCACATAGGAAGATATGAGAGGCCTGAACATAATTGAAAATTTCTTTAATAGCTATGATGGGGCTACCTATTTAAGTTGTAAATAGCATGTAAATTCAATGTCTCAAGTCCAGTGTGATTCATTGTTTTTTTAGAAGTCCTGAATTTTGGTGTGACACACAAGATACTGGGTTATTGGTTCAACTACTCTATTTAGTAATAGATTTTTCAGCTGTGCGAATTGCTAGCCAAAATGTATACCCTAGGAGCAAGTGTCTGGAAAGAGACAATGAGAGAGAAAACTCACTCTCAGATCTAATGGGATCTTAATTGGACTCACTGAGACAATGCCTACAACCCATGGCCTGCAAATATGTACTCACTTGTTTATGGGATGACTTACAAATTCGGGCAGAATCAGAAATTCCCCCAGATTAAGAAGACCAGAAAATGTTTTAGCATTACATTAAAATATTTGATAACAGAAACAATATTAAAATCATTTGACTGTAGATCTTAACATTTCCTTCAGTAAGGATCATGTATCCCTATGTTTAAATTTTAAAAATGTTACCTCCAGCAAACAAATCTTTTTTCTTATTTTTAGGTAGTAAGGAATGCTACTTCAAGCTTTTTGGGTATATTAAATATTCTTTTCACAGTGGTCTTTTGGGAATGAGAAATCAAAGCAAATGTAATTTCGATTCTGTCATCTCACACCTGCTTTTCACTGGTTAGTGTTTATATTTTTTAAGAATTGGAATGGAAAGAAGATATATAAGTGAGATATTTTATTAGCCTGTACTAGTATGCACACTGTGTTTGAGTTCTTTCAGAATGCCGGATGTTTAGTGTGGATCTTTTACTCCTGGAAAAATTTAATGACTTTTTGAAGAACTCTTGTTGGATTTTTTTGCCTCAGATCTGCAGTACCTCAAACCTTTCTTCCAAGCTCTGCTCCTTTGTAACTAAGAACATAGAACTTTCCTCTTGTTTAGGTCTTCCAGACACCCCTGACAGCACCAGTAAAAAGAACTATACATAACTTATAATTCTGCATTTCTTAAACGGATGAATTCCAACACAATTGGAATTTCCTGGAACTGTTACAAGAGTTTTTAGCCCCTTTTTTGGTTCCAAGATCTCTTTAGAAGATGTCCTAATAAAGGGTATATTTCCTTGAGGACTGATCTGAAAATACAGGCATAATTCATTTGGGACTATCAACAATTTAGGTATCCAGACTGTTTTTATCTCTAACAAGTGTCAATATGTCTAGTTATAATATTTCTCATATTAATTTCAGAGTTGGAACTGTAGACATTATATTCTATTATAGTAGAGAGGGCACAGTACTTAGTTGTATAAGAGTACCACTTGTCCAAACATTTGTCTACATATTTTAGTTAACAGTCAAGATCAGCTGCAGTCAAGTATATCATATAAACTATTCCAGACACAAATAATTGTCAATATACTAATAATTCTTTTCTGAGAATCAAAATGAACGCCTTGCTAGTCTGCCTTATTGTACACAGTATGAGAGCCACTTTTTGCTCTAACATTTATTCTGTGAACACTACACCATGCTAATCTCTTGGTAACTCTCTGATTTACTGGATCTACCATAACTTCACAGGCTTGTATTCAATTAGTCCTTACGTTACTTAGTAACTGTAGCTAAATAAACTGGTACTGATGCTGCAGGTTTAAATATAAATATGCCTAAGAGAAAGTTAAAGTGCTTTCTGTAGATGAAAAAACTAAGGTGTTGCTTTTTTTTAAGCTACTTTTTACAGAAATAAATGGAATTTCACATGAATGCTGCTGTGTTCCATGGGAATAAAATACTTGCACCTGTGAAATTGTGAAGAAATGTGTGGTACTTTTTCTGTCTCTCACACCTGGGTCTGCAAATGGCATGGTTACAGGATGGATAGTGAGTGCCTAACTAAACTGTAAAAGGCATTGAATTTGACTGTGATTGTACAGGAAAAAAATCAGTGCAATATAAAATGGCACTGTAAAATAAAATGTAATACAATGCAATGTAATACAATACTCTATTTTTGATATCAATTGAGGCTTGTAGAATCCCAATGGATGTAAGGGGCTACTGTACTGCACTGTCAGTCCTCCAGTGTACTTTTTTATTACATACTCTGTATTTACATTTGAGACGTTATCCCTTTCCCCTGGTTCCATTCCCCCTCCACCTTTAATTGCCTTTGTGAAGGTGCACTCCCTCCTAATCACCTACTCCAAGTCATTGCCTTGGCATTCCCCTACATTGGGACAATGTGCTTGGTCTTTCCTCTTTCATTGTGCCTCAAATATACAACAACATATGAACTAAAATATTTTTATTTGTCTTTTTTCCTTATTTCAGCCCTCTCCTTTCAGCTATTCGTTCTCAGAAGTCATTCCCATACAACCATATAATTTATGGATAGCTTCTTGGGCACACTCTTTATGTTTAAGCATTTCTTCCTACTATAAGAAGACTGCTTAGTCTTTCTACCTAAGTTTGCATGGTGAGACCATATTTAGTTTTAATTTTAAAATCAAACAGACCAATGGGTTAAATTACTATCAAAATAAGACTAGTGATAGGGCATTTTAGGATGTTTCTCAAAAGAAAAAGATATTTAAAATTTTCTTCCCGATTGAAAGAAGGTAGACAAAATTTCGACCTAAATGTATTAACCCCAAAACTCAGTACAGGAATTTACAAACTGTGTAGAGCCGTTATGTAACTACCTCAGAAATTATATGACTAGATAATTATTTGTTCTCCTTTGGGAGTTCCTGAATCAATAATAACCTTCTCATTTCCTCCTTTCCGAGAGTAAAAATACATTTTCTCCCTTCCAATGTGTACTCCTTTTTCCAGTTGAAACAAATATTGATTGTTTTTTTTTTTTTTTTTTTTTTTTTTTTTTTTTTTTTTTTTTTTTGGTCCCTGTTTATTTTTCAGAAGATTAGAGGCACTCAGAAGAATTATTCTCCATAGTTCCATTTGTAAGCCTCCAACATTGTTAGAGCAATGGGAAAGATTTTTAAAATTTCTAAATGTCATGTTTGCAGCTGGAGAACTGGCTCACAACACATGAATAATAAGGCCTGAAGTCCAAAGTCTGGATCCCAGCACTGGGATAAGAGTCAACAATGGCAGTAACCCCAGTCATGAGGGGACACTAAGACATACAGGTTTCAGGGTCTTCCTGCCCTGCCAGTCCAGTAAGAAGGGAAACCTACTTGTTTAATGAGAGACTTCAAATGGAATATTATAGTGGACAGCAACTGAAGAAGTCACATGTTATCTACTTCCAGCCTTCATCCATGTACACACAGTTGAGTGCACGCACACACACACACACACACACACACACACACACACACACACACACACACATTGTAGAAATTATTTAATCCTGTCTCAAGGTTTCTACCTTCCTTCACCATTTAGTTCTCAGATAATAGACATACACACATCTTTATATTTACAATAAGCTTTTAAAAGCGCAAGAATAAGGTAGAGACTTGGTCTCTATTTTCCTATCGATAATCCCAAGTTATTCCTTACTATATTTCATCTGGGTTGCTCTCATTTACAGTTGGTCAGCTCCTAGTGTCATATTTTTTATGATTCACCTAACCCATGGCAGCTTCTTCTTCCTTCTCTAGAATCCTTGTTTTGTGGTCCTTTTGCTGCAAATTTTCCCATCCTGTCAGGCTCAGGATACACCTTCATACCTGCCCCCCGTATTCCCTCTCTTTTCTCTTATATCATCCATTAAAATTATTTAATGATGTAGTGGGTGGTGTTTAACATTTTGTTTTATTTGATGTCATAACCAAAACTATGGTTCACAATTTCATTGCTGACATATTAAATATAGAAAAAAAAACAGTACACATTGCCAACAATGTATATGTATAATGATTCTGGGAAATGTTAATTTGATACCTTGATGGAGTTTTAAATGTTTTTGGAGATACATTAAGACTACACCTTCAGAATTAAACAGTCCAGCCAGAAATTGTAATTGCACATTACAATTGGAAAATTTTTGTTCCCAGAACAATCCTGTTTGGAGAACCTTACATTCTTATGATGAAATTTTTCATAATGCAATTATTTAGGAAATAGGGAGATGAACCAATTTCTATCCCATATGCTTAATACGAATTTAAATATATTTCATACATTGTGACATTTAAAATTGAATAAAATGTGTAAAGATTTTGAAAGTCTCTTGGGCCTGGATGATAGCTAAATTTCTAGTCAAGCTTGGATATTTAAGTTAAATTCTTCAGAAGTCATCCAAATAAAATGAAGTCACATGTTATAGTGTCCATGCTTCTAATTCCAACACTTGGAGGTGAATTTTATAGTATTCCGAACCTCATGGTTAACCTACATCTTGATGAGATATCATGTCTCACAAAATAAGGTGGATAGCTCCTGAAGAATGGTACCTGAGGGGTGTCCCCTGGCCTTCATATCTTCATAAATACACACACACACAGACACACAAAAACACACACAGAGAGACATAAACACACACATATACACACACACATGAGCATATATGCACAAGTACACACAAAAATGCACACATGAAAAGGCAGCACATTTGCATACAGTTTCACACTCACACACATCAATGTGAACACACCCTTACTTATACATAAAAAAAGAAAGAGGAGAAAAGAAGAGAGATAGTAATTTGACAATATTCCTTCAGATATTATCTTCTGCATTTTTATTGGATCTGTTATATTTACATTTCAAAGCTTTCCTCTTGGATCTCTCCTCCCCTGCCCCTGTTTCTATAGGGGTGCTCACCTACCCAACCCACCCACTCCCTCCTACCTCCCTGCACTGACATTCCCCCACACTGGGGCATAGAGCCTTGGCAGGAGCAAGGGCTTTTCTTCCCATTGATGCCCAACAAGGCTATCCTCTGCTACATGTGCAGCTGGAGCCATCGGTCTGTTCATTTGCAATCTTTGGATAATGATTTAGTTCCTGGGAGCTCTGGTTGGTTGGTATTGTTCATATGGGATTGCAAAACCCTTCTGCTCCTTCAATCTTTTTTTCTTGCTCCTTGACTGGGGACCTCATTCTCAGTTCAATTCTTGGCTGTGAGTATCCCTGACAGCAGATGCTGTCAGGAATGTGGAGAAAGAGGAATACTCTTCCATTGTTGGTGGGATTGCAAGCCAGTACAAGCACTCTGGAAATCAGTCTGGCAGTTACTCAGAAAATCAGACATAGTACTACCTGAAGACACCTGGGCATATACCCAAAAGATGCTCCAACATATAGCAAGGAAAAATGCTCCACTGTTCTCATAGCAGCCTTATTTATAAAAGCCAGAAGCTGGAAAGAACGCTGATGTCTTTCAACAGAGGAATGGATACAGAAATTGTGGTACAATTACATAATGGAGTACTACTCAGCTATTAAAAACAATGACTTTATGAAATTCTTAGGCAAATGGATGGAACTTGAAAATATCATCCTGAGAGAGGTAACCTAATCACAAAAAATCCACATGGTATGCACTCACTTATAAGTGGATATTAGTCCAAAGCAAGGACTACCCAAGATACTATTCACAGACCATGTGAAGCTCAAGGAAAAGGATGACCAAAGTACAGATGCTTCAGTCTCTCTTTGAATAGGGAACAAAAATACTCATAAAAGAAAATATGGAGACAAAAGTTTAAAGCAGAGACGAAATCAAAGGCTATCCAGTGATTTCCTCAGCTAGATATCCATTCCATCTATAACTGCCAAACCCAGACAATATCGCTGATGCCAAGTGGTGCATACTAACAGGAGCTTTCTATAGCTGTCTCCTGAGTGACTCTTCCAGAACATAACAAATATCCTCTGCATTAATAGTATTCTTATGTTGCTCATTGGAGGTTGAAACACAAGTAGAAAGTGCAGTTGTCAATGACCTGAGTTGTATAAATTTGACACTAATGAAAATTTAAATTACTGTCAAATAATGCAGTTCATTCAAAAATAGTGTGAGGGTATGTCCAGTTTAGACTTGTTCTTTCTTCTAGAAAGATGTGTTTAGTATTAAACCCATTCACTGTTTTTTTGTGGTTTATCTAAAATGGGGAAAATTAACCACCTGTTCCAGTTTATCAGTGTAAACTTAAATATATTTCTAGATAATCACACATACTCCCACTTCTCCTTGCTACTACTGGTTCCTAAGTCTGCTTTCTCTGAGCACCTTGAGTCAGTCAAATCTCAGTAATAGGCTGAGAATTTGTAAGATGTCCCTAAAAACATTTATCATTCTCATTTGGGTCAGAGATCCTTCCACTGTTTCCTCTTTCACAACCATCTGGCTGTACTGGATGCTGCTCTCAGATTCATCTATCTGATCAGACACCGAACCTTAAGTGCCATCTTTATTTGATACATGATCTAATCAAAGGCCTTCCAGTGATATGTATTCTTCGAATTACACACTATGCAATTCTATATATCCTATATATAATTACTACATAGTCACTGGAACAAAATTTAGTCATTGTTACTGAACAGTTATTGAATTTAAAATAATTCAAGATATTTTACATTTATCTAAGTAATGCAGTCTTATTGAGATAACTCAAAAACAAAGAAAACAAAAAAAAATAATGGATGTATTTTTAAGGTCTATTAATACCTTAAAAGTGTGTTTTCTTCTAGATTGTTTCTATATCAGCAGAACTTATAAATGCATTAATATTATACATTTAATAGTCACGTATATATTAAAGAAAGCCACCTGCCTTACTCACAAAATAACACTACTTGTAGGTTTCTATATTAAAACACAGATTTTAAAACGATTTCCATCAATTTAACTTGACTATTTTCTCCTGTTTGTATCAGTTTTCTATATATTGGAGATTTTCATATTTTCTTGTACAATTTCACATAAATATGTATTGTTGCTAAATATGATTTACATATATGTATTCCAAGAAATATAATTTCTCAATATATATATATATATATATATATATATATATATATATATAGAGAGAGAGAGAGAGAGAGGTAGATTGATAGATAGATAGATAGATAGATAGATAGATAGATAGATAGATGATAGATAGATAGATAGATAGATAGATAGATAGATGATAGATAGATGTGTGTATGTTTATGACTAACAATACACATGGAAGTAGATAAGTGTCTGAAGATTCTCTATATTGACATTATTATATTGTTGGAACCACCTTAAAGAAACAAGTTAAGGCTGGAGTGATCTTTTATAGATCACAGTTCCTGAATACAGTTCATCACTGCAGTAAAGATGTGTCTCAAGAGATATATGGTCACACCCCAGGACAATAGAAAGAAAAGCCCAGGTTACAACCATGGGTGTTAGTTTTATTTTAATTTAAATAGTTGTCCTTAGTCTGCCATTTCTAACACCAATCCCTTATGTCTTGAACATAGGCCTCCAAACAATGCTTCAACAAGGCCTCCAAAATACAAACAACTAGCTTGAGACCAAGTATTGAAATACATGGATTACTATACTCTTGGCTTCTTCCAGAACTCACTGGCCTTTTTGTAAGGCAAGATACATTCAGTTCAGTTTCAAATATCATCAGGGTCTCCAGAAAGTCAACACTCAATAAGAATTACAAGGTATCTTTTGAAACTTGGAATAGTTTTAGTAGAGATAGAATCAATTTGTCTCTACTATACAGTGACATTTAGTATAATGCAATTCTAAACGAGATGAAAATCAGGATAACAAAAAAAGCCCAACTGAATAACACCAAAACACAGCCTGAAAAATGCCAATTACTCTAGATGGAGGCTCAGCATCTGTTAATGTGGCAGATGCAGTGAAGCTAATGCCCAGACTTCAGATAGACAGAAAAAAAAAAAAAACAAAAAAACAGGAATAGTCTTAGACCTTAGAAAATGGCTCTGGTTAAAAACTAGTGAAAGAAAAAAAAGGGGGGGGGGGTGGGAGACTTGAGCTTTCCTACATTTTAAGACTACATCATGATACTAACATGTCTCTGCCATGGGAATTCTCAAAATTATATGTTTAAGAATGAAGCAACCAGCTACATTCATTAGTCAATGGTGAGAAAATGTCAGAGGTAACACCACCCTCATGTTCTGCTTAGTTGAATTCTGTGGGATGGGGACTATTTTTCAGCTATGCTCCTCATTTTTCCTTTAAAGTGAGTAACTCCCTTCCAGGATCATACTTATGAATTGTATTCATCTGCTTACTGAAGTAATAAAAGTGAAAGTCCCCCAATATTTCAAACATGGGGATAATATGATCTAGTTCATATGCTGCTTGAATGTATAACTCGGAAAGAGAGCAGGAGTGTCAAAGCCATCTACGCTGCTGGGATGTGTTCTGCCACCTCTTTGTGACCAGTGTTGCCCTACCTCCCATGATACTTTCTTCTTCCTTATGGATTTCTTCTTTCAAGAGTTTTCTATCTTCTAAACAAAATCATCCAATTAGGCAAAAACTATTTGGGAATGCCAAGACACAATTTGATGTCTAGGTTACTCTTCACAAGAGCCAAAATTTTATTTAAAATGAAATTATGATAATACGAATTACACTGGTGTCTTTTTGTAGAACTCAGTTTCCACAGCTAGATTTTGTTGTTGTTGTTGTTGCTATGCTAAGTAATGCTTTCTTTACTACATACAGCTGTCAATTACATCAAGAAAACACTTTACCATGGTACATACAGTTGAGGGAAATAATTTGAGTTCAGGTAAAAATGGTGTGATTTATTAAATTCATAAGTGCAATGGGCGATTCAATTAAGAACCTAAAGGACTAGGAGATGGTAGATTCAAAGGGAGATTCTACTTTCTTCCTAGGAAATCACATATGCCATTCAGAAACAGTAATGAAACTGAAGCTTTAAAAACCAGGTTAATTGACTTAGAGTAAAACAGAGAATACAAATGCATATGGACAAAGAGAAATGCTGGGTTTTTGGTATGTAGAGAGAGAAACAGTTGGCCAGTGGAAGTGAAACGAATAACGGATAGTAATAAGTATAAAGTTCCTTTTCCTATGAAACAAAAGGTTCCAGAGTGAACCATGGTGGTGGATACTTAACTTCCTGATCATTCCGGGATTACTGAATCTCATACTTTAGAGGACTCAAGTGCACAATATGTAAAATTTATATTAACAAATGGACCTTTGAAAATCAAATAACGGAGAGTACAAATCGTGTTGATGAAATGGAAGATTTATTATTATAATTGAAATTGAAATGTACATCCTTCTAATATTCCTACTGAAACTAAGGTAACTTTGGTATAAAAACTCCCACACACAGAAAACATGATTTCTTATCATACTGTGCTGGGTTTTAGAATGTTTCTACTGCTTTTTCTGTGATGTTCTCTGAGCCTAACTCCAAGTGAGGCACAGATGTATTTAAATCAATGCTAATTGTCTTGTTTTTAAGGTTTTAACATTTGAGCCCTTCAGTCCTTCAGGGAAATGCAAATTAAACATACTTTGAGATTCTACAATACCACAGCCAGGATGCTATTATATAAATATATCAAATTAGAACAAAGGCTGCCAAGAGTGTAGGGAGAGAATACTTTATTTACTTCTTTATTGTAGTGTAAACTGGCAATGTCATTATAAAGACCAGTGTAGTAGTTACTAAGGAAAAAAAGAATTAAATACTCACATAACCCAGAGAGTCTCCTTGGAATACAACCAAAGGACTATGCACCCTACAATAGAGATACTTGCTGAGCCATGATCATGGTTGCTCTATTCACAGTAGCCAGGAAATACAATAGGTGGTAATAATGTGCTACCTGTATATGACACAATTTTAGTCACCTACAAAAATTAAATAGTAAACAGGTCAAGCAAAAGAATAGAATTAAAAGAATTATACTAAGTGAGGTAACCCTGGCCCAGAGATACACAGAAATATTTTTCTCTCACATTTGAATCTACCTTCAAATCTTAGTATCTCTGTTTTTAATCTGTAATACCTATGAAAGCCAGGAGCTAAATGCTCATTAGGGTAGGAGATGGCTCAGTAGAGAGACAATACTGGCCAGAAATGATATAAAATATATAGAAAAAATATTGGGAAGGGATTAGGCATGGATAGGGTTTAGGTGATGTAGAGGTGATGGTGGACAGAGAAAAGTTTAACCTAAATAAAGGGTATAAGCAAAAGGTATATGGAAGGTCACCTCAAAATATATGAGCTAGAATTGTTATATCCTGAACAGTTCAATGATGTTGAACTCAACCCAAATTCTTCATGCCAGGTGTGGGCTGGGTACCACAGATCTCCAAAATAGTACAGACTCTTCATATTATCATTGGTTGCCTACTAAAATAAATTGTTCACTGTTGCAGAAAACACCAGACACCTTGGCTGCAAGATACAGAGAAATTAACTGGAATTGGACTTGCAAGTTTCCATCTTGCTAGTCAGCCTTCATACCATAAAGTTCAACATAAACTTCCGGGGAAAAAAGATGGGAACCATAATTACTGAGCTGAGACTCTTTGAATTATAATACTAGTCTACCAGGCAAGACATCCCCACTGGTGCAATAGAGTATGACTGTTTGGGGAACAGCAAAAGATTTGTGATTGCTTTTCAGGCACCTATAAATGAAAAACTTCATGCCTGGTAGTGTAAACATGATTTTTAAATGTAGGTAAGGAGGTCCTGGATCACGGGAGAATCTTATGGTTAGTTAAACTGACATGGTCTGAGCTGCCTTCTTAATGCAGATATGTGTATACCAGTGCTTTGAGAAATACTTAGTTTTAATTAGAGAAATTTCTTTTGACAGTGAGTTAGATCCATATTGGGTACATCAATGCAGGAAGAGAAAGAAAGAAATTCTTGACCTCTTTCTGATTTCTACTTTGGTCAAAAAGCTTTTTACTTTTTATTCTGTTTTATTTAATTTTGCAGTAGGCAACAGTTGATGCAGAGACTCCTAACAGGTGAGAGTAAGTGACCTCGTACTCTACCCTCAATGGGGACATCTATGTCTCTTTCCCTAAGACTTTGAATATTGGAAAATACTGTATTCAAATATAATCCTTTAACTGCATCTACAGGGTGTGTAATTGAATTCTGGGTTATTTTGTCTCACATCTTAAAATAATTTTAAGGTGAAACCCACTGAGTTATGGTATTTCATGTAAGCAACACATGATTAAAATACAATAACTAATTCTCTAATGTTACCATCTGAAGGTGAATGTGTTTTCTGGTCTTTCATTTCCATTCTATGTTTGAACGGGATGCTGAAAAAATGCACATCCTATATAAGACTCTTTAAAGGGAAATATTTTCAGATGCTAACAACAAGAAATCTTTTTCTTTTTGTTGTTTTAAAAGAGCTTACATTGATGGTATTTTTTCAGCATAAGTTGCTTGCCAAGGGTGCCTGTTCAGATGGCTGTGAAAACCATCTGCATCACTAATGTGGTACTTCCTGGACTATTTTCTTTTATTATCACTTCTTTGTACTTGCCTTGCTATTATTTTTATACATGCCTGTTTTCAAATTTTGTATACAGTTTCTTATGGGAAAGCTTTGGTTGAAGTATTCATTGTAGAATACAATAGAAATGCTAAGAATGTATGCTGTATTCTGTGTTCTATTAATATAGATCTACACAAGCTACCGGGGGATGTCTGTGAACATCATTTCAAATGACAAATGATGCATACTCATTTAAATTCAAGCTGGAACAATGTAGCACACTTTAGTTTATCAATAATTTATACTTCCCTTCCAAATGTGTTATCTAGTTACTTCCCAAGTTTAGGACAGTGGTTGTTCTGATTGGCAAGAGGATAAAGTTTTTTTGTAATTTGTTTTCTATTTCTAAGAGATTCATATGGTATTTATTAACAGACTTGGTTTTATCCTCTCATATTTTTTCATTTTAGAATCCTCATTCTATTGTGTGGCTCTAGGCATTGATCTTCCTACTGAGTGTATGATTTTGGTGAGTAAGTTGTCTAGAGTGGACTGGATTGTTATTATTCTAGCCATGTAAGAAGGAGTCAACAATCATGAATCTTTTGGTAATCATGTGCATATTAAGGAATAGGATTCTGCTGTTCTGATAAAACACTATGACTAAGAGGAACTTTGGAATGAAAAACCTTTATTTCTGTTTACAGTTCTGTAGCACCAAAGGAACTGAAGGTAGGGACGTGGAGGCAGGAATCAAAGCAGTATCCATTGACAAGCATTGCTTATTGGTTTGCTCCTCATGGCTTGCTCGGACTGTTGTACTATTCCATCAAGGACCACTGCTACATAGGGGAAGCACCACCCTCACTTTGTTGGACCCTCATATCTTAATCATTGATTAACGTAAATCACACAGATCTGCCTATTGACAATCTGATGTAGATGTTTTCTCAACTGAGTGGCCTCTTCCCAAATAACACTAGGTCTGGGTTAAGTTGATTCAAAACCAAACACAAGTAATATAAAATTTAAATGACTCCATGTGTTGTAATTTACATATAACACCATCCAATTTCAAGTTCATAGACTGGGATGCATATATTCACTCACATAGACAACAATACAACCAACATTTATACCTCGGTGGAGTATGTCTCTGTAATCTTTGCTGATTGTTTTTCTAATCTATGCTTCACCCACTAGCTGGTTTCTTTTCTTTTACTATACACTAAGTTTGTCTGGTCTAGAATTCCACAAAATGGAACCAAACAATTGAAATTGATTTGGGTCTGGTTATTTTCTCTGGATATAAAATTTAGACTCATGGCTCATTAAATTGTTATATTTTCTATACTTTATTTCAAAAAAAAAATGATCTTTTCTATGACTTTCCAGGATGTATTCACATGCCAATGAATATTTGAGGTACTGATAATTGAAACATTTGACATTTATGGGCATTTATAGATAAAACTATAGCAAAACTCTTTCACAGGAATGTTTTTTTGGTAGTGGTAGGATGTAATTTCTTTGGAAGCAGCTGTGTAGTGATGATTCACAGAGTGCCAGGATAAATGCACACATGATTGTATAAGAAGATGCTAAATGATACTCTCATATACAGATAGTATTTCTATTTCTACTATGAATATACAGAATTTCCAGTTTTGCATACTCATTTTATCAGTTGTTGTTTTAAATATTTAATTTTTACCATTACTATTAGTTCTATCCGATTCCAAGTTTAATTCAAATATGTCAGATGAAATATAAGTATTTTTGAGCATATGGTAATGGTTTTGTATTGGATATTTATGCACCTTCTAACAAAAAACTGGCTTTTATTTTTATGATTTGTTGTAATTCACTTCTTTGTGTGTGAATACAAAAATATTTTTCCAGATTGTGATTTTATATTTATCTTCTAAATAATACCTATTTAAAAATATTTTTATTTTAATTTATTCATTTATTTTAATTATGAGTTTTTAAGTTTGTTTTTATAGTTTAATATGGACATTTCTTCTTCTGTTGATTTTACTTATTAATTTTTCATTTCACACTTAAAATTATTCTGTATTTTCTTCTTAACACCCAGAATGTGATCTATATTAGGTTATTTTGTGGTTTTGTTTTGTAAGATAGAGAAGGTGTTTAGTTTTCATATTGTTACATAATTTGCTCAAAGATCCTTTTTTATTGATTATTTAATTTTGAAATATCTATTAATATGGGTAATGATTGTAGGACTAAGATTTGCATGCTTTTTAAAGCAAATGAATAACATTGTTCTTTGATTCCCATAGCTTTGAAGCAAATGTTACTTTGATCTTCTGTACTTTGTAAATTGATACCAAGTAAATTTGTACAAATTGTACTTTATAAATTAATTCAAAGCAAATACTACAAATTATAGTTCCTTGTCTTAATACTTTACACTCAAAATCTTAGTAATTTATTTGTTACTCTGATAAAATCATCTGCAAAAGGAAAATTGAGTAAGAAAGGATTTATTGCTTATCACAGTTTAAAAGTATAGTCTGTCATGTAAGAACAATCCTGGCAGAAAAATTAGGAAGAGGCAGTGAATCACCTCATACCCAGATAGAAAGCAAAGGGGAGCAATTTTGAGCTCAACTTGCTTTCTCCTTTGTATAAATCTAGGACCAAACTTTCTCTAACTCCTCCACTTGGGTCCCCATGCATAGTCTAATGGTTACCTGCAAGCATCCTCATCTGTATCAGTAAGGCTCTGGCAGAGACTATCAGAAAACATACATATAAGGCTCCTGCCAGCAAGCATGTTTTGGCATCAACAATAGTGACTGGGTTTGGTGGCTGAAGGAGCTGAGGGGTTTGCAACCCTATAGGAAGAAGAACAATATCAACCAACCAGGCCTCCCACAGCTCCAAGGACTAAACCACCAGCCAAAGAGTACCCACGGAAGGACCCATAGCTCCAGCCACAAACAGAGCAGAGGATGGCATTGTCTGGCATCAGTGGGAGGAGAACCTCTTAGTCTTGTGTAGGCTCATTTTCCCAGTGTAGGGGAATTCCAGGGTAGTGAAGTGGAAGTGAGTAGATGGGAGGGTGAACATTCTGATAGAAGCAGGGAGAAGGGCAATGGGAGAGGAGAAACCCTGAAAGAGGATAACATTTGAAATGTAAATACATAAGATATCCAATAAAAATGCAAAAACTAAAAATAAAATAAAATAAATTCAGGACGCTAGTCCATAGTTAAGGTGTATCTCCTTACCTTAGTTATCCCGTTACAGTCTATCTGGTTGTGCCTAGAGATTAGCATCCTGCATGGCTCTAGACAATATTTGTCATTGCAGTTGCTATTGTAGCTTCTTCATTTTCTATATCAGTTTATCCATTTTTACAAAGTATGATACAATCTACCTCTTTTCTTTCTTCCATAATTCTCCTCTTCATTTAAATTGTATTAATTTTCTTTTTTTGCAACCTTTTATTCTTGCTGTGCTCACTCCCTTGTTCCAGAAACAGGAATTTCTGGTCAAATAGACATTTTATCTATCTGTCTGTTTTTCTGTCTGCCTGTCTATCTGTTTGTCTATCTGTCAATCTTTCAATCTATCTATCTATCTATCTATCTATCTATCTATCTATCTATCTATCTATCTATCATCTATCTAACTATCTACCTATCTATCATCTATCTATCTATCTATCTATCTATCTATCTATCTATCTATCTATCTATCTATCTATTTTAACTAGCAGTTGTGCTATGGGGTATCTGCAGTGGCTGCACTGTCACACTTTTCCCAACATGGTCCAAGAGTTCTAGCTTTCTCATCTCCATTCCAAAAATTGAGAACTTTCACCTTTTGTTTTCTTGGTAGATCTGACATAATGCATTTAGTATTTCATTAAGACTTTTATGTTTATTTGTCTAAAGCCTTTTTCCCACTGTTAATAAAATCTTTGTTTTTTAGGACCATATATCTGGGACTAATGTATACATTGAAATGTTAACTTTCAACTTTGTATCTTTATATTATTGCTGCTTTTATTTGCTGTTTAGAAGTTTTCCAACTCATAAAGTTCATCTTTATTTCTAAGTTTGCTTTTGTTATTTAAGGCTTTGGTATTGTATTTATAGACTATTAACAAATCTATAAGAACTCATAAATAAAATGAATAAAAACTATTAAAAACTCATTAAAGTCATTTCAATTGCTTTCATTTATAAATCAAAGACTTATAGTTGAATTATTTATTGATTTTGAATTGACTTTGTATATGGTATATAAAAACCCAGTCTCAGTTTTTCACATATAGGTTTACAGATTCTCCAAATCTATTTGTTCAAAATAATAGCATTTCTCTAGTTTGAGTTGGCTCATATACCAGTTCACTATCTCGTGTCTTTGTCAGTTTTCATTTTGATAATGTCTTGTGGTTAAAGCGTTACAGCCTTATAATATATTTTAAAACCAGAGTGTTGGATATTTAAGCTTTTTTCTTCCTTCCTGTGATTGTTTCACATATCATAAAGAGACTTGTGTGCCCCCCCATGACAGGAGCATAATTCACAAAAGATATGTCAATGTCTGTGAACATTAGGATGGATGAATAATCTGTGCTCTATATCACATTATATTATTCATTCCTATAAAGTAAGAGTCCTGCTTATGTGTTAACATGAATAACTCTGAGAATTATTATAAGAAGTAAAACAGTTCAGTCATAAAAGGAAAAATGTCTCATTATTATAAATTGACTACATAGGTAAATTCATAGAAAAAAGCATGGGAGTTGTCAGTGTCTGGGGAGTGAGGGACAGGTGTGTGTAGTGCTTTTCAGGAGCTAAGTGTTTCTACTATGTAAGAGAAGGAAGTCATAGAAGTTGGTAACAGCACATCATTGACATAACTGTGCTACATGGTGCACACATACGCTACATGTGCCTACACAGAATCAGTATCATCAAAATACCAGTATGTGACAGAAGATCATCTCTTAGATCTTTTCTTGCAATGACAACTTTTGGAAAACATGTCATCATCCAAAAAAAGAAGTCCTAATCTCTCTTTAAGCCAAAAAATTAGATGCTTTGGGGAAAGAATTATACTCAATTGATACCTTTCAAATAATAGTGATATATATGTCTAATTATCCTTATTTACATTTTAAAATTCAATCATTCTAGCTCAAAATAGATAACTACTACATTGTTTTCCTGCATAAGCATAATAAAATTTAAATAAAATTTAGATGAAAATTAAATTAAGCCTTAGCCTATTAATTTAAAAATTCTGGGTTGTTATTGATCTTATAAGATTGTTTGATACATTTCAAAATAAATAATTATATTCATACCGCATCTGGTTAGTTGACTTAGGATGGTATTTAGGTGTTTTGGATTTCATCTTGTCGATAGTGTGTTGATTTAATGTGTTTGTCCTAACAATGCTTGAGAAAATATTAAAATCAGAAGTTTTTAAAGTTTAAAAGGACAGCCTATTCAACAAATGGTGCTGGTCCAATTGGCACTCAGCATGCAAAAGAATGAAAATAGACCCTTTCTTATCTCCTTGTACAAAGCTCAAATGAAAGTGGATCAAAGATCTCCACATTAAACCAGATACACTGAAATTATTAGATGAGAAAGTAGGGAAAACCTTAGAACACATAGGCACAAAAGAAAATTTTCTGAACAAAACACCAATGGCTCAAGCTCTAAGGTCAAAGATTAACAAATGGGACTTAATATGAGATTGCAAAGTTTCTGTAAGTCTAAGGACATTGTCAAGGAAACAAAACGGCAACCAACAGAATGGGAAAAGATCTTTACCAACACCACATCAGATAGAGGCCTAATATCCAAAGTATACAAGGAACTCAAAAAGCTAGACACCAGAGAATCAAATAACCCTATTAAAAAATGGGGTACAGAGCTAAACGAAACATTCTCAGTTGAGGAACACCGAATAGCCGAGAAACATCTGAGGAAGTGCTCGACATCTTTAGCCATCAGGGAAATGCAAATCAAAACAACCCTGAGATTCCACCTCACATCAGTCAGATTGGCCAAGATCCAAAAATCAGATGACAGCAGATGCCGCGAGGCTGCAGAGAAAAAGGAACACTTCTCCACTGTTGGTGGGGTTGCAAACTAATACAACCACTCTGGAAATCAGTCTGGCAATACCTCAGAAAATTGGATATAGTACTACCTGAAGACCCAGCTATTCCACTTCTGGGCATATACCCCAGAGACACTTTAATACACAAGAAAGATATATGCACCACAATGTTCATAGAAGCTCTATTTATAATAGCCAGAAGCTAGAAAGAACCCAGATGTCCTTCAGAAGATAAATGGATACAAAAATTGTGGTACATTTACACAATGGAATACTACTCAGCCATCAGAAACAATGACTTGACCAAATTCTTAAGAAAATGGCTGCATCTAGAGAATATCATTCTGAGTGAGATAACCCAGTCACAAAAGAACAGACATAATATGCAGTCACTGATATTGGGATGCTAACCCCAGAGGCTTGCACTCCCCCAGAAACAACTCACAGACTGTATGAAGTCTAAGAAATAAAGAAAACAAAAAAAATATATTCACAAAACAAGAAGACTTTGACTATTTCCATGTTGCGTTTTGTTTTGCATGTACTTTACACTCATTGTAACTATTAGGTTTTCAATGCATACTGTCAAGCCCTTGAAAAAATCAAGTACTGACTAAAAAATATATTCACATAATTTCATGTAAAAATTATTTTAATATCTGAAAAAACAATACTGACAAAAATGTATAATTTGAAGCAAAAAATGTTTAAAATCTGTACATTTATCTTTGTTTTGTAAAATAAAGTCATCTAAAAAAAGTTTGAAAGAGCATTTAGATGAGTTTAAACTAAGTATTTTCCAAAAGAATCTACAAAACTTATTATATTGCTTTACTAATTGTTTAGTATTATAGTGGAGTGATGACGAGGAGTGTATAAACAAAACATCTAAGATCTCCAGCAAGTCTCCTTTAAGGAGTCACTGGTTTCCTCATGTACACATGTATATTCCTACCCATGTATACAGAGTGAATGTACAGACCAAGCTGTGAGGGTTCGGGTGGGGAGAATCATATGACAGTACCAGAGACCTGGGTTATAAGAGCCTCCCAAGATTCAATAGGGTAGACTTCAGTCTAAATACCCAATGGTGGGGAGGTTGCAACCTGAAGAAACCACCTCCAGTAGATAGACAGGACCCCAAGAGAAGTTAAGCTGTTACCATGTCACCAAACTACCTTCTTTTTTATGGGTGGGCAACAAACCCTGAAACTATTACTGATATTACATTGTGCTTGCAGACAGGAGCCTAGTATGCTATACTATGAGAAGCTCTACCAGCAGCTGACTGAGACAGATATAATTACTGACAGTCGACAATTGAAATGAGGTTGGGGATCTCTGTGGAAGAGTTAGAGGAAGATTCGAAGGAGCTGAAGTGGATGCCAACTACATAGGAAGAACAACAGTATCAACCATCCCAAAATATGGGAGATCCTAGAGAATAAGTCACCAACAAAAGAACATACATGAGCTAGTCTGTGGTTCCCAGCACATATGTAGCAGAGGAATGCCTTGTTTAGCTTCAGTGAGAAAGAATGCACCTTATCCATTAAAGATTTGACTCCCCCCAGAGGGAGATCAGAGGAGGAGGTGAGGCAGGCTGGGTAGGAAGGCTGTAGTTGGTTGGCAGAGCACCCTCTCAATGGCAAAGATGATAGATCAAATAAAGAACTCTTGGAGGGAGAATCAGGAAGTAGACAGCATTTGGAATATAAATAATAATAATAACAATGAAGATGATGATGATGATGATGATAATGATGATGATGATTAAAGACCTTCCAAACATTCTAGCCACTATCCAACTAGGTATTCAAACAAAATCAACTGCATTTCCACTCAAAGACTTGTGTAAAAGAGTGTAGATACAAGATGATTCATAAACCCCAGGCATCCTATCAGATTACCATAGACTAAAGCTGGTCTTCAACAGCAAAAACTACAACAGGAAGCCCACCTACACAGGGAAGACAAACTACTATCTACTCAGTGATAACATGGTCAGAGAAGAAATAAAGAAATCAAAGTCTTTTTTGGATTTAATTAAAATGAAGAAACAACATAGCTATAATTATGGGATATAATGAAAGCAGTGCTAAGAGGAAAACCCAAAGCTCTTAGTGCTTCCATAAAGAAACTGGGGATAGCATACACTAACAGCTTAACAGCATATCAGAAGTGCACACCACGTGCATTCTTTTGTGACTGGGTTACCTCACTCAGAACGAGAGTTTTTTTTTTTTTTTTTTTTTTTTTTTTTTTTTTTTTTTATAAAACAACTTTATTTTACAAAACAAAGGACGAGAGCTTCTACTTCCATTCATTTGTCTAGGAATTTCATGAGGTCATTGTTTCTAATAGCTAAGTAGTACTCCATTGTGTAAATGTACCATACTTTTTGTATCTATTCCTCTGTTGAAGGACATCTGGGTTCTTTCCAGGTTCCAGCTATTATAAATAAGATTGCTATAAACATGGTAAAGTATGTATCCTTGTTATATGTTGGAGCATCTTTGAGGGTGTGTGCCCAGGAGTGTAACAGCTGGATTTTCAGGTAGTACAATGTCCAATTTTCCGAGGAACTGCCAAACTGAATGAATTGGGTAGTGTTTCTGTTGTTTCTATTTTGTGAAATATTTTGAAGAGTATTGGTATTAGGTCTTCCTTGAATGTTTGATAGAACTCTGCACTGAATCCATATGCTTCTGAACTTTTTGTTGCTGTTGTTGTTGTGAGTCTTTTAATGACTGCATCTATTTCTTTTTTAAAAGTTTTTTTCTATCCAATTAGTCTGTGAAGCCACAATTACATGTATACCTAAACCACACAAAGACCTTACAAAAAAAGAGAACTTTAGACCAAATTACTTCATGAACATCGATGCAAAAATACTTAATAAAATTCTTGCAAACTAAATAAAAGAACATATCAAAATGATCATTCACTGTGATCAAGTAGGTTTCATGCCAGGATGTTTCACTATAAGAAAATAAAACAACATAATCCAATATATAAACAAGCTCAAAGGGAAAAAACACATGATACCTCTTTGTATGCTGAAAAAGAATTTGTTAAAATTCAACAGCCCTTCATGTTATAAGTCTTAGAACAATCAGAAATTCTAGGACCAGACCTAAACATAGTAAAAGCAATATACAGCAAACTATTAGCTATCATCAAACTAAATGGTGAGAAATTTGAAGCAAACCCACTAAATCTCAAACTAGACAAGGATGCCCACTCTCCCCCTACTTATTCAATATAGTACTGGAAGTCCTACACAGAGAAATTAAACATCAAAGGAGGTAAAGAGAATAGAAATTGGAAAGGAGGAAGTCACAATATCAATATTTGCAGATGATGTAATAGTATATTTAAGTGACCCCAAAAATTTCACAGAGAACTTCTACAGCTGATAAACAACTTCAGCAAAGTGATTAGGTATAAACTTAACTCAAACAAATCAGTAGTCTTCCTGTACTCATAGAATAAACAAGTTAAAAAAGAAATTAGGGAAAGAATACCCTTTAAAATAGACATAAATTATATAAAATACCTTGGTGTGACTCTAACTAAGCAAGTAAAAAATCTGTATGACAAAAACTTCAAGTCTCTGAAAAAAGAGATCTCAGAAGATCTCAGAAGATGGAAGTATCTTTCATGCTTTTTATTGGAAGAGTTAATATAACAAAAATGGCCATCTTGCTGAAAGGAATCTACAGATTCAATGTAATCCTTATAAAAAATCAAACTCAGTTCCTCATAGAGATAGGAAGAGAAGTTTGCAAATTCATTTGGAATAACATAAAATCCAGGATAGTTAAAATTGTCCTCAACAATAAAAGAACTTCTGGGGGTATCATTATCCTGACCTCATGCTGCGTTACAGAGCAATCATGATAAAAACAGCATGATGTTGGCACAGAGACAGACAGGTAAGTCAAGGGAATAAAATTGAAGACCCAGAAATCAATCCACACACCTATGATCGCTTGATCTTGACAAAGGACTTAAAAACATTCAATGTAAAATGGACAGCATCCTCAACAAATGGTGCCAGTCAACTGGCAGTCAGCTTGCAGAAGACTGCAAACTGATCCTTTCTTATCTCCTTGTAAAAAGCTCAAGTCCAGGTGTATCAAAGACCTCCACAATACCAGGTACACTAAATCTCATAGAAGAGAAATTGGGGAAGAGATTAGAACACATAGACACAGGGAAAATTTTCCCAAACAGAGTACAAGTGGCTTAGCTCTAACGTTAAGAATGGATAAATCAGACATCATAGAACTGCAATTTTGAAAGGCAAAAAGACACTGTCATTAAAACAAAACAGCTACTAAGAGATTAGAAAAAGATTTTTTTACCAGTCCTACATTTGATAGAGAGCTAATAACCAACGTATACAATGAACTTAAGAACTCTGGACAATCAAATAATCCTATTATAAAGTGGGGTACAGAACTTACAAGGAATTCTCAACTGAGAAATACTGAATGGCCTGATACACCTAAAGAAATGTCCAACATCTTTAGTAATCAAGGTAATGCAAACCAAGACAACCCTGAGATGCAGAGGGACACTCCTCCACTGTTCTTTATTATTTATGTCAACAGAATAAACCAGGGGATAAAAGTATCTGAAATTAGAAACAAAACAGCACATACTATGAAATATTGCATTTCTGTATGATTTAAGACTCTAAAATGAGCTTTATTCATAGAAGTATAGTTCAACAGAGGTTGCCAAGGATAGTGGCAGAAAATGAGTTTTAAATGTTATTATTAAATCTTTATGGTTCTGAGAAATTATAGCTCATGATAGTGCATAACTATCTGAAAGGATTGTGAGAGATTTTTTGAACAATTTTCACTCAAAGTAGCTTGTTGTTTAATGAACAAACAACAGAAACAGACGATGTTAGATTATAATAAAAGAGAATATGTTAATAGAAGAAAAAGAGGTAGAAGAAGAGAAGGAGGAAGAGGAAGAGGGAAAAGATGGAAAGAAGGAGATTGCAAGATTCACTTCAGGAAAAGTCACTGTAGGATCTTGAAATTGAAATTTAACGTGGTATTAAAAAAATAGAAAGGAAAAAGCCTTTTCCATTTTCAAAAGACCAGGCCACAAGCTGAGAAGCCATCAGGAACAAGCTGTTCAAAACCCACTTTAAGGAAGAACTAGAAAGTGATGTTCATTGCAGGCAGTCAAGTGGTAGCTCTCAGATTTAGGTTTTATAAAATTATTTACTTTTGTTTCTTCTTGTTATTCAAAATACATACTCTGTAGCTCTACGTAGAGAAATCATAGTTAAAGAGGTCCAAGAGTGGGAGTTATAAAGAGGCTTAATATTTTTTCCACTAGTAAAATGTTCAGAAAGGATTCTGAAACATAAAGTGCCATCGAAGTTGTCTCTATGTTTGTTTTAGTCAATTGCACTCCACAAAGAGAAGCAGGGATTGTGAATTGATGATTTCCATATTAATATAGATATGAATCTCAGCATCTTAATTGCTGTTTGATCCCAAGTAAGTTATTAAAACATTCTCTGGCTCAGAAATCATCCCTGTAATTAATAAAAATATGCTAGGGATTTGCACTTTAGCATTTTAAGTTGTTATTTTTATTGCCATCCTCACAAATGATGCCTTTACATTCCTTGGAATCAAGGGCATAACTTCACCTTCTTAGCATCTCTAAACTCAGTGATTAGACAGTTCTTCCTGAATCCCCATGGTGCAAGCTTAACAAAGACCTATTTTATATTGTAATGATATGCAACCTAGAAGCATGAAGAACAATGCAATGATGTAAGAACAAATTAAATCAAAGCCCCCTAGTAGGGTAATAACATCTGCTGAGCAGTATCCAGCATCTCCTCAGAGGCAATGCTGATCTGGGGACCTTTAGGCAGGGTGGCTAGAAAGACAAAGACTCATCATTCAAAAAGGCACATAACATTTTAAGGATTATTTCTAAGCTACTTGCTCAGAGCAAGAAAGAAAAAAGGAGAGAATTTGCAGTCTCTCCTCTTTTTAACTTTACTATTTTTTCCAAAATATACCAGTTGAGGTACTATATATTATATATATATATATATATATATATATATATATATGTGTGTGTGTGTGTGTGTGTGTGTGTGTGTGTGTGTGTGTGTGTGTGTGTGTGATTTTTATGTATATTACACTATTTCATAAGATACAAATAAAAAGCCAAACATTAATGAACAGTTAAACTATGATGGCTATACTCATCAAAAAGAGGCTTCACTGTCCATGGCATGGGCTTTTTCTCCAGAGCAGAAGCTATTCTATAACCCATGGTTAAGGAGTTTGGTCCTTTCCCCTAAAGGTTTTGGGGTTCATTCTTCAGTGAAGACAATACCCAGGCTTCTTGACAGTTTTCTTTCTTGATTTGACTGATGTTGAAAATCAAGCCTGGACCCAATGGAGTTTTGTAAGTTATTGTCTGGGCCATTAGTCTTCCAGATAAAAATCCACTAAAATGCTTTAGGGAAACAGTTTTTATTGTTGTGACAATTGCCCATGTCCATGGCTTTCTGTCACTTCCTGTCTCACTCTAGATCACATTTAGATTTCAGGAACTTAGTGAAAGTTTTAGAGGAGTTATTTCTATCTCATAGGATATAAGCCCAGTGAAGAGAATGATCACATATACTTATCTAAGCAAGATGGTCTTTCTTTCAGCCACTTGGGTGTCTTCCCAACTTCAGCCTCTTACTTATCTTTTCTTAGAACAGTCGCTTTAAAATGCTTGAAATTATAAATTCTTTTTGTGTCTGATGATAAATCTGTTTAAAAAGCGTATTGCCAATTACAAAACAGGAATATCTTTTTCTAGGACCTGGGAGCCGTACATATTCAATATAATCACCAAATGAGAAAATGCCTTTGCCTTCCAGAACTTTCCTATTAAAAATCATTGTCAGTAGGTAACTTACTGTGATATTACTGCCATCTCTCTCTCTCTCCTCATATATACATACATATGTGTGTGGATGGATTATTTCTCATATCTACTATCAATATATCATATCTATTCCTCTTCTTATTTATAGCCTTAAGGTATTCAGGAAAATAAATTATAAAGGTAATAAAATGACCTTGGAATTTTTCAAATTGTCCTTTTAAAGCAAACTATTTTATCCAAAATTGTTAGAAAATCAAGCAAACAGTTAACAACATATATATATATATATATATATATATATATATATATATATATATATATATATGGGAGACAGGGCTGGGGGGGTCAATAGCAAACTGAAGGCCAGTGTCTGTCCAGGACATGTGCTGATGTGTCACAGTAGCTTACTCTTTTATTTTAAAGCCACCCTGCCTCTGTGCCCTGTAAGCAAAGCTCTGCCTTCCTCTTGAGTCGCCACAACCCTTATTAATTTTGCTGCTCCTATATGTGTCTCTACAACAATATTTGCTTATATTTATACTTTTCATAAAAGAGCATGTCTGGTTTCTGAGTGGGAGGTTGGTCTGCAGCCTCAGCTCTTTGATGCATCAAATAACAATTAGTTTGCTGTGGTTGTGCTCAGGCTTGTGGATGGAACCTTCCCATCTTCCTGTACTAGAGGAAAAGCACATATTTATAATTCCTATCACTCTGATTATCCATATCTCATTTCATATGAGCTCTGCAATAAAAACATAGGAACACAACACAAAAATAAATGTGCTTAAATAAGCTAGCGATGTGCCCTCATTTACCAAATACCAGCAGAGTCAAAAGTACTCAAATCACTTAAATTTTATTAAGGGGATATTTTCTAAGCTATACTTTAGGACATTCATCAATAAACTATTCTCATTGTCTGAAGCTGACATTATCATGGCATTTATACCAGAAAAAAACAAAAAACAAAACAAAGGAAACAAAACCAAATTAAACCAATCAGCCAAGCAAACAAACAAAAAATCCACAAAAAATATTGACTTAATCATATTCACCAGGACTTTCTTCCCAAAGTATTTACCAAACCACAAAACAGGACAGAGAAAGTCAACTAGATTTTCAAATGTGGGAAAAATTAAATTTGAGGAGAATGATATATGATAACAAGAAACTTTAAAAGATATTAACAAAATGGAACTAAAAAATTAAAATTGGGTTATCACAGCACATGGAAAGATTAAATAATTTACATATTATTTGGGTGCCCAAAATTAACAAATAAAAGTATAGACCATGGTGCATAGTTGAAAACTTTTATCAAAGATAGAAGGATGACCAGAAGAAGCTCAGTAAATGCATCACTGAGTACCTGTCTGAAGGAGGATAGGCTGACTATCTCTGACACATAGACTAAAAAATAACTATTTCAGAGAAAAGGGTAAAGTTCTCAGGCATGGTGACTCTTGGGAAGCTGTATAGGATTGAGAATGAGAACTTACATAGTCCTGATAACCCCTGGAACTAATATCTTCAAAATATCCAGGACAATAACCTATGAAGATGATAAAATGTTCAAATTGACATCTTAAAGCAAACTAGTTTTTCCCAGAATTATTAGAAAAACAAACAATAAAAAAACCCAACCAAAGAACAAAAAACAACAAAATAAAAAAACCCAAATATTTATTTGAAGCACCTTGTGTGACATACTTGGATTTTTTCCCTAGTTGTGTTCATTGTAGAGATATACCACAGTCTTTTTTAAAACATGGTTATTTTACTTATTTACCTTTCAAATGTTATCCTCCTTCCCAGTTTCCTCTCCACACACCACCTATTTCTTTCTCCCTCCCCCACCCTCTATGTGGGTGTGTCCCTACCTGCCTAACCAATCATGACTCTGTGGCCCAGCATTTCCCTATACTGGATCATCAAGCTGCCACAAGACCAAGGGGCTTTTTTCCCTGAGATGCAAGAAATTTTCTGCTATATATGCAGGTAGAGCCATGGGTACCCACTGTGAACTGTTTGGTTGGTGGTTTAGACCTTAAAACTTTGGAAGGTCTGGTTGGAGGATACTGTTTATTCTATGAGGTTGAAAACCCTTCACTTACTACAGTCCTTGCCCTAACTTCCCCATTGGAATCTCTGCACTTAGTCCAATGTTTGACTATGTATATCTGCATATGCATTGTTCAGGCTCTGGCAGAGCCTCTCAGAGTACATCGATACTGGGTTCCTGTCAGTAAGCACTTCTTGACATCAGCAATAGTATCTGGTTTTGGTGTTAGCAGATGGGATGGATCCATAAGTAGGGCAGTCTCTGGATGACTTTTCTTTCAGTTTCTGCTCTATTCTTTGTCCCCATGTTTCCTTTGGACAGGAGAAATTCTGAATTAATATTTCTGAGATGGGTGGGTGACCCCATCCCTCAAATGGGAGCTGTGCTTATTTTATCAACTGTATATTCTCTACAGCGTCTATCTCCCTTTTGTTTGGTATTTAAGCTAAATTCCCCCCTGTTGGGTCCTGGAAAATCTTGGGTTCCTGGCTTCTGGGACTTTCTACTGGCTACCTCCTAGTTCTCCCTCCCACACTGCTACAAACCTACTTTCAAATTCCTGATATGCTATTGTTCTCTCTCATCTCTAACCATATCTGAATTGGCTCCCCCTTTTTCCCCCTTGCATTTGGAGCATACATGTTCAGAATTGAGAGTTTATCTTGATAAATTTTCCCTTTGATGAGTAAAAATGTTTTCTTTCTTATCTTTTTTGATAACTTTTGGTTGAAAATCTATTTTATTCAGTATTAGGATGGCTACTCCAGTTTGTTTCTTGGTACCATTTGCTTGGAAAATTATTTACCAGCATTTTACCCTGAGGTAGTGTCTGTCTTTTTTCACTGAGATGAGTTCTCTGTATGCAGCAAAATGCCTGTTCCTGTATAATCCAGCTGGTTTTCTGTTACTCTATGTCATTTTACTGCAGAATTGATCCAAATTATGTTAAGAGTAACTAAAAAATAGTGATTTATATTTCCCGTTAATTTTTTTATTAAAGGCAGAATTATGTTTGTGTGTCTATTTTCTTTTGTGATTGATGCAGGAAGATTCCTTGTTTGCTTTTCCTAGGGTGTAGTTTACGTCTTTGTAAATAGATGGAATTTTCCATCTATTATCCTTCTTAAGGCTGGTTTTTTTTCGAAAGATATTGTGTAAATTTGTTTTGTTGTTGAATATCTTGGTTTCTTCAGGTATAGTATAACTGAGAGTTTTGCTGGACAAAATAACCTGAGCTTGCATTTGTGTTCTCATAGGGTCTTTATGATATTCCTCCAGGATCTACTAGCTTTCATAGTCTCCCTTGAGAAGCCAGTTGTTATTCTGATCAGTTTCCCTTTATATGTCCTTTTTCCCTTACTGCTTTAGATAGAATTACTTCACATCATCCCACCATAAAAACAAGCCAAATGGATGAAGCAAGAATGAAAAAAAGCAACACATGGAATTAGTTTGACCTTTGCTGAAGAAAATGATTAGTAAAAGAAAATTTATACATATTTTAACTTCTACTTATAAAAATGGTCTATAACCCCAAATATCACGCATATGAATTTCCATCTGCTTATAGATATAAATATGGAACACAGGAAAAGTAGAACCTATACTTGTAATTTTAATAACTTGTATTTGATTTGTACTTAATAGTTTTATAAACTATTTTGTTAAAAGTCTGGTTTGCTTCATGTGATGCTGAAAAACACTCTCAGTATATAGACAACTTTTTCCCTTTTTAAAATATATAAAAAAGCAATGCTTTTAAATATAGTTTGGATGGATTTATATATTACTAAGCATGATTGGTATTATGGTTTTGTATTCATGTCACACAGTCTAAATCACCAGTTTAATGTCTGTTTTATTAGATTATCCAGGTTCTCCTATAGCCTTCAAAGTTTCTACAATTCTTTCTCTTACTATATTCTGCTCCGTTAGACTCTTTCTTGACAGTTCTATGCACCCTGTATACATGGCTTCTAAGATGTTGCCTAACATTAACTACAGTAATTAAGTATATTATTTCTATGCCAAAAAGCTTCTTATCTTTTATTAGAAACAAAAGTCAGACATTGAATAATGGAGAAATTTACAAACCATCATAGACATCGAATCAATAATGATTTATATGCTAAAATATTTAAAGGCTCTTGAGGAATTTAGCATGAAGAATTTTTAAATTGCAAACTCAATATGTCCTATATGATCCCATAGTCTGTAAATTGGGTAAATTATTATTCCCGTAATTATTTAATGTTAAGATAGAGAAATTGTTAATCATCTGCTTTGTTAAGTCTTAATCCCAGGGCTTCATGCTTATGAGGCAGGACTCTTATCATTTGAGATATACATGTGATTCTTGGAATAGAGATTTTTTTAACTTAAGTTGGATATAATCACTTGAACTCTTAGCAGTAGAATACTTTGTCTCGATGGTAAAAGAACCCTGCGATTTTTAAACAAGGAAGGGATATGAAGAACCATTGCTTACTTGAAGAAGGTCACATTAGAAAGATAGGTCACATCTATAGGACATGAGATAGTTTCCTGATTAATAAACATTGAAGAATGAAAATCTCAGCCTTCAGCTTCAAGCACATGAACATTACAAGCATGACTAATGTGAAAGTAGATGCTTCTGCAAGCCTTCAGTAAAATGATGTGACTGAGCTAATAAATACAATTAGTCCCAAAGCAGACCTTCACCAAGCCTCAACCTTGACCTACAGTTAAAATTAGATAAATGAGCTAACAAACGGAATTAGTATGAAAAAAGTGCCTCCCATTAGCTTCCAGATAGGAGCCTAGGCTGGTCATCACCTTGATTTTTTCCATATGACACTTTGAATTACAACACAATAGAATGTTCCTAGACTTTCCCAAGGAAGAAACTGGGTATCTTTTAAAAATACATCATACTTTTAGTAAATAGTAGTAGTAAAAATAAAATCATGGTTGCTTAAGTTTTCAATACTGGGTTCACGGAGCTAGATTTTCTGAGATGAAATATGAATGACTTGACATATTATATAGTCTTGCCATAACATGCATAAATGGAGTAATTTAAAATAAAATAAATGTGTCATATCATTTCCAAAGAGCGAAAGTGAGAAAATGGACCCAATGAGCTTTTAGAGAGAGATTCCCTAATTGTTTCGTTGGGTAAATAAAGATGGTAGAAGCCAATCACTATGCAAATATATAGAGGCAGGTGTATTAGGTTCCAGGAGGAAGTGGAGAAGATGATATTGAGAAAAGGTATTTCAACCAGGTCATGGAGCAAAGACACAATCACTGTGTAGGCCTGGGAGCTGTAGGCATCCAGCACCAGATAAATTCTATTCAGAATAAGTTTAGGACAGTAAATTTCAAGCCCAGCAGTTGTGTCATTTGGCTGATTTAAAAAAAATTAATATTGTCTGATGTTTTTATATTTATGACAATATAGATATGCAAGAAAGAGGGTGTAACCCCTGAACAGTCATTGGAAGTTGGTGGAGCCAACAACCTGGTCTTTCAGGTGGTGAAACTCCAGTGGTAGCTCCAGACTTTCTCTAGAGAGATAGGTTTTGGGTGGCTTAGCAAGCCAGCTCTAATGTGGGACCATCGTGTTGAAGGGTACGTTGATTCCTGGTGGAGATAAGTTGAAGCCCTGAGGACCCAAAAAGATGGCAGGCATCTCCCTAGTCTCATGGGAGAGCAAGTGCCTCTCACTCAGCTACAGCCCTCCACAGTCCCCTGTAGAGAGGTTTGAGTCACATAGGTCATGCCCCAAGTCCCTCCTCTATAGGTGAGGATGTGCCATAGGCTCAGGACAGAACAGTCATTCCCCAAGACCCTCCTTCAAGGTGAAGGCATAACCATGCATCACTTAGGCTCAAGAAAGAAGGAGGACCACACCCTCAAATATGTAGATGAGGTATTTCCAAGCTCTTAGCCAAGCCAATAGGAAGTACCTGTTGTCAAACTCTGAACCATCCCAAAAGGGCACTTAAGAGGCCTGTCTGGAATTAAAGGTGTGCAGGAATTACTCCATCCTCTGAGAGCTTCTGTCATAAGAGCTGTAACACTGCCTTGGAAAGAGATCTGCCCTCCCGCAATCCCCTCCCTACACACACACACACACACACACACCTTGCCAGAGTCTCTAACTGGCTCATCCTGGCCTGAAGTGGCAGCAGCCAGCAGAAAGAGAGGCAGGGCAGCACCAGCAGTTGAGGGTTCCCCCTCCCTGTTGGAGGTCTCTCCCCTTTGCCTGACCCAAGCTGGGGGTGATAGACATTACCGGCACTGGGCAAGGAACAATCAGAGATAGGAGAGGACCGGCCGAGCTAGCCATAAGAGCTGGGTGAAATGGCTATTGACGGCAAGGAGAAACAGTTGGCCCTTGGGAAAAGAGGAGCTCGCAACATGGCCACAGCTGTTTTTGCAGCATAGCTGGAAATTCAGAGCACATCTGGTATCTTAGTTAAGATTTTACTGCTGTGAACAGACACCTTGACCAAGGCAAGTCTTATAAAGGACAACAATTAATTGGGGCTGGCTTAGCTTACAGGTTCAGAGGTCCAGTCTATTATCACCAAGGTGGCACCACGGTAGCATCCAGGCAGTCATGATGCAGGCAGAGCTGAGAGTTCTATGTCATCATCTAAAGCTGCTAGGGGAAGACTGACTTCTGGCAGATAGGATGAGGCACTTAAAGCTCTCACCCATAGTGACACACCTGTTCCATCAAGGTCACAAGTTCTAATAGTTCTACTCCCTGGGACAGGCGTATTGAAATCAGGACAGCTGCGATCTCAGTAGCTGTAGGGAGTGGGAACGTGATTGGCTGCTAGTTTCAGAGTTAGCCAGAGCAAGCATGACTTTTTAAAATTATATGCAACTGAACTAAACTAATCTAGAGCAGTGTTTCTTTCTGAATCTCTAGGTAAGAATTCTTCTTGGCTTTTGGTACTTAAGTGATGACTCACATTCATCTACCTGTAGGCCCTTTCACCAATATTAAAGCCAGGAAAACTTAATAAACCTTTCCTACATTTCATCTTTCTTACTGATACATTTATCTGTTCCTTCTATATTTAAGACTATGTAGAGGTTTGGGTTGTGGCTCAGTGGTAGGGTGTTTAACTTTCATGTACAAGACTCTGAGTTGTCAACATGGATCTACAAAGATTAACTAGCAAGAGTCTATGCATTTCACTGAGTCCCGCAAGACAAAGCAGATAACCTTTTGATTTCTAAGTGAACTAATAGCAATCCAATTGGCTACCTCAATTATTCTGCAATTTGCAACTTTATATATTCATAGGCTCTAGAGCCTAGAATGTCACTGACTTTGGCAGACTGGTGCACTGTATGCCATACTGCATACTATAGGAAAAAGAAAAGATATATCACTGAAGTAAAGTTTTGTACAGACACTAGCCTCAGAATAATACTAAATATACTTTAGTGTCCCTTGTGGGTGAGATGTCTACTTATGAAGATTTTTTTTCTACAAGAGAAAATGTTTGAAAGCATGACAAGCCTTGGCAGTCTGTGACATATTTTGAAAGCTTTACATGTGCAAAGTTCCACCATGCTGTGAAATGTCCTATTTACTGAGAACTGAGATGGAATAATTTATAATAACAATAATTTCTTAAATATTATGAATTCATACTGGTTGAAAATAAATTTCTTGGACATTACTGGAAATGGCAGGTTAAGAGCTTTCATTAATTCCAGCGGCTCTTCATTTTCTCTGAACGATTTTAAATCTCTTCTGTTACACACTCACATGTACTATCTTTTTTGTGACGAATAAGATAATTTTTAGTGATTTTATAATTAATTGGATAAATAAATAATTTCAAAATCTGAATAGATGGTTTTATTTCCATGCCATACATAAAGGCCAGAGCCTATAAATATCAAAACAAATTCTCACAGGGGTTTTTTCTTTTTTTAATTGAACAAATTTCTTTTAAAAAACAGAGATAAATGTACAGAATTTAAAAGCATTTTTGCATAAAAGTATATGAATATATTTTTGTCAGTACTTGATTTTTTTTAAAGGTTTGATACTATGCATTCAAATCTTACTAGTTACAATAAGCATAAAGTACATGTAAAACAAGATATAACCTGGAAATAGTCAAAGTATTCTTGGTGTGTAAAGATTAAGCATAGTGATTTTTTATTTTTATGGCCTTTATTTCTCATGAACTTCATATAGTCTGTGAGATGTTTGTGGGGCGTTCAGAGCTTTCTGGGGTTTCTATCCAATTATCAGTGACTGCATATTATCTTTGTTCTTTTGTGAATGGGTTACCTCACTCAGGATGATATTCTCTAGATCCATCAATTTTCTTAAGAATTTGGTTAAGTCATTGTTTCTGATAGCTGAGTAGTACTCCATTGTGTAAATGTACCATAATTTTTGTATCCATTCATCTATTGAAGAACATCTGAGTTTTTTCCAGCTTCTGGATATTATGAATAAGGCTGCTATGAACATTGTGGTGCATGTGTCTTTGTTATATGTTGGAGCGTCTCTGGAGTATATGCCCAGAAGTGGAATAGCTGGATTATCAGCTATTACTATGTCAAATTTTCTGAGGAACCACCAGGCTGATTTCCAGAGTGGTTGTACCAGTTTACAACCCCAACAACAGTGGAGAAGAGTTCTTCTTTCTCTACATCCTCACCATCATCTGCTGTCATCTGAACTTTTGATTTTAACCATTCTGACTGGTGTGAGGTAGAATTTCAGGGTTATTTTGATTTGCATTTCCCAGATGACTAAGGATGTCATACACTTCCTTAGATACTTCTCAGCCATTCAATTTTCTTCAATGGACAATTTTTGTTTAGCTCTGTACCCCATTTTTAACAGAATTGTTTGATTCTCGAGTGTCTAACTTCTTGAGTTCTTTGTATACCTTTGCTATTAGGCCTCTATCAGATGTGGAGTTGGTAAAGATATTTTAGCAATCTGTTGGCTGCTGTTTTGTTTTCTTAAGTGTTTTAGCCTTACAGAAACTTTGCAGTCTCATTAAGACCCATTTGTCCATATTTGACCTTAGAGCATGACCCATTGGTGTTCTGTTCAGGAAATATTCCCCTGGGCCTATGTGTTCTAAAGATGTCCTACTTTCTCTTCTAATAGATTCAGTGTATCTGGTTTAATATGGAGATTTTTGATCCACTTGCACTTGGGTTTTGTACAAGGAGAAAAGAAAGGGTCTATTTTCATTCTTCTGCATACTGAGTGCAAGTTGGACCAACACCATCTGTTGAATAGGCTGTCCTTTGTCAAAGATCAGGTGACCATATATGTGAGGGCTCATTTCTGGATCTTCTATTCTATTCTATTGATCTGCATGCCTATCTCTGTACCAGTACCATGCAGTTTTTAACACAATTGTTTTGCAATATAACTTAAGGTCAGGGATGGTGATTCCTGCAGATATTTTCTTGTTGTTGAGGATCGATTTCTTTATTCTATGTGTTTGTTATTCCAGAGGAAATTACACATTGATTTCCCAAACTCTATGAAGAATTGGGTTGGAATTTTTATGGGGATTTCATTGAATCAGTATATTGCTTTTGGCAAGTTGTCCATTTTTACAGTGTTGATCCTTCCAATCCATGAGCATGGGAGATCTTTCCATTTTCTGATATTTTTGTTGATTATCTTCTTCAAAGATTTGAAGTTCTTGTCATACAGGTCCTATACTTGCTTACTTAGAGTCACACCACAGTATTTCATATGATCTCTGACTATTGTAAAGGGTACCTTTTCCCTAATTTCTTTCTCCACATGTTGGTCCTTTGAGTAGAGGAAAGCTACTAATTTGTTTGAGATAATTTTATATCCCGGCACTTTGCTGAACATGTTTATCAGCTGTAGAAATTATCTTGTGGAATTTTTGGCAATACTTACTTACACTATCATGTCATCTGTAAACAGTGATATTTTTACTTCTTTCTTTCCAATTTGTATCCCTTTGATTTCCTTTTGCTGTCTTATTGCTCCAGCCAGGATTTCCAGTACTAAGTAGGGGGAGAGTGGGCAGCCTTGTCTAGCAACTGATTTTAGTGGGATTGTTTCAAGTTTCTCACCATCAAGTTTGATGTTGGCTATTGGTTTGCTATATATTGCTTTTACTATGTTTAGGTATGGGCTTTAAATTTCTGTTCTTTCTAAGTCTTTTAACATGAAGGGGTGTTGAATGTTATCAAATGCTTTTTCAGCAACTAGTGAGATAACCATGTGGTTTTTTTCTTTGAGTTTGTTTATGGAGTAGATTACATTGATGGATTTCTGTATATTAAACCATCCCTGCATCCCAGGGATGAAGCCTCTTTGATCATGGTGAATAATCATTTTGATGTGTTCTTGGATACAGTTTGCAAGGATTTTGTTGAGTATGTTTGCTTCAATGTTCATAAGTGAGATTGGTCTGAAGTTTTCTTTCCTTGTAGGGTCTTTGTGTGGTTTAGGAAAGAGGGTTATTGTGGCCTTGAAAAATGAGTTAGGTAGTGATCCATCCGAATTTATTTTGTGGAATAGTTTAGAGAGTATTCATATTAGGTCGTCAATAAATGTCTGATAGAATTCTTCACTGAACAGATCAGGACCTGGGCTTTTTTTGATTGGGAGGCTTTTGATGACTACTTCTATTTCTTTATGTGTTATGGGATTATATAGATGGTTTGCCTGGTTCTGGTTTAACTTTAGTATCTAGTATCTGTCTAGGAATTCATCCATTTTTTCCAGATTTTCCAGCTTTGTTGAGTATAGGCTTTTGTACTAGGATCTGATAATTTCTTGAATTTCCTCAGTTTCAGTTGTTATGTCACCACTTTCCTTTCTAATTTTGTTAATTTGGATACTCTCTTTTTGCCCTCTAGTTAGTCTGGCTAAAGGGTTATTAATCTTGTTAATTTTTTTTTAAAGAACCAGCTCTTGGTTTTGTCAATTCTTTGAATGATTCTTTTTGTTTCTATTTGGTCAATTTCTGCTTTGAGTTTGATTATTTCTTGCCATCTATTCCTGTTGGGTGTATCTGCTTCCTTTTGTTCTAGAACTTTCAAATGTGCTGTCAAGTTGCTAGTGTATGCTCTCCAACTTCTTTTTGGATGCTCTCACAGCTATGAGTCGTCCTCTCAATAGCTTTCATTGCATCCCACAGGTTTGGGTATGTTTTGTTTTCATTTTCATTAAATTCTACAAAATCCTTAGTATCTTTCTTTATTTCTTTTTTGACAATGGTTTTGTTTAGTAGACCATTGTTTACTTTCCATGTGTATATGGGCTTTTTGTTGTCTTTGTTGTTATTAAAGACCAGCCTTAAACCACATTTATATGATAGAATGCATGTGAGTACTTCAATCTTCTTATATCTATTGAGGCTTGTTTTGTTACTGATTATATGGTCAATATTTGAGAAGGTGCTGTGAGGTCCTGAGAAAAAGTTGTATTCATTTTTTTTTAGGATAAAATGTTCTTTAGATGTCTGTCAATTCCAATTGGTTCAAAACCTCTGCTAGTTTCACTCAGACTTCCATAGATTTAACTCTTACTTTTTTTTAATTAATAGAGCGTTCATGCTCCAGAAAATTCTGTGAGTCTCTTTTAGCCAGTTTACATATTTCTCATAATTAGGTGTTAGCTAATTTTTTATGACAAAAGGTTAAATGTGATTTTTTCTGTGTTTAAATACACAAATAATTTCTTGGCTCTTTTCAATACGAATCTAGAAATGGCATTTAAGCAAGTGTCTTCTAACATTTTCTTATGACTCCTAATTTTTTATCACTCTTTACCACTGTCCCCAGATACTTACTGATGTCATATGATGCTATAGATTAGTTACCATTTCTTAACCTTTTAAACAAAATTTAAGAATATGAAATATATTATGTATGTATTTTGCTATATATTCATTCTGACTTATTATTTGAAGATTCATCTATGTATGAATAACTCACATTTTAAAAACTACTTATACATGTTTTATCTACCTGTGTGCTTGTGTACTACATGTATGCATGGTTTGTGTGGAACCCCAAAAGAGTATTTGATCCTTGGGAACTGTAGTGTGGATGTTTGTGGGCTACCTCACAAATATTAGGAACCAAACCAGGTCCTCTGCAAGAACAACCAGTGCTCTTTACTGCTCAACTGTCTCCTGGTGCCCTCCTATATCCTTTTAAACAATTTCTCTTTGATATATTAATAGTCATGCAAATATATTCTGATTATTCAGATTACTCTTTCCACATTCTTTTGTACCTCTTTCCAATTCCTATCAGCCTGTCCCTATTATTGCCAGATTCATGAATCCTGATGTAGTTTTATGAGTCATTTAGTTTAAGCAGGGCCATCTGTGTGATCATGTGATTGAAGTTATACAGATAATTATACAGTAAAGTCATCAATAGATATGCAACGGGAGGCGATAACTACCTTGGGTTTCTCAGTGGCTAATTCTCCTACAGCCTTATCCAGACCCAGTGCAGGCATCCACAGCAGCTATAAAATCATAGTTTCAGTGGAGATGTCTTGCCTATGAGATGACATTTTAGAGTTCTTTCTGTTTCCTCTTTGAATTGGAATGTTCTGGTTTTGTCATATAATACAGACTCACATGGCATTATGCTGAGGCAAGAGAGACAGGAAGATACATGACTGAGAGGATATAAGTACGACTCAATGAACAGTGACTGGGTTTGCACAGGTGGCTTTGCAGATCTCTCCTGGTCTTGTACCTCTGCTGATCTTCATTTCACTGAGAGAGGCACAGCTGAAGTTAGCATTTCTGCTGGCCCTGGTCACTCCCACTGATTTATATTGACTTGGCAGAGGCCTGGTGGTTTCTGCTCATTCTTACTGTTGTTGCTGATTTGTGTTCCTTGACACTTTGCAGTGTACTACTGGTATCCTGACAAATGGAAATCGACATCCCCCCCCACCCCAAAGAACTATTTCTAAACAGGTCCATATCCCTATGTGCTATTTACAATTGTTTCTACCCTACTTTTGGATGTTGAGAGGGAACTCAAAACTTTTGAGAACCCATATTAAAGCAGATTTTGAAAAATCTAAGCCTACCCATCTTCTGTAGTGTTCCCCAGGTCTTAAAGGAGATAGTAAACACATCTTGTCTATAGCTAAGCACTAACCCTTCACTTATTCTCAACAGTACTTTTGTTGTTGTTATGATTGCTGTTTATCATTTACAGATATCCCCCTGAATAAATAACCCTCTTGGTTCATCCTGGTCATTAAGCACAAAGTTAGGAACTGAAAATGAAAAAAAAAAAAACCTTCACTTTGGATATTTAAAACTTGGGACAAGACATATATAGGCGTTTCTGAATGTATGTCCATGTAAAAAGTGAAATTGCAAAAAGCTTCTGAACAAGAGGAGAAGGTATGAGAGAGGGATTTCCCGAACTTACAATATACATTCACCACTGCAAGAAACCTTCCCTACACCAATCTGTACTTCACTGGGCTGTCATGATGGATGGATGGGGTTCTATTTAAGGGCAAAGGTTGTTGGTCATTGGTGACAGTTTCTCTGCCTTACCTACCAATAAAAGATATTAATGATTTTACAGTGTAAAGGTTAGCATTTCTTGTTATTTTCTTACATCTACGTCAGAGGAACATTTAATTACTACTACAGTGGTCTTACCACACACACAAACACACACACACACACACACACACACACACACACACACAAGACCAGCTTGTCTAATAGCCTGCAAAATTCACTTTGTATTACGCTTTTCAAAGGTGCCTTTAGAATGTATTTGTATAACATCTATGAGGATTTAATACCTAGTATTTAATTCATATTCTTCTTCCTCATCATTTTTCATACCTACTTCCCTACCAAAAGATACCCCATTTCTCTACCCACACAACTGATTTTCTTTGAACCTCTCTAGTTAAATATGTGTGCTGCCCATATAATCATGGATACATAGCCTTTTCCTGGAGTGTGATAAATCTACATGGAGACATACTTTTGAAGAAAACTGGCTTGCCCCCTCCCAGCAGCTCACAGATTTATCATTAGCTCCTCAGCTAGCATGGCTGTACCTCCCCTCTATGTGTAGATTTTTAGTTTTTGTGGATTTGAGTTTTGCAGATCTAGTGTATGCTGTCACAGCTGCTGAGAGTTTGTGTCATGTACAACTGTTGCTCTTTGTCTAGAAAACAGTTTCCTGTAGTCGTTGATGGCCCCTAACTCTTATTTTTTTTTCTGAATTTCAAAATTTGTTTATCTATAAGTAGGTATCTAGGTAACTTCCAATTTTAAGATATGTGCAATAAAGTGCTAGGTAGATGACTTTGTGCATATATACATTTTTATTTTTGAGAGAAGTTAGGAAGAGAGATGCCAGGCATTGGCTTATTGTGTTTAATTTCACTTTTTAGATAGCATATATCAACTTACAACCTGACCATAAACTAATGAAGTTTCACCATTCTTTGTTTATTCTCAACAATTGTCAAAAATATAAGCTCTCCATATTTTCTTCTAGTTTTTTTTTATTTCTTTTTATTATTTATCAGTGATTTAAAATTGTGTGAGCCTATAATTTTTATAAGCACAGATTCTATAGTCTATATTTTATGGAATGTGTTTTCATATTATAAATAAATGAAAAAACTGGACTGCAGAAAGATTACCTGATTTTTGTTTTTAACAATAAATAATGTTGGGGGGGGGGAATGTGAGACGTCCTATGTCCTTAAAGGCAACAATACTGACAGGTACCTTAAATCCTCAGCTCTGACAGGTGACCAGTACATGTGACAGGTAGCCTCTACAAGTGATGTCTTTACAAAAGGATCCCAGACACAGAACACTTGCAGTTGATCCCCTGGGCTGTGACTTAACTTCTTTATTCAGTATCTGGTGACTCTGACCATCCTGCAAGCAGCAGAGAATCCAAGTTGAGTATGCTCAGGCTGAAATCTAGGATGTTGGAGGCTGAAGTAGGAATTTCAAGAGTTGGAGGCTAATCTGGGCTACAGAGCAAAACCCCATCTCAAAATGTAAAACAACAACAACAACAACAAACAAATTAAAACAAGACAAAACCCCTGCTCTCATGGAGACTGGATTCTATTGATCAAATTGTCAGAATCAAATTTACTTACAGGAAGAATTTACACAAGGAGGAACACAGTAGCTCTAACAGTGAGCGCTACCCTCTTCTTCACTTGGGACTGAGAGTGAGCTACGTTCTATTCTTCACTTCAGACTTAAGAATATTTGCACAAGAAGCATCTAAGAGCTGCTCTGAGTACCTTTGCACCATGCCATATGTTATTATAAAATTCAGGGGCAGAACCACAAGCTGTGAAAACCAGAACATTTAAAATCAAGTTTCAAAGAAACTTCTTAGCTGGGATTTACCCAGGATTGTGTGTAGTTCATGAGTGATGTGAGTGGAAACATAAAGGCATGGAGAGGGGAGTGGTTTCCTCTTCCTGCCACAGACATTTCTACAAAAGCTTTATTTCAGTTTAATCGATGACCCCCAAGTCCTGTTATTATTCTGTTTTGGGAAACAATAAACCCCCCCAACATACACACACACACACACACACACACACACACACACACACAAATATATAGCACAAAATTAGAAACTGTCTCTTATTTTATTTGGGGAATTATGTAGTTCACATTTTGTTCTATGGCCCTGTTATTGTTTTTGTTTGTTTTTTTGTTCTTTTCTGCATTACTGGAGAAAGAACCCAGGGACTCAGTTATGTTACCTGAGCACCCTGCCATTGACATTTTCATCCCCCTATGGTCAAAGTTTAATTTTTGTTTAAGATGTCTCATAGTGCCAAGTGTCTTTTGGGCACTCTTCTTTATATTGACTACTTAGGTTAACAATGATCATCTTTGTTTAGGAAAATTTGTCTTTCTGTATTTCAGAGGGTGTTTATGGTTTCGATAAAATTTTGTCAATTGTATGCAATGAAAATTTTCCTTCTCATTGTATGATCAAATGTAATCTTAGCCATGGAGATCTATTCAGAGATGTTTAATAATATTATAAACACATTTGTTATTTAAAAGTGTTTATGCTTAAGGTGCTTTCATTGCAATGCAGGAATAAAGATGTTCTGCCAAATATTCTTTCTAAAAGATAAACTTAACATTTTCCCAGAAGGTTTTATTCACATATGGTTTATTTGGCAGATATCTCCTCATTATTTAGTATATGAATAGAAAATTATACTACCTATTGACTAATCTATTCTTTTCATGATAATTTATGATGCCCACTGCCATTTCTTTTAAAGCAATCTTTGGTGATAAATTACTGCTTGTCTCAATAAGGATTTTTCATATTGCCTGCATCAATTTTTATTTCTTTTAAACATGGAGTTGGCACTTAGCAGGTATTCAGACCATTCTTTTGAATTTTCATTTGTACAACTTTTGTTTGGAAAACATTTGTAAGTTTCTTGGCATTCGGGTGGCAGGACCTTTTATCTCTGGTTGCCTGCAGAATTTCCTCTTTGTCGGTTGATTCTAAAGTTTTACCAGGAAACACTTTGAGTTGACTATCTCCATGTTTTATCTTCTTGTCTCATTGCCTTGAAGTGTATTTTGTTGGTAGATAATTCTAGGTTTCTGACCATTTCTTTTTGTTTGTTTGTTTGTTTGTTTGTTTCTAAAGCCTTATTCCATTGGTAAACTTTTGTTTGTTTCTCATGTATCTTTAGATATGTTTTGCATTTTCTATAAATCTGTACTTGTTTGTCCATGTTTTTCGTCTTACTTATCTATTGTCTGTTTTCTGTATGTGTGCAATATGTATGTGTGGAATGTTTCTTTACATGTGAGTAGGTCCATGCGTGTTTGAGGATATGTGCATATGGCAGAAATAGGTTAATATATGAGATTTTGTAGATCAGGAGCTGAAATGGTCTGCAACCCCATGAAGAACAAAATTATTAACCTACCACAGCTCCCGGAGACTAAGTCACCAACCAATGTGTTCTCCTGGAAAGACCCATTGTTCCAAGTGTATATTCAGCAGAGGATAGCATTCTCTAACATCAATTGGAGGAGAGGCCTTTGGTCTAATGAAGGCTCCTCCCATTTTAATGAAATTGCAAGGCGCTGAGGTGGGAGAAGGGGATTATGGAGAGTGAGCACCTTCTTGGAAGCAATGGTGTGGAGGGGGGATGACATTTAGAGAAAGGGGATAACATCAGAAATGTGAGGACAGAGAATATCCAATAAAGAAAAAATAGTCTTTAAATATTTTAATTTTTTGACTTTCATATTTTAATAGAGTATTTCATCATTTCCTCTTTCCTTTCACTCTCAAATTACTATCATAACCTCAACTTATTTTCAAATTTATGGACTCTTGTTATTTAACTACATAAATATAGATATATGTATGTTTATATATACAAAGAGCTAAATTCAATATATTTTGTAAAAATTTTATTGAGAAAGAATGTATTCTAGAAGAAATCAAAGCATGTCAACTTCTATTAAAATATTTACTTTGAAAAACATTGGGTTAACAATCTTTTTATTTTATTAATCAAGCCTTCTCATAATTTAATTGCTTGATTCTGGACTCAAATCAGCACCAGAGAATCCCATAATGGATTCAGCCTGAGAAACTTCCTTTTACCAGCTATCATTATTCTTCCTTACCTTACCAGTCCTGTACTGACAGAGAGAAAACAGAAACCCAAGATAAATTTTTGGAGAAATAATTTTGGAGTTTCCAGTAGCTACTTTGGATATCCCATTTAGCACTTCCTGGAGGAAGAGTATAAGATAGAGGAAGCTGCTCACATTACAAGAGCCAATCTTCAAATAAAACAGCAAAACAAGAGGCAAGGTGGAAATGTCTTCTTGAAGGTCATTCTCTCAATTATTTCAAGTTGCTGCTCCTAGCTTAAGCTAGCTCCTAAATGGTTTACCTCTTCTCAACAGTTCAGCAAGTTGGATACCAAATCTTCAAATACACTTTTGGGAACATTAAATATCTAAATTTCACACCTGGCTCTCTATAGACATTAAAAATCTCTGTGGGAACTTAGAGCAGATTGGTATTTTTCAAAATTCAGTAATCTTTATTATCTTATAATTCTAGCTTCTAACAAATTGGTACTAGATAAAATTACCAATTGGTTTATATTGCTCAAACAACAGAACTTCGTACAAGTATAATTTATCTTAGTATGCTGAATAACTTTCAAAGGCATTCTTAGTTATCTGGCAGACTGACCCATATTAGAAATTATAAGGTCTTACGATAAAAATTACGTAAATAGACAGAAAACTTGTCTTACTGAAAGTAGTTGGGGTTAGGGGTTCATACAATAGACCACATGTCTCCTTTACAATCTCTTTAGGTTAATCATTTATGACTTTAAAACATTTAGAAGGAAATCTTAATCCTATCAACATTATCTTTCAATAATATCTAGCATTTTCCAAATATCTCACTACTTAGTAACTATGCAATTTCCTCATTAAAGACAAGGAATCCTGTATTAGAGTACATTTTTGTGAGAAAAAAACAAATAGAACCAAATTTGTTTTAATTGTATGGGCATGGGATTGTTGAAAGGCATGCTGCTTGGTAGAAGCTGAAGCTAGCCAGAATATTCATATTTAATTGTAAAATAATTATACTAACTCTTACACACAAACCATCCAGTGTTCTTGGACAAATGTCTTGTGAAATTATGAACTTGAACTATCAGTTTAATCCTTGGGTTCAAAAGTCTCAGGTACAGCAAGAGTAAGTACAGTCTATAATGTTCTAGTTCAGTGATGTGCTATTTGGGGAAGCTGTGTTTATAGGGATCATTTCAATGTATTAAATTTTGAAATATTCAACTAAACCTTTAAAATTAAAACTATAGAAAGGCCTGGCGGGGAAGGAGTACCCTCTCAGAGGCAGGGGGACAGTGAAATAGGATGAAAAACTATGGGATCATGGTGGGGAGACAAAGAGTGAAAATAACCAAAATAATTTTAAGTAAAGAAACTACATGAAACAGCAAATTGTGCAATTGCTGACAGGTCAGTGTAGGCTTCATAACTTCTACCATAATATTCCAGGTGTCATATAGAGTTACTAAATACTGACAGCCAGCCTACATGTGAACACAAGACCATTGAACTTTTTATTAAAGAAAGCTAAATTATTCATTCTGTGACTCCAAATATAAATTTACAGAAAGGACAATAATTTGGCTGGCATTTTAAAAGAATTTTAAAATGTTTCAAATAAAATCAGACCTTTTACCAATGATGCTAAATAAATGATCTTATTTAAAGATATAGAATAATGTATTTAGTTTTCAGATTTAATGTGTAAAAAAAATAAATGTCTAAAGAAAACTCTATTGGTTTAGACCACAGTGAAATTCAATAGTCCAAAAACTACCCACAAATTGGGTTCAGGACCATAAATAATTTGAAAAATTGACTGGTCCAGCATTCTTTAAAATACTCATCCACAGTAGAATATTAATGAACTAATGGCAAATTTCAGCCGATAGTGACACAGTATTCTATATATTTAAGAGCAATGGTTCAGTATTTCTAAATATTAGAAATATTAGAAATTCAATTTCTCTACAGTTAAATCAAATGCATTGTTATGGGACTTTTATTTAATGTCTGCAATTTTATAATTAAAATCACAAACTTCATATATTAAATTATTTTCTTCTATCTCCTGGACTTTCTCCCTTTCCCTTTGTACTGGTACATTTGGTTTGTGCAAGACTGGCCATTTATCCCAGAGCCTTGGTTGCATTAGACAGTGCTCTGCCACTGAGCTATGTCTCTAGCTCTTACATCTTATCTTCTCATCAATATGAGTCCTTTGTCTATTAATTTCTCTGTTCTAAATATTTTGTTTATTCTTCCTTTCAACAACCTGGATGATTTTCTTCAAAGGACACATTTTTATATTTTTAGCATACTTTCCAACTTTCCAAAGGAGACTAGTCATAACTTACCACAAGTCCAGTCCTACTCTGCCTATTTGGTATCTCAGGACTACAAAAAACAAAAAACAAAACAAAAAAACCCTTATTTTTAAAAATAGATAAAACACAAAAAGGCTCTATTACCATGTTATTTTTTTCCTCTTTTATCCTCTTCCTTTTACACATTGTATATGCTTCTCAGACAGTTTTTTTTTGCAATTACATGGGACTTTGCTCATGCAATACGTGTAGGTGTTATAAAACTATAACATCCCTGATTTGAATATAAAACTGATACAACTTACAGAGGCAGAGGGCTTTTACAAAACTCAAGGCAAGAAAGTTAACAAATTTACCAATCCTGTCCATAAAGGTACATAAACCGAGGACAGTATCTAGAAGGAAGAGAGACACTCTCCAGAGCAGCTACAAATTGGTCAAGAAAATTCCAGGGATGTAACTTTCTGGAAATATTAACCACACTCTGGTGGATTTTTTTTCTTGAAAACCGTCCCTTTTCTTTACCTAATGTTTACATGAGAATTGCTTTATTGGTACTACTGAACATAGTCACAATAAATTAATTGCTTGACCAAGATAGACCTGAATGGACTGAATGGAATTCTTTCCTTCATTGGTTGTTAGACTTTTATTGAAGAGAGTGAAATTTCCTCAGCTTTCTCAGAAAAATGTATACACAATAAATAACAGTCTGAAATGAATAGTAAAATGGTGACGTAGAGAGAAACACCTTGTTCCTGTGATGAGTGATAAGAGAAGCAATTGAGGATGATCTGGATGAGGGTAGAGCATCTATAGGGGAAATCTCACTATGGCTTCATTTCCCCATATGATACGATAGCTCCTTACTATAGTGGTGGATCCATACCCCTATTATAGACGATAAAACATGCAAACAGACCTGAGCCGTCTATATGTGAGGTGTCTTTGGGGAACACCAGTGTGACTATCTTCGTTTACATTTTATAGAATGGCATATCTCCTTGAATAATTTTTAGTCAACAGTGTAATTAGGTAGATAGGACCCAAATAGTTGAGGTAGTAGACTATGGCAATTTACTGGTCTGTTGAAGGAGAAAGTATGAGATGAATTGTTAAGTGTCTATGAGTGTCTATTGTAAGGCCCTTGCTGTGGGCATGAAGAGATATAACTGAAGCTTAGCTGTCTGAAGAGAATGAACTTGTCTACATAAAAGAAGACCTGCAATGGGGAAGCAACAGACCTGGTGATGCTGTTCCCACCACTACAGATGCAATATGCCCATCAAACCGCATTGTAAAGGTTGTGCATATGTCCACAAATTATTGCTGGTAACAGCAAAGGTCATGGAAACAAAAGATGGAGTGGATAGCTATTAGTCCTTGGAATTCATAAATGAAAAATGTAAGAGAATATGTTCTATTTTAGGCATACTGTCACAATGCTAAGCAATAAATGGAAGAAAGTAGGAAAGTATTTTAAATTCCCAAGGCTTAGAAGACATCACAAAAGAGGATCTTGAAGAATGAGCAATAGCCTGGGAAAAGTGTTATTAGCCATCTTCTCTGATTCACAGCTTTCTTTCCTAGACATGGGTGTCTAATAAGACCCAAGAATAATGCAATTTAGAGACTGGAGAATCTAATGAAGCTTAAAATACGTAAGAAGGTCAGAAAGTATAAGATTATGAGAACCTCCCCCCCATCAATTTTTTTGGAACTGCCTAAAAGCTGGGCAGGAAGCTCCAGGGATACAACTTCTGTGAATCATTACTCATGCAGGGTTGACCATTTTGGGTATAAAGTTGCCTTTGTCTCATTGGTGCCCGGTAAGCATCTCAAATCATCAATTTGATTTATCACTCTAGGCTTGAGTGGAATGATCTTGATGACCCTTTTTATTGTGTTCATGTCACTCCAGAAAAAAAAAAAAAACACACGGTGGAACTGATATATATAGTCAGCTCTAGCTACACAGCATCAAACCATTCTCCTGAGCTACTAGGTTCTCTCTCTCTCTCTCTCTCTCTCTCTAGGTTCTCTCTCTCTCTCTCTCTCTCTCTCTCTCTCTCTCTCTCTCTCTCTTTCTCTCTCTCTCTCTCTCTCTCTCTCTCTCTCTCTTTGTGTGTGTGTGTGTGTATGTGTGCATATAGATAGATAGATAGATAGATAGATAGATAGATAGATAGATAGATAGATAATCTTGACTTTTTTATTGGATATTCTCTGCATTTACATTTCAGATGTTATCCCTTCCACCAAACTGCTCCCCCTCCCCCTCCATTGCCTCCATGAAGGTGCTCCCTCTCCCAACCACCCACTCTCACCTCAGGACTTTGGCATTCCCCTACACTGGGAAAATGAGCCATTGCTGGTCCAAAGGCCTTTCCTCCCATTGATGAAAAACAACACTATCCTATACTGAATATGCATCTGGAGCCATGGATCTCTCCATACAAAATCATTGGTTGGTGCTTTAGCCCCTGCGAGCTGTGGTGGGTTTGGTTAGTTGATAATTTAGTTCCTCCCATGGGGTTGCAGACCCTTTAAGCTCCTTCAGTCCTTTCTCTAGCTCCTTCACTTGCATCCTCACATTAAATCTGAATGTTAACTGCAAGCATCATCCTCTGTATCAATAAGGTTCTGGCACAGCCTCTAAGGAGGCATCCATACCATGTTCCTGCCAGTAAGCATCACTTAGCATCAGCAATCGTGCTTGGGTTTAGTGGCTTGATACACACTGTTAATGGAGACTATTTAGTAGAACTCTGCTCAGCAAAGAAATATTGGAAAATGTAAATGAATGAAATACAAGTCACTGGATGAGGTACAAACAAGTTTCAAACTCACTTGCCATTGCAGGAATAAGAAATTCCCTTTTGTTTTATTTACTCCTTGGGAATTTGTATAAAGCTTGTGAAATCTTAAGTGAGTTTTAGTCATGTGTTCACTTTTTCATACATGCAGTGCCATAATAAACAGTAGAAATTACTTCTGACAGTGATTCCTATATTGTATTAGTGGGTGAGATATTTTTATCCACTTCCATTTGTCAGAAGCACCCTCATAGAAGAGTAAAGTTTGACTCCCAGGTTTGCCTAGGACGGCATCACTACTTTCTTGGGAAACAGTTTGTAATACTAGAATGAAGTGGGGCAGTAAAATTTGAAAGGACTAAAACAAAGTAAGCCCAGGTAGCATCAAAATGTCAGCAGTTATTATGGAAGAAGCATTGGCTGGTACCAGTGACTGCTGTTCCAGCTACAGCACACACAATATTCAGTGCACTGCTGCTAGAACAAAGCTCATCATTGCTCGCAGGTCATTGTGATTTCTGTCAAATTTCTCAGAACATCATCTTTCTTTAGAGCAAGATTGCCAGCTTCAACTTGTTATCTTACTCACTGACTAAAGTTTCTGCGATATATATCCAACCCTATCAATAACTACTTTTAGTAAGACAGATACCACCAATAAACCTGAACATGTTTATTATTTATCTTGTTGATTTTTTTCTGAGGTTGGGTCCTTTTTTCAATAATGGTAAATGAGATTAGATTTAGGCTTTATTCTTATTACTAAATAATTCTGTTTTACATTTTAATAGAATGAAGTATATCCTATTTAAGTGTAATACATATTTGCTAATGGGAAAATTTGTTCTATGTACACATCTACATGCATGCAGTTTGATAAAGCTAAGAAAGTTCTTTTGATACTAGAATTAATTGGTGATAAGTTGTTTCAATAAACTACCATTGAATTTGGATAAATGTAAGTAGTCTTTATAATCTTGCTAAGTAATCAACAGGTTATTTTTAGCTCTCATGTCTCAGCAAGGCTCTGCATTTCCTCTGCCCAATTAGCACTATGTCTCCAGATTCTAGGAATCTCAAGTATCACTCCAGTTGTCTCATATCCCAGAATTGTGTTTGGCCTATAGAGGCAGCAGACTGACTTTGATTGATTAATACTAGAATTAAATTTCTCTAAGATCTTTGCTATTATAGTGCAGTGCATTTGACCACTTAGTACTGTGCAATTCTTTCTTCACCCACATAATTTCCCATATCTATACCACCCAAGTACCTTATTTTTCTATCAGTCCAGCTCTTCCTTACTCATAGCTCCCTTAGTGTCTATGTTAATCATCTTAGACTATACTTCACCATGCAACGTGCACACAATTCAGTTGATTTCTCTGTTATGACACAAACGCCTCCTCTTTTTTGAATCCCTATATGCTCCCAATACTGAAAAAATTCTCCCATTCTTTCCACCATCAGATCTCTTTGTTTCTACTGCCCACACAGCAGGGCTTATAATAGAGTTTCTTGTTCTACTTAATTATTCTCACTGAATCGTAACCTACACAGGAGGAGACATCACATTTCTATGCTTTTTATGGCATAGAGTCATTGTATATGAAAATGCCTAACAAATCTTTGGTGAAGTATGAAAAATATATCAGAATAGAGAATCTCAAAAGGTATTGCAAGACTGTTTTAAAATTCATAGAGGAATATAATCCAAATATAATTTATGAACATTATTTATGACTTAAATGGTATCTTTCCTATGAGTGGTGTTGATAATGGATCCTTATGCAAATTAAGTTTCCATTATTTACTAATCTATTTTCCAAAACAATCTTTTAGCACAAAACTTAGTAAGTCAGTAATAGAGCATTTGTCTACTATGTCTAAGGCCCCTTATTAGATTCCCAACACCAAGTTAATAAAATAAAACTAACATAAGAGAAACAAAAAGTATAAAATAATCCAAATGTTCCTATGCCAGTAAGAAATAAGATCACAATCTAGAAATCCAAAAATATGACACTGAAACAAAGTCTTTATCAAAGAAATTGGGTCTTTTAGACTCCATCTGCAACCAGAGATAAGGCTGTCCCACAGCCCTCCTTACCCAAATCCTGGCCAGAGAAAGCTGGCCTCCTAGGAGTGATCTCACTCCTAAGCCCACAGGTGACAACATCATATTTGCTCTAATAACTGTCCAAAGAGGGACCCACCAGGAGTCCAAAGTTTACATCTCTCATGAAGAAACTGGGGACAGGATCCATCTTATCCCCATCTGCACCCTGGAGATAAGGCAGTCCCACAGCCTCTGTATCCAAATACTGCCCAGAGCAATCTGGTTTCCCAGCAGCACTCTTACTCCTAAGATCACAGAATAACAGAACTGCAGCTCTTCTCCTCCTACTGTCCTATGTTTACCATGCATACCACATACAACATTACCTATCATAATATGTAATTTTTCTTTTCTTTTTTTTAAGAATGAATTCCTTTATTTCTTCAACTATTACTCAGTGCAAGCTTCTTTTCTTTTAACTAATTTATTTTACAAAACAAACATAAATGTACAGATTTTAAGCATTTTTTGAATAAAATTATACATTTTTATCAGTACTGTTTTTCAGATTTTAAAATAATTTTTATATAAAACTGTATGAATATATTTTTTAGTCAGTACTAGATTTTGTTAAAGGTTTGATAGTATGCATTGAAAACTTAATAGTTACAATGAGCATAAAGTACATGTAAAACAAAATGTAACATGGAAATAGTCAAAGTTTTCTTGTTGTATAGACATTTTTTTGTTTTGTTTTGTTTTGTTTTCTTTATTTCTTGGACTTCATACAGTCTGTGAGTTGTTCCTGGGGCAGTGCGAGCCTCTGGGATTAGCATCCCATTATCAGTGACTGCATACTATTTCTGTTCTTTGGTGACTGGGTTATCTCACTCAGGATGATATTCTCTAGATGCAGCCACTTTCTTAAGAATTTTGTCAAGTCATTGTTTCTGGTGGCTGAGTAGTATTTCATTGTGTATATGTACCACAAGTTTTGTATCCATTCATCTTCTGAAGGGCATCTGGGTTTTTTCCAGCTTCTGGCTATAATAAATAGAGCTGCTATGAACATTGTGGTGCATATATCTTTGTTGTGTACTAAGGTGTCTCTGGGGTATATGCCCAGAAGTGGAATAGCTGGGCCTTCAGTTTTCTCAGGTATGGCCAGACTGATTTCCAGAGTGGTTGTATTAGTTTGCAACCCCACCAACAGTGGAGAAGGGTTCCTCTTTCTCCATAACCTTGCCCGCATCTGTTGACATCTAAGTTTTTGAATCTTGTGCAATCTGACTGGTGTTAGGTGGAATCTCAGGGTTGTTTTGATTTGCATTTCCCTAATGGCTAAAGATGTCGAGCACTTCCTCAGATATTTCTCATCCACTCGATATTCCTCAACTGATAACGTTTTGTTTAGCTCTGTACCCCAATTTTTAATAGGGTTATTTGATTCTCTGGTGTTTAGCTTTTTGAGTTCTTTGTATACCTTAGATATTAGCCCTCTATCTGATTCGGAGTTGGTAAAAATCTTTTCCCATTCTGTTGGCTGCCGTTTTGTTTTCTTGACAATGTCCTTAGCCTTACAAAAATTTGCAATCTCATTAAGTCCCATTTGTTAATCTTTGACCTTAGACCTTGAGCAATTGGTGTTTTGTTCAGAAACTTTTCTCCTGTGCCTATATGTTTTAAATTTTTCCTACTTTCTCATCTAATAGTTTCAGTGTATCTGCTTTAATGTGGAGATCTTTGATCCACTTGCACTTGAGCTTTGTACAAGGAGATAAGAAAATATCTATTTTCATTCTTTGGCAGGTTGAGTGCCAGTTGGACCAGCACCATAGTTGAATATGCTGTCCTTTTTCCATTGCATGTTTGCGACTCCTTTGTCAAAAATCAGGTGACCATATATGTGAGGGCACACTTCTGGATCTTCTATTCTTTTCCATTGATCCACATGCCTATTTCTGTACCAGTACCAAGCAGTTTTCAGCACAATTGCCTTGTAATATAGCTTGAGGTCAAGGATAGTGATTCCCGCAGATGTTTTCTTGTTGTTGAGGATGGATTTCGCTACTCTAGGTCTTTTGTTATTCCATATGAAATTGCACATTGATCTTTCCAATTCCATAAAGAACTGGGTTGGAATTTTGATGGGGATTGCATTGAATCTGTAGATTGCTTTTGGTAGGATGGCCATTTTTAAAATGTTGATCTTTCCAATCCATGAGCATGGGAGATCTTTCCATTTTCTGAGATTCTCCTCAATTTCCTTCTTTAGAGGTTTGAAGTTCTTGTCATACAGGTCCTTCACTTGCTTAGTTAGAGTCACACCAAGGTATTTCATAGTTTTTGTGACGATTGTGAAGGGTACCTTTTCCCTAATTTTTTTCTCCACATTTTTGTCCCTTGAGTGTAGTAAGGCTACTGATTTGTTTGAGTTGATTTTGTACCCAGCCACTTTGCTGAACTTATTTATCAGCTGTAGGAGTTCTCTGATGGAATTTTTCGAATCACTTAAGTACACTATCATGTCATTGGCAAAGAGTGATGTTTTTATCTCTTTCTTTCTGATTTATATCCCCTTGATCTCCTTTTGCTGTCTAATTGCTCCAGCCAGGACTTTCAGTAGTATGTTGAATAGGTAGGGGGAGAGTGGGCAGCCTTGTCGAGTGCCTGATTTTAGTGGGATTGCTTCAAGTTTCCCACAGTTAAGGTTGATGTTGACTGTTGGTTTGCTGTATATTGCTTTTATTATGTTTAAGTATGGACCTTGGATTCCTGTTCTTTCCAGGACTTTTAACATGAAGTGGTGTTGAATTTTGTCAAATGCTTTCTCAGCATCTAGTGAGATGACCATGTGATTTTGTTCTTTGAGTTTGTTTATATGGTGGATTACATTGATGGATTTCCTTATATTAAACCATCCCTGCATCCCAGGGATGAAGCATACTTGGTCATGATGAATGATCGTTTTGATGTGTTCTTGATTCTGATTGCAAGAATTTTTTTGAGTATTTTTGCATCAATTTTCATAAGTGAGATTGGTCTGAAGTTCTCTTTTCTTGTAAGGTCTTTGTGTAGTTTAGGTAGGAGGGTTATTGTAGCCTCAAAAAATGAGTTGTGCAGCATTCCATCTGATTCTGTCTTTTGGAATAGTTTGGAGAGTATTGCTGTTATATAGCAATAAAAGTCTGAGAAAATTCTTAGGTGAACCCGTCTGGACCTGGGCTTTTTTTGGTTGGGATGCTTTTGATGAATTCTTCTATTTCTTTAGGTGTTATAGAATTATTTAGATGGTTTATTTGGTTCTGGTTTAACTTTGGGATCTTATATCTGTCTAGGAATTCATCCATTTCCTCCAGATTTTCCAATTTTGTGGAGTATAATTTTTCGTAGTAGGATCTGATGATTTCTTGAATTTCCTCAGTTTCAGTTTTTATGTCACCACTTTCCTTTCTGATTTTGTTAATTTGGATACCCTCTCTTTGCCCTCTAGTTAGTCTGGCTAGGGGCTTATCAATCATGTTGATTTTCTCAAAGAACCAACTCTTAGTTTTGTTGATTTTTTCAATGGTTCTTTTTGTTTTTATTTGGTCTTTTTCTTCCCTAATTTTTATTATTTCTTTCCATCTAATCTTCTTGGGTATATCTGCTTCCTTTTGTTCTAGGACTTTTGGCTGTGCTGTCAGGTTGCTGATGTAAGCTCTCTCCAGTTACTTTTTGGAAGCTTTTAGGGCTATGAGTTTTCCTCTCAGTACTGCTTTCATTGCATTCCATTGGTTTGGGTATGTTGTGTTTTCATTTTCGTTGAATTATAGAAAGTCCTTAATTTCTTTCTTTATTTCTTCTTTGACCCTGCTATCATTTAACAGAGCGTTGTTTAGTTTCTATGTGTACGTAGGCTTTTTGTTGTCTTTGCTGTTGTTAAAGACCAGCTGTAGACCATGGTGATCTGAGAGGATGCATTGGAGTATTTCAATCTTCTTTTATCGATAGAGGCTTGTTCTGTGTCCAATTATGTGGTCAATTTTCGAGAAGGTGCCATGGGGTGCTGAGAAGAAGGTGTATTCTTTTACTTTAGGATGATATGTTCTGTATATATCTATTAATTCTAGTTGGTTCAAGGTCTCTGCTAGTTTTGCAGTTTCCTTGTTCAGTTTCTGTTTCCATGATCTGTCCGTTGGTGAGAGTGGGGTATTAAAGTCTCCCACTATTATTGTGTGGGGTGAAATGTATTTTTTGAGCTTTGGTAGGGTTTCTTTTATGAATGCGGGTGCTTTTTTACTTGGAGCATATATGTTAAGGATTGAGATTACCTCCTGACAGATTTCCCCGGTAATGAGTAAAAAGTGTCCTTCCTTATCTTTTTGATAACTTTTGGTTGGAAATTTACTTTTTTTGATATTAGAATAGCCACTCCAGCTTTCTTCTTGGAGCTATTTTTTTGGGAGTTTTTTTCCCACCCTTTTACTCTGAGATAGTGTCTGTCTTTGTCTCTGAGATGTGTTTCCTGTATGCAGCAAAAGGCTGGATTTTGTTTATGTATCCAGTCTGATAGCCTATGACTCTTTATTGGGGAGTTGAGTCCATTTATGTTAATAGATATCAAGGAATAGTTGTTTTTATTTCCTGCCATTATTGCTTTTGTGGGTTGAGTTGTGTCTGTGTCTTTTTCTTCTTTTAGTTTTCTTGTTTAGGAGTTTTCTTGTTTTTACTAGGCGGTATTTTCCCTCATTGTATTGGGTTTTTCACCTATATTTCTTTGTAGTGCTGGGTTTGTAGTCAGATATTGTGTAAATTTTGATTTGTCTTGAAATATCTTCGTCTCTCCATCTATGGTGATTGATAGTTTTGCTGGGTATAGGAGCTTGGGCTGGCACTTGTGCTCTCTTAGGGTCTGCATGACGCTGACCAGGCTCTTCTAGCTTTCATAGTCTCTGTTGAGAAAGCGGCTGTGATTCTGATTGGCCTGCCTTTATATGTTACCTGACCTTTTTCCCTTACTGCTTTTAGTATTCTTTTTTTGCTTTTGGCACTTGGTGTTTTGACTATTGTGTGTCAGGAGGTATTTCTTTTCTGGTCCAACCTATTTGGAGTTCTGAAGGCTTCTTTTATGCTCGTGGTCACCTCATTCTTGAGGGTAGGGAAGTTTTCTTCTACAATTGTGTTGAAGATATTTACTGTGCCTCTTAGTTGATACTCTTCTCTTTCTTCTATTCCTATTATCCTTAGGTTTGGTCTTCTCATTGTGTCTTGGATTTCCTGGACATTTTGGGTTAGGAGCTTTTTGTTTTTTGCATCTTCTCTGGCTGTTTTGTCTATGTTTGCAATGCTGTCTTCTGCCCCTGAGATTCTCTCTTTCATCTCTTGTAATCTATTGGAAATGCTTGCTTCTGTGACTCCTGATTTCTTTTTTTGGTGTTCTGCCTCTATGGTTATCTCGTTTAGTGTTTTCTTTATTGTGTCAATTTCTGTTTTAATTTCCCTCTTCCATTTCTTTAATTCTTTGGTTCTGTTTTCCTCTAGTTCTTTGAGTACTTTGAGTGTTTTTATTGTTTCTTCTTTAAAATCTTCTGAATCTTTTTGGTTTTCCTCCCATTCTTGTTTAAGTATTTCTATCAGCATCTTGAGGTATGATTTCAGGTCTGCATCTTCTTTTTCTGGAGTGTTTGGAATTCCGATGTTTGCTGTTATGGGAGACCTGGGTTCTGGTGTTGCCAGGTTGTCTCTGTTTCCTTTGGATATACTCTTTCGCTTTCCTCTTGCCATTTTGTTGTCAGTGATATGTTCTCGCCTTTTCCTTGTATCTGGTCTGTGTCCCTGGATCTCCACTGGTCCAGGTGGCAGATGGGCCAAGCCCTGTTCTATGCCTCAGTGTCGCCGGGTGGGAACAGAGTTTCCAAAGTTCTGTTCCTGGTCCCCGGATCAGGCAGGTCGGAGGGTGCGCCCTGCGTGCGCACTCTGCAGAGATCTCTCGGCTCCCCGGCCGCCCAGATCTCCTACTCACCAGTCTCTCAACCTTAGGTGCTGGCAGTCCGCGTGGCAGATGGGCCAGGCTCTGCTCTGTGCCCTGAAGTCTCAGCCGGGTGGAAACAGAAGTTCCAAAGTTCTGTTCCTGGTCCCTGCATCAGGCAGGTCGGAGGGTGCGCTCTGCGTGCGCACTCCGCAGAGATCTCTCTGTTCCCCAGCCGCCCAGATCTCCCACTCACCAGTTTCTCAACCCCTAGGGGCTGGCGGTTTGCCTGGCAGATGGGCCAGGCTCTGTCTCATAAATTTTCTTTAAAGTATTTGATTTATTTACTTACATACCAATCTTAGCTTCTTTTCACTCTTTGCTTCACATTTCTCCCTCCAGGCTAACCTCCCTCATCCTTAGGTCATCTTTTTCTTAGTAAAAGGCAGGCCTCTCGTGATATGAACCCTCCTTGGAATATCATCAAGTTGCATTAGACTTAGTCACAACTTTTCAGACTGTAGCCACACAAAGGGAACTTTGTTGGGGAAACAGGACCCGAAGTCAGAGAAGGGGGTCAGATTCAGCCCTTTCCTGTCTGAGTTTCTATCCCAATCCCAACATTCAAAGCCTTTTTTGGTTACTGGAGAAAGCTATTTCAGGTTCTTTATTCCTCACTGCTAACAGGTCCTACCTAGGAACATCCTAATAGACTACTGTGTGTTTCAATTGTCTAATATTTCTAGCTCTCCAGAGGTGATTGCCATAACTGATTCTAGTTTTTTTTTCAATGACTAGATTCCTGCTGATGTCCTCTTGAACCCCTCCCTTATTTACTTATCTCCCTCCATCAACTCTAATGTCTAATTCATTTGCCCTGTTCAGGAAGATTCAAGTGTTTTCCCTTCGGTTCTCCTTGTTACTTAACTTCTTTGAGACTGGATTGTAGCATGTTTATCATGTACTTTATGGCTAACATTCACTTATAACATATACAGGTTTGTTTTTCTGGGTCTGAGGTACCTCATCAGGATGATCTTTTCCTTCTTCATCTATTTACCTACAAATTTCTTGATGTCATTGTTTTTAATAGCTGGAATAACATTCCACTGCACAAATGGACCCCATTTTTTAATCTATTCTTTGTTGAGGGACATCTAGGTTGTCTAGTGTCTGATAATTATGAATAAAGCTACTATGAACATAGTTGAGAAAGTACCCTTGTGGTACAGTGGAGCATTTGGGAAATATACTCCATGGAGTAGTATAGCTGGATCTTGACTTAGAACTATTTTCAATATACTCTTAATGGAGGTCGATACAACACACTAAGGTGTTAATAATAATTTTATTCAAGTTTTTCTATCCTGTCTTGATCATTTAGTTGCCAGATAAAAGACAGATTTTTTTTTCTATTTATATTTAATATCTACTTCCTTTTCAATAACCCCATCACATGACTTACCATTTTTTGTCTGGATTGCTGTTACTCTGACTGGCCAGACTACATGGCCAGTCTAGTGCTTACCCCATGGTGTCTCTCCTTTCCTCACTTTCTCTATTCTCTCTTGTAGTCCTACTCATATTCAAAACGTGGGAACAGAAACCACACCTACTTCTCTTCTGCTCATCTGTAGGCTGCCAGCATCATTTTTCAATCAACCATTTTAAACTAAGTAACAAGGCCACATAGTATAACTTAATGTACATGAGGATTCTCTCATCCCTGAGGTCACCAGATCTTAGACTTCAGTGTTACCATTATAATACATAGCAAGAGATCAAACCTCAACACTAAATAGTCAATTTATTTTATTTTTATGTTGTTTTGTTTTGTGTACATGGAAGTCAACTCTGTTCATGTGAAAGTGTTTGAGAATAAAATTTGTAAATAACTGGTTAAATGAGGACACAAAATTGTTCTTCCATGGATTGGTGTCCTTTTAAGAAGCAACATAGAGCCTGTTTATGACATACTATAAAGGTGTTAATCATAAAGTCATGGGGGGAGAAGAAGAAGACAGAGAGGGAGAGAGAAATCATCAAAACTTATTTATTGCACCCAAGCTTAGACTTTTAGCCTTCATATTTGTGAGAAATAAATTTGATTTGCTTAACAGAATTAACTTTACCAGTTGTTTGAGCAGAATAACTGTATATATTCTAAGCACTTAACAATAAGGAAAATCATCAAAGAAGATACTTTTAATATAACCTACATTACATTGATAACAAGTCTAGGTCTTTAATGACCTATCAGGTCATTAAAATAAAAAAATTGAATCCAACAACATTTTAAATGAATTTCTAATGTCTTGGATATTTCTAGCTCCAAAATTTGGTTCATGTCATTTATTACTGTGTTCTCTGCAAACAGTCTTAACCCTGTTATGTTCTGACCATGAGAATCAGAACCTGTTCTCTCTATGAGAAAATCCTTTGTATGAATGACTATAAGTTGTCTTTCCATTACTAGCTTCTGATAACATTTCAACTTTATAAAATGAGATTTTCCCCCTCCATTCTCATGAGAACCATATCTATCTCTATCTTCATCAAGCTCTCAGTAATTATATGGCATGCATATATACATGTGGATTTCTTTGTTAATGGCTGTCATTGTTATAAAGGACTTTTCATAAGGAAGGAAATTCAAGTTCTTTATTGCAGTATTTCCATTGCATTGAAGAATTAGCAGTAAGCAGGTATTCATAGAAAGGATTGCTGGATTCATTTAATACTGACTCTTGATTACACCATGCCTAATATTTACATTGTCCCTTAAGACTATATATCAATCTACTTAATCCCCAAAATGGCTAGGAGAGGCCCAGGAAGTGACTAACATAGAACACACTGCCAGAATTATGCTCTCAGATATTTATTTAACCTCCAAATATTAATGAAACTATCTACTGTAAAATAAAATACCACATTGGATTCAGGACTGAATTTAAAACTAATGTCTATATTAAGTGATTGTTTTAATGGGTGTCATATTACTTTACTTGTATATATTTTCGTTGGATATATTTTTTACTTACATTTGAAATGTTATATCTTTTTCCAGTTTCCACTCTGGTATCCCCCATCCCATGTCTTACCTCTGCTTCCATAACAGTGTTCCCCACCAACCCACCTACACACTCTGCCCAACTTCTCTGCTTTGGCATTCCCCTACACTTTGGCATTGAACACTCACAATGTTCAAGACCTTTTCTCTCCTTGATGCCTGATAAGACTATCCTCTACTACATATGCAGCTGAAACCATGGGTTCCTCTATGTGTATTCTTTGGTTGGGGTTTAGTCTCTGGGAGCTCTTGGGCAACTGGTAGGTTGATATTGTTGTTCCTCCTATGGGGCTGAAAACCCCTATAGCTACTTCAGATTTTTTTCTAAATCCTCCATTTTGGACCCAGTTCTCAGTTAAATGGTTGGTTGAATACATCTGACTCTAATTCTCAGGCTGTGGCAGAACATCTCAGGAAACAGATATATCAAGCACCTGTCAGTAGGTACTCCTTGGCATCTACAATAATGTCTAGGTTTGGTGACTATGGTATGGATCTCCAGATGGTGCAATCTCTGGATGACCTTTCAATCATTCTCTGTTCCATATTTTGTCTCTGTATTTTCTCATGTAAATATTCCCCCCACCCAAGAAGAACTGAAGGAACTCCTTTTTGGTCTGACAACTTCTTGAGCCTCATGTGGTCTGTGGGTTGTATCTTAGGTATCCAAAGATTTTGAGCTAATATCCACTTAAAATTGGGTGCATATCATGTGTGTTCTTTTGTGATTGGGTTACCTCACTCAGCATAATGCATCTTAGTTCCATCCATTTGTCTAAGTATTTCATGAAGTCATTGTTTTTAATGGCTAAGTACTACTCCATTGTGTAAATGTACCATACTCTGTATCTATTCCTCTGCTAAAGAAGATTTGGGGTCTTTCCAGCTTCTGGACGTTATAAATAAGACTGCTATGAACATAGTGGAGCATATGTTCTTATTATATGTGGGGTCATCTTTTCGGTATATGTCCTAAAGTGGTATAGCTATGTCCTCAGGTCAAAGTTTCTTAGGAAACTTCAGACTGATTTTCAGGGTGATTGTACCAACTTGCAATCCCACCAACAATGGAGGAGTGTTCCTTTTCCTCCACATCTTTGCCAACTGTCACCTAAGGTTTTGATCTTAGCCCTTATGACTGGTGTGTGCTAGAATCTCAGGGTTGTTGTGATTTTCATTTGTCTGATGACTAAGGATGTTGAACATTTCTTTTGGGGTTTCTTGGTCATTTGTTATTCCTCAGTTGAGAATTTTTTGTTTGTTTTGGTCCCCGATATTTAATAGAATTATTTGATTCTCTGAAGCCTATGTTCTTGAGTTCTTTCTAGAGATTGGATATTAACCTTCATCAGGATGTAGGATTAGTAACGACATTTTCCCAATCTGATGGTTGCATTTTTTTGTTTGTTTGTTTTTTTGGTTGGTTGGTTGGTTTTGTTGAGTATTTGTTTTTATTATATATTCACTGTGTTTACCACTTATATGTAATCCTCTTTCCCCCAATCCCATATGCACTCCCCCTTTCATTGCCTCTATGAAGGTATTTCCTCTCCGAACCATCCACTCTCTCCTCAATGCCTTGGCATTCTCCTACACTGGGAAAAAAGAGCCTTCACTGAACTAAAGGCCTCTTCTTCCATTGATGCCAGACAATGCTATCCTTTGCTACATAAACAACTGGAGCCATGGGTCTCTCCATGTGTGCTCATTGGTTGGTGTTTTAGTCCCTGGGAGTTCTGGAGTGTTTGGTTGGTTTATAATGTTGCTCTTCCCATGGGGTATCAGACCCTATGAGCTCTTTGAGTCCTTTCTCTAGCTCCTTCATTGGGGTCTCCATGTTCAGTCTGATGGTTAGCTGCAAGCATCCTCCTCTCTATCAGTATGGCTCTGGTAGAGCCTCTTAGTAGGCATCCATATCAGGTTCCTGTCAGTATGCACTATTTGGCATCAACAATACTGTTTGAGTTTAGTGGCTACATACGGTATGGATCCCCAGGTGAGACAGTTTTAGATGATCTTTTCTCTAATTCATGCTTTTCTATTAGTCCATTTATTTTCCCTCATGAGATTTTTGTTCTCCCATCTAAGAAGACTGAGGTATCTGCATTCTGGCCTTTTTTTTGCTTTGATCTTCATAAGTTCTGTGAATTATTTCTTAGGTATTCAGAGCTTTTTGGACTATTTCCTGCTTATCAGTGAGTACATATCATGAGTGTTCTTTTGTGACTAGGTTACCTCACTTAAAAGCTCAGGTCAAATGGATCAAATACATCGGCATAAAACCAAGTACACTAAAATTAATAGGACAGAAAATGGGGAACAACTTAAAACACAGACACAGGGAAAATTTTCCTGAACAGAACACCAATGTTTATACTCTACTATCAAGAATCAGCAAATGGGCCCTCATGAAATTGCAAAGCTTCTGTAAGGCAAAGGATACTTTCAAAATGACAAAACAGCAGCCAACAGATTGAGAAAAAAATCTTTACAAATCCTACATCTGACAGAGGGATAATATCCATTATATACAAAGGACTCAAGAATTTAGACCCCAGAGAATTAAATAATTCTATTTAAAAACAGGGTACAGAGCTAAATAAAAAATTCTCAACTAAGGAATATTGAATGGCCAAGAAGGACCTCAAAAATATACAACATCCTTACTCATCAGGAAAATGCAAATGAAACCACCTTGAGATTCCATCTCACACCAGTCATAATGGCTAAGATCAAAAACTCAGGTGACAGCAGATGCTGGCAAAGATGTGGAGAAAGAGGAACACTCACTCTTCCAATGTTGGTGGGATGATAAACTGGTACAACCACTGTGGAAGTCAGTCTGGTACTTCCTGAACATATTACTAACAGAAGCCCAACTATACAACTTTGGCATATACCCCCAAAGAAGCTATCACATCTAACAAGGTCACATGTTCCACCATGTTTATAACTGCCTTAATTATAATAGCCAGAAGCTGGAAAGAACCCAGATGTTTTTCAGCAGAAATAAAGGGTACAGATATTGTGGTACTTTCACACAATGGAGTACTACTCAGCTATTAAAAATAATGACTTCATCAAATTCCTAGGCAAATAGATGAAACTTGAAGCAAAGTCCTCTTCTGGTGTATATGAAAAAAGCAACAGTGTTCTCATATAAATAAAATAAATAAAATCTTTTTAAAATTTTTGAAAAAAAAGAAGAAATGGATAGTGAGTTATACAATAAACTTTCTATTTTCTTTCAGTTCTCCCATAATGTGTCTTTCAAGAGTTTTAGATCTGAGCAATTACAGTATGGGACTTTTCTTCTGAAGCCCCACATGAATCTCTCTTGGGGAGGGCAGGTTCTGCCCGCTTTAATCACTCTGTCTGGCCAGAGCACCCAAATCCAGTCTGATAAGAGTGGAAACAACTTCCAATGGGTGCCTAAAGTCTGGGCATGCAAACTCCAGCTTGAGCCTGTAAAAACAAAGCTCAGCGTGGTGCTGAGATTAATGCCTGAAGGCCAGGTGGGGTGTGTGAAGCTCAGCCTGAACCCTCAGGAGCAATTGGTAAGAAGCTCTGGTGCAGGGTTCGGGAACTCTCAAAAGCTCTTTTGGAAGAAGAGAATTCAGGTGGAATAATTTCAGCATGAGTCCTTGAGTTTCACCCTCAGCTTCTCTTCAATTACAGTTTTTGAAATGGTTCATGGTCTGACAACCAGCTTCCTATTGGTTTGGTCTTAGAGGTTGAGGAGACTTAATATACATGTTTTTAGGAAGTTCTCTTCTATCTAGGGCTTACATGCAGTCATGTCTATGTGCGTAGGAGGGACTTGGGCAGTGCCTGATCTGGCTGTAGTCTACATTCTTCTGTGGAGGTAGGACTTGGTGCATGGCCAATGCTTTATGAAGCTGTGCCGGTTGGCAGCATGAAGGCAGCATGGATCTATAAATTTCAGAGTTCAGAAAGCACCTTCCCTTTTGTATTTACATTCAGGGCTTCAAACTGACCTCCATAGGATACTAGTGCTCCCAACACAGCTTATCTGCCCCACATTTACAGTACTTAGCATTATCACTCCATGGGATATTTCCAAACAAATTTACCATCCTATCTCACAGTACTTTATTAGCACTGTTTCTTGATGCACCATTAACAATAACCTGAAAATGGAAACAATCTAAAGTCCTTCAACAGATGAATGGATGTTAAAATATGGTGCGTATACACAATGGAGTACTATGCAGCTGTGAAGAAAAACTAAATGACAAAATTTGTAGGAAAATATATATGCCTAGAAAAGATTAGCCTGAGAGGATATTCAAGGTACATACAGACAAACTCCACGTGTTTTCTTTCATCTGTGGTTCCTAGCTCCAAAACTCTAGATGTACATATACAAACTGGAGTAACCACCAAAACTAGTTATGACCATAGTAGATGATGATGGCTTAAGAGGTAAACAAAAGAATATGGGTGAAATGAAGAAGTAAATGGGCCAACACATAACCATTAGGACTCATGGTCTGCCCACAGAAAGCTGAGCACCCAGAGGAGACACGGGAGAGCCCTCCTTTCTGAGCACACAGGTGAGCCCTCACTCACTCTCCACTGACTATCTGGGAGAGACTACCAGGAACTCTCAGGGTACAATTATCACTGTTCTGCTTGGCTCTGTACCCTTAAGGCCTCCATCTACATCCAGAGCTAGATCTGACCGACCCCTCACCATCAAAACTCAAAGCCTGCACATAGAGAGCTGAACACCCAGGACCGATTTCCCTCCAGAGCCCATGGCCCACAGATACACAGGAGAGACAAGCTCCATTCACAGACAAGTAGATAAAGTAACATCAAAGATAAGAAGATGGCAAAAGCAAGCTCAAGAATCTAAGCAACAGAAACCAAGACAATCTGGCAACACCAGAACCCAGAATACCAAAACAGCAGAAAAACAAGATTTGGACTTAAAATCATGCCTCATGTTGATGATAGAGGGCCTCAAGAACTACATGAATAACTCCCTTTAAAAAGGGCAGGAGAACACAGACAAACAAGGACAAGCCCTTAGAGAAACAAAGGAAGACACAAGGAAACAGATGAAGGAATTGCACAAAATTATCTAGAATCCTAAAACAGAAATGGAAACAATAAATAAAACACAAAGAGAGACAACCATGGAGATAGGAAACCTAGGAAAGAGGTCAGCTGTCATAAATGCAAGCATCACTAACAGAATACAAAAGATGGAAGAGAGAATCTCAGGGGCAGAAGATAACATAAAAAGCACTGACTCAATTGTCAGAGAAAAATGTAAAAATTAAAAAAGCTCTTAAACCAAATCATCCAGGCAATCTCAGACACACGAGCAGATCAATCCTAAGAATAATAGGTATAGAAGAAAGCAAAAACTCCCAACTAAAAAGCCCAGTAAACATCTGCAAAAAAACCAAATTATAGGAAAAACAAAACATTTCTAACCTAAAGAAAGAGATAACCCTGAACATACAAGAAGCCTACAGAACTCCAAATATATTGGAACAGAGAAGAATTTCTTCTTGACACATAATAGTCAAAACACCAACTATTCAAAACAAAGTATACTAAAAGAAGTAAGGGAAAAATTACAAGTAACATATAAAGGTAGACCAATCAGAACTACACCAGACAATTTTCATGACAGATACCAGGTACCAAAGTTAAATCAGGATCAGATAAACCATCTAAACAGTCCCATATCACCTAAAAAAATAAAAGCAGTCATCAAAAGCCTCCCAAAGGAAAAAAAAAACCAAACAAACAAATCCCAGGACTAGATGGGTTTAGAACAGAATTCTATCAGACCTTCATAGAAGACTTAATACCAATATTCTCGAAACTACTCCACAAAAATAGAAATAGAAGGAACGCTACCAACTCATTCTTTGAAGCCAAAATTAGGCTCATTACTAAACCATCTATTATCATTTGTAGGGCTGTATTTGTAGAAAGATATTGTGTAAATTTGTTTTTGTCATAGAATTTTTTTCTCCATCTATGGTAATTAAGAATTTTGCCAGGGTAGGAGCCTAGGATGGCATTTGTGTTCCCTTGGAGTCTGAATGTCATCTTTCTAGGATCTTATAACTTTCATGGTCTTTTGTGAAATGCCTCATGTAATTCTGATAGGTTTACCTTTATATGTTACTTGATCTTTTCCCATTACTTTTTAAAAATATTTTTGTTGTTTTGTGCATTTGCTGTTTTGACTATTTTGTAAGAGGATTCAATTTTTTATGATCCAGTCTATTTGGAGTTCTCGTAGTTTCATAGGCATCTCTTTCTTTAGGTTGGAGAAGTTTTCTTCTATAATTTTATTGAAGTCATTTATTGGCCCTTTTAGGAATTTAGCTCTCTTCTATGCCTATCATTCTTAGGTTTGGTTTTCTCATTATGTCCTTGATTTCCTGAATGTTTTGGTTAAGAGCTTTTTGCATTTTGCATTTTCTGTGATTATCATGTACCACAATATAAGGGATTCATTAAATTAATTTATGACAGCAGTATCCTAAGCAAGAAGTAAGTGAGATTCTTTGAGGAAAATACAATTTTAAATAATTAGTAAACAAGCATTTCCATACATGCGGTGGGCTCGTAAAGAATTAAGAAAGAAAAAATATAAATTATAAAATGAAAAATAAGAATAACTGAAGCCAAAGTCTTTAACATTTAGTAGGAAGTGGAACACAGGATTCAATTCTAACTTATAAAATTGCATAGTAGGAGAGAAAGTATATATTTTTTGGAATCAGATGATTTTCCTTGGAATTCTAATTTGATTAATTGCTTGCTGGGTTATTCTGTAATGCACTTTCATATTTAGATTTATTCTGTATTCTTTAAAATGGAATACTAACAATAACACAGCTGGCCAGCTGATGATATTAACTTAGGCTGAACTTTAGAAATTACCAAACTATAAATAACATCAATTGTATTCATAAGGAACCCTGGTTGTTCTCCCTTCCCTTCTATTATTGCATTTTCTGCACTGTAAATTAGCAATTTTCTTTTGTTGTCCCATAATTCTCTGAGTTCTCTTCTTGACACAAGACTTCCTTAAGATTGCTTGACATGATACATTCGGCTGTGTTTGAAGGTTGGTTAATAATTGTTGAGAAAAACATAATAGGTATAGTGAACATTCCTTAACTATGCTTCAAGTATTGGCTTTTAGGGTCTTATAAACAGATTCTGTAGCTTTGCTTTTTCTCCCAAGTTTGCTGACTAGAGTTTTCCCCATTATCCCAAAGTTGTTAGTGTCACAATAGCATGTTCAAAGCTACAGATGCCGGAAGAAGATATAATAGGAGCATAACCAGATCAGTTATGAAACAAAAATTTATGATTATTTTATATTCACTCTATAGTTTAAAACCAGAGAAACCAGTTAACAACTTTTCAGTGTGAAAATAAGATTCTTATTTTTTAACCTATATGCTAAGTAGTTTTAGACATATAACTTCTCTCCCAATTATTAAATACAATTTAAGTACAGTCTTGAGTGGAAAAAAGATTAAAACTCAATGACATAAAAAAATAGTCTATTGTGTTGATCCACCTTCTCTTGAAGAATTCTCAATTATTTGATTCTCACTTACTCTGCAATGACAAGATTTCTGTCTTTGATTATTTCCAGATGAGTTCTAGCCTTGTTCTTTATGGGAGAGAATACATTAAATGCCAAGCTAAGGATGTGATTTAGCATGGGATTTGCTAGGCAGTTTAGATCTTTATTTTAAAAGACACCTATTTTTTTATTTTTGCTGCTGAACATGATCATTGTTTCTCTGCCAGCTGTAGTTCATAGGAAGCTCACTTTTATTTGTTTCATTCATTAATAGTCAGATACTACTTACATTCCTCCTTTGTATAGTCTATTAAAATTTCTAAGAAAAACATGCAACAGTAAATAACCTTACAAATCCATATACTTGGTAATGCAAACAGCCTTCCACAGAAGGACCACTCTTGAACATGTTGTACTGAGTTAACTAATGTATTCCTACATTTTTTGAAAGATGTATCAGCAGCATTTACACATATCATGGTATCAAGTTTTAGTAGTGGATTTATAACAGAAAATGATATATTTCTTTATGACTAAGGAGAGAATGTTTAACCGTGGCCAAACACATATATGCATATTATGTATGTGTACATATGTGTGAGTGTGCCTACCTCCTGTCTCTTTGTGGGTTCTTTTTAGTACTATAAAGAGGAAAATGATAGAAATAATGCATCAGTTATAATAGCTGCATATTTGAATACTCATTTGTAGGTTGCCAAGTCCTTTGTACTGTGGCACATGGGCGAAGGAATAAAATTGTTACTCTCAGAAATCTTCATTTGGTCTGGTGTCTAAGCACTTCTACTTTACCAGATAAGTCCTTCTGAGAGCCTCTGTATTATCATCCTATAAAGAAGTTCATCTGTCAGGCCAGTTCACCTCTTCAGGCTGCTGGAGGACAGTTTGGATTTAGAGATGAAGGAGAATGAAGAGACTGATAACTCTGAGAGCTCCACTGAGGTTAGCAGGTCTCAAGACTTCTTAAAGGCAGTATAAGGGGCATAAGTGCACATCTAACAGATGGAAGCCAAATGTATCACATGGCAGATTTGTTCTGTCCAGAAAGCAACTATTCAATCTTCAAATGTAATTTTCATAAATTTTACATTTAAAGGGCTTTTTGGAGGGACAATGTAGGATAAAATATAATTTTAACATTAATTTCTTAAATAGATAAAATTTCTAATGGGATATGGGAAATGTTATTAAAGCACACAATTCAGCCTTAAAGACTAAGGTTACAGGATCCAGAGCCGTAACCTCTCTAAAATGTTCGGACAAGGAAATCCTTCTAAAGATTGAGAGCTGGTGAGAGAATAGAAAGATTTATTTGCAAATACCTTGAGATTAGAAGGTGAATTTATACCAAGGCAGCAATTGCATTGGAAACTTTGTGATGAATACACTAGTCACAATACAGAGGTTCATAATGTCTAAGCACGGATTAAATAGGAAAAATACTAATGAAACTGTCAAGGATTGTAAAAGAAAATAGAGAAGTAGAATTCAGTGGCTTTAAAAATTATTGAATATTATTTTATCATTAAAATGGAATGTTTGAAATAAAATATGGCTAGATGACTCTTCTTCAAATTGCTGGAGTACCATGTAACAGGTCTTTATAGTAACCACTTGATTTTCATGGAGCATGTCCATCTTACAACTACAGCCTTTATTCTGAGACATTAAGTACTAATTTATGTTTTTCAAGGAAGACAGAGATGCTGTTCTAAGTACCACAGAAAAGTGAATGCTGAGGTAGATGGTTTTACTGAGTAGCAGAGTCTAACTTAGACACAGCATTCTAGTGTGATTTTCCCAGCTGACACTGCTCTGAAAAGTGTGCCTTGAGCAATGTCACTAATTCTTGTGCTCTTAAATAAATCTTTTTGTGACATATTACTCTATATGAGTCACCTTTGCCCTTTGTAAGGCAATTGACACGGTGGCACTTTGTTACTTAACATAAATTTAATATCCCCTTCTACCCCCCCCCCCCCAGAATCAAGAAAACAGCTACAAAATATTCTGTTCTCCATTGGTAAGACAGGAGCTGTATTTTATGTTTCAAAACCTCAACATTTCTGACATTTTTCACTTGATTATTTATTGGTCTATTAGTTGATCAGCACTAGCACTCACCTTAGTGAAGGAAGGCAGGAAATATTTTAAAAGTTTCAAGATATTAAAATTCAAATGTTACAGAGTTTATACTAAAAATACTACTTTATGACAAGATGATAAAATAATAAATCTGTAGGCTCACCCTCCCCCAATATTCTTACTCAGAAAGATGTAGAATTCTTAAAGGTTGTATTCAAATAAACACTGTAAAATAAGATTTTTTATAAAAAATACAGAGGATGCCTTCTTTGCTGTCAAATGATATCAGTTTAGTTGCAAGTGTTAAGAATATAGTTTACAAAGACTACAAGTCATATACAGGAAAGGTGTCCTGACCTTTGCAGTATGAAGTAAGATAACCATGTGGCCTATTTACAACTATAAAGTCATGCAAAATGTCCTTTTTGTTTTTCGAACCATTCAAATTTAGAACAAAGCAGGGAAAGAAATTCTGGGAAGTGTAATTTGGTCTCTGTGAAGATGACCCAGTCAGTGTCCCACATAGATCACTTCTTACCTATTTGGCATCCATATACCATCTTTGCACATTATATTTAATTAAATTTACAAATAAAAACAATGAAAAGTCCCAGTCCTGACTGATCTTAATGTCCTGAGCATTCATACACCCAAATTAGGCCATTCTCCCCTTGTTAGGTAAAACTTATGACCTTCACCTATCAGATGACATTTATGCTTCTTTTAAAATGATCATGGTCCTCTTTGATGTGTTCTATATTGAGTCATGGGACAGAAATTTAATTCTTATGAATAGCTCTTTATTAAGCGATAAGAAACTAAAAAAGGAGAAAGAGTTGACATGCTCAAGCGCATTCGTTTTGAAAAAACACAAAGGCTCACCAGAAGGGGTCCGTATACGTATAATCTCGGTACTTAAAAAACAGAGATATGAATTTTAAAGATGTAGAGTCATTTTTCCTCTTTGAGCATAAAGAAATTTTTATTAGAAAGAAAAATCCTAAGATAAACAAGCTGTAAATTTCAGTTGCTGCTTGGAGGAGGAAGGATGAACAAAGAAAGGGGGAAAAGCATGCCAGTTGAGTTAAGATGGCATTGAGGTCAGCCAAATGCCAATCAGTCACATCACAGAGAGGAGAGTTTTACAGAAAACGTGCAAATACTCAATGTGGCAGAGAAGGTACACATGCTCTGGCTAGCATCTCAAATGCAAAAAAAAAAAAAAAAAAAAAAAACAGAAGACAGGAACAAAATCAAATCAAAACAAAATCACCAAAGGTAAGGTTAAGCTTCTCTAAGTCCTCACTCAGAAAGCAACAGAACATCATAGTGGTTCAGGAGTTACTAAACTAGTTCATGGGAATTCTGGGAATAAAAAGAATATTATCACACTAAAGGTCCAATCATCCTTCCAGTATGTCTTAAGATGAATCAACTTTATTGAGGAATAATACAATGACCAGGTAATTAGCTCCCCTAGCAAGATAAACTCTCAAGGGAAAGAGACAGGAGTAAATCTCTATGAAAAAGTAATTTTTTTCTCTTTTCTTTTCTTCCTTTTTTTTTGTTTACTTTTTAAAAATCTAGGCTACAACAGTTTACCTCACAGAAATTTCAATGTTACCACAGTATTATGCTTTTGGAATATGTAATACTGATGATTTTTAGGAAGTAGGACAGGGATGAAAGTTCTTATACTTTCAATATTCCTGACCTCCATTACATGAGAACTGATGATAATTTCAGCTGCTGGCCAAGGAATGAATCAAAGCCATTATTCCTAATTACCCGCCTTCTTTCTCTCTCCTGTCCTTAGCATCCACCCCTCTGAAGACGTGACTCTTACTGGCATTGGAGGAACTACTATGATGGGTGAAGTAACTGGGCTGGCAGTTGGAACACCCTTTATCAAAGATGTCCCTATTGAGGAGAACCTCAAAATGCATCAATGGTAAAATTTGTATGAGAGAAAGTGCTAGAGAGAAAGGAGAGCCTTGACTACCTCCTAGAGAGAAGTAGGATGGTGAAGTAAAGATAAGAGTTATTAGCATTACAGGTTCTACTCCAGGAATCAGAAGAAGTCAGAACAGGGGCATTTTTAAAATTCAAAAAGAAATTCAACATTTCTACCTTCCCTTTCTGCACTCCACACTCCCCCTCTCTACTCTCCTTCAAATTCATGCCCTCCTTTTTCACTAATTGTTCTTATATGTATATATGCATATGGACATACATGTGTATTCCTAAATATAACCTACTCAGTCCATATGTTACTTGTATGTATGTTTTTAGGACTTGACCATGGGACACTTGACAACAAATTGGTATTCTGTCCTAGAGCAGACCACCTTACCTGCTCCCAGTTTTTCTCTGTTATTTCTGGGTCTTTTTGTAGAGTTGAGGTCCCATGGACTTTTGCTGTCCACTTTAGCATGTTCACTATCTGGGCAGTCATCGTAGTGAGACTTTATAAAAGTTTCTAGGGTACATGTTATCACAAAAAACTCCCTAGTTCTCTAGCCTTTAAAATCATTCTTTTCCCTGTTCCATGAGGTTCTCTGAGCCTTACATTTAGTAGTATTTTGTAGATACATTCATCGGAATGGGACTCCTTGATTCTGTACTTTTTTTGGTTGTAGATTCCTGTAGTACTCTTAGTCACTTTTAAAGAGAAGTTTCCTTAATAAGGGGTGAGGACTATTATACTAACCTTTTGGTATAAGGACAACTGCTTATAAAATAATTTCTTGATGGGCTCACATGAATAACTATCCTTCGGGCTTCTCCTAAGTTTTTACTTTGGTCTCGAATGCTTAGTTCAAGTGTGACAGACACAAAATCTTCTTTCAACTATTGGATGGGTCTAGAACACTGAAAGTAGCCCCTCTAAGATGGTCTCTAGATACATAGAGAGAAAAAAATAACCATTTGATATTTAACTTAAAACAGTAATTTGATATTTAGCTTAAAAAATAAACTTGCTTTATTACAAGTAAGCACTGAAGTATAGAATTGAGTCAAATTCATAATGTGCCACATCTGTGAAGTAGGTTTCTTAATAAGAAGAAAACCACTAATAAGAAAGAATTATAAAAGTGGCAACAGATAAGGATTTCAGGTTAGTGGTCGGGAAGTGTGATCACTTGAACTGTTAAAGAAACATTAGTAATTTTATTTTTGGTTTATGGCTTTCTGTTAAGTGTTTATGATCATGAAGGCATCATTTGTTCTGGAAAAGCCTACAGTCTTTTAAGAATTTCTCAAAATCATTCTTAGCTACATAGCCTGTTCTAGGTCAGTGAGGGCTAGATAAGACCCCCATCTAAAAGCATAAAGGAAAATGCAAAACCTTAAATTCATTATTGTCTTTGTCTATGCAAACTCTCGTGTGCTGTAACTTGTTTTCATACCTACTTTCTTCCACTATTAATGATCTAGCTTCAGTTAATGCCTGGGAGAGCCTTGGCCCTGTGCTGATATAGTGACAAAACCTTAATTTTCAGAATGTTTTAATTATATACTCTTCCTCCTTTGTCAGAATGTTGTAGTTTTGATTGACTTTAATCACAAGGTTATGTGAATAATGACTAGAAGCTCAGAGGGCTTCTTACATTCATGTGTATTCATCCTTGCTCTCATTGCTAATAGCAGTTTAAGTTCCCTTAGGTATTCAGGATTAATTACCCCAAGTTTCACAGGCATCTTTTTCCCCATAGACTTCCTTAAAATGAGAAACACAAATTGGCTAAGGGGAGCTATCTCCTCTCTGTTAGTGAAAACCATTGTATTGTGTTCAGCTAAAGGTTTTGTATATCCTCTGATGGGCTTCCTGTCTTAAAAAAAAGATACCTAAGATTTTCGAACAGTAAAATCCACAATACATGGACAGAATGACCAGAATTTATTAGTGACTCACAATACAGTCATTACTACCACTCACTTGTTAGCCCTTGATGCCATGAGTCCTGAATAAGAAAACTACTTATAAATAAGAGTCTAGTTAGAAACCTGCTACATCAAGGATGTAACTCTAGGACTACAAAGTATACCTTATACCTGACACTGTAACTGAAACAACTTAAGGCCATTCTAATGTTTTTGCAGGATGGTAGTGTGATTTAAAGCATTCTGGTCATGGATAGTAAATTTATAGTCATGGATAGTAAAATTATAGTCATTTATAGATTATTAAGTTTGATCTCTCAAATTCGTGATCCCTCATTTTTTAATAGTTACATATGTTTGTATAAGTATTTATATCTTCATGGATATATACATGTTTATATTCCTAAATATCTAAATACAAGTTGTTGAAATAATATTTGATTGAAGTAAAAAAGTAATTCAATGAAAAAAATACATTTTTTTTCAAAAATTGGTGCTAAGAAAATGGAAATCCACATACAAACACACAATCTTGGAATGGGCCTATGCAAAAATCAACTAAAATCTGTTTATTTAACAAAAATATAAACTTTCTTGTTTATAAAAACAAAAATTTTGTAAGAGAACATACCAAAGAGATCCAACGGGCTTTGGTTTAAATCACAATCCATGAAGAAGCTCAACAAGTTGGATGTCATTGTAAGATTTAAACCTTCATCCATGTGAAAGATGCTTTAAACACACAGCACAAAATGAGAAAAAGTCTTTGCAAAATATACCAGGTGAGAGAAAATGGTCCATTTCATGCACATTTTACCATCTGTATGTTCAATAACTATGTGAAAGATGTTCAATGTTATTTTATTATTACTAAATTACTATTAAAATAATGACAACCATTAAAATATCTAAAAGTTAAGACACTGACACTTTCTTATGATAGTAAGAATGCAGGACTATGGAGACTCTGAAACAGGTAGAAGATTGTGGCCAAGTTTTAAAAACCTGTTGAAGAAATTATTGAGTCTTGTACTTGGGTTTCTACTCTGCCTCAGACTATTTAGTGCCAATATAAAAATCACATATACAGGTATTTTGTGTCTTTTATATACATAATTACAACAGTTGTAGTAAGTTTTAAATAGCACAAGAGCTGTGCAGTTACCTTCTGTCTATGTTATTGGAATTTACTTTTCCATTAATAACCTTGAATTGTTATTTATTTATCTGGGCTGCTCCTAACTCTATTTGGCCAGCCCTCAGAGCTCAGCTAACCCATGGCAGTTTCTCTCCCTTTTCTACCTTTTTTTATCTTTGTGGTTCTCTTATGACTACAAGCTCAGGAAGCTTAAAACCCACCTATGTCTCTTCTGCCCATTATCTCCAGGTCTCTTTATTTCCCAATGAGAAATGACTTGGAAGGAAAGATCACAGCTCTACAAGTAGACTCTAGGTCTTGGGGACCCATACTTTATATTAAGATGCATAACAAGACCAAACCTTAAGAGACCCTTGTGGCAACTTCTTACAACCTAAACAGTTATAATATATGATTTAATAATTTTCTTCCTACATATTTCTGTAAATGTGTTAAAATGCATGCCCCCATACAAAGTTACATGAGAATGGTATAGTTAAAATATCTATATTAATATTTCAAAAAGTAGAAGCAAGGTTGCCTTTAAGAGACAAATGAACAAATATGCCTGTTCAATGGAAAATGAATAATAAAAGGGATTGTCTTAGTCAGGGTTTCTACTCATGCACAAACATTATGACCAAGAAGGAAGTTGGGGAGGAAGAGGTTTATTCAGCTTACACTTCCATATCTTTGTTCATCACCAGAGGAAGTCAGGCCTGGAACCCAAGCAGGTCAGGAAGCAGGAGCTGATGCAGAGGCCATAGAGGGATGTTGCTTACTGGCTTGCTACCCTGGCTTGCTCAGCTTGCTTTCTTATAGAACCCAGGTCTACCAGCTCAGGGATGGCACCACCCACAATGGTTGGGCCCTCCCACCTTGATCACTAGTTGAGAAAATACCTTACAAATGGATCTCATGGAAGCATTTCCTCAACTGAGGCTCCTTTCTCTGTGGTAACTCCAGCTTGTGTCAAGTTGAAACAGAACCAGCCGGTACAGGGAGTGAGTTTACATACATAGAAAAGCTATGGTGAATACTAAGTGCGCACCACACTGACACTTCATGTTTCAAGCAAATATGTTGGAGGGTGTCTTTCTTTTATTATTATGGTCTTTATTCTTCCCTAGAAGATCAGTCACTGTCTCCCTCCCATTCTTCCCTCCAACGGGTCTATCATGACCCCTTAGGAAATGGTAAATGCTTCATGTCGCAGGGCCCTGGTGGCAATTCTTCAATCTATATACAAGACTTGGTGCACCATATGAATAGAACGGTAGCCCCAAGACACCTGTTCTGCTCTTAGGCACATCAGATGGCTTCAGATGGCTTTGCTAAGGCCACTATATTATTTATTCGTTATTGCAAAAGAACTTCTCCATTTTGACTTTGTATTCAGTATTTTTCCAATCACCCTTCCCTTTCTTTACCCTTCCCACTAGACCCATAAAACAGCAGGAGGAGCCTTTATTTTCAGGGCTGCCTTGCCAAAGAGATGAGTCTCCCATCTGCCCTGTTGTAACTGACCTTCCTCTGTGAGGACAATAGAAAGCCAAGGGAATTGGCGATTTTTCTTCTTTCACCTCCTGCTCGTACCTTGCTGTAGAAATTAAAAGGTTGAGAGTTGCTCTGATTTTCATTATTGTCTTAATGGCCCACCTCAGCATCTGAAAGACCAATTCTCTCCTGCTCAGGTCCTTATACATAGTGTTTAGCAATGGAAGACAGCCTGAACAAAAATTGCTGCATTTATAGTCTATAATTCGAACTAACTGATATCAAGTAAACGTTATACACATTTTATATTTTAAAAGGTAGTAAAGTATACAGGGTGCTCAGGAATTCAAATGGGGGTGGTAAATAGGGAGAACACTGGAGGACTTAGAGATAGTAAAACTATCCTGTAAATTGTGATCAGGGGTTCATAATTTTATACATGTGTCAAAACCCACGGAAATATATCATACAGAGTCAACTGGAGAATAAGTGTGGGTTTTAGTTAGTAGGAATGTGGTAGTGCTAGTTTTTTTTTACTGTTAAGAAAGTTACCTCTTAGGGAAATGCAAATCAAAACAAGCCTGAAATTCCACCTCACACCAGTTAGAATGGCTAAGATCAAAAACTCATATGACAGCAGATGCTGGTGAGGATGAGGAGAAAGAGGAACACTTCTCCACTGTTGGTGGGGTTGTAAACTGGTACAACCACTCTGGAAATCAGTCTGGCGGTTCCTCATAAAATTGGACATGGTCCTACTTGAAGACCCAGTTATTCCACTTCTGGGCATATACGCCAGAGATGCTCCAACATACAACAAGGACACATGCTCCACCATGTTCATAGCAGCCCTATTTATAATAGCCAGAAGCTGGAAAGGACCCAGATCTTCTTCAGTAGATGAATGGATACAAAAATTGTGGTACATTTACACAATGGAGTACTACTCAGCTATTAGAAACGACTTTATGAAATTCCTAGGAATATGGATGCATCTAGAGAATATCATCCTGAGTGAGGTAACCAAGTCACAGAAGAACAGACATAATATGCAGTCACTGATAATTAGATACTAGCCCCAGAAAGTTCTGAACACCCCAGAAACAACTCACAGGCCATATGAAGCTCAAGAGAAACAAGGGCCAAAAAGTGAAAGCCTCAGTCCTTCTGAGGAAATAAAATAAGTGTGTATAATCCTCTCAGAGTGCGATACTCCTGGACCTAAATCATTAATAATCCAAGAGCTAAGAATATAGCTTTGTGGCAATTTTTGATATTTAAACATCATTATTTTTAATCTATACACACCAATAAAACTGACTGTTTCCATGTTATATTCTGTCTTACATCTACTTTATGCTTATGGTAACTAGTAGATTTCAATGCATACTATAAAACTTCTAAAAGAATTAAGTACTGACAATAATATATTTGTACAGCGTTATGCCAAAATGACTTTAAAAATCTGTACATGTCTCTCTTTTTAAAAATAAAGTTGAAAGAGAATACAAAAAGATCTTAAGTGTAGTATATTTACAAAAAAAGTAGCCATCATAACTACTCAATAATCTGGAATTGTAAGATGAATGAATCCTTTCTTCCCTAAGTTGCTTTTTTTTTTTTTTTTTTTTTTTTTTGCTGTTGTTGTTGTTTCTTTCCTTCTTCCTTTTTAAATTCAGTCCTAACCTTAGAACAGAAATCATCTTACACAATAGAAGACATAGTGGCAACAATATCCCAAAATTTACCAGTGGGACCTATACTGCTGAAGGACTTACGAAACACAGCCCCTGTGGCTAACAATGTACTTGCACCTGATTTAATATTTGTTGTCACCTCATTTAAAGAGATAAAATTTGGAAACTGAAAAACTATATTTTCACTTACATTAAGCCAGTTATTAGGCTTTAATTAGTTACATTAATACTATGCTAATCTTTCCTTTCTCATATATAAATTTTGCATATAATATACTAAATAAACTCAAGTTATTTCAAGTGTTTGAAGGAATTATTTAAGAACTCAGTTGTGCTAGAGCAAAGAGTTGAATTGATGGTCTTGGTATAGCCACCTAGCAACTTAATTCGAAAAAAAGCAATAGAGAAGTGCGTTGATCTCTTTGTTTTACAAGAGTCCAACATATACAGGAAGTGTTCCTATTCTCTTTCCTTCATTTGACCAACACCAATTGAAGGTAAGTGGATTGATGTAGATGCTGTTGAAGATAACCATAAATAGAAAATATCAACAGCTCTATGAAAGTTACGGTTGGAAGAACAAGTGGGAAGGACAAGACAAATATGGATTGCTGTGTCAACATTGAAAAAAATTTCCAGGGTTCTATTCCTCATGGGAAAAGTGATTAAGACTGCTACAGAATTCTCTGGACAAAGTTGTAGGCAATATTCACATGAAAACACAACACCACAAAGGAAATAGAAAATAGTTTGTTGTGGAGCTAAGATGGAAAATGGCTAGGGCCCAAGAATGCAGGTATAAGTGTTTCCCAAATACCATATTCCAGTCAATTTGATATACCCGAGAAGAGAAAATGTCTACTAAAAAATTGCCTCAGGGTCTCTGGCCAGTGTGCATGATTTTGTATGACATTCTCATGAACAATAATTGATAGGGAGTGAACTAGATAACTGTGGGTAGTGGTAGATATTTTAGGAACTTTCTTATAATAATAACATGATAGCCATAAATCAGGAGTTTTCAAATACATTTGTTGGCACATCAGATAGTATGTTCTATTAAAATGGGGGAAATCTGTTATAGGTAATGGGTGATACATGAAAATAGTTTCAGTCAGTTGATTGGTAAAAAGAAAAATACCCTAATATTTTGCTAAATTAATACATTCCAAGAGGTTTCTGTTTGTCAGTTTGTTAGGCTCATTATCTGTTAATTACAGGGTGTTAGGCTTGTTGGCATGGGGGAAGAGTTATTTGATAGCCTAAAGGTATTCAAGCTAATATTTAAATTTCCAGTGTTTCAACATTTTTAAATCACTGACGTTCTAATTAGTCAATAAACTTTACAGGCATACTTTATTTTAGGTGTACTAGTTCATGGACTACAGGTGGGCATGAAAACAGAGGATAAACATGCCAAATGGATAGATAGATTTGTGTCTGCAATTATTAGCTGTGCTGCTTCTAGTACATGAAAGGCAGGCTTCTACATAAAGTCAGCCATGCAAAAACATTTAAAGACTTTTTAGTTGATGATTCTGATATCTTAAAACCCATGCATATGTTGTAACTAGTGGCAGAGTCATGTAGAAGTTTCATTTGAGGACTAAGAATTGTATATAATTGATTTAGAGAACCATTCGCAGATTCTGACTTGTGAATCCATCTACTTTATAAAATGTACTGTAACCTTCAGATGAACATTCGCTGTCTTTCCTGAACATTTTTGCCTATGTACAAAATAGGCAAATACTTATCATACAGCATTCTTTTTCCCTGCTTGGTTTCATTATAACATTGATGGTAAGTGAGATTATTGCCTGGTTTATTTAGTGTCATTTTCGTAAATGTGTAATTTTGCTACATGTATAAATTTTACTAATAAAATTCTAAATAGGAATAATAGAAAACTACATTGGCCTTTCAGAAAGTATAATTTTATTGCATCAAAATTTTTTAATTGAACAATTTTATTTTAAACAACAAAGATAAATGTACAGATTTTAAAAGCATTATTGCATAACGGTATATAAATACAATACTTGATTTTTTTTAAAGGTTTGATAGTATACCTTAAAATCTTATTAGTTACAATGAGCATAAAGTACATGTAAAACAAGATGTAACATGGAAATATTCAAAGTGTCCTTGCTGTATAAAGATTAAGCATAATAATCTTTTATTATTATTATTTTTTTGACATTTGCTTTTCTTGAACTTCACATAGTCTGCAAGTAGTTTCTGGGGTGTTCAGAGCTTTCTGGGGTTAGTATCCAATTAGCAGTGACTGCATATTATGTCTGTTCTTTTGTGTCTGGTTTACCTCACTCAGGATGATATTATCTAGATGTATCCATTTTCTAAAGAATTTCATAAAGTCATTGTTTCTGATAACTGAGTACTCCATTGTGTAAATATACTACAATTTTTGTATCCATTAATCTACTGAAGGACATCTGATAGAATTGTGCACTGAACCCATCTGGTCCTGGGCTTTTTTGGTTGGGAGGCTTTTGATGACTGCTTCCATTTCTTTAGGTGTTATGGGATCATTTAAATTGTTTATCTTGTCCTGGTTTAACTTTAGTACCAGATATCTGTATAGGAATTCATCCATTTTTTTCCAGATTTTCCAGCTTTGTTGAGTATAGGCTTTTGTAGTAGGATCTGATGATTTCTTGAATTTTCTCAGTTTCAGTTGTTATGTCTCACCTTTTCTTTCTTATATTATTATTTGGATAATCTCTTTTGCCCTCTAGTTAGTCTGGCTAAGTGTTTATCAATCTTATTAATTTTCTGAAAGAACCAACTCTTATTTTTTTTTTTTTTTGATTCTTTGAATGGTTCCTTTTGTTTCTATTTGATCAATTTCTGCTCTGAGTTTAAAATAACATTTTTATTATTTCTTTGAGAATTTCATAAAACATGTTTAAAGCAGTCTCCCTTTCATATCCTGCCAGATTTATCAATATCTCATTTGTCCAAATTTGTGTCCTTCTACTTGTTAAGGCGTTGAGTCATATTGGTGCATCAAAAATATTCTTGGGCGGGGTACCTACCTTGGACTCTGATTGAACTAACAGGGATAATATCCTTTGTGAAATCTGACTCTGTCTCCCAGAACCTATCAATTTCCCAGTCATCATCTGCAGGTAGGACTTCTTGCTTACTTCCCCTCTGATGATAGGACTGTATTTTGACTTGAGCATAGTACTAGTACAGAGATAGGCAGGTAGATCAATGGAACAGAATAGAAGATCCAGAAATGAACTCTCACACATATGATCACTTGATCTTTGACAAAGAAGAGGAAAACAATCAATGGAATAAGACAGCCTCTTCAACAAATGGTCTTGTCTCAACTGGCAATTAGTATTCAGAAGAATGAAAACAGATCCTTTCATATCTCCTTTTACAAAGCTCAAGTGCAAGTTGATCAAAGATTTCTACATAAAAACTTGTATATCGAACCTATTAGAAAAGAAAGTGGGGAAAATCTCAGAACACATTGACACAGGGAAAAGTTTCCTGAACAGAACACCAATGGCTTGTGCTCTAAGATCAAGAATAAATAAATGGGACTTAATGAGTCAGCCAGGTTTCTGTAAGGCTAAGGACACTGTCAAGAAAACAATATGGCAGCCAACAGATTTGGAAAAGGTCTTTACCTTTCTCACATCTGATAGAGGCCTAATATTCAATTTATACAAAGAATTCAACAAGTTAGACTACAAAGAATCAAACAATCCTATTAAAAATTGGGATACAGAGCTAAACAAATAATTCTCAATTGAGAAATTTCGAATGGCTGAGAAGTACCTAAGGAAATGCTTGATATTCCTAGTCATCAGAGAAATGCAAATCTAAACAACACTGTGATTCCATCTCACAACAATCAGAATGGAAAAGATCAAAAATTCTATTTACCTCTTAAGCCATCATCATCTACTATGGTCCATTTATATGTTACTGGTTTCTATGGTTACTCTGTTTTGTATACCTACATCTGACACTTTGGAGCTTGTTACTACAAATCAAAGAAAATACATTGAGTTTGTCTGTCTGGGCCTTGAATATCTCAGTCTAATCATTTCTAAGTATTTATGTTTTCCAGGAAATTTTTCATTTTTTAACCAGCTGAATAGTATTCCATTGTGTATATGTACCATATTTTCTTATCCATTCATCTGTTAAAGGACTTTAAATTGGCTCCATTTCCAGGTTACTGTTAATGGGGCATCAAGGAACTGTGCTGATTAAGTACTGTGAAGTAGCATTGTAAAGTTCTTTGTGAATATTCCAAGGAGTGATAATGCTAAGTACTGTAAAGGCTCAGATCTCAAACCCTTGAAAGTCACATCATGGAAGAATTGAAAGGAAATAGTAAGTTTATTATGTAATTCAGTATCCACTTATTCTTTTTCTCTGATTCTTTTTTAAAGATTTATTTATTTATGTATTTATTTTATATGAGTACACTGTTGCTTTCTTCAGATATACTAGAAGAGTGCACTGGATCTCATTACAGATGGTTGTGAGCCACATTGTAGTTGTTGGGGATTGAACTCAGGACCTTGAAAATAACAGTTAGTGCTCCTAGGCACTGAGCTATCTCTCCAGCACCTCATTATTTATTTATTTGTGTCTTCTGTGTCACTGGTTCTTTTCCATATTTAGTTCACAATATAATTGTCCTCCTTAAATTTTATATTTTTGCATTCATACTTAAATTTGTAATATAATAGATGTTAACTTTACATATGAGGCTAGGCTCCCAGTTTAATTTTCCTTTCCCTTTATCGTGGATTAATGGATTAATACGTGTCTCAGCTTCATTTATTGAAATTCCTAAGTTTTCTGGCTGAGGAGCAATGGAGATCCGATGTAAAGTAAAGCTCTCAGTCTGAGCTTTCTGTTGAATCCCCATATCTTGTGCTGATGGATCAATCAGGTAATTAATTGAAAAAAAATCTCCTTGTACTATTCTTACTATTCTTCCTCCTTCCACTTCTAGTTCTCTTTTTCTTCATCATCCTTCTTTTCCCCTCCTCTTCATCCACCTTCTTTTTATCAGCATCATTACCCATTCCTCTTTTTCTTGTTCCTCTCTACCTAGCTCATAGATAATCAGGATGAGGTCAAATAAAATGTGGAACAGCCCATATAATAACGACCTGAAAGAACCCATATAACATTTATTGAAAACTAGAAAGTTCTTCCAAACCTCTCCTAAACCAACCATTTTTGATGAGCATCCATCAACTTAAGAAAAAAACCTGTGAAAGTTCAGCACAAAGAAAATGTGTTAAGAAGTGTGTGCTAAGTCTCAAGCATCAGTAAGTAATACAATTTAAACAGCAGAGCACCAGTACACAATTATAGGTTTAGCTATTTTTTACTTCTATACAGTGATCACTGCATGTCGATCTCAGGATTGACTAAGACTGAAGCTGTCACAGTAATTGCCTGACAATGTAGAAAATATTTTTCTCCTTGGATGCTTCAAATATATATTTGTGCTTTTGTATATGTAAATATCAATACTAATGCATGAACTTGGGCATGATGACATTTTTGATCTTTTCAAATAATGCCTATCTCTAAAATTATTTCATTTTAAAAAATTTTATATTTAAAAGTTATATAAACCAGATTTCATTATCTATAATGAAGCAAGAAAACTAATTAATTTATAAAGAAAAATATTGATTTTACTTTTATGTTTTGGTTTAATATTTGGTATGTCTACTTCTTAAATCAACTAATAATAATGTTATAAGGTGTTAATTACGAGAAATGTGTGGCTATGGAAATACACATAACCAGAGAGTATAAACAAAGAGAGAAAAACAGAGATCATGATCTAAATGGTAGAGTCATCCACAAATCTATTGAGTTAATCATATATCTTCCTTGAAATGTGTTTGTGATCAGAGAAACATCAGAAACAGTACCTGTCGTGAGGGGTCACTTTCTTATTTCATTGGTCTACCAGTGTACAGTTAGTCTTCTATCCATTGGAGACATATTCTATTGTGTTTTGTGGATACATATAATTTGGTGGATCAGACAAGAAAGTAACAAGCTTTGTTTATCCTATATATATGGAGTTATGGCTAGATTTAATTTATTTTTAGGAGTACCAGATGATTAACCATAGTAGTTATTAAATTAGAATTACCATAAGTAGTGTATTATAATACAAACTTTTTCAATCTTATGAATTATTTCTTATTGGAATTTTCTATTAAATATTTTTGGACCAGAGTTGATCATGAGTACCTGAAACTAATACGCAAAATAGATGAGATATTTGTGTCCCATTAGGTGAAACCTTTGTGGATAGTTTTATAGCATCTTCTTATGCCAAGGGCATTTGCCATCACTGGGAGTCCTTATCTGCAGGGAAACAGGGAACAGTAGATCAGGAGAAAATAAGGCTTGGAGGATTACAAGGAAGGGGGTTGTGTTCAACATGGCTTATATAAGAGAATAATAAATGGCAGAAAAAAATTTTTACACAGTTCTACAAGGTCAATATTCACAAATCAAGATACAAGCATGGCACATTCCCTACTTGTGAGCTTATACCTTGGATTTTTTGGACACTGCCCTTGGTCTTACTTTTCTCGTCACATCGAATTCTTCCTTCTAATTGTTTACTTTTAAAAAGTCTCATAATAATGACATTAGTAAATAATTAAAAGCCCATTTTGATGCAAAATGACATACATTTAGTTAATATTGGAAAGTCTTTATTTCCAAGTAAGATAAGACCTTGAGACTCTAGAAGGGTGGGGTGTTTATGGCTGTACTCTCTATTAATCCTATTGGGAGAAGGATGGATGGCACATGAGAATTTCAGTTGAAGATTTCCCTTCAGTAATCACAATGAAAATGACACCAGAGCTATTCTTCCATTTTTGAACAAATGAGCAGTCCAATCAAGTCCCCAAAGTGTCCCTAAAGTGTCACCATTGCCAAATGACTCTAAACCTCATCAGAGCTACTACCCTGATTATAATTTGACACAGATGAGAGTAATTATTTGTGTTTATTAGAATAAGATCTTGTTGTGAATTTACATCTCCTTCTGATCATGTTTTGTTATTAGGGTAGCTATTTGAACAGCTCATAAAACATTGTAATATGATATAAAAGTCTCATCATGTCAAAGAGTTCATGTAAGGAGAAGAAAAACACTGATCCATTGCCATGTAATTCATGCAACTTGTTAAAGCCCATTCTGGCAGTATGGTCATCTGTTTAAATGAGTTACAGCATTAACTTAAGGTATTCCCCCTTGAATGTTTAAAATATGGCTTAAATTATTCACTCTACTTCTAGGAAATAATGCAAGTGGCTCTTTCTACCATAGCCTTGCTGTAGGAGTTCAATCCACAGAGAATGGAGATAGGATAACACTATTCTCATGTATACCTGAGAGTTCCCATTTCTGTGGTGATAGTTTTGAGTATATTATTCAGTGAGAACAGTACTGTACTGGGGAACACTGAGCTGTGGACTTTACACGGAAACATAAGCATATTGTCTGTTCAGTATGTGTGTGGGGGAGGTTGGAGAGAGATGAACACAGAGAGAAACAAAAACACACAAAGACAGAAATACATAGAGACAGAGAAACAGTGAGAGTCAGAAATGTAGAAACAGAGACACAAAATAAGAGAGAGATAGAGATACAGAGACAAAGACAGAGAGTCAGAGATTGACAGACAGACAGAGGCAAAGAGGCATATATTGAGAGGACTTAAAAGGGGCCTCTGTTTTTATTTTAACTTATATGGTAGTAAAGACAAAGATTGAGACTAGGACATGAGCACAGGTGACAGCTTAAACAGCATTTGCGAATCCATGTACTGTTTAAGTTCACTTTTACTTCTTCTATTCTGGTGGAAAATCTAGTGAAAATTGATACAAATGTGATCATCACAGGGCTGGATCCTCAGGAAAGATTTGGTGCATGAGAGTGTGAACAGCTACCTGGATGAGTCATTAAAAGAATAGACAAAAGTAAACACCAGTTTAACCTTGTGAAAAAATTTAGCCTTCACTATTTTTTTTTTTTTTTGTTGTTGTTGACAGTGCTGATTAATCTGTTTAGCAAGTTGAGGAGACTGAGAATCACTTCTGACAAAGTCTTTGAGTGGGCTACTGTCCTTATTGCCTTTATGAGATTTTGCAACCTTTTCAAGTTGCTAATGGCCAGCTGGTAGATGGGCCTATTCAGAATGCAGGGGAGAAAATATGGAAATAAGTGAACCCCAGAAGTTTATAATTAAAGGTTAAGTCAAAACCCCCTTTTCTAGAATTCCCAAAATCCCCTCACAACCTTTTAATTGAGGGTCTTTATTAATTCTAATAAAATGTTTGGTTCTGTTTTGTTTGTTTGTTTGGTTTGGTTTGGTTTGGTTTTAACCTTTCTGTTGCTGATTATTCTCCACTTACACATCTGTGGGTCACTAGTCTGGTACTTGTATTCTTTTGTGGAGACTGTTATATCTGCAAATATAATTTTCATTCTTTGACATAGTTATTCTATATTCACTGAAACTGCTGTCCCATGATTTCCAGTTGTCAGTGTCTGTCAATGACTTTCCACTCGTCAACTGTCATTTTTAATTCTGGGTTTCTTAGAAGTCATTCTTCTGTTTTCTTTATTTTCTTTTTTTTTTCTTTCATTTTTGTATAGAGCCTAAAATTTTTATATGTTCTACAGAAAACGCTTGTGTGCATTTACAGGAGTAAAGCTTACCCAAGACTGTGGAAAAACTACATTTCACATACGTATAATCTGATACCCCACATTATCTATTGAATTTATCTAAATTTCAGGAACTATTTTGCTGCTATATTAGCAATAATATAAAAATTTAGATTCACTTAAAAGTTATACATTATTATTTACTTAAATAATTTTTCCAAAATACTTCTTAATTAAGCAAACAGAAACATTAGTTTTCTTATCATTCTCTGAAATGTGAACTTGTGAATTCTTATTACTCACTCTATAAGTACTATGAAAAGCAGAACCTAATCTAAATTAAGTGACTTAGCATTTGAATGCCTCTCTGGATTTATTAATCATTGCATCAATTTATATGATCTACAAAGAAAATCTTCAGCTATTCACCGTGAACTTATGTCTCAAATAAGGGAAGTGGAATTAAACCTTTAAATATGAAAATAATATTGGCTATTTTTAAATATCACAAGAATATATTTTATAAAATTTTTACAACAAATAGTTGCAAGAATATCAGATGTTTGAGAAATGAAACATAAGGATTAACAAATATAAAAATATCTTGTATTTTCAGCAAAATTGATGAATATAATTGAAAATCTTAAGAAAGAATTGTGATATGCCTTTTGAAGTCATGAGAAACTATAACCAGTCTCATTCATGTCTCTCCCTGTTTCCCTGCTCCTTTGATTGCTGTCTTTTCCCTCCCAGGTGGGACTTAGGCCACTTTACTTGGGCCCTTTTGCTTCTTAGCCTTCTTCACTTCTACAGATTCCTGTGAATTCTGTAGTTGTTTGGCTAATGTCCAATTATTAGTGAGTACAATGAGTACATACCATGCATATTATTTTAGATCTGAGTTACCTCACTCAGTTTCTAGTTCTATCCATTTGCCTGCCAAATTAATAATGTCCTTGTTATTAATAGCTGAGTAGTACTACATTGTCAAAATGAACCACATTTTCTGTATCCATTCTTCTGTTTTGGGACATCTGGGGAGTTTACAGCTTCTGGATATCACAAATAAGACTACTATGACCATACTGAAACATGTGCCCCTGTGGCATGGTAAGGCATCTTTTCAGTATATGTCCAAGAGTGATATAGCTGAGTCTTCAAGTAGATCTGTTTCCTATTTTCTGAGGAAGCTCCAGCTTGATTTCCAGAGTAGTTGTACCAGTTTGCAATCCCACTAGAACTGGAGGAATATTCCTATTTCTTCACATTTTTGCAACATGTGCTGTCACCTGAGTTTTTGATCTAAGACTTTCTGATTGATAAAAGGTAGAATCTCAGGGTCTTTTAGATTTGTATTTCCCAGATGACTAAGGACTTTGAACATTTCTTTAAGTGCTTCACAGCTATTTGAGATTGTGAATGCTCTTTTCAGTTCTATATCCCACTTTTTGATTGTGTTGTTTGGTTCCTTTGTGGTTAGCTTCTTGTGTTCTGTATATATTTTGATATTAGCCCTCTAGTAGATGTGGGGTTAGTAAAGAATTTTTCACAATCCCTAGGTTGCTGATTTTTCTTCTTTGCTTTGTTCTTTGACTTACAGAAGCTTTCTAGTTTCATGAGGTTCCATTTATCAATTCTTTATCTTAAAGCCTGAGCCATTGGAGTACTGTTTAAGAAATTTCCCCCTGGGCCAGGGAATCACAGATTTTTTTCTACTTTCTCTTCTATTAGGAAACAGGAGATGAAGAAGGGGACATGAATTTAGGGGGTAGAGTAGGTACAGGACTAAAGGCCTGAAAGCCAGCAGAAAGAATTGAAACAGGCAATCTCAGAAGGTAGGAGGTGGGTTGAGAAATCCTCTAGACCTGGGAGGTAAGAGACACTCAGAACTAAAAGTGAGGGACCTTAGGTAAAATGCACCACAGTGGTAAGAGGGAACTTGTCGAGCCCAACTCCAGTAAAAAGACAGGGCATCATGTGAGAGATGGGGTTGCCAGCCCACAGGCAAAATTCTGGCCCATATTGTTCCTTTCTGAAAGAACTGCAGGAACAAAACTGGAGAAGAGCCTTAGGAAAAGAAGGTCCAGTGACTGTCCCAAATTGGGATGCAGCTCAGGGGGAGGTCCCTTGGCCTGACACTATTACTGATGCTGTGGTGTGCTTACAGACAGGGGCCTGTCATGATTGCCCAACAAGCAGCTGAAAGAATCAGATGTAGGTATTTACACCCAACCAATGGACAGAAGCTGTTACCCCCTATGGTTGGATTAGAGACAAGCTGGAATAAGCTGAGGAGGATGGTGACCCTATAGGAAGAACAGCAGTCGCAACTAACCTGGTCCCTAAATCTCTCAAATACTGAACCACCAACCAATCAGCATAAAGCAGCTGATATGAGGCTCCCAACACACATACAGCGGAGGGCTGCCAGCTCTGAGAGAAGATGCACCTAACCCTCAAGGGACTTGATCCCCAGGGAGTGGGGAGGTCTGGTGGGGAGGAGGTGGGTGGGGGACCCTCTTGAGACAGGGCTGCAGAGGAATCATGGGCTGTGGAAGAGTTGGAAGGTGAACTGGGATGCGAATAAAGTCTGGACTGTAAAAAATATTAAAGAATAAATAAAAACAGAAATAATAGTAATTGAAAAAGAAACAACTGTGAAGTCAGGGAGAATATGAAGCAGCAAGTTCCTCAGTCTGAAGTTTGTAAAAAATTGTTATGTCAAGTTTTCTATCTTGGTTATTTTACCTACCTCTGAATTGGAATAACCTGGACTATTTAGAAATTTATAAAGGAAACATGTCAGTAATTTAACCTCTGAATATCTTAAAATCTTATTTAGACTTTTATTTTAATGCATTTTTATACTTCTATAAATCAAGAGCCTTTTAGTCTGTGTTTTGTGATAGCTAAATATTTTGCCTGGAGCTTTTCTTTACATTATCATCTTCATATATACAAGATCTTTAAAATGGAATTTTGTGTTTCACTTTTACTTTTTGATTTCATATAGTTTTATAAATGTGTAATAAATTTTATCCTTTTGACCACCTTTTACATCAGCTCTCTAAGATCCTCTTCCCACTGGAACTGTGGTACCCACCAAGCCCCTTTGCCACTTCCACACCTTTAAGGTTTGTGTGACCAACCATTCAGTGTAGTTTTTCAGCAGGAATGGGAGGTTCTTTACTCCAGTATGTTACCTTGTCAGTGGTTACAGTACTGAACATAGTAACACTGTTCTCTTTATCACTATTATAAGTCAATAGCCATATATATGAATGGGTATATGTGTATGTGTATGCACACACACACACACATACACACACACACACACACATACACACACACATACACACACACACACACACACACACACACACTTCCCTTAGCCTGTATGTATTTCTTCAAACATGTTCTTCTCAAATATATCATAGAAAATATTAAAAGGCTGAATACATTATATGTGCTTCTATTTAATTGTCCAAGGAAAGCTGCCAGTCAGTTTTACAAAGATACCAAGGCAAAGACAGGCTATTTCCAACACAAAGGGGCAATGCATGTAGATGTCAAATAACAATTCTGTCTGTCATTCAAATATGCCAACCTATTTCTTTTAAAGACCCCCTATTTAATTCTTGTATACTTTTTTTATCTCTTATAAATGTTGACAGTGTCTTTGTCTTTCAAGAGAATCTTGATCTACATACCTTCTTGTTTCCCATAAACTTTCTACTCCCATCTTCTTATTTAAATTTTCTGCAGTAGAAATAGGAATTATCTGGTCACTATATTTGAAATCCTTTTGTCCTGTCCCACCAGAATATTTCAGGAATCTCAAATTAGACTATATCTCCATGATTATAGAGACCTGAGAAAGCCTGTTGCCACCATTTGAGCATGAATAAGCTGTTATACGTGGCCAGCACTTCTTTAGGCTTAGTACACAAACAAAAAACATTCAGGTACAAGTATTTAGAGAGGTATACAAGACTTTGAAATAAAACTCAAAAAACATCCTTTAATTCCAAGCCTCAGAAGCTAGCTCCCTTTAGTTATTATTTCAAAGGAGACACTAACTTAACATTTCATTTTAATTGTCCAAACCTTAACTCTAATGTAAAGGGTAATACCACATAGTTACATTGTGCAGGTATAATTATACCTCCCAAAACACTATCTTGGGAAAAAATAGAACCTTTGATAGCACTCATTTACTAAATCCATTTGTTCTAAAGCATTCTTGTCACAATGTTAATTAAGTAAACTATTTTAATATTCTCTTTTGGATTGTGTACAACAGATGTGCTTAACTCTTGACCAACTTAAAACTCTCTCCTAGTCTGTAATTGCTCTGCTTCTTTGTGCATTACAATACTCCTGATCCTCATCTTCAATTTATATTAACCTGAAGGATATAAGTAAAGGTGGCAATGTCCACTCGCTTAAAGATTAACGATTTGTTTAGGATTATCAGAGCCTTTCCCTGTGTTACGAAATCATCTGAGGGAAATTAGTTTCATTGCAAAGATAATAAAGCTGCATGTTTTAAATTAACTTTCTCTTTATTGTGCATCAGCCCATTCAGAACGAAATGAAATGTGATGATTTCTTTTTCTTTTTATTGAAGAACTTTATTTTAAAAAACAAAGAAAAAAGTACAAATTTTAAGCATTTTTGCATAAAAGTATACGAATACATTTTTGTCAGTGCTTGGCTTTTTTTTTTTTTTTTTTAAGGTTTGATAGTGTGTATTAAGATCTTACTAGTTACAATGAGCATAAAGTACATGTAAAACAGGATGTAACCCAGAATTAGTCAAAGTTTTCTTGGTGTGTAAAGAATAAACATAATGGTTTTTCTTTTCTTTTTTTTTTCCTTTTTTTCTTTTCTTGAACATCACACAGTTTGTAAGTTGTTTCAGAGCTTTCTGGGGTTAGTATCCCACTATCAGTGACTGCATATTATGTCTGTTCTTTTGTGACTGGGTTACCTCACTCAGGATGATATTCTCTAGATGCATCCATTTTCTTAAGAATTTCATAAAGTCATTGTTTCTGATAGCTGAGTCGTACTCCATTGTGTAAATATACCCCAATTTTTGTATCCACTCATCTACTGAAGGACATCTGGGTTCTTTCCAGCTTTTGGCTATTATAAATAGGGCTGCTATGAACATTGTGGTGCATGTGTTTTTGTTGTATGTTGGAGCGTCTCTGGGGTAAATGCCCAGAAGTGGAATAACTGGGTCTTCAGGTAGTATTATGTCCAATTTTCTGAGCATTCGCCAGTCTGATTTCCAGAGTTGTTGTACCAGTTGACAACCCCACCAGCAGTGGAGAAGTGTTCTTTCTCTGCATCCTCGCCAGCATCTGCTGTCATCTGAGTTTTTTAATCTTGATGATTTCAAATGAGCAGCAAGGCCCCGATTTTTTCTGTTTTGCCTCTCTCTTCTTCTTCTCTTGGGTTCACATGTGTGACTGATTAGATCATTCAAGGCCAGTAGCATATCATGATGCAGGCGATCAGAGAGCAGCTGCATTCATACTGCAGTCACGAGTAGAGAGCAGCCATGTACTCCCTTCAAAGGACTCGCTCACCTATCTTCACTCACAGAGAAGGCTGATCTGCAATGCCATGCCTAAAATCTAGTCTGTAAATGGGCACATTACCTTACGAATCTAACTTAGAATATTTTGAAACACAAATTAAGAGTGGATGATGTATAAGTAGTTCATCAACTATGACACTTGGCACTTGGGAATAAATTACACATAGAAGCAATAGGAAAAAAATAACACCATAGATGCAAAAGATTGAAAGAATCATAGCAACATATATATATATATATATATATATATATATATATATATATGTGTGTGTGTGTGTGTGTGTGTGTGTGTGTGTGTGTGTGTGTGTGTGTGTGTTTGTATAAATGTGTGTGGTGTGTTTGTGGGCATGTATGTAATTTATAAACTATCTGAATAGAATTGGAATCTGATTGAAGAAAATAGCCATACTCCATAATCAGGCGACTTTCAGTGGTAGGACTGTGACACAAATTCAATCACAGAACATTCCACCCACAATTTATTCTGATTGCAAGATGTGCAAGAGAAATGGATGTCCAGAACTTGTGGGAGTGGACAACCAATAAATGGTCTAATTTTAGGTCTATGCAAGGAGACAGGTCCTATGTCTAACACCGTCTCTATGACCAGAAACAGGACCCGAGATTACCCAGAGACCAGGGATAGAAAATAATTTTTAATAAAAGGTTCTTAATAATATTCTGCTATACTAACAGATTGGTATGTAGCCCAAGAGAGGCTTCCTCTAGCAGCTGATGGGAGCAGGTGCAGAAACCAACTGCCAAACACTGATCAGAAAGAGAGAGAGAGAGTCCAAATCGATTTTTTCCTCTTGGAGTTCAGAGAACTCCATGGATAGAGAGATAAAAATTATAGGGTTCAGAGAGCTTGAGGCCATCAGGAGAATATGATCAACAGAATCAATGAAGCAGGACTCCTAGGGACTCACAGAGGCAGAAGCAGCAACCACAGGCCTATATGGCTCTGTTCTAGGTCCTCTGCATATATGCTATTATTATTAGCGCATAATTGTTTTGTGTTTTTGTAGGACTCATATCAGTGGGAGTGGAGCTAACACTGACTCTTTTGCCTGCTCTTGGGACCCTTTCAAGCCTACTAGGTTGCCTCACCTAGCTCTGATGTGGAGATCTGTACATCTCCTCATTGTATCTTGTGATGTTCAGTTTCTATCCCTGGAAAGTCTGCTGTTTTCTGAAGGGAAATGGGGAAGAAGTGTATCTGGGAAAGAAAGAAGATGGAGGGTTACTGGGAGGAGTGGAAAAGAAAGAAAACTGGCCAGGTTGTATTCTATAAGAAGAAAACATTTTTTAAAAGGAGATTAAAAAGTAAATTGAGTAAGGTATTAACATTACAATAGTTAGGAAAATCTTCCCCATCAGTTAACTTTGAAAAATATCAGGAAAGTTGTAAGACAACTGATAAAAAATATTTGACTTTCTTGATATTAAAAAGTAGTGATGGAAAGAGAAAAAGTTTCAGTTTCCAAATTCCAGGGATGCTGTTACAACTGTAAAAAGAATGTAGATGAAGATCCTGACTTAATAAGGATTAATGATTAATAACTTTGGAGTTTGAAAAGGCCACTTGAGCTCATGGTGACAGTTCATATGAGGTGTGAAACTGTAGTGACGCACTCGAGCTGTAAGACACAGTGAGTGGGAGGTATTGTGCTAAAGCAACTCATGCAAACAGTAGCAAAGTTGTCCAAGAAAGCTGTGAAATGGGCCTTGATATTCTATTGAAGCTTTTTAATTGTAGGTGTTAAAGAGTCATTTTTGTTCCTTGACCCTATATGTGAGAATGAATAAGTAAACAGAAGCCATTTTTTAAAAGAAGCAGGTTAAAGAATAATTACCTTAATTATGGGATAGCAAAATTAGTCTATTTTCACAAAAACATTTATTTATCAAGTGTATAAAAGTCTGACTCCAAACCAGAAAAGAATACTGAAGGCATAAGAGGGGGCGTCAGAGAATGACATAGAATAATAACCTGAGCGTTAAAATAATTGATTTTTTGAACAAGTTTTTGATATTCTGGTTTTTGCTCTTAAAGCACAGAAATCAAACAATACTATTATTTGATAATGATGACGTCTGAAACATGAGTCATTGTCTCTGTAGAACCATTTGCTTTTACAGACTTCACAATTACGTTGCTTATGTCTTATCTTTAGCATCTACACAAAGGAACATGACCTCAATGAATAAATATTCAGTATCAAAAAGAAAAACATGTTATTCTGTGTTTGTATATTTCTATCCAGTTTTGAAGAATTGTCCATAATGATACTTGGAAAATAAAGGAAATGAGCCATAATAAATAAATATATCAAAGTGCCATATAAATGTTTTGCATGGAGGGGAAAGAAATGATGGTGAAAACATTAAGCCTTAGAAAGTATTTATTGCTTTAGACAAAATAATGAAAAATGATATGATGATATAAGCACTCAATCAGACATCCTATCTGCTAAAGTACAAGCACATACAGAATTACAGCCAGGGGGATAATTCCAGTTAATTGAAAGTAGCATGCAGTCATGCAAAACATATATTATTAGTAGCTACCGAACCTGGCTGTCTTCCATTAAATATATTTAAGATACTCAGTGCTAAAATGATTAGTCACAGATTTCTTCTATTTCTCTTTTCAAAGTTGCAGGGTTTTCCTGACAGGTTTCTACCAAAAGAACAACATACACATGTCCATTCACATCCAGGCTGTCTCTGGGAGTCATTTTGAGAGTCCAAATAGAGTCTATACTACATATAATACTATAAAATACATAATGATTGCCTGTTAATTAGCAGAGACTCAGTTCCACAGCAGATTTCTTGTGGCTCTTATAATCGTCTCCAGTTTCTGTGATGCTCCCAGAGTCATAGGTACATTTGTTCTGTTGTATATATACTGACCGGGACTTAGTACCCCAAGCTAACATATTAGCTCTCTTTTCACTAGTTGTGTCTTTCTGTAATTTCCTCTCTCTATTTAGCAATAATTAACTAAAGAAAATGGGGCCATGAATTTTAGGAGAAGAAAGAAACATTGTAAACTGAAGGAACTGTGTATAAGAAAGTGAAGAAAAAATTATGTCATTCTGTTTTAATTTTTAAAATAAAATGAAAATATCCAAGTGTAACTAGTGACTCATGTTGAACAGAAGCTAATGGTTGAACTCACTATCAGTTAAGTACATAATTCAATAATATGTGTTCATTTTTTAAAGCACATAGACTCAAAGAAGCTCACAGTGCTGTGTGACAGCTCTAGTTCCAAACACCTTTTTGTTCTCTTTTCTTTTCCCCCTCCATAGAGTCCTGTTTAATCCGAGGACATCTTGGCAAGAAGCAATACTACACAAGTGCTTGTCTAAAAACTGCTTGGGTAAAAAGCCAAGCTGTCAAAGAATCTTTGATTGCTGAGCATCCGTAGAACCTAGGTGGCTGCTTCCCAACTTAATATAGTCCTGGAGCCCAGTGTAAGACAGACACATATTTCATGGTATAAATCATTGCTGAATGACCTTGTTTCACAATTGCTCACAAGACCTTTCTGCAATGATGCTTATAATATCTACCTGCCTTCTGCATTTTTAACCACCCCAGAATTAAACTTTTCCTCACTCTTGAAACCTCCAGAACCTCCCTTTTTCTTCACCTTTACCTCTTCAATACATAAATCAATAAATCATTGATTCTCGTCTCTAGAGTATTGTTTTTCATTTAGGCAGCATATTGATTTAACAGATATTCATGTTTACTTCCTGTACCAGACAAAAGATGGTAAATGATTCTGCTTTAATTCCCAGGTAGCCTCTCATCATCATCTAGCATCTGAGTTACAAAAGGTAGACATAGAAATGAATTCAGCAAAAGATAAGACCAAAGCAAAGCTTTTGTCATCCTTCTGTGCCTCGTTGTGGTACCTTCCAATGTATTTTGGACTTCCCTTTTGGCGTTCTTTGTTCTGTAAAATTATACCACTGTTTTCACATTGTAACACAGAATCTGGGGTAACATATGTCTGGGTTCCCCTGCCATCAGTCATATAAAATGGCTTCAGAACAAAGTATCTCTTACTCCTACTCTTTCAAAAAAAGTAGAAGATGAATGTAATATATGGACACATAATAATCAATCAGCAAGGTTCACTTATATTCCCTTTAGTGAATTCCAGTATCAGCCAGTTCATGTTCTTGTGGCTAGGTTCATTTTCAAACTCTCCAGTTAGGCCTTTCCACGTCTAACTTGAGACATGAGAGCAAGAAGGAAGTCATCCTGCGTGACAGACAGCAAATAGAAACCACAGACTTCTTTAATAAAAGCAATACCACTTCTTAGCTGAATGCTGATTTTCATGTACATTTGTAAGTGATATTTAGTTCATCAGCTTAATTATGGGACTCAGATATGAGGAGAGATCTCTTAAAGTCACTATAGCATTGGAATAAATAGAAGGGAAATTAAGGATGTAGATGCAACCTCCCTTTAAGGAAATAAATCAAGGTGACACATAATGAAAAATATATTAACTTTAAATTTACAAATGCATATGCTTTTATTTTAAATATATGAAATGGAGAATAGGATAGAATATGAAGATTGAAATGAATTATAAAAGGAGATCAATGAGTTTACATAGCACTTTGGGCATGTGTGTTATTTTGAATTAAATTATATGCACTGCCTTACTAGTATTATTTTCAGTATTATTACAACAACTATAAACGCCAGAGGTGGATATAAGGACATAATGACATTAAAATTTCTGGTTTTAAAAACTATGGTCATTTTTGCATGCCAATTGTAAATGTGGTCAAATGATGACTAAAATTCATTAAATAGTCTAATTCACTTGCATCTTCATATGTGAGCAAAACAGAAAATATAAACATAAAATTTTAATTTGTGCTTCCTGAATGTATTGTTCCAACAATGTTATTAGTACATCAAAAATCATATATTTTGAATGACCATCTTTCAGTTATAAATAGGCTTATTTTACTACCCACAAATAATGCCTACACTTCTGAAAACTACTGGAGAAACTTAGTCCATGCTAGAGGTAAAAGTTAAGCTATATTTTATTGATTAACCCTTGCCATTGGTTAAACTAAGCTTATCAATAATCAAGTATGCATATGCATACATCTACCAATGTGAACATATTTGATAAAAACAATGTACCAAGCTGCATATGTAGGTCAATGAATACATATAATTTTAGTATAAAATAATTTTCTACCTTTAAAATATTTTTATTTTTAATTGTGTGTGTGTGTGTGTGTGTACACACACACATGTATGCACATACATGTGCGTATATCCACGTATGTGTATCCATGTATGTGCATATGAGTGAAGGTGTCTTTGAAGGACCGAGGAAGATGATATATTTTCTGGGAGCCAGCATGACAGTCAGTTTTTAATCTTACAAGGTGGTTACTGGAGACTAAACCCAGATCATCTGGAAGACTAGTATATACACATTCCTAATCCATCAACCACCTCTGTAGACTCTAAGATATTGCTTAAAGGAAAAAATAAAACTAAGCATTACTATAATAACTAAAGTTTCTTAATTTGTGACATATTGAATATAAGTTATTGAGTGCTTGCATTTTTATGAAGTGCTACAAAAGCTATAAGAATTAATTCAGTAGAATCTTTTCTGGAAAAGCAATGTTGTAAAGCATGTCAAAAATGAAACAATAAACTATCTGATGAATTGTATGAGATTAAAATACCCATGTATAAACCACCCTCACAGTGAAACAGAATGCTGCTTACATCCCAGCATTCCGCTCAGGTAAAACATTTCTTCTTATAGAGGAGCAGACTTCTGACCTTTCTCTGTAAAGGTTTTCTAGCTACAATTTCAACATGTTTGAATTAAATTTTTTGAGCACTGTCTTATCCATTAATAAACATCATGCATGTCTGATTGACCTATGCTTATAACAGGCCATTCATTGTCTTTACATGTTATGTTTTGTTATTGAAGAATGTCTGTCTTGATTTCATTCTATGCTATTACAAATAAAGTTTTATTCAAAACTTTATGTTTAGGCATACACATGACTATTTTGCAGAAATTATTTTAAAACACAATTGCTTGGTCAGAAAGCTTCTTATCCTAAATAATACAGTAGTTTCAAACAACAATGACATTGATTATCTCGTACGCTTGCCATTAGTCTGGAATCCAGGAACAATTTGGCTCTATGTTTCTGGCTCAGTTGTTTTTTTTTTTTTTTTTTTTTTTTTGAGGCTGCAGTCAAGATGATCAAGATGATGTTCCTTGGCTGAAGTTATCTGAAGGTTTGACAGGAGTGGATGATCTGTTTCCAAGATGAATCACTCATGAAGATGTTGGCAGGAAGCCACAGCTCCTTAGCACATTGGATTTTCCCCAGCCTGCTTGACTACCTTCATGGCATAATGACCACTTTCTTCCAGGAAAGAAGTCAAGTCCTCAGTTCCTTTAATGACTTTGTATAGGGACTCACATAAATTGTTATTGCTTATAAAACATAAGGTCTGTTCATTGTATGATGGGAAAATAATGCTTCATAAATCCTATGAGGCAGAGAATGTGGATCTGTCAATAGATCTGGTCTACTGAGGAGGTGCACATCTATATATATGTTTTAGCAACTGTTTCCTGCTGTGTTCAAAGTAGATGCCTGGGTGAGTGAGGGCTATTTCTTTGCATCTCAGCTAATGCTTGATTGTGTTAAGTGTTTTATTTCAGCTTTTTGTCCTGAAAGTAATGATACCTACTTCTGGCTTCAACGGTTTTTTTTCTGAATATTGTAAATATTTTATATAGTTTTATGGCTGTTTGAATACTCTCTTTTAACCCATGCAAGATTGTCATGGCTTAAAGTATTTTTTTATTTTTATATTGAATTGCTGAGATAAAATATCAGGAAGTGCTGTATCTTGTATCTAATAGTGCATAAAATGAATATTGTAAAGACTTGTCAGCAAACGCTGTGACTTGTCTGTTTAAAGTCACAAATGGTACAGTTTACTTAATGAATGCTCTTGAGTTTAATTTAGCTCATTATATCTATGATTTTCCTTGCATTTGGAATTTTTAAATGTATGTGTAAGCATTATTTTCTTCCCAAGATCATGAAAATATTCCACTGTTATTTCTATAAATTTTAGTACTTCATGATCCACATACTGAACTATAAAATGCACAATAATACTTTACAATACTCAAAATGAAATAGAGAAACTTTTGATGATTAGTTTTGTTGTTGTTTGTTTTGGTTTGTTTGTGTATGTTGTTATGTAGTTTAGAACAACACAAGTTTACTGGGAAGTCCATATTTTGCTAGTGTACTTTAAGACCAAAGTGTCATAACAGAGCTGGCTTTTGGAAGATTGACATTGATCTGTTTATCTACTTAAATATCTTGATACATTTTATTCTCCTGGTTGCTGTTTTATAAGTCTTGATCTTGGTATTCATTGGTATCTTTTTGTGTTCTATTGATTGGTTGTTTTTTTTTATTGTTTGTATGCTTTCTTGCTTTCTTGTTTTGTTGTTACCATTTTTGTTCATTTTGCTCAGTATTTTCAAAATGTTTTCATTGATTAAAATATGTTAAAAATCAGGATATGTGACATGTATGTATCTATATAAAAAGTTGGTTATCAGAACAAACTTACCTGTGCCATGTCCAAATCCCAAGGTTAGTTCTCGTCACTTCACTCCTGGACTTCCTTAACCTAGAGCAACCTAGAATCTCAAAGAAGACATACACTTATGAAAAAAATTAAAACCTACACATTGTAAAAGTTATCTACACCAAACTAGAAGCCAACATAAAACTAGATGGTATGAAACTTAGAAGCAACACCACTAAAATCAGGGACGAAACAATCACCATCGCTGACTTTAAGCTGTATTACAGCTTGTGATAAAAAATTACTTGATATTGGTATAGAGACAGGCAGGTAGATTGTTGGAATAAAATTGAAAAACCAGAAATGAAGCCACATACTTATGGTCACTTGATCTTTGACAAAGAAGCTAAAAACATTCAATGGAAAAAGAACAGCCCTTTAACAAATGGTGTTGGTTCAACTGGCACTCAGCATGCAGAAGAATGCAAATCAATCATTTATTATCTTCTTGTAAAATGCTCAAGTCCAAGTGGATCAAACACTTCCACATAAAATCAGGTACTGTGAAACTAATGGAAGAGAAAGTTGGGAAGAGTTTAGAACACATAAGCACAGGGCAAATTTTTCTGAACAGAACACCAATAATTTTTGCTCTAAGATAAAAATCAACAAAGGGAACCCCATAAAATATCAAAATTGTCCGTGGGACAAAACAGAAACCAACAGATTGGGAATGGACTAGAAATGAAGAACCATAAAAGAATCCAAACACTTTTGGGACTTGATTTTTGGAAAATGAGCTATAAGCATTCAATGGAATAAAGTCAACAAATGGTATTGGTTTAACTGTCAATCAGCATGTAGAAGAGTGCAAATCAATCAATTTGTATCTTCTTGTAAAAAGTTCAAGACCAAATGGATCAAAGACATTCACATAAAACCAGGTACAGTAAAACTAATAGAAGAGAAAATAAGGAAGAACTTAGAACTCATAGGCACAGGGCAAAATTTCCTGATCAGAACACCAATGGTTTATGCACTTTGATCAATAATGGACAAATAGTCCTCATAAAATTGCAAAGCTTCTGTAAGGCAAAGGACACTGTCAATAGGACAAAACAGAAACCAACAGATTAGAAAAAGATTTTGACCAATCTTACAACAGATGGAGGGTTAATATCTAATATATACAAAGATATCAAGAAGTTATACCCCAGAGAATCAAATAATCCTATTGAAAATGGAACAAAGAGCTAAACAAAAAATTCTCAACTGAGGGATATTGAATGGGTGAGAAGCACCTAAAAATGTTCAACACCCTTAGTCATCAGGGAAATGCAAATAAAAACAACCCTGACATTACACCTGATAACAGAATGGCTAAGATCAGTAATTCAGGTGATAACAGATCCTGGCAAGGATGTGGAGAAAAAGAAAAACACCTCCACTGTTCATGGAATTTCAAGCAGGTACAACCACTCTGGACAGCAGTCTGGCGGTTCTTCAGATAATTGGACATAATACTACCCGCCCGAGGACCCAGCTACACCACTCCTGGGTATTAACCCAAACTATGTCCCAACATATATTCTTGACACATGCCCACTATGTTCCTAGCAGCCTTATTCATAATAGCCAGAGGCTGGAAAAACCCAAATGTCCTTCAACAGGTAGATACAGAAATTGTGGTACTTTCACACAATGGAATACTACTCAACTATTAAAAAGAATAACTTTATGAAATTCTTAGGCAAATGGATGGAACTAGAAAATATCATCCTGAGCGAGGTAACCCAGTCACAAATGAACACACATAGTATGCAGTAAGTTAGATGGGAGCATCTTCATCTGTACCATTGGACTGAGCACAGGGATTCTAACGAAGGAGCCAGAGAAAGGACTGAAGGAACTGAAAGTGTTTTCAATCCCATGGGAAGAACAACACTATTAATCAAGCAAAACACCCAGGGTTCTCAGTGACTAAAACACCAACCATCAAGTACACATGGAGAGACCAGTGGCTCCACTTGCTTATGTAGCAGAGGGAAGCACTGTCTGGTATCAATGAGAGAAGACATATTGGGCCCAGTGAAGGCTCCTTTTCCCATTGCTGGGGAATTCCAAGGCATTGAATTTGGGAGTGCTAGCATATTCATGGAAGCAAGGGAATGGGGATAGGGACAGGAAAGGGAAGAAAAGGACAACATTTGAACTGTAAATTTAGAGACTATCCAATAAAATTTAGAAAAAAAAAGAACACAACATCAAAGGTCCTATCACAAAAACAATATCAAATACCAGGACAGAATATAACCAGTTAAATCTCTAGTCACTATGTAAAAGAAAAAAAATGGAAAAATAATTGAAATACATGGGACCAGAAAACAAGTAAGTACTATTAGTCTAATGTCTGACACAATAGACTTTGTTAATTCACTAAAGTTAATCAGAAGTTTAAAGGATTAGATAAAAACAAGAAGACACTGATATCTAAAACACATATGCATCAAACTCTCAGGCACCCAATTTCACAAATAGTCTAATATTTCATATTAGAATTAAAAAGAGAGCCTACTTCTGGATCAGTAACGTTAGGCAATTTCAATATTGTACTTTTTCTAATACACAGATATTCTGGTTAAAAAAGCAGAAAAACATCAGAAATAATGAAATTAAATATCAAATATACAACTGTTAGAGAAAAAATACCAAATAAGAAAGAATATAGATCTTATATAGCAGTCCATGAAAAGAAACATCACTAAAATAGATCACATGCTGGGACATAAAAAACCAATCTTAAGAAGTCCAAAAAAAAAAAAAAAAAAAAAAAAAAAAAAAAAAAAAACAAAACCTGAATTAACTTCATAAAACCTATCTGACCATAATGCAATGAAGCTTAAAATAAACAGGAAATGAATTTTTCGTAATGATACAAACTCATGTATATTAAACAACTCATTACTGAATGATGAACAAGTTAAAATAGAAAGAAAGAAAAAAAGAAACAATGAAAGGATGAATGAATAAAAGAAAGGAAGGAAGGAAGGACAGAAGGAAGGAAAGATGAAAGAAAGGATGAAAGAAAGGAAGCCAGCAAACCTGGAATAAAACAATCTTGAAAACACAACATGACAAAACCTCAATAAATCTAAAGATGTTTAGATATAACTCCGAATAGTTGGAATGTTTTAGACATCTCTATATAATTACCAAACAGAAAGACAGTATTCAGTGAGTCCAGAGGAATATTAAAACAGAATCTAATTGGTTTGATCTACCTGATAGATGTAGAAAATCGTTGCATGGTCCGTGGAATATAATGTGTGAAAATGTTTTCTGGCCCTGGCAGGATGCTATCAGACTATATATATATATATATATATACCAACAGAGTAAATAAATTTCAAAGTAACAGTAGATAATGCTAAGAAATTCTATTGCATGGTTGCATAGGCAAAAAAGAAAAAGAAAAAAAGAAAAAAAAAAAAAAACAAGAAAAGAGACAGAGAAGAATATTGAAAGTGTACTTCCCAAAATGTCAACCACCTTCAGAATCAGAGAAATGCAAATTATACCACAGTGAATTATCATGATAATGAGCCTGATGAAAAGTAAAAACAGAATATTTAACAAGTGTTAGACCAAACAGATATTTTACATTGTTAGATTCTGTGTAAGTATCAAAAATGATACATAGAAAGAGAAAATACTTTTTAAAATTAAAAGTACCCATTTTTCATTATTTGGGATGTCCTAAAGGAACATTTGGTTCTTAAGTCCATTAAAAAACCTTATTCACAGACAGGATAACATCACTCCAAAGAGCTAGAAGTTTGCCCTACATCTTGAGGGCAACAAATGCCCAGCGGTGTCAACAATTAATTAATTGACTGGTAGCTATGTAATCAGGTCTCACCCTCAAGCATATCATCATTTCAAACACTACTAAGGGAAGTCTCAGAAGTTACTAAGAAGCTGTCAGTGGGGTTTCAAGCCTTAGCACTGTTGAATGTATTATGTACCAGTTGTAGCAGGTTCAAGGTATTAAAACCTTTTCAGTTCTTAATTTCATTCATTCATTTAAAGGTGATCAAAATGATCTCTGCTTATAAGTTTATTGTTTTTGGGTCTCAAATGTGTTCATATAAGTCTTCCAAAAGATAGATTTAGGAATATCAAGTTTATAGGACTAAATCCTTGAATTTCATGTTGCATATGGTACTATCCTATTTAGATAACTTTATATCAGCTATCAGTGTTTCAATTAGAATGATTCTCTAAGAAGAATTCATTCCACTTGAGATGCATAGGTACTCTTTGACAATAGTTCTGTAAGCATTTTAAATCATGTCTTCAATTGCAGCACTTATGAGTCAGGTTGATCTCTATGAGTTAGAGGCAAAATTGAATGAATAAATAAATGAATTTACATAGTTATAAGGAAGATTTTGTTTTAGTGTCCTAACCACACATCAACATAAATTAATTGATAGAAATGACATGTTAGCAAGCTTGAAATAATAGTTCTACAATGAAAGCATAGATCAAAGCATGAAATCTCATCAATACATGCAAATTTGCTCTGGGTAAATGCCAGTTAACAACAGAGGTTCATTATATTCGCATATGAAATCCATACAAAACAAAATATATTTTAATTTAAGAAAATTTAAATTACACAGAGATCTTGATTTTCTAATACATTTTTGTGAGCACTTACTGCATTTATTTTTGCTTAAAGTAATTAACTTTACTGGTTTATATAAGGCAAACAACTCATAACTGAAAATTTTTCTGATTTCTCCTTTTTTGCACTTTGATTAATTAAAATACTGATTTTTCATTGCTCCAAAATTTATTATTTTGAATCAATATTTTGTGTTTGACCACAAATTTATTTTATGTAAGAATTTCTTAGCCCCTCATTTTTCACTTTTACTTGTTCAATTCATATTTCTTTATTGAAGTGCCAAGAACTGAATAAAAGATTTAATATACATAATGGGAATATTATGAACAAGAGAGACAGACACTATATTTTATGATTTTCAGATGTGCATTTTATAACTAAAATGGCAAAAGACTTAAATGGGTCTTTCAATGGCTAAAGTCAAAGTGACTTTGCTTCCTTTCTATCTCTACAGATTGTAAGACTTCATTATATCTCAGAGGAATGCAGTATAAGGAAATGAGTTCACAATACCTTTTATAATTTTATTAACAATAATATGAAAGTTTGGCTTTTTTTACATATCTATGTATACTTTGAAAATATGGAGTAAAGAAGATATGGTCAAAATTCTACCCTTAACCAAAAATCTAGTCCCAATTAATAGCACCTTGAAAAAACAAAACTAGGTTATTTTTTTAATAGACACTTCAGGTCAGGCCATGACAAGGAATAGCTGATCAATCCTAATAGAACTCCATTTTGTGTGTGTGTGTGTGTGTGTGTGTGTGTGTGTGTGTGTGTGTGTGTGTGTGTTGTTGTTGTTGTTGTTGTTGTTGTTGTTGTTGCTGTTATTGTTGGTGTTGAAGTTCCTGTTGATTGCTTGTTTAAAAGAAACTTGGTGTGACTCTAACTAAGCAAGTGAAAGACCCGTATGACAAGAACTTCAAATCTCTAAAGAAGGAAATTGAGGAATATCTCAGAAAATGGAAAGATCTCACATGCTCATTGTAAACTGTAAACTTCAGTAGATGAACTGTAAACATTCAATGGAAAAAGGACAGCCTATTCAACAAATGGTGTTGGTCCAACTGGAACTCAGCATGCAAAAGAATGAAAATAGACCCTTTCTTATTTCCTTGTACAAAGCTCAAGTATAAGTGGATCAAAGATCTCCACATTAAACCAGATACACTGAAACTATTAGAAGAGAAAGTAGGGAAAACCTTAGAACAGGTAGGCACAGGAGAAAATTTCCTGAACAGAAAATCAATGGCTCATACTCTAGGTCAAAGATCAACAAATTGTACTTAATGAGATTGCAAAGTTTCTGTAAGGTTGAGGACACTGTCAAAAAAACAAAAGAACAGCAAACAGATTGGGAAAAGATCTTTACCAACCTCATATCTTATACAGGTCTATTATCCAAGGCATACAAGAACTCAAGAAGTTAGACACCAGAGAATCAAACAACCTTTTTAAAAAATGAGGTATAGAGCTAAACAAAAAGTTCTCTATTGAGAAATATTGAATGGCTGAGAAGTATCTATGGAAGTGCTAGACATCCTTAGTCATCAGGAAAATGCAAATCAAAACAACCCTAAGATTCTACCTCACACCAGTCAGAATGGCTAAGATCAAAAATCAGATGAAAGCAGATCCTGGCGAGGATGTAGAGAAAGAGGAACACTTCTCCACTGTTGGTGGGGTTGTAAACTGGTACAACCACTCTGGAAATTAGTCTGGTGTTTCCTAAGAAATTTGGACATAATAATACTACCTGAAGACCCAGTTATTCCACTTCTGGGCATTTACCCCAGAGAAGCTCCAACATGCAACAAAGACACATGCACCACAATGTTCATAGCATCCCTATTTATAATAGCCAGAAGCTGGAAAGAACCCAGATGTCCTTCAGTAGATGAATGAATACAAAAATTGTGGTACATTTACACAATGGAGTACTACTCAGCTATCAGAAACAATGACTTTCTGAAATTCTTAAGAAAATGGATGCATCTAGTGAATGTCATCCTTAGTGAAGTTCCCAGTCACAAAAGAACAGATATATTATGCAGTCACTGATAATTGGATACTAACCCCAGAAAGCTTTGAACACCCCAGAAACAACTCACAGACTATATGAAGTTCAAGAAAAACAAAGGCCAAAAAAAAAGAAAAATTATTATGCTTAATCTTTACAAACCAAGAAAACTTTGACTATTTCCAGGTTACATCCTGTTTTACATGTACTTTATGCTCATTTTAACTATTAGGATTTCAAAGCATACTATCAAGCTTTATAAAAAAAATCTAGTACTGACAAAAATGTATCCATATACTGTTATGCAAAAATGCTTTTAAAATCTTCACATTTATCTTTTTAAAATAAAGTCGTTCAATTAAAAAAAAAAGCAAAAAAAAAACGTGAAATTGGATGAGTAGGAAGGTAAGTGGGTATCTGCTAGGAGTTGGGGGAGAATAAAGAATATGATCAAAATATATAAAAATGTAAAAGAATAAATTAAAACTCTTAAAAATAATTGCTAGTAAAATCCAACATTTCTTACTTACAGGTTTTTCTGGCTATTTATTTCTTCTCAAGCAAAATATTCTGTGAAAGTTAGAACTGAAATATTTTATCAAGGCAAGGGAAGATAAATGTTGAGTAACCCAGTGCCCTTTATTTAATTAGTATTATTCACAGTGGTGGGTGTGACTTGCTAATGCACCTCCATGAACACAATACTTATGCGGCCTGAGGGGACCTGGATCTACTGTCATTCTCAGAAGCTCTGATTGTTCAAAGGACATTGAAATGGAAATGGGGTATCTCTGTGTTCTTTTCTGAAATCTTATAGTTGTTTTGTGTGTCCTTGCATAAATTTAAAACCCATAATTTATTGCTCCAGAGCAAAATAAAAATGCAGACTTCATGCTCAAAACATTTCAAGGAGCCAGCTGCAAAGTGTGTTGAACCAAGAATGGTCTTATAGCTTCAGGCAGCTGCACAAGTTGCATGCTCATGTTTCTGACCTTTCCGTTTAAGGTGTGTATACTCTATTGACAAACCAGAGAGATGTGATTTTTCTCTACTGTCTACAACTGGAATCTGTGGCTCTCAAATTCCACACTGTATTTTAACAAAACTAAATAGGAGTAATGTTCATTTTACCTGGAGAAACCAGTAGGAATATTTTCTTGCCTCTATCAGTATGAGAATTACTCCCCAATGTCCCCAAACTGATATCTCCAAATACCAGTTTCATAAAATCTGGTTAAAGTATCTTTATACATAAGTAATCTTCATTAATAAGGAGAGACAGAATATAGAAGGAAGGGATAAGCTATAGAAACTATTTGAAAAGAAGATGAAATTCTGATATTATGGGACATGTTACATGAGAGCATTAAGGGCTGGAAAAATCCTAAAATGCTAATAAAAAGTTTATATCAGACATATCCAGTATTAAATGTACTTAACAACAAATAGTTGAACCAAAGTTAAAGAGTAAATCTGGTATTATTGTGATTTTTCAGTGACACCTGTTAACAATCTGAAGCAATGTCATAGCTTGGAAGATCATGCTGTTTAAAAGACATTTGGGCAAGAAATCAGGTTATACAAAAATGGAATATAATAGACTTTATATTTCCTTATTGCTGTCTTAATGAGATTTTATTTTTTTACTTTAATTTTGTTACCTAAGACATAGGACAGTAAGGAACTATTTTTAATTTTTTATTGATTCTTTGTTAGTTTCATATAATGCACCCCAGTCCAGCTCATCCTTCATCCCCTCATATCTGCCCTTCACTCTTACAGCCTCTTCTCCCAAACAAAATATAGACACAAACACAAAATGGAAAAACATCTCACCACGGAAGCTGTCACATGTCACAGTATGTCCCACAGTGTTTCCCTCTGTCCATAGTGCTTTGTTTGCCAATATCCATTACAAATGGTCATTGGTCTGGTTCAAGGTTGCTGGCTTCTGTGACACCATCAGTACTGGATCTTCACAGTGACTCCTTCCAGTTGTGCTGTTGTTGCCCTGTGTCATGAAGATCCTGCAGTTGTGGATCAGCAGAACTGGTGCTGTTTTACATCACAACCATTCACAGGTGATATAGATTTTGAGGTGGGTCTGGACCTGGTTGGTAACTGAGCTGCTCAGTGTGCCATCTCTTTACTTTTAAACAGGGAGAGTTCTCTAGCATTGCCAGTTCCCCAAGAGGTGCCCTGACCATAGTTACACCCGTGTTATGTAGTGATAATATGTGCTCCAGACATCAACACCAGCTTCTGTCCCTGTCTAGACATGGACCCAGACATGATCCTTAGTGGCAGCTCATTCTGGGACCTCATCATGGCCCCAGGTAGAAGGGTTGGCCACTCACAACAAGCTGGACTTCTCTATCTCTGAGTCTCCAATTCCTTCTTTCTTGTATTGTTCACATTGCTCTACCTCTTTTTCTTTTAGCGTATGTCGACCACATTCTTGTATATTGGGGTGGTTCCCACTTCAGGTTAACCATATCACTGGCAGGCTTCTAGGTGATCTCATCAGTCTTCACGGCTTGCTATGGTGGCAAGAAGTTGCTGACAACCCACCTGTGCTAAGCACCAGAGGTCAGGTCCGTGGGTGGCACACAAGTCTGTCTTCTTCCTCCCTCCCTACAACTGCAAGGTACTAGGCAGGGAACAGTGTTTATTGTCCACCTGTGCTGTGGGACACATGTCCCATATATTGAGGGCTGTCACTGTCCATAGGAGAGTAGGCCCTACTGCATCACTAATTAATCAAAAAAAATGACCTACAGAAATGTTCATAGGCAAATATAATGGAAGCAATGCTTCTTCTACCTGGGGAAGGCTACTTTTTGTCAAATTGACAAAAGAAACAAGAACAGTTACCAAAGTCAAATGAAGTGGTTTTCAACTTTCCAAATTCCGCAACACTTTAATACAGTCCCTCATGTTGTGTTGACCCCCAGCTACTGAACAGACCTGGCCCAGAACTGATTAAAACTGAACACAAATTTGGATATAAAGATGACCTTAAAAATCAATGCACTCTGACTTTCTAACTCTCTAACTATACTTAATGCTTGATAATAATTTCTAAAACATCCTATAAAAATTTCTTGCTCATTCTGAGTGCTAAAATCCACTGATTTGGTCAGTTAGCACCTGTGGCCTAACATCAGGGTGGGAGTGTTAAATAAAGGATTAATTGTTAGGGTTTTTTTCTCTCTTGCCCAGAATCCTCTTTCTTGTCAGGCTAGAGAGCGGTTTGGAGAGAACAACCTTTATTGAACCAGAACACAGTCATGCTTGCAGAAACAAAACCTTTTACACAAGCAAATATATACAAACTCATATACATCCATCTACAAATTAATGTGTGGATACTCATATGCCTTTAAGAAAACAGTTGGACTCATGGACAAACTTATCTCATAATCGCATACTTCCACACATCCATGTTTACATGTGCATATGAAGCAAAAGCGCTAGTGCAGAAAAGACTCACTCATTCCTGATGAAGAATGAACCCCATTCTTTACTGCATACAGAAAGAAAAAGGTTCTACCTCTTTACTGATAAATGTATTAAACCCAGGTCTATAAGAAAAAGCTTTGCCCCGTTTAGTAAGGCTAAGCTTACCTTGCTGTTAACTAAAAGACCTATTCCATCCCATGAGTAGAAGCTCATCTGCTCTTTCTGCTCCCTCTGAGGCTTCTTCTTTCTCTCTCTCTTTCTCTCTGCATTATGTGTATTGCTCTCTTAATTTCTAAATTCATTTTTAATTTCTAAGATATTCTATTCTGCTATCTTTCTCTTTCCTCATCCAGATCTGGCTTTCTCCTTCTTCTACTAATCTTACTCTCTCCTCCAGCTGTGACGTAATAATATCATGCAATGTAATGATTTCTAGTTTTTTGTTTGTTCATTCGTTTTATTCTAACTTTATTTTTAGAGAAATAGATCACATAGTTTTTTCCAAGCATCCTTTTTCTTCTCTTCCATCTTTCTGTCTCTCTGTCTCTGTCTCTCTCTCCCTCACTCCCTCCCTCCCCCTCCCTCTCTCTTCCCTCTCTCTCCCCCTTTCTCCTTCCCTCCTTCCCTCTCTCTCTCCCTCCCTCCCTCCCTCCTCCCTCCCTCCTCCCTCCCTCCTCCCTCCCTCCTCCTTCTTCTCTCTCTCTCTCTCTCTCTCTCTCTCTCTCTCTCTCTCTCTCTCTCTCTCTCTCTCTCTCTTTCACTCTCTCTCTCTCCCTCTCAATCTCTCTCTTTCTTTTACAAAAGTTCACTAAAATAATTTCACAACAGAGATGTTTACATATGTCTTCATTAAGACTAGACATTCAATATGTCTTTAGATCTGTGGGTTCATTGAAAGTTAAAAATCCATAGACTTTTGTGACTGAGTTATTACTGAAGATTTGTATAAATAAGCCCAGTCAATATTTTATCTTCTACCCTTATATCTACCATAAATTTCTAGTTTCCTTTTTACGGTATATAGTTAATTATTTTTACAATCTCTTGGAATTTGTTCTAAGTTGTAAATGCCTGCTTTTAATCTCAGAAGCAATTAACTAGTGACACTTGAAACTGGCTGAGTTCTCATTGCAGTTATAATATCAGAAAGGATTCAGTAGCAGTCTTATTATCGAGGCCTTAATAATTTAGTAGTATAATTTTATTTTTTTCATTCTTTCTTTTCTTTTAATTTTATTTGATTTCTCTGTATTTACATTTAAAATGCTATACCCTTCTCCCCCAATCCCCTCCCTTCTCCCCTCAACTTGTTTCCATGAAGGTGCTTCTTCACCAAATCACCCTCTCCAAATCAGTACCTTGGCTGATGATGATGTTGTTCTTCCCACAAGGGTGCAAATCTTTCTGCCATTTCAGTCCTTTCTCTAGCTCTTCATTGGGTTCCAAGTAGCTGCAAGCATCCTCTTCTGTATCTATATGACTCTGCGAGAGCCTCTGAGGAGACATTCATTTCTGGTTCCTGTCAGTAAACACACCTTGGCATCAGCAATAGTGTTTGGGTTTTGTGGCCACATATAGAGTGGTTCTTCAGGTGAGGCAGTCTCTGTAGATATTTTCATCAGTCCATGCTCCTCTATTTAGCCTTGCATTTCCTCCACTGTTCTGTTCTCCCTTCTAAGAAGGACTGAGGCATCCACATTCTGATCTTCTTCCTTTTTGAGCTTCAAGATTTCTGTGGATGGTTTCTATGGTATCCTGAGCTGCCTTTTTTTTTTTTTTTTTTTTTTTTTTTTTTCTCTTCTTTTCTTTTTGAAGGGGAGGGGGGTAGTTTCCACTTATCAGTGGGTGCATACAATGAGTTCTCTTTTGTGACTAGTTCCATCCATTTGCCTATGAATTTCATGAACTCCTTGTTATAAATATCTGAGTAGTACTTCATTTTGTAAATGTACCACAATTTCTGAATCCGTTCTTCAGTTAAGGGACATCTGGGTTATTTCCAGCTTCTGAGAATTATAAAGACGGCTGCTATAAAAATTGTTGAGTATATTTCTTGTTAGATATTGGAGCTCCTTTTGGGTATATGCCCAGGAGTGGTATAGCTGGGTCTTCAGGTAGCACTATGTCTAATTTTCTGAGGAACCACAAGACTAATTTCCAGAGTGGTTGCACCAAGTTACAATCCCACAAACAGTGGAAGGGTGTTCCTCTTTCTCCACATACTCACCAGTATCTGCTGTCACCTAAGTTTTTGATCTTAGCCATTCTGCCTGGTGTGAGGTGGAATCTAAGAGTTGTTTTGGTTTGCATTTCCCTGATGACTATGGATGTTGAGAATTTCTTTAGGTGCTTCTCAAGCATTTGATATTCCTCCATTGAGAAGTCTCTGTGTAGTAGTATACCCCAATTTTTAATAGGATTCTTTGCTTCTCTAGGGTATAACTTCTTGAGTTCCTTGTATATATTAAATACTAACCCTATATAAGGTGTATAATTGGTAAACATATTTTCCCAATCTGTTGGTTGCCATTTTGTCCATTTGACAGTGTCCTTGACCTTACAGAAGCTTTGTAATTTTATGAGGTCACATTTATCAATTCTTTTTTTAATTGAATAACTTTATTTTAAAAAACAAAGATAAATGTACAGATTTTAAAAGCATTTTGTCAGTACTTGATTTTTTTAAAGGTTTGATAGTATGCCTTAAAATCTTACTAGTTATAATGAGCATAAAGTATATGTAAAACCAGATGTAACCTGAAAATAATCAGTTTTCTTGGTGTGTAAAGATTAAGCATAGTAATTTTTCTTTTTTTGTTTTTGTTTTTTGTTTTTTTTTTTTTTTTTTTTTACTTTTATCAATTCTTGTTCTTAGTGCATAAACTTTGGTATTCTGTTCAGGAAATTTTCTGCTTTGCCTATGTGTTCTAAAATGGAGTTTCTTTGGCCTTGCTTATAAGGGCACATTTATCATGGCTTTACAGAACGTGGTAAAACCAACCCAGGAAGACCAACTGCTAGATTTTAGCTTCTGCAAGATGGTTCCTGGCACTCAACCATAAAATTATCTTGTTGACACTTTATAACTACAAGTTTGCTAGTCTTATGAATTATGATGTAAATATCTGATATTTAGAATATATGATATATGACTGCTATTAGAGTTGCGACCCACAGATTGAGAACCACCGGTCTAATTCAACACAAAATGATGTCATAAATTTGTGTCTATTGCCTGAGGAAAAGCAGTGTTCAGTAAGACTGCATGGGGGACTGGAGACCGTACCTCATATGGACATATCTAAGAGAAAGTACTTTTCATGAATGATTGATCTGTTTCATAGTACAGTACTATTGCTTCTGTGGGACTTTATGTCTTCTTCACATTCCTGAGAGTCTCCATAAGGCAGGCTTGAATTGAATATTCCACGTCAGGTCCAATGTGAAGCAAGGCTTTGCCTAGCCAGCCATGTATTACTGCTGAAGTCAGCTCCTTGGTTCTAACAGGTTCCATCCCATTCTGTTCCTTACCTTTCTACCAGTCACAGAAAGCTGATTACATGGTCCATGACTGAACAAACAATCTTCACCCTCCATATACAATTTTATGTATGTAGGTGTTTTGCCTGGATGTATGTGTTTGTGTATACAACAGTTATGGGCCTGATGTCTGGAGAGGCCAGAACATAGTGTCATTGTCTCTGTTATCAGAATTACAGACAGCTGTGAGCCACCAGGTGGTTGCTAGTTATGAAAACCAAGTCCTTTGAAAGGGCAGCCAGTACACTTAACTGCTGAAGCAACTTCTTTAGCCAAACTCATACACACTTACACATACACACACACACACACACATACACAAACACACACACACACACACACATGCACACGCACACATACACGCACACACACACACATATAGTAAGATATGCAGGCAAAAAAGATAAATGCAAATGCCTAAAACAATCTTAATCAATTCTGTTGTTTTGTTGTATATATTCTTAGTGAATTGATGTCCAGCTATTAAGTTCTCAACAGGCTCATGATATATTATTTAGCTTTATGAAATTTCTCTCCTTCCATAGAAAGTCTGTCTACACAGAAACCTTGAAATATCTCTTTTTGAATGACCTATGAAGATCTGATTATATGTTTCATGCTCTTTGGGTTGTATCACAGATTTTGGAAACCAACACAGGCCACTAAGATATTTTGTTTAACAACAATGCTTCTCCTGGCATATAAATATAATGTTCTACCATGGCTCTCAGCAAAACCCCCAAAACACTTTGCTAGTTCCAAGGTATCTTCTGAATTAACCTCTTTCTTGATTCTTTGTGAACACAGAAATTTTCAAACCATTGGTCTAGACATCAAAAACTGACTTTCTCAGTCCCTGTTGTCTTTATAATGCCTTTCACACTTCCATCCCTTTATAGTTTCTGATATTCATTTGATCTTAACCAGTAGCAATGTGTTCTGGTGGCTGGTATGAGCCAGTTCTATGTTGATTGATTTAGTTGGTATTGACTCAGATTATGTAACCTTTGCTCCAAAATGGAGGAAGAGTTATGGTTCTTAGGTTCTCTGTTGGATCCCTGAACTTTTATCATCAACTTCTAGGCTCCATTTCCTCCCATGCTAATCTGTGATAGGTTTTCTCACACCGCACTTACAGGTTTTCACCAGTTGAGACAGTTCAGAGGCAGAGTGTTTCCTGCTTCCCTTAGCTTTCTGTTCTTGGTGATTCCGAAGTTCCATGCATGCATGGTGGTTGATAAATTTTTCTCTTCCCATGTATTAAAGTTCAGAGAAAAGGGCTATTCTCCTTACTGCTACCTCGCTCCATCATCACTATCCAACTATTACAGGTCCTTCGTTTCTGGGTTACATCACCCTTTAACTTTGGCATTTTCCTTTGTTTTATACTTTATAGTTACCTTTTGCATCATGCTTACAAATAGAACTTCCTAATACCTTTCAGTATAATATGAAGTTTCTGGTAAAAATACTTTTCTTAATATTGTTTGCTTTACTATATTTTTAAGCATTAAGTCCTTTACTAGATCAGAAACACTTAATCTTATATAGTTTATTTCTTTAAAATATTCACCAAAGATTATTATTTTGAAAAATTAACAAATCATTTCCCAAATTATTTCTCAAATACAATTTCTTAAGTTTCCTTCAATTAATTTTTAGGTGTGCAAAATAATCTAGAAAGCAAATTTACTTTGGAATAATTATATTTGAACATGGATAATTTTCAAATTCACAAAATTCACAAACATGTGAAATAAAGGAAATCACATAATTTGAAAACAAGTTTCCTGTGATTCACTGTAGTATAAATCATGTAAATTGTTGATATTCTTAAATAACATTTAAAATTCTAGCTTGGAAACAAAACTGGGAAAATACTATAATAGTTGAGAAAATGAAACAAAATAATACACTTAGATATATGTCTACATTTTTATTGAAAGACAAATTGGACACAAGGCAAAAATATTAGCCTCTGGTAAAATGGAAGGGGATGCTTAGCCTTATCCTTTTTTTTTTGTCATTTTTGGCACTTTTTTGTAGATTTAGTATAGTTCAAAAAGCCTTCAGTTTGACACAGTACCCTGAGCCCTTCTTCAGACAAAACATATAAACGATTTCAAGTAAAAATCAGTTTTACAAAAAAACTTTAAAATCAACATGGAATGTATAGGAACAACAGAACTCAGTATTTCAGGAATCAATAACTAAAATTCAAGTGAATGTGTCTAATTGCTGCAGCTGCTTGGTTGAATCCAGCTGCTTCTCAGATATGAAATTTAGAGCAGAGCCCAGCTTCAGGTCCCAGAGGATAATAGATCAGCCCTTGTAAATTATTCCTTGGACATATTTGAAGGTTAGGTACATTAACCAGAAAGTCAAAAACCCCAATTAAATAAAACTCTTCTCCAAATAATGTGTGCAAACCTATAAGTCATCCCAGAAGACAAACTAATTTTCACATTAGGAAGTAATTAGATACATAATTGAGTGCTGGAGAAACAGATGTTTTATCCAAAAATGATTTTTTAAGTGAAATGTATCTCAGTTCTAGAAAATCTGTAAGCTGGGAGTAACCCATTTTTTCACAGATCATAGTGACATTAGGCATTATTAGTCACAACCTAAACTCTCAAATTTGTCTATCCTTCAAAATCTTTACAAAGTTGATGTATGCCTTGATACCTCTCTCACACAATTTCTGTCCACAAGTCCTGCCAAATCTTGTGCATTTTTTTTCAGTCTCCGGGAGGCAGACAGAAACTTTAGTCAGAGTAACTTTTATTTACATGATGTAATTATTCTCTCAGAGGCCTGCTGTCATCCCTAACCTGCTCCTGGAAACTTCTCGTTTCTATATATCTGATATAGACCTAGAATGTTGTGGGCTTAGATTTTTGAAACCCTACTTTAACATTGGCTCTCTCTTTAACACTTCAACTTCCCTTCAAGCCCACTGCCTATGAGAGGTAAGGGGAAAGAAAGGGTAATATAAAATGAGGGTTGTGGTGCTATTTAGAAATAGTACCTTTGGGACATTACAATCTTTATTATCAGGAATTCAGTACAGGAGCAAAACATGAAAAATGAATCAACAGTGGCAATCAAGTATATGCAGGGAAATAAAAATATGAATCAGTAGCAGCAGCTAGATCCAGAACAAACTGTGAGGCTTCATTGAGCCACATAAGAATGTGAAAGCAGCAGAAGCAGCTAGAATACCAGAAGTTCTTTGGTGCATTTTTTTTAGGAAGTCATGAAAAGCAATGATCAGCAAAGAATCAAGGTGTACTAATGCAAAAGTATCCTCAATGAAGACCAGTGTCAGCAAAGCCCAGTGAAGACCAGCAGAGAGTTGCAAGGCAAACCAATGCAAAAGGGTCGTTCAGTGTCTGTTGGGCTATATATACTTATATTCTTCTCAAACATCACATGTCCTCTGAAGTGTCTGCTCAATCAAAGTATTATATAACCTTTTCCAAGCAACTTCCAGAAAAACACCATGTCTGTTCTCATCAAAAGTCCTCTCAAGATGTTTCTGCTCCAACAAAAGAACTGCTCAAAGGACAGATTCCAGAACAACATCATATGGCACAACTGAGCTTCCAAAAAACAAAAATAAACCAGAAATTTCCACTTTAGAATGTTCTCAATGTCTGAGATTTGTTATTGAATGAGATAGTTCTTCTGATTTCTAATTGGCTTATTCAACTCAGTGGTTCTATCTCCAAGTCCTCTCCATGCTGACTGATTCAATTTTATTCCCCTTGGCTTCTCCTGAATTGTTCTGCTTGGCCTTATACTAACTAAGGCAATATACTCTAATCATGTAGCTCCTCCACTTACACTTTCTCATTCTGTCATCACCTGTGTCTAGCTTGTTCTCTCTCTACAACCTGTCTTCATACAACTGTTCCAGTAAAACTACCTCCTTTTTTCCCCTCTGTGCTGCTCTCTCTTAATCAGCTTCTCTTTTTTTCTTCTTTTCTCATGAAAGTTGGGTTTATCCTATTCTGTCACATCTTTCTCTGATTCACCACTTTGTTTGCCATTCAATTACATATCACTTTTTAGACTCATCTTTCTACAAAGTAACTTTACCTTCATTATTTCAGATTAAAGGGGCATACAAAGAGTGTGTCTATATTCTAGCCAGGGTAGCCATGTTATTGGATTCTTCGGCAAACTTGCCTGTCTTTCTTTACACACATATTATTTAGACCTAGGTAGTATTTTTTTTAGATGAAGTTATTACTTTCTGAACCTTCAAGTCCTTCAAATCAACAAGAGTTAGCATTCTTATCCACTCCTTCTTCTGCTTAGAAGTGCTCTTCCCCAAAGCCCAAGCTCATGCCACCAGACTGTACTACCTGTCTCTCCCTGCAACAACTTTCATATCTATCTGCTTTCTCTCCTTTATTTGCTGAAGACTTTATTTATCCTAACATATTAGTTAAGATAAATTGCTTTTCTGATTCTCCATTCATAAACATCCTCATCGCCCATAGTAGATTTTCATATCTATATCTTAACTTTTTTAATGTTTGATTGGTTATTTTATTTTCATTTTTATCTTCATTCCCATATACCTTGGAGCAACACTAAAACAGCCAAAAAATTCAATGTTCTGAAGAAACTGAGGCCCCAGGACTCTTGTTGTATTTTTTTTTTTTTTTTTTTTTTTGGAGTTTTTTGCCAAGCACTGAGAATTTTCACATAAATTTATTCTTGAGCTGTATTCAGATAGAAATCAAGTCAAGTAGATTGTCACATTAATGAAAAATCTTAGTTAAGTCTTGAATGGCTCCTGACAATTAAACATGCATTTACTATCCCAAATATCCATTTCATAATTTTTATACTGTATTCAGTATTTCTACATTATAAACTACTTCTGGTTATTACTATATTGTTTACTCTGTCACACAAGAGGAAATACTCAACTGATCACTTCTAGATGCAAGCGTTTAATGGTAATAATATTGCTTAGACATTTTGAGACATGACCCCAAAAAATTGTCTGTTTCCAAAAGAACCATGTATCAAAGTGTATAGAGAGGTTTTTTCTTCCCTAAATTTTCTGTTTCTGTGAGGTTTTAAAAAATTAGTTAATTGGTGTGTGTGTGTGTGTGTGTGTGTGTGTGTGTGTGTGTGTATCTGTAACTGTGGGTACACATATGTTCATGGCATGATGCACATGTATAAGTAAGAAGACAACTTACAGGAGTTGGTTTTCACCTTCTACCATGTGCATTTCAGTACTTGGACTCAGGAAATAAAGATTTGAGGCAAGTGCCTTTACCCACTGTATCATAATAACTGCCCGTTCCTTCTCTTTTAGTACCAGTGTCTTAAAACTTCTACCATTTTCTGTGCCTTGAGTAATAAATTACAGCAAAATTTCCCACAAAAATATAGAAGACTATCGTATGGCTGTTTCTGCTGAGCTCCTGGAGAGTGACATAGTCTCAGGAAGTAAATAAAACTTACAAGTCTCAGGAAGCCTAAACCATAAAAGAGTTAACAGGCCCCTTTAAGTAAATTTATACTGATTATTTTGTAAGTAACCTAACAAACATAAGGATATACAAAACTAGATGTTGATGGAATCATTTCTTTCCTATGTTTTCACTGTCCTAAATTAGATAAATACATATTGTTCATGTCTCCACAGGAATACTCACACAGAACAAGGACCATCAGAACCAAAGATAAGATATAAATATTTAATGATACATACTATCAAACAAGACATGTGAGCATTCAGTGTCCTCTAGGAATTTTCCAAAGAGTATGCATATGGGAACATATTTCTTTGATGAATAATATCCATATAATTTGAATGGGTGTGTCTCCTAAATTTCTAATGAACTACATAATAAACTGCAATCCTTGGAAAAAGCTATGAAGCATGATAGTAAACATCAGTGATGTAGCCTTTTCTATGGACAATAGAAATGCAAATGAGGCTGAGAGGTCCACTCAGAAATAACTTGGCAATGTTAAAGAAGAATTTCTATGATAAAAAGATATGTAGATACTTTCCTATGAATTAACCTCTGATTTTGCTTGAAAAAAAATGAGAAAAAGAGGGATTTATGGAATGATCTGGAGGAAGTTTTGCTATCCGTTGGATCACATCAAGCAGGCAAATTTAAATTACAACTACAATGACCTGGATCTCGAAATTTCTGTTTCTTTTCACTGATGGAAATTAGAATCTTGGGCAATGTCATCACTGTCAAGAATATACTGTAGTCTGTTCAACATTAGTATGTGATTGGAGAATGAGATAAATGCTCTCCTAAAATACCCTGCAGTACTAACAAACTGAGTTGGATAGCACCTTTGGCAGTGCACTTCTGTTTCTGAATATGCATCCTATAATGGTTGATTATCTTTAAAGATCACATTACCTACACTAAGGAATAGTGTATATCTGGTAAAAGTCTTTCCTAGTTTCTTCTCCACCACTGTGATAAAACAGTGACCAAATCAACTTGGGGGAGGAAAGAGCTTATTTGGCTCACAGGCTTTATTCTATCATCCAAGAACATCATTGCATAAACCTTGAAGTAGCAACTATAGCAGATACCATAGAGGAATATTACTTAATGGCTGACTTCTTATGGCTAACATTATATTGACTTTTAAATGTTTAAAAACAATTTTCCAGCCCTAAGTTCTGAACAGTTCCATAATCCTTTCCAAAACCAGCATGTTTGTATCTAAGCAAAATCCTACTCCTGCTAACAATGTATGTTATACTTTCTTTTATGTTGCTGTAATACTCCATGATAAAAAGCAACATTAAGAGAAAGAGACTTTTTTTCAGCTTATAAGTTACAATCCATCATCAATGGAAGCTAGGGAAGGAACTCTGGTCATTAACCTGGAGGCATTAACTAAAGGAGAAAATTGAAAATGCTAATTACTATCTTATTCTTTATGATTTGCTCAGCTTGCTTTCTTATAGCTCAGAACCACCTGTCTATTTTATCACATCCCCCCAGGGGTATATACCACACACATATACTCATCCAAGAACAGGAACCTATGGCAGACAAAGTATGAATAGCAACTGAGTCTAACTTGGTGATCCTGTGAGTTTTATAAGGGTTACTTACAGGAATATGGGTGAGAGGATATGGTGAGAAACAGATATTGCTCAGTGAGAGTCACATCACCAAAGCTCACTGGACTATGTGTGGCAGGTCACCAAAGCTGGAAATCTGGAGTTCACATTACAGACTGCAGATATCTCAGTAAGTTGAAAAGTGTTAATTCTAAGTGGCTAAGTTTGGGAGCTCAGATGGACTTTATTTTTCCAGACAGTTCACCTGGTCTTTGTTTCTTCCAGGCAACCTTGGTTGTCCAAGATGAATCACTCAGCACAGTTTATTGTTTATATATTCTTGGGAAGTGAGGCGCACACAGAATCTAGTCATTTTCTAGGACTCCCGAAAGCAATTTTGAGCTGTTTACATCCTGTCTTAATAAACTTCCCTGCAGTATTTGCTCTCCCCTTGGGACATCCTGATGCTTCATTTCCCTGCAAATATCATACCTTAAAATATTTCCATCCAAGATTGCCCAGGAATATTCAGGAGTAGCACTGCACACAGTGGGTGTGCCTTTATACCAGCAACTATTAATAAAACATAAAGAGAACAAGGATGATGAGGGAGAGGAGAAGGAGAAGAAGAGGAGGAATCAGCAGAGGAAGAGAAAGCAGAATTGGAAGCACCACCACCATCATCACCAGCAGCAGCAGCAGGAGGAGAAGAAGAAGAAAATGACAAATATGTCCACATACTAATCTGAAGGAAACAATTCTCGGTTCTTCATTTGAGTATTCCTCATCTCAAGCAACTCTAGTTTGTGACAAATTGACAAAAAAATAAAGAACAAAAACATTATTTCTGTATATTTCTATGGTGATGTTTCTAAAAAACATTGACTGTATTTGATATGGAAACACAATCACAGCACCTCCATGAACCATATCCCCCCCGCACACTCTCTTCATCTCTTTCCTAACAACACGAGTCTTCTTTGTGTATAATCTTAGAATAAGAATTATATTACCAGTTTTCTCGGAAAATTTTCAACTGAACAATGACTGAACTATGGCCAATGACTTATGTTGTTCTCCAACTAGAAAAACACCTATTATAAGGATTCTTAGCATCTACAATTACAAGAGCCAGTTTCCTAATAAGTCTATTCCTATTGCTACATTTGTGTATACAAATCCATCCATGTGAATAACACCATTATGCTATCTGAAGGTGAGGCTATCTCCCAAAAATTTATGTGTTTTAACAGCCTTTATGGTCTAGATGAAATCCTGGTTTTAGAGACTGTAGGGGTTTTAAGCATGGCTTTTGATGAAAAAATACTGAATTTAGGATTTTAAAGTAATAGGCCATCTCTACTTGTGAGCCCAGGCTTTCAGGCCTTTGAACCTCCCATGAAGTAACTATCTCTCTCATATCTGCACCATTACAGCTAAAAGGCACACCTACCTTCATGACTTCTCAGTCTACTAAGCCATGAGTCTCTCTACAAGTTAAAGTCATGGTTGTGTAAAAGTAATGAATCTATGTACACAGCCTATTAGTTTGTCTCCTTAGAGAACCATAACCAGGCCTGTAAAGATGGCTCAGTGAATAAAGGTATTGAAGTGCATGCATGTAGACCTTAAATCAAATCCACAGCAGCTACATAAAAACACATGCTCAGTTATGGTGTATGAACTTACACACAGCACTCCAAGAGGCAGTGCCAAGTAGATCTCTGAGCTTGAGTCAAGTGTGGTCTACATAGTAGGGACTTTTGCCAGACAGATCTATATAGAAAGAACAGTCTCAAACAAACGAATACAAACATTTTGCTCTGGTAATACTAGTGTTGTTGGGGACAGAGAAAGAAGTGTTTCTGGGGTTTCCTAGTCACCAGCTTGGTTCCAGATGGAAAAGAAGACTAATTCTCAAGGAATTAAGACAGAAAGTGATAGAGGAGATCACTTGGCCACCAACAAGCACTCCCATGTACACATGTGACACACACATACACATACAACATACACACACACACACACACACACATCTACTCTGTGAAGTTCTTTAATCATACATTCTTTGCGATTTGTCAAAGTGGTTGTAACATCATAACTCCCACCATGATCTGTCCAACTATAATCATTTTTGGACATTTAACATTTACTAAAATGAGTTTTTTTCTCTTTATTTTTAATTGTCTTCTACTATGTGTGTGCACACATATGCACCCTACACACACTTGTATTTGTGTCTATATAGACCAAAGGTCAAACTTATTTTGAAGATAGTCGCTCAGAGGCCTGGAACTAGCTGAGTAGCGAAGTTTGCTGGCCAGAGAGCAACAAAGACCTGCACTTCTGTGCATCTCCATACTGGGATTAAGATTATGTATAAGCACATCTGTGCTTTGTTTCTTTGTATTATATTATGAATTTTGAGATCAGAATTTCTTATCCCAAATACTGGCCGAGCTATCTCCAGCATCTAGAGAAATCTACTCTTTGAAGGTTATCACTCTCTACTCAACCTTTCAGGATTAATATTCTATCTACCCGGCACTTATTTATGTTCTGTACTTTGACATTTTCAGCACTAATTGTTTTTAACTCTACATGATTTGTAAAAATTCACTTTTTTAAAATCTAAAATGGAGACAATATATCAGAGTCTTAAGCCTTAGGATTACTGTGCACATTTCTGATTGTATTGCTGAAAGCAGTTCTTCTGCAGAATCGGGCTTCTTTGGCCTTAACTGACTAATTTAATTCCTTATGTTTACTAAGGAGTTACACAGCAGCAACCCTCTCTCCCACTGCTATTTTTACTTGGCCATTATTCTTTTTGAAATCTGTATGAGATCAATAGGCCTCTCTGAAGGGCCATTCCTCTTGATTTGAAAACAAATGTGTCTCCCCTCCTCCTGAAAATGTGAAGATTTATCTCTAGAAAGTCATCTGCCAATAGCATTTTAATGGGTTACAGAGGCCTTCTAACTCAGAAATATTATATTTTTGATTCCATATATTATTTGTTAAGGAAAGCGAATCAATAAAGGCTTGGGAAGAAAAGAAGATAATTTGTGGTTGTGCAAAGTGCCTAATTCAGCTCAGAAACATAGATAAAGGTTTTTTTAGAATAGCCAGGCAGTACTAAAAGCATTTGGAATAATGGGATTCATTTTTTTCCTTGTGATGAACGACAGTTCATACATATGTTTATCCAGAGTCAATTTCTCTAAGTATGTATTGAAGCATTAAAACAAACAAAAGCCCATCTGCCTGTGTGTATATTTCTGATCTCAGTGACATGGTGGGACTGTTTTGGCAGCCTGTCTGCCTTCCATGAACTGATGTGCACTGAAAAGAAGCCCATTTGACTTTCTTCTCCAAAGGAGTAGTGCCTCTTTATAGGAAATGTGAATTTCAAACACAGTTTTCTCATGTGGTAAGCTCTCCTGACATGACAGGATGTTTTGCTGCAGCTATATCTTTCTTCTTTCCCTTCACATCCTGTTTGGTGGGTTTCCTCTATCTGTACTATTACCCAAATTTGTTCTTCCTAATAAGAGAAAATTATGCTTTTCTCTTGTTCTTGTGTTCCACCTCCTCATGTAAGCACTGCTCTTTCTTTTCTCTCAGCTATGTTTATTCTATGAGTTCCTCATAAATTTACCTTTAGTCCTTCCATAGACCACTGATGGCTTTATAAAATTTTCTACAGACTCCATTGTGACACTGATCAATTTTTCTCCCCTAAAAGGTACTTTGTGATTTCAGGGACATTTTTTTTAACAGTTTCTTAATCGTTACTTCTGTCATTAATACCTCTGGCAGGGTAAAATTTCTTCCTCTGTTACTACTTGTGTTCTTTGGCAATGCTTTCATTTTCTACACTCTTCCCTCTTATCTTTCTCTTCATAATATTACGAGTGTAAGCATGGAATCAGTGCCTCCTCAGTCCTGTAAAACAAGCCCTATGTTTGTGTGAGCTCTGTACACACATTTTCACTACTACTGTGTGTTTCTACCAAGATAAGCCAAAAGCAAGTATTTTACTAAAGGTTTGATCCTTGTTTTTCTATTCTAGCTCCCAAATATTGATAACAATTCATAATCCAAATCCTAATCTTAGAAAGCCCCCTTCATTATTCCCTACCCCTTCCTTGTATCTCTGTTTTAAGTCCTTGTATCCACTATGTGTCTCCACACTTAATTTCCTTGCAGTGATTCACTCTGTCTGGCACAGTCCTAGTTCAGTTTCTTGCTCCTATAGAAACTGCCTTTATCTCTTACACTGTTTATAGCCCACTGCAATACAGTCTCCTTTGCTTCTGCACTGTAACCTGCGGAGGTGATATCAAAGGTGATTTCCTAACTGTTCCTGAGCAGCTGCCTCCCTGATAAGCCTCTGTGTGAATAGTATTAAAGTCTTAGCATCTCATTACCTAGATCTTTCTTTGTCACTGAAGTAACCAACCATAACTTAAGTTTTACATCTTTAATTGTAGATACTAGGGTAAACAAGGTAGCATGTGGCTATTTGATTAAAACGAACGTTATTAAATAATGCTGATTTCAAAAGACTGTTTTATTAGTATTGAATATTATTTATATTGAGTGTATATTGGCTTGAAGGAACATAATGAAAGTATATTCTGAAAGGTCTTTTCTGCCTACTTCAACAGTGGATCTCTGAGTCACATCTTTAGGTTCTTTTTAACATTGCTTATATATTCATGGCAGGGTTAGTTGCCACCCCTTAGAGACTTTCCCTGTCCCTGTTCTTGGAAACAATGGGTTAGTGTTCTGACACAGGCAATCCCACACTATCATTTATTCAGGAAAATACTCTCCATGACAGGAAGAAATTGTGTATAAAGAACTAATTACAGTTGTGAGGTTGCATTCTTGTGGCAATTAGCACATCACGGGGGTGTGTATTTTACAATAAATACCAGATGGTCTAACATGAGAAGCCTTGCAATTTGAGAAAATGGCAAAAGTCCTGAGTGAGAAGCTGTTGTTTTAAAGGGCTTTTGTGTAACATGGTAAAGATTTACAACAAAAAAAGAAAAAAAAGAAAAGAAAAGAAAAGAAACACAAATTTAAAACCATAAATTCTAATAAGATTTTTGTGCAACAGTGTTAGTGAATAGTAAGAAAGTAAGCATGAGCCCATGCATGTGTTTTTCTAACCAATAGAGTGACACTCTATTGTGTCATAGTTTCAGATGTAAAAGCATTGGGAGCTGTGATATAAAATTTATCATACAAATCATTTTGATATATTTTTTCATCATCATCACAGTGAAAGTGTGGACCATCCTGATAGGTAATGCTCAAAGGGAGAAATACACCTTCTGACAGCTGAGTGGATGAAAAACTTAACTTGAGCTCTTTTGGCTACAAATACCAAGTCTTTGTTCTTTCTTAAGAATGACAGTGTCAGAGTAGCCGGATTAGTTCTCCATGAGAATAAAAGTTTAGCCTCGCAAATATCGCTCACTTGGAGGAACAGTAAATGTCAGCTTGCTGTGTGCTCTGTTGGTTTGGTCTGCGATCATCCTGCCTCAGTGCATCTAAACCTACTTCCCAACACTTGAGAGGGCCCCTAAAACCCCAAAATAGTCACAGAGGGCACTTCTCTTTGCAGTGCTCTGCTTGATTGTTCTAGCTAAGATAAAACAGCATGTTTTATTCTAAGTAATTTCAATATCATTGGTCATGCATGCATTTCTCTAGAAGTTTCTATCTTTTTAATGATATTGGATATTCTCTGTGTTTACATTTCAAATGTTATACCTTTTCCCCCTCACTCTCCTCTCTCCTCCACCACAATTTGTTTCCATGAAGGTGCTCACTCTCCCAATCACCCTCTCCACCTCAGTGACCTGGCTGATTGGTTATGTTGTTCTTTGCAAGAGGTAGCAAACTTTTCAGCTCCTTCAGTCCTTTCTCTAGCTCTTGCATTGGGGTCTACCTGTTCACTCTGAAGGTTAGCTGCAAGGATCCTCATCTGTAACTATATGACTCTGAGAGAGCCTCTTAGGAGACATAAATATCTGATTCCTGACAGTAAACATTTCTTGGCATCAGCAATAATGCTTTGGTTTGGTGGCAGCATATAGGGTAATTCTAAAGGTGAGGCAGTCTCTGTAGATCTTTTCTTCAATCTGTTCCACTATTTGAACTTATATTTCATCCATGAGGGTTTTGTTCTCTCTTTTAAGAAGGACTGAGGTATCTACATTCTGGCCTTTCTTCTTTGTGAGCTTCAAAAGTTCAGTGGATGGTTTCTTAAATATTCCAAGCTTTTTGGCATAGTATCAGCTTACAGGAGAATAGATTCCATGAGAACTCTTTTGGGGCTGTGTTATCAAACTCAGGATGATAGCTTCTAGTTCCATCCATTTACCTATGAATTTCATGAATTCCTTGTTCTTAATGGCTGAGTAGTACTCCATGGTATATATGTACCACAATTTCTGTATCCATTCCTCTGTTGCAGGATATCTGGGTTCTTTCCAGCTTCAGGCTATTATAAATAAGACTGTTATGAACATGGTAGAGCATGTGTCCTTGTTAGATGTTGGAACTACTTTTGGGTATATACCCAGGAACAGAATAGCTGGGTCTTCGGGTATTACTATGTCCAGTTTTCTGAGGAACTATCAGACAGATTTCCAAAGTAGTTGTACCAATTTACAACCCCACCAAAAATGGTGGAGTGTTCATCTTTCTCCACATACTCACCAGCATCTGTTCTCACTTGAGTTTTTGATTTTAGCCATTCTGCCTGGTGTAAGGTGGAATCTTAGGGTGGTTTGGATTTGCATTTCCCCAATGACTAGGAATGTTGAGCATTTCTTTAGGTACTTCTTAGCCATTCTAAATCTCTCAGTTGACAAGTCTTTGTTTAGATCTGTCCCCATTTTTAATAGGATTATTTGATTCTGTAGAGTCTAAGGTCTTGAATTCTTTGTATATATTGGATACTAGCACTCTATCAGATATAGGATTGGTAAAGATCTTTGTCCAATCTGTTGGTTGCTGTTTTGTCCTTTTGACAGTGTCCTTGGCCTTACAGAAGCTTTGCAATTTCATGGGAATTAAATAGAAATAGAAAAATGGGGATGGAATCACAAATTCCCATTTGTTGATTCATGATCTTAGACCATAAGCCATTGGTGTTCTGTTCAGTAAATTTTCTCCTGTGACTATGTCTTCTCAGCTCTTCCCCACTTACTGTTCTATTAGTTTCAGTGTACCTGGTTTTATGTGGAGGTCTTTGATCCACTTGGACTTGAGATTTGTACAAGGAGATATGAAGGGATCAATTTGCATTCTTCTGCATGCTGATTGCCACTTGAACCATCACCCCATTTCTTGATGAGGCTGTCCTTTTTCCATTGAATATTTTTGTTTCTTTGTCAAAGATAAAGTTTGTGATAGGTTTGTGGGTTCATTTCTGGGTCATTGATTCTATTCCACTGAACTACCTGCTTGTCTCTGTACCAAAATATGCAGTTTTTATTACAATTGATCTGTAATACAGCTTGAGGTCAGGAATGGTGATTCCCCTGGAAGGTTTTTGTTTGTTTATTTGTTTTTTGTTTTGTTTTTTTTAGAATAATTTTTACTATCCTGATATTTTATTATTCCAAATGAATTTGCTCTTTCTAACTCTATGAGATGAAAACTTTATGGTGGTTGCACTGAATTTGTAGATGGCCTTAAACAAGATGGCCATATTTACAATGTTAATCCTTCCAATTTATGAGCATTATTCTGACGTTTTCTTCAGTTTCCTTCTTTAGAGACATGAAGTTCTTGTGGTACAGATCCTTGACTTGCTTGGTTAGGATCACACCAAAGTATTTTATATTCTTTGTGAATACTGTGAAGTGTGAAGTGTGTCAATTCTCTAATTTTGTTTTTAGCCTGTTTGTATTTGAGTAGAGGAAGGCTACTGATTTCTTTGAGTTAATTTTATATCCAGTCACTTTGCTGAAGGTGTTTATCAGCAGTAAAAGTTCTCTGGTAGAATTTTTGGGGCCACTTAAGTACACTGTCATATCATGTGCAAATACTGATATTTTGACTGCTTCCTTTCCAATTTATATCCCTTTAACCTCTTTCTGTTGTCTTATTGTTCTAGCTAGTAATTCCAGTACTATACTGAATAGGTAAGGAGAGAGTCACCAACCTTGTATAGTCCCTGATTTTAGTGAGATTGCTTCAAGTTTCTCACCATTTACTTTGATGTTGGCTACTGGTTTGGTGCATATAGCTTTTACTATGTTTAAGTATGAGCCTTGAATTCCTGTTTTTTCTAAGACTTTTAACATGAGGGGGTGTTGAAATTGTCAAATGCTTTCTCAGCATCTTGAGAGATAATCCTGTGGGTTTTTTTTTTTTTTTCCTTTGAGTTTGTTTATATAGTGGGTGACATTGATGGATATCCTTATATTGAATCATCCTCACACCCTGGGATGAAGCCTACACAATCATGGTGAATGATAGATTTGATATGTTCTTGGATTTGGTTTGCAAGAATTTTATTGAGTATTTTTACATCAATGTTTACAAAAGAAATTGGTCTAAAGTTTTCTTCCTCTGTAGAGTCTTTGCATGGTTTAGGAAAGAACATAATTGTGGTTTCAAAAAATAAGGGTCTTATTTCCTGTGTTTCTACTTTGTGGAATAGTTTGGAGAGTATTGGTATTACATCTTCTATGAAGGTCTGATAGAATTCTGCACTAAACCCTTTAGGTACTAGGCTTTTTTTTGGGGGGCGGGGTTGGGAGACTTTTGATGACTGCTTCTATTTCATTAGTGGTTATTGGGCTGTTTAGATGGTTTATATGATCCCAATTTAACTTTGGTAGCTGGTATTTGTCTAGAAAAATGTCCATTTCCCCATGATTTTCTAGTTTTGTTAAGTATAAATTTTTGTAGTAGGATCTGATGACTTCTTGAATTTCCTCGGTTTCTGTTGTTATGTCTCTCCTTTCATTTTTGATTTTGTCAATTTGGATACTCTCTCTGTGTGTTCTGGTTATTCTGGCTAAGGGATTATCAATCTTATTGATTTTCTCAAAGAACTAGCTCTTGGTTTTTTTTTTGTTTTTGTTTTTTTTTGTTTTTGTTTTTTGTATAGTTCTCTTTTTCTATTTGATTGATTTCAGCTCTGAATTTGATTATTTCATGCAGTTTATTTCTCTTTGGTATATCGACTTCTTTTTATTTTAGAACTTTCAGATGTGCTGTCAAATTTTTGCTGTATGCTCTCTCCAGTTTCTTTTTAAAGGCACTAAGTTCTATGAGTTTTTTTCCCCTTAGCCTTCATTTTTTTTTTTTTTTTGAATTCTAAAAAGTCTTTGATTTCTTTCTTTCTTTCTTTCTTAAACAAGCTATAATAGACAATGCATTGTTTAGTTTCCATGTGTTTGTGGACTTTTTATTGTTTTTGTTATTATTGAAGACCAGCATTAGTCCATGGGGATTTGATAGAAAGCATGGAATAATTTCTATCTGCTTTTATATGGTGAGGCCTGTTTTTTAACTGACTCTATGGTCAATTTTGGAGAAGGTTCCATGAGGTGCTGTGAATAAGGGATATTCTTTTGTTTTAGGATGAAGTATTCTGTAGATGTCTGTTAAATTTATTTGGTTCATTACTTCTCTTAGGTTCACTGTGTCTCTATTCAGGTTCTGCATCCATGATTTGTTCATTGATGAGAGTGGGGTGTGGAAGTCATCACTATTATTGTGTGTGCTGTAATATATGCTTTGAGCTTTAGTAAAGTTTCTTTTATGAATATGGGGGGCCCTTGTATTTGGAGCATAGATGTTCAGGATTGAGTGTTCATCTTGATAGATTTTTTTTTCCTTTGATGAGTAAAATATGCTCTTCCTTGACTTTTTTGATGACTTTTGGTTGAAAATATCTTTTATTTGGTATTAAAATGGTTACTCCAGCTTGTTTCTTGGGACCATTTGCTGGAGAAAAATTTCCCAGCCTTTTACTCTGAGATAGTGCCTATCTTTTTTTTTTGCTGAGATGAGTTTCCTGTATGCTGCAAAATGTTGGATCATATTTATGTATCCAGTCTGATAGTCTATGTCTTTTTTTTTCTTTTTTGAGTTGAGTCCATTGATATTAAGGAATATTAAAGAATAGTGATTGTTGTTTCCTGCTATTTTTGTTGTTAGAGGTAGAGTTATGTTTGTGTTCTTTTTTTCTTTGGTGTTTGTTGCAAGAGGATTAATTTCTTGATTTTCCCAGGGTGAAGTTTATCTCCTTGTGGTGGAGTTTTCCATCTATTATCCTTTGTCGGGCTGGATTTGTGGACAGATATTGTATAAATTTGTTTTTATCCCTGAATATCTCAGTTTCTCCATCTACGGTGATTGAGAGTTTTGGTGGATATAATAACCTGGGTTGGAACTTGTGTTTTCTTAGGATCTGAATGGTGTCAGTCCACTATCTTCTAGCTTTCATAGTCTTTGTTGAAAAGTCTGGTATAATTCTGATCAATCTGCCCTTATATGTTACCTGTCCTTTTTCTCTTACTATTTTTAGTATTCTTTCTTTGTTTTGAGCATTTGTTGTTTTGATTATTATGTGTTGGGAAGAATTTATTTTCTATTCCAGTCTATTTGGGGTTTTGTAGGCTTCTTTTATGTTCATGGTCATGTCTTTTTTTAGGTTAGGCAAGGTTTTCATAATATATTTTTTGAAGTTATTTACTGGGACTTTAAGTTGGGAGTCTTTGTTTTCTTCTACACCTATTATTGTTAGGTTCTGACTTCACATTGTGTCCTGGATTTCCTGGATGGTTTGGGTTAGAATCTTTTTGATTTTTGCATTTTTTCTAACTGTTCTGTCAATGATTTCTATGGTATCTTCTGCTCATGAGATTTCATCCTCCATCTCTTGTATTCTGTTGATAACTCCCGATGTTTTTCCTAGGTTTTCCAACTTCAGGTTTGTCTTGCTTTGTGATTCCTTCATTGTTTTTTATTTCTGTTTTTAGTACCCTCACCTGGTTGTTTGTGCCTTCCTGGAGCTCTTTAAGTGAATTTCATGTTTTTTGTGTTTTCTCTTTAAGGGCTTCAACTTGTGTGTGTGTGTGTTCTCCTGGCTTTCTAGTACTTATTTAAGTGTTTTTTTTTTTTTTTTTTTTTTTTTTTTTTTTTTTTTTATGTGCTTCTCAAAGATGTCCAACAATCTCATGAAGTATTAAGCCTAATTCCTGTTTTTCCAATGATTTGGGGGGATATCCACTGTATACAGTGGTGGAAGAACTAGGTTCTGATGTTGCCAGGTTTTCTTGGTTTCTGTTTCTTAGTGTCTTGGGCTTTTCTCTTGCCATCTTGTTATAGATGATTATATGATGCTGAGTGGTTTTGTTGTCACTTACTGACGTTTGTCTTAGTGTGGGTCTGATGGACTGTGGATTCCAGAGGAATATTTTTCCTGGGTGTTTGGCTTTCTGGGTAGGCTGTGAGTTCTGATGGCAGGGCTCAGTCCTGATCCTTATGCAGTTGTCTGGGTCTGGCCTTGGACCTGAAGTGTGTGCTCCCAGGCAGCAGCATTGCATGCATATGAAAGTTCTGTGAGGCCTCTTCCAGGGTAGATAGTGGGGAGGGGATGTTGACCCACCCCTCCACTTAGGAGCAAGAGCCCTTCTGCAGCTCTCCTGAGCACCTAGGGACCTGTGGGCGGTCTGCCAGTCCTTGCTTTAGAAGTTTTTTTATAACAACAGCTTCCTTTTTTATTAATAATATTTGAAAATTGATATAATAATATAATTACACCTTTTCCCCTTCCCTTTCCTCCCTACACACCTCACAAGTACCCACTCCATTTCAAATTCATGACCTCTTTTCTTTAATTGCTGTTTAAAACGCTGTTGAGCTATTTGTTTCATTCCTCATGTGCACTCAAGTGGCATTACTGAATTTGGTTTTCCTTTCAGCTGGTCTTCATTTCATTAGGATTGGATGCAAAAAAAAAAAAAAAGATAGAATCCAGTGACAATAAGTATATAAATAAATTAGATGATCTTTTTTGTTTTACTAGACATTAACCCTAAAAAATGAGAACCAAAATCAAAATAGAAATGATGAACTTGTATTGTTGGTCAGCTTTTTCTAGCTAAGATTTTATTATCTGTTTGAAGCTCTGGTTTTCATGGAAGATACTATCTTCTGTCTGAAGCATCACCTCTCTTACCTCTGCTAAGAGCTCTCTCATCATCTGTGCGTTTAGTGTTGCATAGAATAGTGTCAGGCATTATTGTTTGATGTTTTCTTCAATATTGTTACCAGTGTGTATCATTTTCAGTGCCATGTTAATTGAGTCATGTTTTACCTTCTACAGTTGGCAAACAACATCATGTAAACAGTTGAATTTGTCAGACAATTATATGAGAAATGCAGAAGCAATGCCACCTTTAAAAAAAATGTGACTCTTGCCTTGAGTTTCATCTTGCCTTGTTGACATCTGTGTTTAGAGGTGCAATCTATCAGAGAGTAAAGAGAGTGATGGACGAGTGCTTTCTTGTCTGGTAATAATGCTGCTTTCCAAGATAAACTCTTATTGTTTGCATTTCCATTAAAGAAAAACCATATATCTAGAAAGAAACACAAATGAGTCAAATGCACTTAACTGATGCTTAAGTCACAGACCTGTTTACTGTATAAACTCTCCAGCCGATAACTGTCCTCCCCTCTTCCAGTGTGCCATGGGACTCTCAACACAGTGACTTGTATACATCTTTAATTCTAGACTCTTCATTTCTCAGCATACCTAGTAATTTTTTTTCTGCCTTAAGAAGTAGTTTTTATGTTGCCTTGTTTGCTAAGCCCACTGTAATTCCCTAGAAAAGAGAAATTTCTATCTCTTTTTCTGTCTTTTTTTAATGCTATTTAAATTTAGGGCCTCACAAATTCTATCTTGCAAGCTTTCTACCAATGAGCTGTATGCCAATACTCTTATCTTTGAGGTCACTGTCAGAGGACACTGGAGGCACCTCCATTATGAAAGAGTTCCTTCCTTTATATTTTGCTTTTGTCTGCTTTCCTATTTTCTCCCTTAGAATCCCTTTGAATGTAGAAAGAGTTTTCTTTCTTTTTATTGGCATGTGCTCCATGGGACCTAAAACATAATAAATACTCAGTAACTTCTTAATGAAGTAGAGATTTTCTTATTAGCAGATGCTATTCTACATCTGCACACTCAAAGCATCTTCAAGATATTGACAAATGAGGACTGATGCAAAAATCTCTCCTTAGACACCAAAGGATTTGAGGAGCAATAAAGGAATCAAAACAGGAACCTGTCTGTGCTGCACCTCCAAAGATGGAAGATCTCATCAACAGAGTAGTAATAGGACATGGGACATTGGACATGGATCATTCTAGGTAGGGGAACAACAGGATGTCACAGGACTCTGTGCCTGTGCGGTAATGAATTAATGGCAATGTCTGCTAAATGTGAATAAAGTAGCAGGACTTTAAAACATAAAATGTATAACATATTAAAGACTATTAGAATAGAGACAGAGCTCTGAGAGCCTAAATGCATTTAGGACCACTTGAGATTACCTTGATATGTAAACATTTAGACAGTCTGCGAGGAACAACGAAGTATAATCTGGCTCACTTGCTTTATTCTCCCTTACCTAAAAACTATTTCTGTTGTGATTGCAATGTCACAATTAGACCTAAAATTGACTATCAGTGTTGATAACCCTGATGCTTGCTTGATTTATTGTTTAAGTGGTACATAGCTATGTGGAGAAGGATGAGGGCTACCCCTTCCCCTGCTCTTTGAAACGACTGAGAAACTACCAACCAACTTACCATGGAACAGAAGCACTGAAAGGTATAGAGCAAGCTATGTTGGACAAAAGCACTATTCACATGCTTCAAGACTGGCCATCTGCATTGAGTCATTCTCTACCCTATTCTCATCTTAAAATATTTGCAGAGGCTTGGTGATGAAGCCTCTACTAACAACAGCTCTGTTACTTGGAGATTTCAAAGAAAGCAAGAGACAATGGAAGATGTTAGGGAAAAAAATCTTATGCATTAGATTCTTTTTCCTGTTTGTGTAATAAAAATAATTTGACAGCTCTTTCAGTGGAAAAGGGAGGTTTTGTTTTACTTTTATTTGTCTGTTTTTAGCTCACATTTCAATATTTGCTTCATGATGAGGAAGTGTAGAAGTCGGCAGCTTGGATTAGCTGGTTACAATATATCCACAGTTAGAAAATCATATAAAGGAGAAACATATGTGACCAACTCACTTTCTGTTTCTCATACAGTGCAGGTTCCCAACCATGGGAACAGGTGACATTCACAACCAGTTCTTCCTATATCAATTAACTTAATTAAGAAAACCCTCCAAACACACAATCACATTTCCATTAATTTGGTGATTCTCTATCCTGACCAATTAAAAGTTAATGGGTCATGATGGATGTGTGGCAGATGAGATAGAAGCCTTCAAATGCTGACACATGCCAAATTAGCATGAGGCAGGACTATTGCTCAGTGACATAGTGATAAAGCTGTAAAGGAGTATCCAGAACTTGGGGATGAGTGACGTAGACGGACAGAATCAAAGAATGACTGATGTCAAGGACATGCTAGAAAAGATTGGGATATTGGACAGAGTGGAAGAAAGACTAGTAAAATCTGCTGTTATCATAGTAACCTGTCCCAAATATGGGGTTTACGCACAAAGGATACTGCCACAAAGCATCATACTAAACTGGTCAACAAAAACAGTCTGAAAATGACACCACTGTAAAAAAAATGTTTCTAGAGTACAGCAGAGGCATCTAGGAAATGATTTCTGTGCCCTCGATCCACGTGTTCTGATCTGCCGAGACTGCTGCGCTGAGAATCAACTAAGAACTTGCTCCAGATGCAAATATTCACACAGACCTAGGTATTACAAAACTCAGAGGCAAAGGTCAGAAATCTGCCTTCATAACTGTACAAGTGGTTCTAAAGTGACAAGTGATTGAGAACCTGGATTCCTATGTATTTCAATATTTACTACCTCGTAATTGTCAATTTTTAATAATTGCATACCTATAAATTGCTTTGTGATTTCAACCACCAAATTTAAGCATGATACATTATTAGTTTTATTTTTTGTGAGAAAATGGCTCATATGCATGCAGAATCCATCCTGCCCCGGAGACACGATACACTCAAGTCTACTGTTCTCTTTTCAGATGAAGGAACAGTGAGCAACATGTAGTAAGAATTTTAGATATTTCATTTCTTTAAAAACACAGAAATATTATAAGGATATGTTTTTGTTTTAATTCCAGGTGTGGGGTAAGGGACGGCTTCAGATTGTCCACAGCAGCTGACTATGATTTACTTCATGCTCTAGTAGGGGTGTAATTTTGCCAGCTGCAGATATTTTCCGTGATTGTGTGACATTTAACATTCTGGAGATTTTACAGAGGGTATATAAATGCTAGGTCCCTGAGACACATGGTGGGCTGTTGGTGGCTTGTAGTTGTTGGTGGTTTTAGTTTATTATGTAGTCATGTGCAAAGAAGAAACAACAACAGGAACAAATTGGATATCCTTAGAGTTGGATACAACTTTCCCCAAGGGACTCAACTCTCCTAGTCAGCTGGAAGTAGCCTCTTTCAAAACCCTAACATTATTCAGGGATCTCTTCCCTTTCCTCCCTATCATTTTTCTTCTTACCTAGGATTAGCTGGTTGCAAGGGTGGAAGAAAAGGTGGGAGAGAGGGTGTAAGAAAGAAGAACTCAAAGTAGTCAAAATCCAACTACAGGGGAAAGACATAGTAACTGTGACGTTGATGAATCACATCAACCATCCTTCTGAAAGGCATGTTGCTACTCCTAAGTCTGATGATTAGAAGCCTAGATTTTATTGTTGTTTCCTGGGCCCGAATACAGGTTTGAAAACGTAGTCATAGAAATACAGAATTAAGGGATGACAGCTGTGGTCCCTTCAATGTGAAACTTCTGGTTAAGTCACCCTAGGTTTCTGGACAACCCAAGACTTACTCCAATTATAAAAGTAGTTTTTATCCTATGAAAGCAAGTGGACAAGATCAGTTTGATGAGGAAAAATTGAAAAAAAAATGCTATGTCCTAAGAAATCAGCCCGTAGCACAACTATGTTTATGTAAGCAGGAATACAAAACAGCAAACACACTTGCAATGCCATAGAAGTTTCCTGTGGGTCCTTCTGTGCTAAATGAAGTCAAAGGCCAAGTGAATCAAGTCTGCAAGAGTTCCACATAACCGAAGAGCCTGCAGCGCATCAGTGCAGGGAGGAAATGGGGATTTTTACATTTGCTTATTCAAACTCTTCCCACTGTGTATATGAAGATCCCATTAACACTGCGAATGGTGCACAAGCCCTCTATAGGAGATCAGCAGCCCCCCATGCTCCTTCTAATGAACTCTGGCTCTGCAGGTAGGGACTGGTAATTACACAGGCAGAGTCTGTACTCCATTGCTTTCTCAGTGGATGATGACAGAAAGACAGTGCCACACAATGCACACCTTCTGTCTGAAGAGAAAAGCAAAGGTTGTTTTTTTTTTTTTCAGGGTGAAATTTAAACATAGATTTAGACTGCCTAGGCACTTATGTCAATAGAATATTTGCATATAATTATTTCTAAAGTAAAATTAGTTGAGTAACACTAACCAAAACTTGAAAAGCAATGATCTCTTTTTTATCAACCAGAAACATGTATTGCAAATACAGCTAGATCTACAGATAAGACTGTATTTTCTGTATGTGAGGTAGAAATGTTGTAGTTTTCATGTTGAACATCAATAGAGAAATCACAAAACTCCTTTTTCAAGCATTTTGTTAACAGTGATCTGTATTAAATAATAATTCAAAAATAAAACACATACACATGTGAATTGTGGTTCTGCTGTGGTTTTTTTTTTTTTTTTGTGATTGTTAATTCTTGTTGTTGTTTTGCTTTGTTTGGATTTTGAAACTGAATTGTTTGAGCTCTCAGGTCTGGCATCACATGTCCTCAGCCTCCAGAAGGATGGCTTTCCAAGCATGTACCACCAAAGCTTCCTTTGCCTTAGGCTCTTGATGGAGCCAGATTATGTTTATTCTATATTTCTGGGGAAGAATAGAGAAAAAAACTGAAGATCCATGAGAATAAAAATTGCAATTAATTCTCAAGATCAGAAAGTGGAGATGTAATTTGTGGTAACTGAGACACAGTACTTTGAAAACCATGAAGATGTCCTTATTGTTCTCACTGACTAAACTCAAGAAGGCCACAAATATCTCTCTTTCCAACACAGGTGAGATCTGTCTGTCACATGTATGTATAAATCTTATAAAGAAAGTTAGAAAGTATTTGCTCTAGCTTGTTTGGATGCATGTTTTATTTATGAGAGCTGTACATTTTGTCTTATGTTAATTGAGATTTGAAAATCCATTCCCACTTAGCATTCCTTTCGTGGATATACACCAGTGTGATCACTGCTATATTGGGAATGTTTCAAAGTTAGCATAAATATTAATCACAGAGAGAATTTCTGAATATTTGGTAGAGGAACTAATGAGAAATAACCTCCATGGCTTCAATTACTTCCATTCATGGTCCCCTGTTTGTGGTGCTATTTGGGGAGGCTGTGGGAATGTACAGTCTTTTTGGAGGAAATACATCACTGAAGGTTGGCCTTGAGAGTTTATAATCTTGTCCTTCTTTGAGCTGGGTCTCTGTATTTCACACTGTTAAAGATGTGATCTCTCAGCTGCCTCTGTCTATCACCATGCCTCTCTGCCACAATGGATGTTCTCTGCTCTGGAACCATAAGCCTAAATAAACTCTTTTCAAATAAATAAGCTCTGGGTCATAGCCTTTTATTACAGCATCAGAAAAGTAATGAACACACTGGGCAAAGAGTCTTAGAGAATGCACAGCTCTCTAGGCTAAGTAACTGTGCTTTTGTCTTTGTAACAGTGATCTTGGCAGTTGTAACTGGTGTTTCATTTTTTTTTCTTAGTTTTCCTTTTACTTTTTGATCCCCTTTTACATCTCTTAAATTAATATTAAACTAGATATGTATTTATTTCAATTCATCAAATTCAACTGCCTGTTTTTACTTTGGGAAGATACAATTCTTTTTAAATCTTATGTTTTTAAAACTTGACTAATTAACAAGGTTGGTTTTCTTTTTGAAAGTTCCTGTGGTTATACTTTACATTTAAATTTCTGTTTGATCTGTCAAGAGTTATATTTTTAACTGACATAGTTGTCCTCGTACTATCTACTTGCCCAGTCTTCACTGTAGTCTTATCTTCCTGATAAATCTAACTAATATATGTGGATGGTTCCAGAGTCTGCATTTCATTGTCCATATCTATTCTTGGGCTAATACAATGATCCTACTTCACAAATAATATTGATGCCTATTTGTGTAAGTTCTCCAGATAAACATTCCTTGAATATACATCACACATATTCAATATTTGTATTTACATATAAATGATGGAATTAACTTCTGATCATACCCAGACAAAAAATAATTGATAGGATTCTGGGTTACACTAGGGACTATAGTTTCAGTCTATTGAGGAATTTACAGGCATTAGCATCAGGTGCACGTATGTATAGCCAGAAGCTCTTTCTATAGCCAGCTCCCTTTTCTGTGTCTATGAGAAACCTCATCTCAAAAGTTAGAGAGCTGCTCCTGCATCTGTTGTCATGGCACCTACTGCACATCCCTTTCCACATGCATCATATGTATCATTGGTGCAAATAAAGGACAGGTACCCCACCCCATTGCCCCTTCATCTCTTCTCCTTCCCTCTGTTCCCGTCTACTAATAAAACCTCTCCCATGAGAGCTGTAGCTCATGTGCTCCTCCCAGGACTGCACAGCATATTCACACATTCCAACATTGGCGCCTAGACCTACTGGCAACCTCCACTGTGTAGGCCCAGGTGGGTGCATGGCTCCACCACTGCAGGTTGAGGGGAACCTGCCACCATGTGGGGTGGCTGCCATTATGTGGTTTAAGCACTGAGGGTCTGAACCTCACCAGCTACACAGACTCTTTTCCTGGCACCAGATATCTAAAACTCCAAACAAACACTGGCAGATTGATAAGATTCCTGTTCAGGTCCTCACACTAAGGGCCAAACTGCTTCTACGGTCTCCAAGTCTTCACAACCAGATTCCTTGGTTTAGGACTTCGACCTTTGGTTTACTCCCCTACCTCTTGATGTCAGGGAAGCAGTTCTCCCTCGATTTATTTTCTCACACAGGACTAGCTTGCCTGTGATGACTCAGTAAGCCTAGACTGGGCTGCTTGCTCTATTGTTATTAATTTGTTCTGGGAACTCCAGTACGAATATTTTAATAATGTCTCTCACCCAATGGGCATCTCATCATATTCAAGCATGCCTCCAGGGTCGCCATTGGGATGTCTCCTGAAAAATCTCAAACCTCTGAAACTAATGCCTGATTTAAAGGCATCCAAAATTATACAATAAGTTTTTTGATAAGAAATTTGCAATAAGCTCTGGCCTCAATACCCATTAGATATCAACTCCAAGGGACGACAAAATGTCACTTTTAATCCTACCATTCTAAGGGATCTTTATACCTACTGCCAGAAATAAAAGTAAATGTAAATGGAAGGAGGTCCAATACGCCCATGCTTTTACCTATCTTTGTCTGAAACCTCTTTGCTCTTACTGTCCCCAAACTTAACTCCTAGCTATGAAATCAAACAGATGAAACGTCTACTATTGTCTCGATCCAGCTAATGACTCTCCCCCTCACCGGTGCAGACCTGCCTCTACAACCTCCTGTACTTTCCCTACCTCCACAGCTACCTCTTCTGACCAGACCGAGACTTCCCCAGACCCTCCTTGCTCAACCTCTCCAGACTCCTCCCCTCCTGTGCGAGCTGCAGCCTCACCTGGCCTTGGTACTGAGAACTGCAGAACAGTGCTTGGGTTGGTTATGAATCCTGCCCTAGGAGAGGAAACTGGCTGGCTTCATTATCACAGCTCTTCCAACTTAAGTACTGGCAGGATTCGTCTGTAAAGGACCTTGGTCCATATGCTTCCAGTTCAGTGCAAAGTATAAATGAGTTTGTCTGTAAGACACAATTACAAGAGATCCAAATTAACAACTAGCACAATGATGCCAGATGCTGAGCTTAATGTGCATGCAGCCTACTCAGGTTTTGATCGGACAATATATAACAGGTTGTTTACTTCAAATCTTTTTTTCCAAGAATATAAAAATCATTAAAAGTGATCTCAACGTATTTGCCTGCTCATTTTGGTTTTGGTTTTCCAGCCTCTGGAAATTTGGTATAAGAATAGACTACTGATCTTCTATGTTAAGTGCTTATTTTTTCATGGGTCTTTGCCAAAAATAATACTGAATTTAAAACTGGCTTTATTTTCTAAGACTAGAAGCTATGGTGTAGTAAATCAGTAAATATATATTCTCATTTTAAAGCTCACCTGAACTAGGAACGTTCAGCTAAGGAGAATATGAATCAGACCATGGCCAAGTGTGCCCTAAGAGTCTATGGAGTGTAATTTATAGCCCATGCTGATGTGTTCTGCAGCAATTTAATTTTTGTAATGCACTAAACAAGCTGTGGCATGATTGTCTCATACCAATTTTGCTGAAGTTTTCAATATGCTCAGGGGTTGTGCAGGGCTAATGGCACTGGGGACACCTGCCTAGGAGATTGTGGTTTGGCAGGCAGTGTGGGTATCCCTTGACAACCAGACCCAGACACTCTCATTGTAGATATGTGAAGGGATTTTCCTCTTAATTTTTTTTTTTTTTTTTGGACAGAATTCTCTATGACTCATTTATACTTCAAAGGGTATCTAATCACCACATTGGCCAACATTTTGCTTTTAAAATAATAATCTGATTATTCCAAGATCCTCTCAGTTCAAAGCCAAACATTATCAAGTGGGTAATACTTTCTCTTTTTATCCCATCTGACTCTGGACACATGGGTTTCCCTTAGATGAGTCACAGAAAAATTCATTCCTTTTGGTAGTTGATCTCCATTGTCCACTTGCCTAGGTTAAGATCCACCTTGAAGAGATATTAACAGTGTGTCTATAAAGATGCTTCCAGAAAGGCTTAACAAAAAGGAACCTACCTTAATGTGGGAGCCCCACCCCATGGATTTCCTGAGCTAATAAAAAGTTTGATGGGTATCAGCATTTGTCTCTCTGCCCCCTGATTGTTGCTGCAGTGTGACCTGTTGCTTCCCATTGTCCTGTCTGTCCTCCTGTGATAAAAACATTCTCTCAAATTTTAAGGCAAAATAAATCTTTCCTCTAAGTTGGTTTTTCTCAGTAATTTAGGTCATGTTGATGAAGAAAGCAGCTAAGCTAATATGCTTCTTTGCTTGAGACACACTAGGGGCAGATTTAGTCAGCTCAATACAAAATTGATGGGGCTAAAGGACTATCTTGACCTATTAATTCTGCTTTTGTTCTTCTAAAGGAAAACTAAAAACATATCAAATTGTCTCACTAAAGTGGAAATTTCTATCTATCATAATCATATTTTAACATTTTGGAAAGAACAGGGAGTCACTCTCTAGACCAGATAAAGGGATCACTTGCCACTTTTGGCACAGATGGGCCAAGCTATGAAGTCAAGGGCTTCAAAGCAGAAGTTGTTCATTTGCCAGTCTTACTTGCTTTATTCACCCTTTTCCTTCAGGGTCCCTAAGAGAAAAAAACAAGAAAATTTTTGATAAAAGAAGAGATGCAATAAAAAGAATCAACAAAACAAAGAACTGGTTGTTTGAGGAAATCAGCAACATTTAAAAACAAAAACAAAAACAACAATAACAACAACAACAAAAACAAAAAACAAAACTCAACTTTTAACCTACTACCTAAAAGGCTCAGAAATAGAAGCAGTATTCAAGTTAACAAAACCAGAAAGGAAAGGAAAACATGACAACAGAAACCTGGGAAATTCACAAAATTATGAGGTATTACTACAAAAGCTTATACTAGAGAAAACTGAAAATTCTCGACAAAATGTACAGTTTATAGACAGAAGCCATGTACCAAAGTTAAGTCAAGACCAAGTAAGCTACCTAAACACTACAATAACATCTAAGGAAATAGAATCACTCATTAAAAGCCTCCCATCCAGAAGAAAATACAGGGACAAATAGAGGAGCAGGGATTGAAGAAAAGATCATTCAGAGACTGCCTCATCTGGGGATCCACCCCATTCACAGACATCAAACCCAAGGACTATTTCTAATGTCAAGAAGTGTTTACAGACAAGAGCCAGATATGGATGCCTCCTCATAGGCTCTGCGAGTGTCATACAGATATAGTTGAGAATGCTTGCAGCTAACTATCAGATTGAACAGGGGCACCTCAATGAAAGAGCTAGAGAAATGACTGAAGGAGCTAAAAGAATGTGCAACCCAATGGGGAGAACAACATTTTCAACCAAACAAACCCTCTAGAATTCCCAGAAACTAAAACATAAACGAATGAGTTCACATGGAGAGATCCATGGCTTCAGTTGCATATGTAGCAGAGGACAGCATTGTCTGACATCAATGGGAGAAGAGGTCTTTGGTCCAGTGAAGGTGCAATTTCCCAATGTAGGGGAATGCCAAGGCACTGAGGTGGGAGAGGGTGGTTGGGAGAGAGAGCACTTTCATGGAAATAAATATAGAGGAAGGGAGTACAGAAGTGTGAAGAAAGGGAATAACATTTGAAAGGGAAATACAGAGAATATTCAATAAAAAAATTGAATAAATGAATGAATGAAAATAAATAAATAAATAAATAAATAAATAAATAAAGGCTTTTCATGGCCAAATGATTTTCTTGCAGAATGCTGCCTGACCTTCAAAAAAGAGCTTATACAAATACCATTAAAAGTACTTCACAAAATAGAAACAAAAAGGACACTACCTAATTCCTTCTATTAGGCATCAGTTACCCTGATACCTAAACCACACAAAGAGCCAAGAAACAAAGAATTTCAGATGAATTTAACTTATGAACAGCAACACTAAAATACTCAATAAAATTCTCACAAATTGAATTCAAGAACACATTAAAACTATTATTTCCCATGATCAAGTAGGCTTCATCTAAGAGATGCAAAGAATGGTTCAATATATGAAAATCCATCAATGTAATCCACTATATAAACAATATCAAACAAAAAAAAATCACATAATAATCTCATTAAGACAACAGAAGAAAACCAAGGGGGTACAAACTAGAAGTCAGGTTATCACTATTTGCAGATGAAATGAAAGTATACATAAGTGACCCACAAATTTTACCAGACAATTTCTCCAACTGATAAACAACTTTAGTAAAATGATTGAACATAAAATTAGCTCAAAAAAGTCAGTAGCACTTTTTAGTACAAATAATAAAGAAGCTGAAAAAGGAATTAGGGAAAAACGCCCTTCATGTTAGCCAAAAATAATATAAAATACTTTGAGGTAACTCTGTGACAAGTACTTCTGAGAAGGGAGAACAAAATGCTAATGGGAGGATGACAAAAGGAGAAGCAGGGATTAAAGAAAAGATCTTTCACAGACAGGCCTCACCAGGGGATCTACCCCATATGCAGCAAACAAACCCACCCACTATTTACCGATGCATAGTAGTACTTACTGGTAGGAATCTGATGTGGATGCCTCCTCAGAGGCTCTGCCAGAGCCATACTGATACAAAGGAGGATGCTTGCAGCTAACCATCAGTCTGACCAGGTGGACCCCAATGAAGGAGCTAGAGAAAGGACTGAAGAAGCTGAAAAGGTTTCCACCCCCATGGGAAGAATAAATTATCAAGAAACCAAACCCACCACAGCTCCCTAAGACTAAAACACCACCAAGTGAGTTTGTCTGGAGAGATGATTAGCTCCAGGTGCATATGCAGCAGAGGATAGCATTCTCTGGCATGAGTAGGAGGAGAGGCTTATTTTTCCAGTGAAGGCTCCTTTTCTCAGTATAGGGTAATCCCAAGGAACTGAGGTATGAAAGGAAGGTTGGGAGAAGAAGCACCTTCATAGAGACAATGGGAGGGGGAGAGAAGAAATGAGAGGAAAGGGGAATAATGTCTGAAATGTAAATACAGAGAATATTTATTAGAAATTTAAAAAAAAAGAAAAAAAAATACCTAATAAAAAAGTAAGAAATTCAAATAACAACAACAGAATTAGGAAAACATCACATGTCACAATAGTCACAGACAATATAAATTATCTTGTTGTGACTCTTACCATGGAAGTAAAAGACCTCTATGACAAGAACTTCAAGACTCTGAAGAAAGAAATAGAAGAACATCTCAGAAGATGTAAAGATCTACCATGCTCATCGACTGGCAAGATTAAGCCTTTAAAAATAGCCATCTTGCAAAAAGCAATCTAAAGATTCAGTGTATTCCCTATCAAAATTCTAAGTCAGTTCTTCATAGTCAGAATTCTCAATTTTCAAATTCATTTCAAATAAAACCAGGACAGTAAAAACTATTCTCAACAATAAAAGAACTTCTGGGGAAATCATGATCCCCAACCTTTAGCTGTATTACAGATCAATTTTGATAAAAAACTGAATGCTGTTGGTACAGAGTTCAATGGAATAGAATTGAAAACCCAGAAAATGAATGCACACACCTATGGTCACTTGGTCTTAGGACTTTAACTTGACAAAGGAGTTAAAACTATCCAGTGGGAAAAGACAGCATTTTCACCAAATGATGCTGGTTCAACTAGAACTCAGCATGTAGAAGAATGCAAATAGATCCATTCTTATCACCTGGAACAAACCTCAAATCCAAGATCTAGGACCTCCACATAAAAACTAATACACTGAAACTAATAGAAGAAAAATTGGAGAAAAGCTTCGAACACATAGTTGCAGGGCAAAATTTCTGAACAGAACACCAAGGGCTTATGCACTAAGATCAAGAATCATCAAGTGGCACTTTATAAAATTGAAAAGTTTCTGTAAGACCAAGAACATTATTAATAGGCAAAATGGCACCCTACAGATTGAGAAAAAATCTTTATCAATCCTATGTTCAATACAGAAATAATATCCAATATATACAACGAATTCAAGAAGTTATACTCCAGAAAATCAAATAATCCCTCTAAAACTGGGGTACAGAGCTAAACAAGAAACTTTCAGCTGAAGAATACTTAATGCCTGAGAAGCACTTCAAGAAGTGTTCAACATCCCTAGTCATCGGGGAAATGCCAATCAAAACAACCCTAAGATTCAACCTCATACCAGTCAGAATGGCTAAGACCAAAAGCTCAGTTTACAGAAGTTGCTGAGGATGTGGAGGAAGAGGAACATCCCTCCATTGTTGGTGGGACTACAAGGTGGTACATCAACTCTGCAAATCATTCTGGCAGCTCCTCAGAAAATTGGACATAGTACTACCCAAGGACCCAGGTATACCACTCCTGAGCATATACTCAAAAGATGCTCCAACATATAACATGTCCCAGTATGTTCATAGCAGCCTTGTTTATTATGATCAGAGGCTTGAAAAAGCCCAGATGCTTTTCAACAAAAGAATGAATACTGAAATTGTGGTAGAGTTACACAATGGAGTACTACTCGGCTATAAAAAAATAACTTCATAAAATTCTTAGGCAAATGGGTAGAACTTGAAAATATTACTGTGAGTGAGGCAACACAATCACAAAGGAACACATATGGTATGCACTAAGTCATAACTGAATATTAGCCCCAAAGTTCTGGATACTCAAGATAAAATCCCCCGACCAGGAAGCTGGAAGACCAAATAGTGAATGCTTCAGTTCTTTTAATAAGCATAAAAAATATTCACAGAACAAAATACAGAGACAAGGCAGAGACTTCAGGAAAGGCCATCCAGAGACTTCCCCACCCAGGCATCCATCCCAGATACAGTCACAAAACCTAGATAATATTGGGGATGGCAGGAAGTGCATGTTGACAGATGCCTGATATAGCTGCCTCCTGAGAGACTCTGCCAGAGCCTGAGAAATACAGTCAGATGCTCTCAACTATCCATTGAACTGAGAATGAGGTCCCCAATGGAGGCGTTAGAAAAAGAACTGAAGGAGCTGAAGGGGTTTTCAACCCCATAGAAAGAACAAAATTATCACCCAACCAGAACACCCTCCTCAGATCTCCCAGACAACTCAACCACTATAGAAAGAGTACACATGGAGGGACCCATAGTTACAGCAGCATATGTAGCAGAGGATGGTCGTATCAGGCATCAAGGAGAGGAGAGGTTCTTGACCCTGTGAAGGCTCAATACCCCACTGTAGGGGAATGCTAGGGCAGGGAGATGGGATGGAGTGGGTAGCTGGGGAAACACTCTCACATTAGGCAGTCAGAAGGGTGATGGGAGAAGGGGATTACAGAGGGGAAACCAGGAAAGGGGACCACATTTGAAATGTAAGTAAAGAAAATAACCAATAAATTTTTAAAATTAAAAATAAATAAGTAGATAAATTGAAATATAAAAAGTAGTTATTATAAGCAGTAGTGAAATATTAGAAACTATTATGTGAAAAAATTTATTAAATACTAATTTCTCTAGTTCTTATTATTTTGTATTTCAGATTATATATGCTTAAGAAGTTCTAAACAATTAGGTAATGCAAAGATTTAAGTATTTTTTTAATCAAAAATGCATTTGCGTTTGAATACCCGTAAAACTAGCACCTTGAAGTTTATGTTTTTAGAGAATATTTAGAATCATATACAAAAAATATAGAAGAGCTTTTTATTTCTTGGCATTAATAGTTTAAAAGCCTCATTACACCAGCTACGACTCATTATCTTAAAACATCATTAATGAAGTCTTCAGGAGCTATAATAATTCACACAATTTATTTCTACTCAAAGATAAAGAATATGGCTGAAATTAATGAGATATTTCAGGTTTCACATTTCTTATAGGAATTACTCAGTGTTTGGAAGTTAGTTACACTTTTATTTTGCTAAAATGAATGTAGTATGAAAGTTTTAGTCAAAATTTTGTTATAGTTTTGTAATTTTTCATTTTTACATAGATGTAAAAAGAAAAAAGCATATAAACTTTTATAAAAATAGTCATATAATGATAAGTTAACATAAAATTTATATATATTTATACATGAGGCGTAACAGCTATAAATAGATATCAGTGAAATCAAAACAGGAAAAAATATTTATTCATAGGTGTATCTACATAAATAGGTAGACAAATGTGAAATTGCATTAATAAGGAATGAGTACTCAAAGTGTACCTGAGTAGTAAGCTCTTTGGTAACCTGTTCTAGCTTGTTTCTGTCTTGCTATAACACACTGCACTGACCAAAACCTATCTGGAGAAGGGCTTGATTTGGCTTTCAGATTTTAATCTAGGAAAACAAAGGCAGGAAATTCAGATAGGAACTTGAAACAGATACCATGAAGGATAGTTGCTTATTCTGTCTGTCTCAGTCTGTCTCTGTCTTTCTCTGTCTCTATCTCTGTGTCTCTGTATCTGTCTCTGTCTCTTAAGGATGAAAATGCCCGCAGTGCTCTGTGCCCCCTTACATTAATTAACTAATCAAGAACATACCCCATAGATATGCCCATAGGTCAATCTGAGTAAAGTGTTTCCTCTACTGAGGTTCCATATTCCCAGGTGAGACAAGCTTACAATCAAAATATTCCATCAAAGAAGGTGGGTAAGGGACTCGCTATGTTCATATGTTGTATTAACAAAGAGATGAGATAATGTCAAATTAATTATCAGAATCTGGGATGCTTTATTACTGTTGTGATCTCACAGGATTTAGAAATATTTGGAAATTGTTGTGCCAGGTCTGTTGTCTGCATGGCAGTATACAGCTTCATCTTTGGAAACTGAAAGGTGTTTGGACACTGAATGTTCTTGTTGTCATACAGCATATGGGCCAAGGCTGCTTACATTTGTTTCAAAGAGTGTTTGTCCTACCTCTTTAAGTAAGCGAAGGTTCCTCTGAATTATAATTTCATTTAGATATGCTATCTAAATTTAAGAAGTTTATATACATTCTGATGGACTAAGGAAGACAAAGAAGAATCTGTCTCTTCCAAATGACTTTACATTTCTATGTACACTTGGTCTGATTTACCAGATACTATAGGTTAATTTGGAGAGAAAGACATTTTTATATTCTCAATTACATGTTTTAAAATGATGAATTCTAAGTATATCTAGCATGAGGATTTTTTTCAGCACCCTGCATCAAGTTACAGCATGATAGTGAGTAAAACATTGTTCATCTACCTGAAATTTTTATTTCAAAAGCTTACTACACAGGATTCGAGTAAAGAACACATAAACAGAAGCAAATCAATAAAAGCATAGCTAGGAATATTGTGAAGTAAGCAAATCAACATCGACTTCAAGTGTCCTCTGCCCATTTTCAAATTGCAAAATGACCTGGGTAACCAACGTATTTGATGGAACTGGAACCAAGAAGCCAGAGTCAACACTGGTTTCCTGCAGAACGTGCAGGGAAACCAGGAGTCTGGCCTCTCTGTTTCTCATTCTGCACAAGGATCATATTTCATTCATAAACAGGTCACCAGGTTTGTCTCTGCCCAGGGTTGCCTTGGTGAAGCCAGCATAAGGCCTTAACAAAGTCATCTTCTCCTTTTACACTTATGATGTCAGGCAATGCTCAATTTAGAGACAAACTTCATTTTTCTAATCATAAAGCTCACAGGCTTAAAATGATGTTTTTTTTTTTAGGAAGGGCTGTTCATTGACTTAATGCAACATATTCTGATCTTCTTATCAGTAGTAAACACAAATAATGGCTATTTTATTTATGCTTGTGAGATGACTATCAACCTTGCTCTGAATACAGAAAGAAATGCTGGGTGGTATGTAACTTTTTGCAAACTGCAAGCCTTGGTGCTACTATTTGGGATGTGGAAATGAGTATCAGACTTCATTAGCTAAACAGGTGGTACTTAGTGATATTGCTGTAACCAGTCTTGAGCTCTGCTAGGCATGAGCTCTGTTCTTACTCATGAGGAGTGATGAATGATATCCACAATAACAAGGCCCTTAAAAATTCAGGGCTGCAGTTTAGATATTGAGTGTTGTATGATGACACAGGAATAAATGAAAATCACTGTAGACTTGTGGAAGACTCATCTGACTCAATCCAGACAAATATACTTTTTGCATAAGCTTACTTGATTTCCATTGTCTAAATTACATCACAAAGTTAATTTCAAAACAGACATGGCACATAGAACCTTAGACACAGACAGTGAGATAATTTTCCTAATGTCATTTTGATCACAAACATGGTCTAAAATCAGATGCTTTAAAGTTTACACAGTAACTTCTGTATTATTAGAGAGCATTTTTAGCAGTTGCTAATCAGTGGTCCTCAGTTATATTTTTTTTAAAAAAAGAGTCTATAGTCGTTTTACTGCTTTTTTCATCAAAGACCTATGAAGCAGCAGCAAGTGATGCTTTGAGTAAGACACTTCGGGTGCCTCCCCATTATTCTTTTTCATTATTCTTAGGCTGAACTGGGGTTTGTTTCTGAAATATGGGCAGAGATAATAGTTATAATGTCGTGTTTCCTCAACCTCCATATTCCTTAGCATCAGAGAACAGTAGCATGAACTTAGGAGACTTTCCAGGTAAAGTGATTATAGTGGGGATTGTCCATTCTTCAACCGAAAGGGAGACTATGCTTTTACAAACAGCAGAGAAAAGATTCTGACTGACATAAAACAGGAAAGAGATTTTTAAAGGATTTCCCCCCTTGATTTTCTGTTCATAACGGAAGGAGAATTGTACTATGTATCCTCTGAACTTTGAATCATGAATGTTGATTCTGTTTCAGTATATTCTCTCTGGGGATTTAAAGCGGTGTTAGATTTGTACTTATAACTGAGGCATCCCAATTGTTGCATACTCTTATAGCTTATGCTATTTCCAGCCTGGACATGTTATGGGTCAGTACTATAGAGCAGATGGTGCCATCAGGAGCTTAACACATGCTCCCTAAATCTGGCATAAACTCATGCTTAGCTCCAGATAAACCATGGAGAACACTCAACCCAGATGGGAGCCAGCACTAACCATCTTTCCTGTGAGTGACAGCTGAAGACAAGCTGCCTTCCCCCTGGCTCAGAGAAACACAAATCTCCTATGAATTAGAAATAACACAATTTTTGGCTCCTCTCTTTGCTTTTATGATCTTTATTCAGAGATGGTGGGTTAACTATACAAAGAGTATCTAGCAAGAAGGTAGCCTATCTCAGGAGCACACATTTTACTTTGTTCTTCTAAAGTAATTTTATATTCTGTTATGTCCAGATTGGTTTAGTATATCTGAATCTGAGAGTGGGCTTTTATTCTTGTGTAATTCTCACAATAAAATTGAATGTAATCCTGAATAAACCCTCTAGTTTTGCTTCCTTTATTTTTTATATTATTTTTTCAATAACACACTTCTTGTAAACCTTGAAGTATCGGTAACTTTTAAACTTTCAAAAGCCTTTGATTGCACAGTTAAATATTACACCGATGGACTCTCAGTTGCTCCAGATAACATGTCTGGTGAACTGGTTAAGGTAATACAGTTGTCTCAGTTACTTTACAGGGACTGGAGTGACTTTTGTCTTCCCTGGGACCTGCCTCTTCAAGTGTTTGTTGGGTGCCTATTTGGTGTTAGGAGTTCAAAACGTACACACTTAGACCCACAATTTACAGATACATTGCATGAAGCTCCATCAACTCAAGCCTGTACAACTGCAGATGACCCAGCCACTCTGCCTCACTCCAGACCCCAAGTTCCTTCTTCTGCAACTGCCTCTGTCTTGTGCTCTTAGAGGTAGACCTCCGACTTCACCATTTTGATAATAAACCTTCATTTTTCTCTTCCTTAAAAAAAAATCTGATAGCCCATTTGGGGAACATGAGCAAGAATGTTTAGCTTTCATACCAGATCAAGTGGGTTAATCATTTGCAACTAAATATTTCCAATTAATAGAGATGTTTTACAAAATAAGGAGAAAAGGCATTCTAAGATTTTGAATCTATAAAATGAAAATGACCTCAAAGCTTCTCCAGGGAAGATCAGATTGGAAAATTTTAATACATTAATAAATGATGAATAATTACAAATCCAGGACTTACTGAGGTTTGTTTCCTTGCCCATCCCACAGGGCCTCAGAAGAACAGGAGCTTAGGAGCTTAGGAGGCCTTTTTCCTTGGACTGCCTTGCAATTCTTCTGAGAGGTCATGGGCCCTCTGACCTGCCAATTTCTGCAGTTTTCATCACTTCACCATATACTGTCCTTCCCAGGATGCTTCATCCTGTCTTCAGCAGCACAGCAAGTGTCAGCCAAACACACAGGGAACCATCTTAGCCTGTAGACAAAACTCACCCTTTGAAATTCTTTCAGTCACTTACTCAGGGAAGAAAACCTGACCAATACAGAATATTATCTGAAGAATATTTAATCAACCTTTCTAACAACACATGTCACCTGTCAGAGGAGTGAGACCATGAATTTTAAGAAGAGGAAAGCTTCACATTTGGCTTCTTTTATATGTTAAATCCTTAATGCATTGCCTATCACGTTTCGCATTGATGATACACCCATAATTAAAGAGCTTAAGTTAACTAGATGCCAACTAATAAAAGAAGAGTGCAGCTTGATTATTTCAGTCTAATGGCATGCTTGTGTTCTTGAACATATTGATTAAACCTCTGAACAGTAGAACATGAAAGTAATGAGGGATATTTGATCATTTCTTAGTGATGAAATTGGATGGAACAGTGCTCAAGGGTTCTACCTCGAAATGTTAATCAATCAGATGCAGGTGAAACACCGTTTACAAAGTTGAGATGTATTTATTGTTTTTGATTTAAATATCATTGATTCTAGATGAATACATCCTTCTCTATTTTTGTCATCATCTCTGTCTCTCTGTATTTGTCATTTTTCCTTCCTTGCATTTACATAGACAAGTGTGTACTTACATGTACATACATGCTCTGCCTTTGTCTTTTTCCCCTTTTACTCACATACATGCATGCATGCACACAGATATTTTGCATTTTTACTTCTGTTTTTCTTTTCTTGTGTTTTCACATGTATACACACACACACACAAACATGCACACTTGTGGCACTGTTGGGATTCTGTAAACCCCACCCCTCAATTACCTGGCAGTAGCCAGGTATGCTCCACCCCAGTGACCTGACACTATAAAAGGGGCTGCTTGCCCCTCCTCTCTCCTGGACACTCTTTACTCTCTTGCTATCCCACCCCTACCCCTCCTCATCCCCTTCCCTTCCCCCCTCTCTCTCCATGTCCTCTATTCCTCTATTCTCTCTCTCTCTGCCTCTACTACCCTCTTAACTCTCCCATGACTTGAATAAACTCTATTCTGTACTATACCATTGTGTGGCTGGTCCCTCAGAGGAAAGGGATTCCCTACATCCCCCCTCCCCAGATGTATCTCTCTTGTCTCCAGGTCTCACTCACCTCCATGGGCCATACGCCCCCCATTCTTTTCATCCTTTTCCCAACAGGCACAATACTGAATAGTCTTGCTGTAAGGAATTTCCTGTTTCCTTACATTGTTTATTCATTTATTAATAAATGTACTTTGTTGAGAACTCTCTAGAACTTTGAGCAACAACAACAAAATACTATTTTTCAAGTCAATGCCCCCCCCCCATTTCTCTTTCTCACACACTAAATAAATATTGAGTTTGATTATCCCCTCAGACATCATGTGGATTCCAAGCTACTCAACAGTCTTAAAGATCAAATTTACTTTTAAAGAACTGAAAAGAAAAGTACTTTCACTACGGGAATACCAAGCGTGTGCTGAAGTCCCTGGGTTGCTAAATGAGTCTGATGGTTAGTTTTAAATGTCAGTGTGACACAACCTTAAATGGGTCTCAGTGGGTGATCATCTATATCAGAATGCCCTGTGGGCATGTGTGTGGGAGACTTTCTTGACAGCCACAATTAATGTGGGAAGACCTTCCCTGAACATGGAGGCGGGGCATCATTCCCTGGTTTGTATAAGAGTAAAGAAAGTTTGCTGGGCAATGAACGTGCGCAAATTTCTAGAATGAGTGGATTCTCTGCTTATTTCTTTCTTTTTTATGTCATGGTGTTTCTTCACAGCAACAGAAAGAAATTGGGACAGTCTCCCCGCAGTCTGTCCTCAAACTTTGACTGTCATATTCTTATCATATATTCTACATAAAGAACAATTATAACACAAAAATAAATGATATTTATTAATGAATTTACTTTTTATTTAAAGATCAAATTATAAATTTTATTTTGAGACTACTTTTGATATTGATTAAGGCTCTGCTATATAGTTAAACATAAGACTATGAAGCTTAAAGGATATGACTTTAAATAAGCATTTCTCCATTTGAAATTTAATCAAATGTCCAGCAGGTTTAACTATGCATTGAGCAAATTCTCACACGATCTTAACCATTCTTTTCATGCTGTTACTTGCTCCTCTCAGAGCCTTTTTGCTCCATTACACTGTTTCCATTTCATTTACTAAAGTATTTTATGTAATCAATACATGAGTTTATGTAAGTTTATAAATTCTACAAACCACAAAAGAGAAGAAATATATGATATATGTGTTACTGAGGTAAACCTAGTTAATTTTATTAAATCTCTGATTACATATATTCTTCTGCTAGTGCAATAGTCCAATTCTTCTTTATGATCCATGAGCTTTTTGTAGAAGCTTTTGAAAGATATGGGGTATGGAATATATATTTCATTTAGAGCTGGGCATTCTAAAGTCTCTTATTTTCTGCATATTTACATATTATGGATCTCTGTGTTAATTGCCATATTGATGATGACAAAAAACTTCACTAATAGAGTCAAGAATTATACTACTTTATGAGTATAAGGATAAGTATTTAGGAATCTGTTTAATACTATGTCCATTTTGTAGAATAATAGTAGGAAGTTTTTCCCTAGAATCAGAAGGCAGTCTAGCCACAAGTTTTTACCCAATAATGGTGGCAGCTATGGGTTCATTTTATGGGTTAAGATGTAAATATAATCAGAAACCTGTTGGTTACTCCAATTACCTTTGTTATACTAGTGAATAAATCTTTTGAGGCTGTTCATTATCATAGTTCATAAGGTTCAAAGCTAGGTAAAAGTGCTGATTTTGTTTTTCCTAGAATGAATGCCTACTTTCTTTCAGCCCAATGAAAGCAGACAAGTACAAACGTCATTTCTCCATGTTTCATGAGTCAAAGATGTAGTGTTATACACAATAAGGTCTGACTATCAATGTTCGTGCAGGTGATAATCAAGAACACTAAAAATTAGCTATAATATTTAAGTATCTAAGGGACAGAGGAAAAATGTTAAATTAGATATGAAGCTAGTAAAATATGGTAATTCATCATCAGAATTATTTCAAAGACCTCAAGAACAAATCAACCTTCTGAAATTAGTTCATGTAGTAAATCTCAAAATTTAGCAAATTTTAAGTGGAAAATCCTGTAACTATGCTTATAAAGTCTAATAAAAGTGAATAACTTAATATTGTAATGCAAATTGTATTATGAGATAAGAAGAAACTGTCTAATCAGTGATTTATATAAAACATCTATTTCAGAAATACAATTTAAGGTTGAAATACTGAAATATTTTTTTTGAAAATCCAAAGTGTTTTGTAGCTGATAAATATTATCATTATTATTCCATACCATAATCAAAGAAGCATTTAGTCCATAAAATAATTTAAATGTGTAATGTATTTATTTGAGAAAATTAAGTACATAGTAAGAGATGGTCATTATTTATAAGTCATATACAAAAAATATATGTATAAAATATATACTATGTGTATAAAATATGTATTTTTTATTCGTACAACTTTATTTAAAAAAGAGGGATATATGTACACATTTTTTAAGGCATTTTGGCAGAACACTATATGAATTTTTTTGTCAGTACTTAGTTCTTTTAGAGGATTGATAACATGCATTGAAATCCCACTTGTTACCATAAGCGTAAAGTACATGTAGGACAGAATGTAACATGAAAACAGATTTCTTGGTGAGTATAGATTACACATAATGATCTAATATGTATTTTTTGACAGAAAGGGAACTGAAGTTCATAAGAAAAGGGCTAAAATAATTTATTATTAAATTTTCTTGGTTAATTATATAAAGAGAGCACAGTAGGCTTGCCTTTTAAACTATTGTCACTTTTTGTTTCTTCTGAGCTAGCTATGATTGTAATAAGGCGAGGACCTCACATTACACTGTGGCTTGAGTTGTGCCTGCAGTTGAATCCTCACCCTGACCTACCCATACCATAACATTGGTCTTTAAGCACACTTGTGTTATTCTGCCCAGGTTGAACAATGGAGGAAACGACTTAAAAACTTGTTAAAGCAAATGTTGCAAATCCTGAATCTCTCTGGTCTGCTATAAACATGGTAGAGCATGTGTCCTTGTTATATGTTGGAACATCTTTGAGCTATATGCCATTTTGTCTTCTTAACGGTGTCCTTAATCTTATAGAAGCCTTTGAGTTTCATGAGGTACCATTTGTCGATTCTTGATCTTAGAGCATAAGCCATTGGTGTTCTGTTAAGGAATGTTTTCCCCTTGTGACTATGTGTTCTAAGATCTTCCTCACTTTCTCTTCTAATAGTTTCAGTGTATCTAGTTCTATGTGGAGATTTTGATCCATTTGGTCTTGAGCTTTGTACAGAGATAGGAAAGGATCAATTTGAATTGTTCTGCATGCTGACTGCCACTTAAAACAACACCATTTGTTGAAGATGCTGTCCTTTCTTCACTGGATGTTTTTAGCACCTTTGTCAAAGATCAAGTGACCATAGGTGTGTGGGGTTATTTCTGGGTCTTCAATTCTGTTCCATTAATCTACCTGCCTATCTCTGTACTAATACCATGCCATTTTTATCACAAATGCTTTGTAATATACCTTGAGACCAGGGATGGTGGTTTTTCCAGAAGTGTTTTTATCCTTGAGAAAAGATTCCACTATTCTAAGTTTTTTGTCATTCCAGATGAATTTGCAAATTGATTTTTTTTTCAAATATATGAAGAATTGAGTTGGAATTTTAGTGGGGATTTCATTGAATCTGTAGATTACTTTTGGCAAGATGGTCATTTATACAATGTTGATCCTGCCAATCCATGAGCATAGGAGATCATTCCATCTTCTAAGATCTTCTTCAATTTCCTTCTTCAGAGTCTTGAAGATCTTGTCATACAGATCCTTCACTTGTTTGGTAATGGACACCCCAATCTATTTTATAGTTTTTGTGACTCTTTTGAAGGGTATCAATTCCATAATTATTTTTCTCAGCCTGTTTATCCATTGCATATATGAAGGTGGTTGATTTGTTTGAGTTAATTTCATAGCCAGCAACTTTATTGAAGTTGTTTATTAGTTGTAAAAGTTCTCTGGTGAAATTTTTGGGGTCACTTAAGCATACTATCATATCATCTGCAAATAGTGATATTTTGAGTTCTTCCTTTCCAAAGTGAATCACTTTGACTTCTTTTTGTTGTCTAATTGTTCTGGCCAGGACTTCCTGTACTATATTGAAAGGTAGCGGGACAGTGGGCAGCCTTGTCTAGTCCCTGATTTTAATGGGATTGCTTCAAGTTTTTCTCCATTTAGTTTGATGTTGGCTACTAGTTTTCTGTATATTGCTTTTACTATGTTAAGGTATGGGCCTTGGGTTCCTGATCTTTCCAAGATTTTTATCATGAACGGGTACTGAATTTTGTCAAATGCTTTCTCAGCATCTAGTAAGAGGATCATGTGTTTTGTTTTTTCTTTTTGTTTGTATGTTGTTTATATAGTGGATTATGTTGATGAATTTCCATATGTTGAACTATCCTTGCATCCCTGGGATAAAGCCTTCTTGGTCATGGTGAATGATTGTTTTGATTTATTTTTGGATTTGGTTTCTGAGAATTTTATTGAGTATATTTACATTGATGTTCATGAGAGAATTTAGTCAGAAGTTTTCTTTCTTTATAGTGTCTTTGTGTGGTTTAGGGATAGGTATAATTATGGCATAGAAAAATGAATTGGGTAGTGTTCCTTCTGCTTCTATTTTGTGGAATAATTTGGAGAAAGTAGGTATTAGGTCTTCTCTAAAAGTTTGGTAGAATTCTCCACTAAACCCATCTGATCCTGGGCTTTTTTTTGGGGTTGGGAGGCTTTTGATGACTGCATCTATTTTTTTTTTTTTAGGTGCAGCAGTACTGTTTAGATGGTTTGTCTGATCCTCCTTTAACTTTGTTATCTAGTATCTGTCTAGAAATTTTTTCATTTTCACTAGATTTTCCAGTTTTGTTGAGTATAGGCTTTTGTAATAGGACTTGATGATATCTTGACTTTCCTCATTTTCTGTTGTTAAGTCTCCCCTTTTATTTCTGATTTTGTTAATTTGGATACTCTCTCTTTGCCCTCTAGTTAGTCTGGCTCTTGGTTTTGTTGATTCTTTGTATAGTTCTTTTTGTCTCTATTTGGTTAATTTCAGCTCTGAGTTTGATTATTTCCTCCAGTGTACTCTTCTTGGGTGTATCTGCTTCTTTTTCTTTTAGGGCTTTCAGCTGTGCTATCAAGCTGCTAGTGTGTGCTCTATTCAGTTGTGTTATTTTTTAATGGAGGCACTCAGAGCTATGAGTTTTCCTCTCACAACTGCTTTTATTGCATCCCATAAGTTTGGGTATATAGTGGTGTCTTTTTTGTTAAATTCAGAAAAATCCCTTATTTCTTTCTTGACCCAGTCACAAAAAAACACACATGGTATGCACTCACTGGTAAGCAGATTTTAGCCCCAGAAAGCTCTGAAGACCCAACACAGAAGAAACATTTCACAGACATTATGAAGCTCAAAAGGAAGGGACACCAAAATGGGGATGCCCCAGTCTGTCTTAGAAAAGAAAATAAAACTCTCATGGGAGGAAATGCAAGGTCAAAAAGAGAAACAGGGATTGAAGAAAAGATCACTCAGAAATTGCCTCACCTGGGGATATACCACATATGCAGTCACAAAATCCAAGCACTATAGTTGATCTGAAAAAGTACTTACTGGCAGGAACCAGACAGAAATGTCCCCTCAGAAACTATTCTAGAATCATATATATACAGCTGAGCATGCTTGCAGGTAACTATCGGTCTGAACTCAGGAATCCCAATAAGGTTGCTAAAGAAAGGACCTAAGGATCTGGAAGGAGTTGCAACCTAATGGGAAGATAACAACATTATCAACCAACCAAACACTCCAAAACTCCCATGGAGTAAAACACTAACTTTTGTGGGCAGTTTGAGAAACCTATTAATCCAGTTGTGTATGTAGCTGAAGATAGCAGTGTCTGGCATCAATGTGAGAAGAGGCTTTTGTTCCATAGAAGGCATGTTTTCCCAATGTAGGGGAAGGCCAAGGCAGTGGGGTGGAGAGGAGGATCAGATGGGAGTTCACCTTTGTGAATGCAACTGGAAGGGGATGGGGGATGGAAGCAGGGGGGTAAACGGATAACATCTCAAATGTAAATACAGAAAAGAGAAAAAAGAAAAATTCACTTAACAAAGTATATAAATCATATTTGTAGGTGTATATGCTAATACATACAAACAAACACACATATATTTAAACAATGACTAAAAGAAATTCAATAAAATATCTAAAGGTTAAAAATTTTTACACATTCAAATTCCTAAAAGAAAAATACTGTACTAGATAAGAATTATGTACCCAGATAAATGAGCCTTCATAAATACAAAGATACAAATCTACCACAATAAATAAAAGCCAGGGAAAATCCACTGTTATTATGCTGGCGGTATAAGAATTCTGTAGCAGTGGTTCTCAACCTCTCCTATGCTGCAACTCTTTAATACAGTTAACTGTGTTGTGATGACCCCATAAATTTATTTTCTTGTTACTTGATCACTTTAATTTTTCTACTGCTATGGATCATAATGTAAATATCTGATATGAAGAATATCAGGTATGTGACCCCTGTGAAAGTATTATTTCACCACCAAAAGCATTGCAACTCACAGGTTGAAAAGTGTTGACTTCGAGGAATACCTTATCTCAAGCCAAAGGATGCCAAGTAAGTAAACAGAGGTGCTTTGTGTCTAAGTGTTACTTGGAAACCCAGGTTGTCAAGAAAATCTTACATAGGAAGTCTCAGAAGCCATTGCTTCTGATATGTCTCTGTGAGGAAGTATATTCAATTCATGATCTGTCCACACATTTTCCAGACCTCATCCACTAGAAGGGGCTTATTCTCTCTTCTCTCCTTGTCACGTGACTTTATGCATCATCCCAGGAGTACTCTCTGGGTATGCCAGAGGGAAGACATTAAAGACTTTTACCCTTCCAAAAACTAGGGTCTTCTCTCTCTTCTTCCCAGAGATGCAAATTCTTGCAGCAGAACTTCTAAGTCATTCGAAAGATGCACAGAGAGCCAGCATCCCTTGCTTTCATTGTTTCAGGTTTTTGTTCTCTAAAGTGAAAATAACCATCCCTTTGTGACTGTCTACAGAGGGTCATTACTTCAACCAAATGTGAAATTATGAGTTAAAGAGCTTGGAAAAGTGATAAGTGGTACAGAAGAGATGAGTCATGACTTTAAGACACTGAAATCCTCTGGACCAATACCTATCCTCAGCTCAAATTTTTCCTTTTCTTACGCTGTCTTTAGAAATTAGGAATGAAAATACTAGAGGCTGGAGAGATGACTCATTGGTTAAGAGTACATACTGACCTTACATAGGACCCAAGTTTCAGTCCCAGCACCCATGTAGGACAGCTCACTACTGCTTTGGGGATTTAATGATTTTGGCTTTATTGATTCAGCAATCATAGGCACAGACACACATACACACACACATGGATATGTATATGTGTATTTATATGATGTGTGTGTACACATACATATACATGCATATGATATGTATGTGTGTAATGTACATTAATATGTATCTGTACATGGTGTATATGTGTATGATATACATGTATATGTGTGTGCATTTGCTAACATCCAATGATATAGAAGGAGTAATTAATAGTCTCTTAACTAAAATGATCTTCATATCCAGAGGGCTATTGTAAAAATTTCAACCATAACTCCAAGAAAAAGTAACAACAACAACTTCTCAAATTATTCCATAAATTAGAAAGGGACAAAAAATATACAGATTTCTTTAATGGCTTAATGAGTTTAAGAACTATTAATACCCTGATACTAAAAGCAAAAATTTAACAATATTAAAAAGTAAACAATAAGCCAAATTTTTTGATGAACATATATAAAAATCATCAAAATTTTAAAAATCATGATCATATAAGAAAGATTATACACCATGATAACATTGACTTCATTCTAGAGATATTAGAATTGTTCAACAAAATATTAAACGTGATCCATCACATCAAAAAATTTAAGAACAGAAAAGATATGCTAATTTAATTAGATGTAGAAACAACCTCTGACAAATTACAAAATCTTTTCATGATAAAAGTCCTACAGAATAATAAGGATACAGTGGACCTAGCTCAATGCACTATAGATAAGTTATAAAGCCCATGGCATTCACCATGTTAAAAAGAGAAAAGCTCAGTGTTTTCACTAGAAGGGCTAAATAGTATTTTGTATGACTCCCAGTGTACTCAGTATACTTGATGAAACACTCAATATTGATTATTATTTTTTTATTAACCATACCATTCATTTACATTTTAAATAATATCCCACTTCCTGGTCACCTCAAAACCACCATCCCTATCCCACATCTGATTGCCCCTCCCATTTGCCTGGATAAGAATGCTCCACCACTTACCCACATTCTCATGCCCCACCACACCAGTGTCCCCCTATGCTGGAGCATCAAACCTCCTTGAAACCAAGGGCTTTTCTGTCCATTGCTATCAGATAAGGCCATCCTCTGCTACATATGTATCTGAAGCCATGGATCCCTCCAGGGCCAATTCTTGGTTGGTGGTCTAGACTGGGAGAACTGATCGACCAACCCAGCCTATGGTGTTCTTCCAATGGGTTGGCAATACAGCTCTCCTTGCTCCACCAAGTTCCCTGAGCTCAGTCTGATAGTTGGCTCCAGGCATCCACATCTGCATTGGTCATTTGCTAGTAGGACCTCCTCGGGAATCACCACACTAGGTTCCTGTCAGCCAGTGCCTCTAGAACACAGCAATGGTGTTAGATTTAGTGTCTGAAGACATAATGGGTCCCCAGGTGGGATAGTCCCTGGTTGTCCCTTTCTTTAGTCTCTCTTCCACATTTTCTTCATGTTCTTTCTTTGGGCAGGAACATTTCTGGGTTAAAAACTTTGAGAGAAAGGGCTGGAGAAATGGCTCAGTGGTTAAGAGCACTGACTGCTCTTCCAGAGGTCCTGAGTTCAATTCCTAGCAACCACATGGTGGCTCACAACCATCTGTAATGGGTCACATGCCCTCTTCTTGTGTGTTTGAAGACAGCTCTAGAACTCATATACATAAAATAAATAAATCTTCAAAAAATAAACAAACAAAACAAAAACTTTGAGAGGTCTTGACCATGGCCTGTGCCTATCTACTAGAGGTGATCTCAACAGGTTCTGTCTCCCCCTTCTCTGCATATTTCAACTAAAGTCATCCCTGCTGGGTCCTGAGAGTCTCATGTTTCCCTGGTGTATGGGACTCTCCACTGGCTACTCCCAGTTCCTCATAACCCCTGCTACATGTTTTTGTCTGATTTCCTTACTCTCAGTATCTCTCTCACATCTCTAGTTTCTGATGCTGACACCCATGTTTCCTCCCCCTCCTTTCATTCTCTCCTGTTCCCAATGCAGGACTGAAGCATCCACACCCTGGTCCTCGTTCTATGCTTGATATGGTCTGTGATATGTATCATGGGCATTGTGAGCTTTGGGGCTAATAGTCACTTATTAGTGAGTACATACCATGTGTGTTATGTGTCTGCATTATCTCACACAGGATGATATTTTCTAGTTCCATCCATTTTCCTGTGAATTTCATGAAGTCATTGTTTTTAATTGCTGTGTGGTATGTACCCTATTGTGTATATGTGCCACATTTTCTGTATCCATTCTTCTGTTAAGGAACATCTGGGTTGTTATTGTCAAAGGTATTGTTTAGTGACTAATGTAAAATGTATTAACTGTGTCAGCCAGCTTCTGAGTGGAGAATAGGTCTAAAACAACATGCCAGTGGCTATATTAGTAGAGATACACTCAAGTAATATGAAGTATGCATCTTCCATTGCTATCTGCCAAACCCTCCTTAAGTTCGCTGGTTCAAATTCAAACTCTTCAATTCAGAGTTCTGTGGTTGGCAGGTTAAGCAAGACTCAGTTCTGTAGTTCTGTTTTCTCTCCTCAGTTACCTATAATCAGCACTGAGCTTAGCTTTGTTGATCTTCACTAAGATGCCTTTGGTTTTTGAGACTGAGACTGGGATGTTTGCTTAGATCCACAGTCTCAAATATCTAGGGTCGGATATGAACTTGCTGCCAAAGGCAGAATTCCAGACACCAAGCAGAAGCATCTCAGACATCTTGAGCTTAAGTCTGAAAACTTTCCACTTCACCTCTGATAAAGTACTTTGTTCAAAACCCATCAAAGTCAAGAAATAGGAAAGTAGACAGGATTAATTGGAGTAAAATCAGGAGGGATGTGGGTAAGGATGTGTAAAATTTGTTTTATTTCTACAATATTTATGAAGCCATTGTCAGATCACACACATTTTTAAATCTTAATTGAGTTTTATCTGAGAGTTTTATTATTGATCCATTCTTTCTTCTGTACAATTTAAACAATAAATCATAAAGTGAACATTTATTTACTTGATTTACATATTAATTTCAGTGAAATGTTTATAATTGATGTAATTGATCTTTCAAAAGCTAACCATTTACATTTTTCAAGTTTGTTTCTAATGTACTTATTTTAAATTAAAGTCTAGTCTCTACTAAAACCAATATACTACTTCAGGGCATTTTCTAAATTTAAAAAGTTCCACAGTATGCTATTTACCATCAAGACAACTTCTATAAATATCCTAAACACAGAGTAAGGCAGCATGATATCTCAGTGCAGTTATGGGTATATGCTGTAAAGTGGAACCTATAAAATTGTTAGGTTGAAATAAGTTAAATTTCTATTTTTCCTTAAATATACTTGTGTGTGTGTGTGTGTGTGTGTGTGTGTGTGTGTGTGTGTGTGTGTGTGTGAAAACAATATTCTTCTAGGGTAATCTCAAAAAATAAAGGTACCACCTTTGTGAAAAATATATCCACTAAATATAATTTCAAAACTAAAAAAAAACAATTTTAGTATCACAAAGTCCCCAATACCTCTCGATTTTCAAACAATATGAATATTACTATTAATTACTCATGATTTTTTAAACCATCTATTTTAGAGTTGCACTAAAATAATATGGAACCATATGACACTTTTGAACCTCTACTGTACACAGCCCAGTTGGAGGATTAGGTGCAGTATCTGTGAAAATGATGGATAAGGAAGCATTTTATATTTTCTTCAAAATTCAATTGAGCAAATCACAGAACAAAAGCAGGAAAATCCATGTTCTTAGAATCTTATCTTTTCCCACTCAAATTGCTGTTTTCACGTTTCTGTCACAAGCTGACCTATTCTGACATTTTTTTCTGCATTTAATAATAGGTTCACAGAGACTGAAGTCTACCTGTATGTTAGCAGAGAAGGAAAGGACACTCACCAGTCAGCGCTACTTGACGGGTGAGCTACAGCACGCCAATAGCTTTAAAGCTATAAATACAACTTCATTAATTTTAAAGGCTGAAATGAGAAACACTTTACAAGAAACAAATCTGTCCAAGCCGGAGCTCAAGGAACTTATATTGCTGTTTATAAAGACTTCTAGAATTATTTAGGGAAATATACATCAGTGAGAAATTGATGAGTCATTTGGGAAATTTTCTAAAATGTTATAATTTCTCGATTCACCCAAGAGGGCTCTAATTATGCAAATGTCTGTTAAAGGTCTCCTATGTACCAATCAGGAAGATGTGTAGGAAGATAAATTTGGCCTAGTCAATGCCACCAGGGAACATTCAGTCAAGCAGGGATAGGAGTGAAGCAAAATGTATTTACATAATTAACTATAACCACACTCTGAAAAGGAAACACACTGTAAGAGAGATTTAAATATATGGTGGGCTTAGGTGCAGGCAACATGCTGTGCTGTTAATTGGAAATCTTCAAGTTCCTGGAACTGCTAGCAACATATAGCCATGTTCATTCCTAAATTTCTAGACATTGGGTAAAGTTTGAGATGGTCATCTATCCCTCACCAATGAGGTAAGGCCAACCTGCTCCCGGATTTTTCTAAAGCAATGCTAATTCAGTATAAACTCTATTATTCATTGCATCACAAATAAATGTCAAGAACAGTAATTCAATTTTAATAAGGGTAATGGTAACTAATATTTATTAATCTCTGTGATGAGTGCTGTGCTAAGTATTTTATGTCTCTTATTTAATTTTCAAAATAGTCCATTGGCATATTTATTAATATTCATGAATATAGTCTCTTGTCTTAAAAAAGATAAAAGAAGATACAGCGCTATTAAACCACCAAAGCTTGTACAATATCCAAAACCATTACCAGGAAAGGACCCCAAAATCTCTACTCCCATCCTAACCAGTGTTCTTTATTTTGCTATCCAGCATGGCTGTCATCTTTATGCTGGGTGCCCTTCTCCACATCTCCATTCCTCATAATTTCTGAGTACACATTCTTACTCTATACGAGCTGTGTTTAAGGTATTGATAAAAATGTGGTTTTCAAATACAGATGTGTTTGAACCTGATTTTGATTTCTTGCTGTATTAATCCATCTTGACATTTTGGCTTTATTTATTTATTTATTTATTTATTTTCTTACTTGCTTACTTATTTTGGTGTGAATGATGGATACAAATAATTTTTATTTCACACAATATTTTGTGGCTGACAGAAGATAATACATAAAATGGAGTATCAATCAAAGTGATCACGCCAGCACAATTTTTAAGACTGTTCTTAGAATTCTGAGATTCTAAGTCTTTTCTTAATTGTTCTTATGACCACAAAGTGTTTCAAATTAACAATTTCTCATGATATGCCCAACACGAAGTACTATATAACACTGAAATTCCTAACATCCTACAAATTCTAGCATATTTTAATACGTGTGACCTCCTTTTTGCTGCTGAGAAATAGGTCTCCTTCTGGAAACTATTCATCAGAGCACCTTTCATAATCTGCTCTGCGTAAATTATGAGCACACAAGGTCTACATCATGACCTTTCTCAATTTCATTCATTTCAGTCCTCTCTCCCAGACACTGGTATGATATTGGTCTAGGACAGGTGCTTTATAAGCTATACTTGAGTGAGTTGTTTAGATTAGAGCCTTGTGAATTGGAGTTCCTATGAATAAAACACAAATTAGGATGTTCTTATCCCTGCAGAGATGGTAACTGGCAGAATCAATTGCTAGACGACAGCCTCTTCTTCTGCTGTTTCTCTTGCTTTGTTGACTTTAATAGTTCAGAGTGCATTGTCTATATTACATTACTATCTGTCTTTTACACTTCTATAGTCTGTGGAGATAAAAAGAAACAAGTTAATGATGAAAGTGTACATAAAAGAAGAGAAAAGGTGTTCCTAATCTGACTCTGGCAACAAAGTGATCTCAGTAGCTTCTCTGCCATTATACGATATGTGACCATTCATCCAGTTGGCTTCATATTATGATTTTTGTGAACAATATTCATGAAATGTTTGCATTTAAGTGTCTCTGTGTATATATAACTTCAAGGTCTGAATGTTATTTCTGAGGACTTGTAAATAAAATTGATGATATTTTCTTGGAACTACAATGGTATTACAAAGGTTTTATGACTGACAGGGAATTGTGTAGCAACTCACTTAAATGGCTGTAGAGAAAGCAACAGAATATCCAGAAGAGAGCTCTGATTTAGTTCTCTAAGACAGACTGAGCTCCGACTCTATTTGCATTAACGGATCTATTTCTTGGGTCTTCACATGAACTTCATATTTGAAAGTGAACAGCGATATTGACTGGCAGCTGTCCCACCTGCAATCTTGGAATGTGTTGCCTGAAATAAGCATTTGAAACTGTCAAAAGTTTAACTTCACCAGCTTTATTCAACTGCTACTTCCTGTAATCCATAATAGCAAGTCCTACATTGTTCTTCATTTGGAATAAATAATTTCCTCACAATATGACTCTAATGACCACAATAATGATGATAAAAATGTTGATCATTTTAAATCATTTTCCTCTTTTAAAACCTATTGCCATTTTAAAGGAATACACAACAATGCTGTGAGCTTACATGAGAGCACTAAAGCTGAGACAGAAAGATAACTTTCCAAAGACACTCAAATTGTAATTGACAGAGCTTGGATCCAAGCCTCAGCCATCTGCCTCTAGAGAGTAAATTGCTATTAACAGCTTTGTTGTCCAGCATTCTTCCTGTAACTATCACTGCTTTCTTTGTCCCTGGTGTTAGACTCTGTGGTGCTCTGAAAAACATGTGTTTATTTATTCTTCTTAATATAAAGTATTTTGCGACTCAATTCACATATCAGTAATGTATGGTATCCATAGAACTTTTTCTTTCTTCTAGGAGTTTGTAAGGGAGTATAAACAATAAAGAAAATTAACTACTTAAACCAATCGTTCTCAGACTTCCTATTGCTGTGCCCTTTCATTCAGTTCCTCAAGAAGTGGTAACCCCCAACCACAAAATTATTTTGTAACTTCAAAACTCTAATTTTGCTGCTGTTATATATGAATTATAATGTAAAAAACTGTGTTTTCCAATTATTTTATATGACACCTGTGAAAAAGTCAATCTATTCCCCAAAGTCCTCATAACTCACAGCTTGAAAATCACTGGAATAGTTTATTTGACCCTTTTTTATATAACTAGAAGATTATACAATTATTCACACCATACCATTATATGGCCTACAATTAGGGCAAGTACCACACATTATATGCAATTAAAAGATGATTAATAAAAATTCACCTCTGTGAGTTATTTTCAGGTTTAACCACTGTCTACACAGTACCTGCTTTTTAACCATTTGGTCCTATGTTATATTAACCCGAGTGATAACAATTACATCCCTTCTCTTTAGTAGAGCATTTTGTGAATCACTCAGTTGTTAATGGATTGAAAACTACTCAGTTATTCAACAACCTGTATGAATATTTGCTAATATAAGACATTGATTAAAAGTCAGGAATATGCACTACATGTAGTTCTTTGTGCAAAAAATTACAGGGTAAAGAATGTAACAGCAAACACCACCAAAATTACAAACAGGATACGAACACAAAGAAGAAGGGAGAAAGATTTAGTGCATTTTGTGAATGAGAAATATTTTCTGGAGATCCTAAGATTTATTTTACAAAATTATAATTTTCCAGAACAGTAAGCTTTTCAACCATAACACACACACACACACACACACACATACACACACACACACACACACACACACACACACACACACACACACACATTCAGAGCATAAAAACAAAATAGTAAACAGGATAATACTCCTAAGTGAGGTAACTCAGTCACAAAGGAACACACATGGTATGTACTCACTGATAAGCAGATACTAGCCCCAGAAACTCTGAATACCCAAGAAACAGTTCACAGACCTTATGAAGCTCAAAAAGAAGAAAGGCCAAAATGGGGATGTCTCAGTCCTTCTTAGAAGGGGACCAAGACAATCATGGGAGGAAATAAAAGGTCAAATAGAGAAATGGGGATTGAAGAAAAGATAATTCAGAGGCTGCCTCACCCTGGGATCCACCCCATATGCAGCCACCAAACCCAAGTACTATTGCTGATGTCAAGAAGTACTTACTGGCAGGAACCAGATAAAGATGCCTTGCCAGGGACTGCCAGAGTCATACAGATGCAAGTGAGCATGCTTGCAAGTTACCAGCAGACTGAACACAGGGACTCCAATGATGGTGCTAAACAAAATGCTGAAGGAGCTGAAAGAAGTTGCATCCTCATGGGAAAAACAAGAATATCAACCAACCAAACCATCCACAACTCCTATGAACTAAAACACCAAACACTGAGCACACACTGAGAGACCTATGGCTTCAGATGCATGTGTAGCTGAAGACAGCAGTGTCTGGCATCAATGTGAGGCCTTTGGTCCAGAAAGGACACATTTTCCTAATATAGGGGAATTCCAAAGTAATGTGGTAAAGAGGGTGACTAGGAGCAAGTGAACCTTCCTGAAGACAAGTAGAGGGGGAGGGCCAATGGGAGCAGGGTGGGATAAGGGGTTAACATTTCAAATGTAAATACAGAGAGTATCTAATTTTTTTAAAAAGGGGAAAAAAGGCATTTAGCTCATTTGTCAAAGATCAAGTGACCATAAATATATGGGTTCATTTCTGGGTCTTCAGTTCTATTCCATTGATCTACCTGCCTGTCTCTGTACCAAAACCATGCAGTTTTTATCACAATTGATCTATAATATAGCTTGATGTCAGGAATGGTGATTTCCCCAGAAGTTCTTCTGTTTTTGGGAATAATTCTTGTTGTTCTGAGTTTTTGTTATCTCAAATGAATTTGCAAGTGACTCTTTATAACTCTACGAAGAATTGACTTGGAATTTTGATGCAGATTGCATTGAATCTATAAATTGCTTTTGGCCAGTTGGCCATTTTTACTACTTTAATCCTTCCAGTCAATGAGAATGGGAGAATTTTTCATCTTCTGAGATCTTCTTCAATTTCTTTCCTCAAACATTTGAAGTTCTTGTCATACAGAATTTTAATTGCTTAATTAGGGCCATACCAAGGTATTTTATATTGTTTGTGACTATTGTTAAGAGTGTCATTTCCCTAATTTCTTCCTGACCCTGCTTATCTTTTGAGTAAAAGAAGGCTACTGATTTGTTTGAATTAATTTTATATCCAGTCAATTTGCTGAATTTATTTATGAGCTGTAGGAGTTTTCTGGGGGAAATTCTTGGGGTCACATAAGTATACTACTCTATCATCTGGAAATAGTGATATTTGACTTCTTCCTTTCCATCTTGTGTCTTCTTGAGTTCCATTTGTTCTCTAATTGCTCTGGCCAGGACATCCAGGACTATATTGAATAGAAAGAAGGAGAGTAGACAGCCTGGTCTAGTCCTTGATCATAGTGGGATTAATTTAAATTTTTCACCACTTAGTTTGATGTTGGCTAGTGGTTTGCTGTATATTATTTTACTAAGTTTAGGTATGGGCCTTGGATTCCTGATTGAATACTTTTAAATATATGTTAATGAGGAAAATTGATCTGAAGTTCTCTTCCTTTGTAGGGTAATTGTATTGTTTATGTATAAATGGAATTATGACTTTGAAGAATGAATTGGGTAGTGTTCCTTCTGTTTCATTGTTGTGGAAGTGTTTAGAGTGTATTGGTATTAGGTCTTCTATGAAAGTCTGATAGAATTCTACACAAAACCCATCAGGTCCTGGGCTTTTGTTTTTGTTTTGTTTTTGTTTTTGTTTTGTTGATTTGTTTTGTTTAATTTTTGATTGAGAAACTGTTGATGACTGCTTATATTTCTTTAGGGGTTATGAGACCGTTTTGATGGTTTGTATGATCCTGATTTGAATTTGGTAACTGGTATCAGTCTATAAAGTAGTCCATTTTATCCAGATTTTCTCTTTTTATGAGTATAGGCTTTTATAGTAGAATCTGATGCTTTTTTGCATTTCCTCTGTTTCTGATGGTATATCTCCCTTTTCATTTCTGACTTTGTTAATTTAACTAATGTCTCTATGCCTTCTAGTTAGTCTGGCTACAAAAACAACTGGAGACAGCATACACTAACACCTTGATAGCATAACTGAAAGCTCTAGAACAAAAAGAAACAAATATATCCAGGAGCAGTAGACAGCAAGAAATAATCATTCTCAGAGCTGACCTCAACTAAGGAGAAACAAAAAGAATGATACAAAGAATCAATAAAACCAGGAGCTGGTTCTTCCAGAAAATCAACAAGATAGATAAACTGGTCTTCATAGCAAATCATCTGGATTACATAAAAGGAGAGCTCCATGTGTACTCTAAGAAAAACACCAGGTGAAGAAATATTTACATAGACAAGCTACTGCTCCTTTCTCCCAAGTTGTTGTTTATATACAGTGCATGTAAAGCAAAGCAAAAATGATGAATATCAGGGATTTATAAAATAAATATTCTGCATTAAAAAGTCAGTTTTCTTAATTACATTCCCTTTTCAATCTTGACTTTATTCGTAGAAGCAAATTTTCACTGAATCAACTCTGAACTATCCATTTATTTCGTTTGTTGGTCTCATTCCCAACAACCTGTATCTCACCTCCTGCAGCTTCAGTAGAAGTTCCTCATGTGTAGTGGTCTCTGGTTAACAGTTCCAAGCTGTTGAAGAACTGCTTGCACATAAGGCTAATGCACACATAGCAGGTGCTACAAGACATGGTCATGTATCAGGAGCTTGGGGTCTATGACTTAGATATATTTGATGGAGGTTAGAGTAAAAGAGATCCTCCTTAAAATGTGACTCAATAAAAATACTTTTGTCTGATATTTTAAAATTTATTCATTAAGAGTAGTTGTATAAGTACAATAAAATTATGTAAATCAAAATTCCTTATAACACAATCCTTCCAAATCATTGGTGAAATTCTCTAGAAAAATTTTCACGTGTTGCATCATTTGTCCTTTAATCATATAGAAATAAAAATATTATACCTTATATACTAGTAAAAGTTCAGTAAATGTGTCATAGTGAACATAAAATTGTGGGTCAAGCATCTTATTAATTATTTAAAGTTTTTCTCAGAAATTAATGTGTATGTACAAGTGGCTGATAAAATAAGTTAAATATAAATAAGCTTTACAAAGTAGAAAGAAAATTTCCTAATAAAGATTACAGTTTATATAGAAAAAAATCAATCCACTCTTTCCCACAACCCATGCTGCAACCACATTTGTTTCTTGAGCACCCTTCAATGGATCATGTGCTGAAGGCTGGATTCCCAGCTTCTTGCAGTTGGAAGGTGATGGAAACCTTAGAAGAGTTAACAAGGGAATCTTAAGCCTTAAGGAAATTATAGAACTCAAACACTCACGCCCGTTGTTCTCTGTCTTTTGTTTTCTAACTATGAGGTGAGTGTCTGCCTTGCCCTGGTCATAGTGTGAGGCAATCCCATAATCCCAAAAACGGGGACTGTGACATTTTAATGAAAATGAGATCCAACCAATCATTGTCTTACAAGTTGATTTGTATATTGATAGAAATGTACTTGTCACATGGTTGATGGGAGAATTTTATCACTTCTTTCAAAATATTTAATACTCCTAATGAATAATATGGGGTCTTAAATACCAAGTATTGAATATTAATTTTCAGATCTACTCCTAATAAAATCAGCGCTCTTTATAATGTATAAATCTTGATGCTGTCTACTCTAATATTTCTCACATACAAATAGTTTATAGCATTATTTATTATCTACTATTAATTATTACTGCTTTCGTCTATTTCCCAAACAACTTTTTAAAAAAGCATAGTTATCAGCCCCTAGGAAATGGCAATATAGTACGTAGTCTCTACATGCTTTTTCATGATATGTAAATCATAACCACAGTTAACTAATTTATATAATTTAAAGGCATTTTAATTTATGAGTGTATTCTGAGCACCAGATGCTTATGAATATAATTAATAGTAGTAAATGCCACCATTATTCTTTTCTAAATTTAATTTTTATTGGATATTCTCTGTATTTACATTTCAAATACTATCCCCTTTCCCCCCACTCCCATCCCCCTCCTGCTCCACTTGCTTCAGTGAAGATGCTCCCTCTCCCAATCACTCTATCTCAGCACCTTGGCATTCCCCTACACTGGAAACATTGTGCCTTCACTGGACCAAAGGCCTCTTCTCCCATTGATGCCAGACAATGCTATCCTATGCTACATATTCAACTGGAGCCATGGGTCTCTCCATGTGTTGCTCAATGGTTGGCGTTTTAGTTCATGGGAGTTCTGAAGGGCTTGGTTGGTTGATAATGTTCTTCTCATGAGGTTGCAAACCCTTTCAGCTCGGTTACTCCTTTCTCTAGTTCTTTCAGTGGGGTCCCCATGTTCAGTCTGGTGGTTATTCTTATTGTGGGAAGCCTGAAAATCAGTCACTTTTTTCTCTGTCCCATCTGCATATTCTCTGAAAGCACATTAGCCTCCTCTCCACATGCTCTAAATTCCACAACTTATTATGTGCCCAGGAAAACAGTGAAAGCCTGTGCTTTGTCTGTCACCTCACATCCAAGCCTTAACAGTTCTGTGCTTCTGTTCCCGCACCAGTCTGAGAAACAGAAGAAACAAACAGACAGGGAAAAGGGTTGTGCCCTGTTAAATGTTCACACATGCCTCGGCAAAGATGCTCTGCAAATCAACATAGCACCAGGAACAGATGAGAGATGCAGAACCTCCACTCCCTTCCCCAAAACATGTTGCTAAAAGTTTCCAGAGTCTGGTGTGATAGTTGAAGAGGCTTTCCAGCCACCAAGGATCAAATCTGGAGATCCACATTGAATGTTTTGCTTCAGCTAAAATTTTGTGGTTGGAATGCATAGCTATGTTTATTTATACCTTGCCCATGAACATTCTGAGAGCTGTAGATTCAGCAGTGACATATGGTCTACTGGAGGCCCAAAAAATCTATTTTTGAACGGAGATGTTTCTTGGCTTCTTTTTGTCCCTCATCATTTATGTTACTAGGAGCTGCTATGATAAGTCTATTTTTATAAGACCTCAAAAATAAAATCCTGATAAAATACTACAGTGTTTAGAGGTTCCCATAATAACATAATCTGTCTACTACTTCCAGAAATACGACTCAAATAAAAATGCACATGGCTTGGTGTATACCCAACCCTCTCCGATAAATGTGCATGGCTTGGTGTATACATACTCCTCTGAGATAATTATGCATGGTTTGGTGTTATCACCAGATGGCTCAACATTAAATGCATTTAAATTTTTTGGTAGACTTTGAAACTTCCACTCCTGGCTCTACCTCATTGCAGTAAGTAAATCACAGGAGCAGTAATTTTGAGGTAGTCACTCCTAGGAAGGCAGGGATTATCAGAGAGTCAAGCCTGCACTACTGTTACACCATTAACTTCCTCCCAGTCACAGCATTTCTTCTGGCGGACAATGCGACCCACAGATTCTTTGTAGTTCAGTCATCTAAGGAGAATTTCAACTTTAAAAATACAGATTTTAATACAATAGAAGAAAGTACTGTAATTTAGAGAGAAGAGAAGCAGGCCACTTTTTATAAAGGCACTTCAACAGAAATTCAGAGTGAAAGTGTGGTCTCTTTGTGGCTCCCAGAAACATCTTTATTTTCATGGTTACAGAATCATAGCATACCTTTAAAAATTCATTTGACAAGTTTCAGTTCAATTATAAAAGGCAGCAAGTCAGCCTGAAATCGCATTACAAAAAGGCCTGTAATGTTTCTTTGTTGAAACGTTTAGTTACGCTCAACGGTGTCCCTTTTTCTACTGCTGTGATATTTTTTGGGTTCTTTTGTTTTAGATTGGTTATTATTCATTTTTTTTGCTTTGTTTAAAGATAACTTTTTAGGCGAACAACATAACATTTAAGGACCGAATGGAAAGTTCACAGCGTGATGCATTTGACAAATCTTTCAAGCCCATGTTACACACTTTTCCAAAGTTATGTACCTGGTCTTAAGCCATTGCTCCTTTTCTTTAAGGTAAGGAGGATCTATGGTGCTTAACAGTTTTGGGTGCTACAATGAATCAGTGCAGGGCAGGCATGGGGCCAGCAGCAGCTGTAAGCTGCTCCTTTTTAATATACAGTCAAGAAACAAAGATCAGTGCTTACATTGCTTTGTTCCTTCGATCCAAGCATTGTTATTCATGCTTAGGGTAGGTGTCTTCACAAGAGTTAACCCAGTCTAGAAACTCACTGATGGGCACCAAGTTTATGTCTTAGGTGAGTCCAAAAATTCTCTAGTTGACAATTAATGTTAACTGACACAGCTAAGAATTGTCATTAGAAATAATGAGAATAAATGAGCAGTAAAGTAAAACAAAACTATTTTAGATAATATGGCAGATTGGTATTTTTTCATTTCTCATATAAATTTCATGTGCTGTCCTATTTTTATTTTTTATGTAGTTTAAAATGATTAATAAATTTGATAATTTCAAACACTAATATTAAATTTACACCATTTCTACCACCTGTCTACATATGTGTGTGCACATATATAAAACCCCATATATATAGGGGGTATTGTGTGTGTTTGTATATATATATATATATATATATATATATATATATATATATATGTGTGTGTGTGTGTGTGTGTGTGTGTGTGTGTGTGTGTGTGTGTGTATAATGTGTGTGAATGTTTATGTGTATATATATATATATTTATATGTTTGAATATAAACATGTGTGTATACTCATATACATATATATAGAGTATATATGTATATGTTTATATATAATGTACCCACACATACACACACATATATATATATATAAATGTATATGTTTATATGTATGTGCATATATACATATACACATTTACATTGTTGGCCAATTTGATATTACTCATATATATCTGGTGATGACAACTTTGGATTAGATCACCTATTGGTATGGGCCCAGGGTCCTGAAGGAGATTGGTTTTCTCACAGAAACCATTAATTACCTGTAGCTATTTATATAGGGATGGAAATTTGCAAGATCTCCCCATTTACTAGAACCCCTTGGTATATCAACTGATGTCCTTGTTTTCCGGACCTTTGGCCTCAACCAAGTTAATATTTCATGAGTGCATCTTCCCCACCAAATACTATGGGTGTTATTTCTGTTCTATCTTCCTTGAACTTCAAATGCTTTCAGTTTTAGTATCTTGAAAAATGAAAGCAAGATTTTCTTTCTTTCCCTTTCAGTGGTGAAAGGACCAAGCTGTTTTAGTGAGGATTTTGAGGAAGGACAGTATCTGTGTTTCAAAACTAATACAGGAAACAGAATGAAAAACAGTACCTTGGGAAGAACTGCAAAATTGCAATGAATACCATTGCCCATTATGTACAACCATGTCTGTAAAGAAATGGAAGATAGAATTTTCTGCCATCACTGGGAGGAGAGGCCTTTGGTCCAGTGAAGGTTCGTTTTCCCAGTGTAGGGGAATGCCAAGACACTGAGGTGAGAGAAGGTGCTTGGGAGTGGGAGCACCTTCATGGAGGCAATGGGAGGGAAAATGGGGATGGGATTAGGGAAGGGGAATAACATCTGAAATGTGAATACAGAAAATATCTAATAAAAATATATCAAACTACAAAAAAGAAAAAAGAAATGGAGCTCTACAGTGCACCTGAAAACCTAAGTTAAATGAGAACAATTTGATTCTTTTTACCAAATTGTAAGATTAACATAGTTAATAAGTAAAAAAAAATTGGAAAATTAAGTATGTTAATATTTCTAAAGTCCAAATTTTGAAGTATGAATTAAAATTTCATGTAATTTCCAGATTTCTACTGTCACCTTCTGTATTTATAAAACAATATTTATTTCAATCATTATGTGTCAACTGCTATACTACTGAGTTACAGGTAAATACATAAAAAACATGATGCCTTACAAGGTAAAATAATGTGTAATCTATGACTCTAGATCACTGTGTTTCAAAACCTCTGGGTCATAATCAGTTTTGGGGTTTAACAACCCTTTCACAGGTGTCACCTAAGACCATCAGGAAACACAGTTATTTACATTTATGATTCATAACAATAGCAAAATTAAAGTTATAAAGTAGCAACAGAAAAGATTTTATGGTTGGGGGTCACCACAACATATGGAGCTGTATGTATTAAAGGGTCACAGCATTAGGAAGGTTGAGAACCACAGGCCTATGTGAAACAGAATTTATTATCTTTAATATTGTGTTAAATATTAATATGGTTCACATGCAAAACAAGCACATGCAAATCTTACCTTCTTTCAAGATTTATTTCAGTGAAAATTAATCTTTCCTCTTTCCCATCCCCTTTTCTTTCTGTGCAAACTACAAGTCATCATGTAAGGCATAAAGACTTAGACTTTTTCTTATAAGTTGATTAGTTTATTACACTTCTGGGTTGATAGTAAAACTGATCAGAGAGCACAGGAAGTTTCCCTTATATAGTCTGCTCTCCACTGCTTACAGAAGACACAGACTCCCTCAATGTCCTCCACCACAGAGACACATTTGTTACAATCAATAAACCTGCATAGACACATTCTAATCATTTGGAATCCATTATTTTCTAACACTCAGTCCACTCTCATTATCCCAAAGAATTTAACAGATGAGTATTGGCCTTGCTCAATATTCTTGTATCATGCAGAAGAGATGCGCTGGCTCATAAACCCTGCTATCTTGGATCATCCCACCCTTACTCTTTACCTCCCACCCCCAGGACGGTTCCTTTTTGCTGTCTCTGTGGTGTTGCTAAAATTTTTAACCCCAGTCCTAGGTTTCTTCCCCACCTTTGACCATCTAATTCCTGGATAAAAGACACATGTGCCCTTTATATTTACAGTAAGCCTTAATCAGCACCAAAGCTTGGCAAATATCTACACTCTATACTATTAAAATCCATTTTCTCTCAATAACTCCAAGTTATTCCTCACTATATTTCATCTGGGTTATTGATAGAATAGATTTTCATAACATAAAGGGTAGATATTCACCCAGCTATGGGCTGTCAGCATCTTTATTCACCAATCAAAAATAATCTGAGTGTAAAGTCATGTAGCTAACTTGAGTCTACCAGCAGACTCTGTAGTCTCTAGCTAACCAAGACTGGGGGGCTGTACTTAGCACTACAATTCAGAACAAAAAACAAAACCTAAACAGCATAGTTTACTCTCATTTCAAATCCCATGTAGCTGAAATTGTGTAGGGTTTATCTTTTAAATATTGACCTTTATCACTTCGTACTATTCATTTGTGGTTCCTTAACTTCCCTTGGCCCGGTTATTCAGATCTTTTCCAAATGTGATCTTATCATGTGGGAAAGCAGGTGTTTATCTTCACCCACTGGGAGACATCTGCATTGTTTCCAAGTTTTGGCAACTAAAATTAAAATGTAAGCATAAATGAAATTATTCCTAGCTATATGCTGCGATACTCATAGATCACTACCTAGACAAGTTATTATCAGAGAGACTTCACCCAGCAATCCAGCAATGGAAACAGATACAGAGACCCACAGCTGAACATGTAGTAGGACTTGGAGAACCCTGCAAAAGAGAAGAGACAGAGGGTCCAGGACACGAGGAAAACATGGGCTAGAAATACTTATTGAGCAATGCCCATTACCCCTTCTCCTTCCACTGCATCCGTGAAGGTGCTCCCTCTTCCAACTCAGCACCTTGGTATTTCCCTAACTAAGAAGAAAGAAAGGTCTTCAGATGACCAAAATTCTCTCCTCCCACTGATGCCAGAGAATGATATCCTCTGTCGCATATGCACTTTGAATCAAGGGTCTTTCCATGTAAACTCATTAGTTGGTGTTTTAGTCTCTGGGAGCTGTGGTGGGTTTGGTTGGTTAATAACTTTCTTCTTCCCATGAGGTTGCAGACCCTTTCAACTCTTTCAGGACTTTGTTTAGCTCATTAATTTGAGTTCCCATGTTCAGTACAATGGTTCGCCACACTCATCCTTCTCTGTATCTGTATGGTTCTGGTAAAGCCTCTGGCAAGGCATCAATATTTGATTCCTGCATGTAAGCACTAATTTGCATCAGCAGTGGTGCTTGGATTTATTGGGTGCATACGGCATGGTTCCCCAGGTTAGGCTGTATTTAAGTGATCATTCCTCTAATCCCCGCTCCTCTATTTGTCCCATTGTTGCTTCACATAGTGTTTTGTTCTCACTTTGAAAAAGAACTGAAGCATCCACCTTCTGGACTTCACTCTCTTAGAGCTTCATCATTCCTGTGAATTGTCTCTTGGTTATTCTAAGCTTTTAAGGCTAGTAATTGTGTATCAGTGACTACATACCATGAGTGTTCTTCCGTGGGTGGGTTATCTCACCCAGGATGATGTCTTCAAGTTCCATCCATTTGCCTAGAAATTTCAAGAAGTTAATGTTTTTAATAGCTGGGCAGTACCCCATTGTGTAAATGTACCACAATTTCTGTATCCATTCCTCTGCTGATGGACATCTGGGTTCTTTCCAGCTTCTTGCTATTATAAATAAGGCTCTTATAAACATGTTGGAACGTGTGTCCTTGTTAGATGTTGAAGTTTCTTTTGAGTACATGCCCAGAAGTAGTATAGCTGGCTCCTCAGGTAGTACTATGCCCAATTTTCTGAGCAATTGCCAGACTGATTTCCAGAGAGGTTGTACCACCTCACAACCTCACCAACAGTAGTGAAATGAGCCTCTTTCTCCACATCCTTTCTAGAATCTGCTGTCACCTGAGATTTTGCTCTTAGCCATTCTGACTGGTGTGAGGTGGAATCTCAGGATTGTTTTGATTTGTATTTCCCTCATGACTAGAAATATTGAGCAATTCTTTTTTTCTCAGCCATTCGATATTCCTCAGTTGAGAATTGTTTAACTCTGTACCCCATTTTTAATAGGATTATTTGATTCTTTAGAGTCTAATTTCATGAGTTCTTTGTATGTATTGGATACTAGTCCTTTATCAGGTATAGGATTGGTAAGATATTTTCCAATCTTTTGTTTGCTGTTTTGTCCTTTTGACAGGGTCCTTTGCTTCACAGAAGCTTTGCAATTTCATGAGGTCCCATTTGTCGATTCTTGATCTTAGAGCATAAGCCATTGTTGTTCTGTTTAGGAAATTTTCCCCTGAGCCTATGTGTTCTAAACTCTTCCCTACCTTATGCTCTATTGGTTTTAATTTACCTGGTTTTATATTGAGGTCTTTAATCCACTTGGACTTGAGTTTACTACAACAAGGTAAGAAAGGATTAATTTCCATTCTTCTGCATGCTGACTGCCAGTTGAACCAGCACCATTTGTTGAAGAAGCTGTTCTTTTTCCATTGAATACTTTAAATTCTTTTGTCAAAGATCAAGTAACCATAGCTGTATGGGTTCATTTGTGGGTCATTAATTTTATTCTATGGATCTACCTGCCTGTCTCTGTACCAATACCATGCAGTTTTTATCACAATTGCTTTGTAATACTACTTGAGATAAGAATGGTGATTTTCCCGAAAGATTTTTTATGTTGAGAATAGCTTTAGCTATCCTAGTTTTTTTGTTTTTGTTTTTTGTTATTCTAAATAAATTTGAAAACTGCTCTTTCTAACTCTATGAAGAATTGAATTGGAGTTTCGATGGGGGTTGCATTGAACTTCTAGATGGCTTTAGTCAAGATGCCCATGTTTACAATGTTGATCCTTCCAATCAATGAACATTGGAAATTTCCCAACCTTCGGAGGTTTTCATCAATTTCCTTCTTCAGGGACTTGAAGCTCTTGTCATACAGATCCTTCAATTACTTGGTTAGAGTCACACCAAGGTAATATATATTCTTTGTGACTATTGTAAAAGATGTAGATTCTCTAATTTCATGCTTAGGCTCTTTATGCTTTAACTTGAGGGAGGCAACCGCTTTTTAATTAATATTACATCCAGCCACTTTACTGGTTTTTTTTGTTTTTTTTGTTTTTTATCAGCTGTAGTTCTCTGATAAAATTTTTGGAGCCACTTAACTATACTATCATATCATCTGCAAATAGTGATATTTTGACTTCTATTTTTCCAATTTGTATCCCTTTGACCTCTTTTTGATGTCTAATTCTCTGGGTAGTACTTCCATTACTATATTGAAAAAGTAGGGAGAAAGTGGTCAGTCTTGTCCCTAATTTTAGTGAGATTGCTACAAGTTTCTCAGCATTTGGTTTGATATTGGCTACTGGATTGCTGCATATTGATTTTACTATGTTTAAGTATGGGTCTTGAATACTTAATCTTTCTAAAATTTTCTCCAAGACTTTCCAAGACATGAAGTGATATTGATTTTGTCAAATGCTTTCTCAGCATCTACAGAGATGATCATGTTGGGTTTTTTTTTTTGAGTTTGTTTATATAGTGGATTATGTTAATGGGTTTCCATATATTCAACCATCCTTATATCACTGGAATAAAGTCTATTTGATCATGGAAAATGATCATTTTGATGGGTCCTTGTATTTGGTTTGCAACAATTTTTTGAGTATTTTGCATCAATGTTTTTGAGAGAAATTGGTCTAAAGTTCTCTTTCTTTGTAGGGTCTTTGAGTGATTTAGGAATGAGCATAATTGTGGCTTCAAAGAACGAGTTGGGTAGTGTTTCTTTTATTTTTATTTTCTGGAATAGTTTGGAGAATATTGGTATTAGGTCTTCTATAAAGGTCTGATAGAATTCTGCACTAAACCCTTCTACTCCTGGGCTTTATGTATGTATGTATGTATGTATGTATGTATGTATGTATGTATGTATGTCTTTCTTTCTTTCTTTCTTTCTTTCTTTCTTTCTTTATTTCTCAGGAGGATTTTGATGATTGCTTTCATTTCTTTATGGCATATAGGGCTGTTTGCATGGTTTATCTGATCCTGATTTAACTTTGGTACCTGGTATCTATCTAGAACATTGTCCATTTCCTCTACATTTTCTAGTTTTGTTGAGAATAGGCTTTTGTCATAGGATCGGATGACTTCTTGAATTTCCTCATTTTCTGTTGTTATGTCTCCCTTTTGTTACAATAATTCTTGAAATGCTGACATTTCAATGACTCATGTGAAAATAGTGTTTCTAATAAAGGTATTTTAAAATATAGCAAAACAGATAATATAAAGAATATATTTAATTTCTCATAAACTATTAACAAGTTTTAATTTGAGGCTCATGTAAGTGCATAAATGCATTTTGTACAATAAGTTGCAAAAATAATTTAACACAAAAATTACAAAAATTGCTGCCCTCAGTCCAAATTCTCTGCTCGATAAAGCATGCAGCCTTCTGCTGTATTATTAATTCTACTTATTATATGTCCAGTGAGCATTACTTTGAGAAAAATGTACAGCTCCTTCATTTAAAAAAAAATCTTTAAAGCAATAATTTGGATTTGGCTTTACTACAACATCAATACTATTCTAGATAATAGTATAACATTTAGTATGAGCTTTGGAGGAACTACAAAGCCAGAAAATATGACCTTTTATATCTTTAGATTCTTTGCTTTTATCTGAAGCTTGTGCCTTGACATCACGGGACACTATGCTTTTCTCCTCTTTGTGTCTGAGATAAGAAATCAGTGACCCAATAACATTTCTTGTCCTTAAATCATTTTAGCTTCATACATTTTTTACTTACCTTTTATTTCTTGAGGCAGATTGAACAAACACAAGTGTCAAATGAATGTCAATTAATTATGTAAATTTGTCTGAAGCCCTAGAGTCAGATTTAATCTAATTTTGGAACTTTACATATAAGAATATTTCAGACACTTAGAGCAATTTGGGGATCTGTTCTCTGTTTAGTAAAAAGGAGACAGATTAACTAGGAGAAAATGTTAGCACTTCTCCATTCAAATTGAACCCATTCTTGGCTGGCTAAGTATTTTGATGATATGTATATTCTAAGATGAAGTAATTCTTTTTATTGCCAACAACTGTGACAGTTGTGCTTTCTCTTTAGCATAACAGTATCATTAATTAAAGGTTAAAGGCTTTAATATTTAATTATTCAAGTCAGATATTTGTTACTACTGAGAAACATTATTCAGCTACATATATGTAGATTTCAGATAATCTCTATAATAATGTTCTCTTTAGATTCTTTTCTAGTTAACCACCATATATTTCTTAGAAAAAAAAACTTTTTTCACACTAACACTGTCCAATAAATATGTTAGACAAACCTTAAGATATACAAAATCAACCCCAAACTTCTAAGCTTGACTTGATTCTTAGTGTTCCATTTTTGTGAATAAACCATAACCAAAGAAACTCTTCTAAAAGAACGCGTTCAAATGGATCTTTCTTACAGTTTCAGAGGTTTAGTTCGTTCTCACCATGGTACAGAGCAATGTAGCCAAGAGAAGCAGGGGGCATTTGAAACCTCAAAACTTAAACACAGTAATACATTTCCTCCAACAAGGCTATACCTATATTAATAAAGCCACACTCCCGAATAACTATTTTACTAGACAGAGTTTTCTCTAAGTGTAGGCAATCAAGAATAGCTTTCACAAATGGGTCCAGTCTTACTCAAACACCACAGGTTGGTATGTCCTGAAGTACATAAGTTCTCAAGCATTGTGTTTGGTTCTTATCACTATTCATTTTTTTTAAAAAAACGACTTTATTTTACAAAACAAAGATAAATGTACAAATTTTAAACATTTTTTGCTTAAAATTATACATTTTTGTCAGTACTGTTTTTTCAGACATTAAAATAATTTTTACATAAAACCATGTGAATATATTTTTTTAGTCAGTACTTGATTTTTTTCAAGGGCTTGACAGTATGCATTGAAAACCTAATAGTTACAATAAGCGTAAAGTACATGCAAAACAAAACGCAACATGGAAATAGTCAAAGTCTTCTTGTTTTGTAAATATATGTATATTTTTTTGTTTTCTTTATTTCTTGGACTTCATACAGTCTGTGAATTGTTTCTGGGGGAGTGCAAGCCTCTGGGGTTAGCATCCCACTATCAGTGACTGTATATTATGTCTGTTCTTTTGTGACTGGGTTATCTCACTCAGGATGATATTCTCTAGATGCAGCCATTTTCTTAAGAATTTGGTTAAGTCATTGTTTCTGGTGGCTGAGTAGTATTCCATTGTGTATATGTACCACAATTTTTGTATCCATTCATCTTCTGAAGGACATCTGGGTTCCTTCCAGCTTCTGGCTATTATAAATAGAGCTGCTATGAACATTGTGGTGCATATATCTTTGTTGTGTATTAAAGTGTCTCTGGGGTATATGCCCAGAAGTGGAATAGCTGGGTCTTCAGGTAGTACTATATCCAATTTTCTGAGGTATAGCCAGACAGTCTTATCACTATTCTTATCACAATGTAATGGAGAATGTAAATTATGTAAGTTATGGTCATTACTATGCGTAATTAAGTTAAGAATGTACACTACAGATAGGAAAAAGTTCCTTTTCTGCTTCCATATTTTTAGTGTGTATGTTATACAGACAAAGTGGTTTTCTGGAAAGCAGCCCTGCATTATTACCAGCCCACAGTGTCTTCCATTTTATGGTTGCATGCAAGTAAAATCAATAGCCAGAACAAAAAAAATCATATAGCCATATGGATTAGCTATCATATTCATTCTAAAGTAATTATGACAACTCTCTATTCTAGGTACTTAGACCCAATTATTCTTGAAAATCAATTTAATAACAAGGAAAATTTCAAGAATCTAAGTTCCCTATGTAAAATTTTCAACAAGCGCTTCAAAAGCTTACTATGGAAACATAGTATTCTCTCTTTCTATGGTACACAATGGGAATCCATTCACATTTTCCCAGTCAGTGTGGCTTTCAACAAAATGATGATGTTCCCCTAAAAGTCCACCTAGTGTGAAGTGCTTAATGCATACTCAGACTGAAGCACTTCACTAGCACTAACAGTCACAGTACCATTATTGAAATTGCTGATCACTTATTCCATCAGTCACTGAGAAGAGTGTAGTCAACTCTCCTCTTATATTTACATCTATGCTTTGGTAATAAAATAAAATTTGGATTACTTACTTTGAGATTAAATTTGTGATATCTTTCTACTGAAAGTAGCCATCATTATTATTAATCCTTATATTTAAATAAATATTTTTTTTCTCATCAAAGGTCTACATCTTTTAATATGAAGTCTATTATCTTTATTTTTATTTACGCTGTAATATTTTTCTAGATAACTCACTTTTCTGTAGTGACCTTTTATTAATCAGCATAAAGCACATTTATTCTCATCTGTACTATCTGGAATCCAACAACTGCTTAATCTTAATAAAATACCTTACTCCCAATTAATATTATATCTAGTTCATTTAATTATTATTGTTCTCTTTTTTCTTTAAATTAGTTTGAAATTTATACACTCACAAAAAACACAGTGGTACACTAAAAGTTCTAAAATATCTAATTAGCTTACCCATGTATGAAATTCATTTTCTCCAGTCCTATGCGGACTAAGGGCATATTTAATGTGCTCTTTTGCTCCTGACCTATTATTGTATTCTTAGTGGTTTTAATCCCCCAAAAGAATATTGTTCCAAAGTAACTAATGTGTAACCAATACACAGTTTTCCTCCATACCTTCCATTTGTCTGCTCTTTTCCTCTTCCAGCTCAGATCTGTTCTGAAAGATGATTTTATATGTAATATGATAATATAAATTTTATTTGGAAAACATCTTTTGTGATGAAAGATGATAATTTTAATGGACTTATTTTTGAAATGTACTTATTTAGCTTTTTCCCCATTTTTAAAATTGGACGTTCGCTGTATTTCTATTTCAAATGTTATCCCCTTTCCACCAAATGCATACCCACTCGCCCTCCCATTGCCTCCATGAAGATGCTCCCTCTCCCAACCTCCCTCTTCCACCTCACCATCTTGGCATTCCCCTACACTGGGAAAATTAGCCTTCACTGAACCAAAGTCCTCTCCTCTCATTGATGCCAGAAAATGATATCCTCTATAGCATATACACTTGGAAACACGAGTCTCTACCTGCAAACTCATTGGTTGGTGTTTTATAAATGGGAGCTGTGGTGGGTTTGGTTAGTTATTGACTTCTTTCTTCCGTATTTGTATCTCTTTGACCTCTGATTGCTCTGACTAGTATTTCCAATACCATATTGAATAAGTAGGGAGAAAGAGGGCAGCCTTGTTGAGTCCCTTATTATAGTAGGATTGATTCTAATTTCTCACAATTTAGTTTGATGTTGGCTACTGGTTTGCTGTTTGTTGCTTTTACTATGCTTAAGTATGGACCTTGATTTCCTGAAATTTCCAAGACTTTTAACATAAAGGGGTGTTGAATTTTGTCAAATGTTTTTTAAGGTTCTACAGAGAGGATCACTTAGATTTTTTTCTTTGAGTTTGTTAATATGGTGAATTACGTTGTTAGATTTTTGTATGTTGAACCATCTCTGGAATGAAGCCTACTTGATCCTGGTAAATGATCATTTTGATGTGTTCATTGATTCAGTTTGCTAGAATTTTATTGAGTATTTTTGCATCAATGTTCATTAGGAAAATTGGTCTGAAGTTCTCTTTCTTTCAAGAATCATTGTATGGTTTAGGAATGAGCATAATGGTGGCTTGGAACAATGAATTCTGTAGTGTTCCCTCAGTTTTTATTTCCTGGAATAGTTTGAAGAATGTTTGTATTAGGTCTTCTATGAAGGTCTGACAGAATTCTGCACTGAACCCACCTTGGTTCTGTTTTTGTTTTGTTTTGTTTGTTCATTTGTTTTATGGGGAGGCTTTTGATGGATGCTTCTATTACTTTAGGAGGCATGGGGCAATTTAGATCATTTATTTTATTCTGATTTAGATTTGGTGTCTGGTATATGTCTATGAAGTTGTCCATTTCCTCTAGATTTTGCATTTTTGTTGAATACAGGCATTAGTAGTAAGATCCGACGACTTCTTGAATTTCTTCAGTTTCTGTTGTTATGTTTCCCCTTTCATTGTTGATTTTGTTAATTGTGTACTCTTTCTGTGCCCTCTTCTTAGTCTGGCTAAAGGTTTATAAATTTTGTTGATTTTCTTCAAGAACCAGCTCCTGGTTTTGTTGATTCTTTGTATAGTTCTGTTTGTTTCTATTTGGTTGATTTCTGCTCTGAATTGGATTATTTCCTGTTATTTACTCCTCTTGTGTGTATCTGCTTCATTTTATTCTAGAGCTTTCAGCTGTGCTGTCAGCTATTAGTGTATGCTTTTTCCAATTTCTTTTTGGAGACACTGAGAGCTGTGAGTTTTCCTCTTAGTACTGCTTTCATTGTATTCCATTAGTTTGGCCATGTTATGTCTTCATTTTCATTAAATTCTTTAAAATAATCATTGATTTCTTTCTTTATTTCTTCCTTGATCAAGCTATCATTGAGGAGAGCATTGTGAACCTTCCATGTGTATGTGGGCATTTTTTTTTTTTTTTTTAAAGACTAGCCTTGGTCCATGGTGATCTAATTTGATACATGAAATTATTTCAATTTTTTTGTATCTATTGAGGCCTCTTTTGTAACCAATTTACGGTCAATTTTGAAGAAGGTGCTGTGAGGTACTGAGAATAAGGTATATTCTTTTGTTTAATGATAAAAGATTCTATAGATGTCTGTTAAATCCATTTGCTTATTAACTTCTGTTAGTATTACATTGTCTCTGTTCAGATTCTACTTCTATGATCTGTCCATTGTTGAAAGTGGGGTGATGAAGTCTCCCACCATTAATATGTATGGTACAAGATATGCTATGAACTTTAGTAAAGTTTCACTTATGAATGCAGTTTCACTTTTATTTGGAGCATAGATGTTCAGGAGAGTTCATATTGATAAATTTTACCTTTGGTGAGCAAAACATGTCCTTGTTAATCTTTTTTGATGACTTTAGTTTAAAAATCTGTTTTATTCTATATTAGGATGGCTACTACAGCTTGTTTCCAGGAACATTAGCTTGGAAACAATTTCTCCCAACCTTTTACTCTGAGGAAGTGCCTGTTCTTTTTGCTGAGATAAGTTTCCTGTATACAGAAAATTCCTGGTCCTTTTTACATATCCAGTCTGATAGTCTATGTCTTTTTATTGGGGAATTGAGTCTATTGATGTAGAGATATTAAGAAATAATGACTTTTGTTTTCTGTTATTTTTGTTGTTAGAGCTAGAATTATGTTTGTTTGCCTTTCTTCTTTTGGTTTTCTTGCAAGAAGATTGTTTTGTTGCTTTTCCTAAGATATAATTACCCTCCTTGTGTTTTTCTTCTATTATCCTTTGTAGGGCTAGATTTCTGGACAAATATTGTGTAAATTTGGTCTTGTCCTGAAATATCTTGGTTTCTCCATCTATAGTAGCTGAGAGTTTTGCTCGATATAGTAACCTGGGCTGACATTTGTGTTCTCTTACGGTTTGTATGATGTCTACCCACAATCTTCTAGCTTTGATAAATTCTGTTGAGAAGTCTGGTGTAATTTTGGTCAGTCTGCCTTTATATGTTACTTGTCCTTTTTACCTTACTGCTTTTAGTATTCTTTCTTTGTTTTGAATATTTTGTATTTTTACTATTATATGTCAAGGACGAATTTCTTTTCTTGTCCAATCTATTTGGAGTTCTTCTTTTTCTCTTACCCCATTATTTTAAGAAAATAGGGGTACATATATAGATTTTTAAAGGCATTTTTGCATAACACTATATGAACATTTTTGTCAGTACTTAATTCTTTTAGAGGTTTGATAGTATGCATTGAAATCCCACTAAGAGTTCTGTAGGCTTCTTGTTCATGGTTATTTCATTCTTTAGATTAGGAAAATTTTCTTCTATAATTTTTAAAGATATTTACTGGGTCTTTCCGTTGGGAGTTTTTGCTTTCATCTATACCTAGTATCCTTAGGTGTAATCTGCTCATTGTGTCCTGGCTTTTCTGGATGATTTAGGTTTGGAGCTTTCTAATGTTTACAATTTATCTGACTGTTGTGACAATTCTTTCTATGTTATCTTCTGCCCCTGAGATTCTCTCTTCCATCACTTATATTCTCTTGGTGATGTTTGTGTCTATGACTCCTGGCCTCTTTCCTAGGTTTTCTATCTCCAGCGCTGTTTCTCTTTGTGTTTTCTTTATTGTTAATGTTTCTGCTTTTAGATCCTGGATAGTTTTGTTCAATTCCTTCATCTGTTTGCTTGTGTTTTTCTGTGTTTCTCTCAGGGCTTCTAGTTATTTATCTGTGTTCTCCTGCATTTCTTTAAGGGAGTTATTCACATGCTTTTCGAGGCCCTATATCAATAGGATGAGGCACAATTTTAAGTTCAAATCTTGTTTTTCTGGTGTGTTGTTATATACACTACTAACTGTGGTGGGAGTTGCCAGGTTGTCTTGATTTCTGTTGCTTAGATTTTTCTACTTGCTTCTTCCCATTTTTTAATCTTTGATGTTAGTTGATCTTGTTGTCTCTGAATGGAGCTAGTCTTTCCTGTGTGTCTGTGGGCCATGGACTGCAGAGGGAAATCAGCCCCAAGTGATCAGCTCTCTATGGGCAGGCTGTGAGTTCTGATGGCAATGGTTGGGCTCTAGGTCTGGGTGCAGATAGAGGCCTGAAGAGCACAGACCCGAGCAGTAGCATGATACCTGTGCTCTGAGAGAGCTTCTCTCTGTTTCAGTAGCTACGTTATTTCTTATAGAAGACAACAAACATATGCTTAGACATTTTATTGTTAAGTATTATGTCTTTTGTTTTTTAATTGTCTTTTCCAGACTAATGCATTAACTCTTTAGATGTAGACTCCTTTCTGCTTGGTTCTTTATGATTTGTGATCTTTCCCTTTGTCTTCATGTGGTAGTACATGTTTTGCTTGGGTATATTTACAATACTGCCTGCATATCTTGGAAATTTTAGAAATCATAGGTTTGCTTCCTCAAACATGATATAGACATGTTAGCACTCCCTTCATTACCTTTTCTAATTTGATATATGTTGAGACTCCAGTAACATGAACTTGCATTACAGTTCGACTGACACATACACATGGTAAATATTAGTGTTTAACACCTTAGTGTACTGAATACCAAGACACTTGTGTTCATGTGATGAGTGAAAGCTGACAACAATTATTATTTTTGGATTGTTTGCTTCATATTAGGCATGCCTAAATGGTTTCCATCATGGCCAACTTTGAGGATTAATTCTCACTTTTCAGTAAAGGTACTGAAAAGGAAATCATTTCCTCATTCACCTCTCATTTATATCTCTGTTATATTAGCTCTAATGAGTATTATACTGACTTAGGTACCTGTACTTGGTTTGTAATTTGAAAATAAATCTTATCCCTACCTTTAAAAATCAGAGATACTGGTCTAAGTACTGGAAAATTCCTTGGGAAACACCTCAAATCTTTTCTTACTTCCTATATGACATTTAATCTTCCAAGAGTACTAAAAATTTAGAGTGGTTGAAAGCAGAGACAGGGAATTAAGCATCTCAGGTTCAAGGCAACTAGAAATTTCTAGTAAATGTTTTCTATAAGAGAAAAATCATATTCATCTTAGGTGTTTGTTGAACTGGTTCTTATCTGGAGAAAGGAATCTGAACCTGTAATGTAACCAGGACAGCATGACATTCCACAAGTACAAAGTATTGGTGCTGCAAGCTCCCCAGATAAAGTCAAAGAGGGTGAAACCCTCCTGGCAAAGGGAGTCCCCATTCTTGCCAACCTCAGAGTCTATCTAGACAATGGTAGACTTCAACCTTAATTAACAGGGCAACAGTGGGGAGATTCGGTTAAAGTAAACTTGGTTTGAAATTAAATACAATCATGGGTCCTGTCATTTTTTTAGATAAAACTCTTATTTTCTTTATTTAGAGAAGTAGTAATAAAATATGTCAGAGTGTCCCACAGCTATAAGGTCCAATCCACTGCACAAAGTTGATTAACCTGGGTGATAATGCATAAAGTAATGTGGTGGGTAAAAACTGAGGACTTGATTTTCCCCTGTATATCTACATTCTTCTCTCATTTTTCTGCACTTAAAACAATTCATTCCTTTGAAAATTTCCCATTCAAAGTAGGTCAATTTTCTGAAAAATTTGGTCATGTCGATGTCTAACTTTCTCACTGAAATTATGCAAGGGCATTTACATTGTTATTAAGAAATTATAGAGATAAAGAGCTAGGAAATTCTACTTCTTGATGAATTCCAAATAGAGAGAAAAGAGAAAACCCATAAACAATGCCAGTAGTTCTGGGCAGTGTGTAACATGGTCACAGAGTGCACATGTAAGTGATTACAACATGACAGCTTGCTTCTTGGGTACAATAAAGGCACTCTACACATTAGCAGAAGAAAGAAATAATTGCTATAGGTTTTGATTTCTCAAATTCTACTTTTATTGGGGTTCTTAAATGCTTTCCTTTTAGCCCACTGACCAGAGTTAAATGAGAAAGCAGGTTAACAAAAAAAAAGGGCTATGGGCCTGTTTAGAAGTAGTTCCTTGGGGGCAATTCCACTCCTCTTATAAGTATCAAGCATCAAACATGAGTCAGCCATGGCTGCTTGATCCAACAGAAACATGCAAGGCTCCACAACCTCAGCAGAAGTCAGCAAAAGAAACCAGAATCAGCTTAAATAGTACTAGAAGTTTTTGGAGTATTTCTTTCTGCCAATGAAGAGTTGCAGAGAATAGCAATGCAATTGTGTCCTCCCACTGTTTGGGGGGTTCTATTTATATTTTTTCTAAACATTACACACTCTCTCAAGTGTCTGTTTTCAACAACACATCATATACCCTATTATGAGACAGCTTCCAGAAAAACATCAGATAAAACAATTAGCTTGTTAAAGAAACAAGAAATTTTCACTTCAGTGTGCTAAGGAGTTATAATAAAGAACAAGAAAATGTACTGATTTAATAAAACTTAGTTTCTAAAGCCTGTGCATGTCATCCGACTTTGGAGGAAGAGTTTTGTCTAGTGAAAGCAGTAAACTATTGGGCCAGAAAGAATAATTTCTTTATGGCATTCTGATATTCCAGATGGAGTTGTTTTTCTACTCAATATTGTTCTTTTTTTTTTTTTTTTTTTTTTTTTTTTTTTTTTTTTTAGATTTTTAGGAAATTAAATCTTTCCCATTCTATCCCTTTGCCACATTCACCAACTCTGAAGGCAGTCACTGCTTTATTGGCCAGGAAATCAAAGGACTTTCACTTTTCTTCCCATCCTCCAATTATAATTTTTTAGTCTTACCTACAGCTTTATAGCTGACCATCTGTTGTGGCTCTCCTCCATCTCTGCTCTCAGTTCCAGACAAACAGTCTCTTTCCCTCACTTCACTTCTTTTTTCTTAGTGCTAACACCCTATACACTCTTTTCCTGGAAATACCTTGGTCATGCCAGCCAGGGAATATGGTCCTCCTGAAAATCTATTTTGCCTGACCCTTGTAGACCTTCTCAGCTCTCTGTCCTTCTAAACTGTACTTCTGTCTCCCGGTGTTCATGCTCTCAATACCTGAAAACAAGTTCTATCATCATCCTGGGATCCCCACTGGTCACACATAGTAAGGAAGGACTCAGAAAAACTCCCTACTTGGCTAGCCATAGACATGACATGTTGGTAAGGTTCAGAGAGGTCAACAGAAACAAAAATATGTAAAACCCACACAACAAAGATAAGACCAGGTATAAATGCATAGCATCAAATCAAACATGCCTATGTACCAGCATAAAATGATATCAGCCAATATGTCTCCACAAGACACCCACAACCCTTCTACAGCAGGCCCTAAAATACATAGCATAGCAGGAGCACAAAACAAAAATTTCAAAAGCTATTATGAATCTGACCAGAACTCTAAAGAAGATATGAATGAATCCATAAATAAAATTTATGGAAACATAAATAGATCAATGAGAACTTTTTAATACAGAAAAGTAGAACTAGAATCAGTGAATTAAACACAAGCTGAGGGAAAATTGAAAATTGAAAATTTAAGACACCAACAGGACCGACTTAGGTATTCATCAGTAATAGCATACAAGAGATGGAAGAGACAATCTCAATCATTGATGAAAAGATATAAGAAATGATACATTGACCAAAAAAGATAATTCTAAACAATAAAATAAATGAAGCAATGAAAAATCTCAGGCTCAAAATATCCCAGAACTTCATCTGGCGAAAGAGACTTCAAGCCAAAACTAATCCAAAGAGATACTTACAGACACAATAGGTTCATCAAAGGAAAATCTGCCAAGAGGATTCTGCAATTATAAGCATCTGTACACCAAACACAAGGATACCCAAGATCATAAAACAAATACTGTTCAGCTTAAGTCACATATTGACCTTGAAAATGAATCTGGATGTCTTTAATATTCCATTTGGCTAAAGGTCATCTAGACAAAAACTAAACAGAAGAAGGCTAAAGATAACTGGCACTGTAAACCAAATGGACCTAAAATATATTCACATAGAATTTCACCTAAACACAAATGTACATGTCTTCTTTCTAGTACCTCATGAAACCTTGTCCAGAATTCACCACATACATAGACACAAATCAAGTCTCCTCTTCAAGTCCATGAATTCATTTGAACTTAGAAATTAAAGCTGACAACCATAACAAAAGAAATTTTATAAACTTTTGAAAACTCAATAACTCACTACTGATTCGAAAATGGGGAAAAAATAGAAACATCTTGGAATTGAATTAAAATGACAATACAACAAAAACTAAGTTCATGGGAGATGAGGAGGAATCTTGGTTCTAAGAGGCAAGTTTAGAGTTCTAATTACTTATATAAAATTGTTGGAGATCTCATACTAGCATCTTGACAACATACCTGAAAACACCTGAAAAGAGGAAATTATGATTAAAAAAATAATGATAATAAATAACACAAAATGGGACTAAAATAATAAATCAACCTAAAAAAACAAAGTAACAAAACACAAATAGTCAAAGAAACAAATTGCTAGTTACTTGAGAAAAATCAAAGATTGACAAACTCAGCCAAGTTAACTAAAGAGGGAGGAAATCCAAATTAACAAAATGAGAGGTAAAAGGAGCCATATAAAAGCAGACACCAAGGAAATAAAGAATCACAATCACATTCTTTCAAAATCTATACCGTGTCTTGAAAATTTAACATAAATGAATACTTTATTTAATATATACAACCTATTAAAGTTAAATCAAGATCACATAAGCAATTTAAACAAACCTATAATCCCTAGTGAGATGGAAGTAGGCAATAAAAATCTTCTAACACCCCCCACGCGGATTGCTTTATCATAGAATTCCACAGATATCAAAGGAATAATTAATGCCAATATTTCTCAAATTATTTTTCAAAGAAACAAAAGAATCTATTCCCAATTTGTTTTATAAGATCATACTTACTGTGATACGTAAGCCACATAAAGATACAAGAAAGACAAGAATGGCAGATCAAATTCACTTATGAACATTTATGCATAGCTATGCAATTAAATATTTGTAAACAAATTCTAAGAAAACATAGAAAAGATCACCTTCTATGATCAAGTAGGCTTAATCTCAGGCTGAAGGTATGGTTCAACCCACATAAACCAAGTGAGAAACAAATACCACAGGATCATCTCATTAGATGCATGAAAGACCTCTGACAAAATTCTATGCCCTTTTATGATAAAAGTTCTCAAGATACTAGCAACTCAACAGACATGCCTTAACACAATAAAGTTGACTTTTAAAAAAGCCCATGGGCATCAGGAACTTAAATGGAGAGAAACCCAAAACATTTCCACTAAAGTCAGAAACAGGGTTGTCTTCTTTCTTTTTTATTCTTACAACTTTATTTTAGAAAGAAAGATACATGTCAGATTTTTAAAAGCATTTTCACATAAAAATATATGGATATATTTCTGTCAGTACTTGATTCTTTTAGAGGTTTGATAACATGCATTGATATCCCACTAGTTACCATAAGCATAAAGTACACGTAGGACAGAATGTAACATGGAAGCAGTCAGAGTTTTATTGGTGTGTATACATTAAACATAATGATTTTTGAATACCAAAAATTGTCACAGGTCTATATTCTTAGCTCTTGAATTATTAATGATTTATGGTCCAGGTGTACCACACTCTGAAAGGGTGCTATACACTTTTTTTTCCTAAGAAGGACTAAGGTTTTAGCTTTTTAGCCTTGGGGTTTTTGGTGTTGTTGTTGTTGTTGTTGTTGTTTGTTTGTTTGTTTGGGGGAAGGTTGAGCTTCATGTGGCCTGTAAGTTGTTTCTGGGGTATTCAGATCTCTCTGGAGCTAGTATTCAATTATCAGTGACTGCATATTATGTCTGTTATTTTTTTATTGAAAAACTTTATTTTAAAAAACAAAGAGAAATATACAAATTTTAAGCATTTTTGCATAAAAGTATACAAATACATTTTTGTCAGTGCTTGGCTTTTTTTTTTAAACGTTTGACAATGTGCATTAAGATCTTACTAGTTACAATGAGCATAAAGTACATGTAAAACAAGATGTAACCCAGAATTAGTCAAAGTTTTCTTGCTGTGTAAGGATTAAGCATAATGTTTTTTTCTTTTCTTTCTTTCTTTTTTTTTCTTTTCTTGAACTTTACACAGTCTGTGAGTTGTTTCTGGGGTGTTCAGAGCTTTCTGGGGTTAGTATCCAATTATCAGTGACTGCATATTATGTCTCTTATTTTGTGACTGGGTTATCTCACTCAGGATGATATTCTCTAGATGCAATCATTTTCTTAAGAATTTCATAAAGTCATTGTTTCTGATAGCTGAGTAGTACTCTATTGTATAAATATACCACAATTTTTGTATCCATTCATCTACTGAAGAACATCTGGGTTTTTTCCAGCTTCTGGCTATTATAAATAGAGCTGCTATGAACATTGTGGTGCATGTGTCTTTGTTGTATATTGGAACGTCTCTGGGGTATATGCCCAGAAGTGGAATAACTGAGTCTTCAGGTAGTACTATGTCCAGTTTTCTGAGGAATCGCCAGACTGATTTCCAGAGTGGTTGTACCAGTTTACAACCCCACCAACAGTAGAGAAGCGTTCCTCTTTCTACAATGTCTGTTATTTTTTGAGACTGGGTTACCTCACTCAGGATGATATTCTCTAGATGCTTCCATTTTCCTAGGAATTTTATGAAGTCATTGTTTCTAATAGATGAGTAGTGCTCCATTGTGTAAATATACCACAATTTTTGTATCCATTCCTCTACTGAAGGACTTGGATGTATTGTGGGTTTAGCTGCAGGTCCAATTTTTTAAGCTCTTTTTCTATTAAGATGGAGGTCAGTCTCAAGATGGAGCAGGTTTGGACTTTCACTTCTTGGAGACAGTTCTACAAGCAGTTCCTTTTTACAGTTCTAAAAATTTCTCTGGATATTTCTCTATTGTAGATCAAAAGCGCAGTTCTTAGTTGACATATCAACCCAGTCATTTACTCCAGGTTCCCTTTTGCTTTTCCCATGAGTCAGCATTGCCATGATCCTAGCCCCTTGATTCTTAGGAGATAGCAGCCACACAGTATTTTGATTTTGTTTTAGGTTTGTTTTGCTTTAACATTACTAAAGAATTCAGAGATTTGTCTGCATTGGTTAAGCACCTAAGGTAAGCTAGTTGACTTGGACCCCACAATGAAACTACCACTTCTACCTCACCTAGGCCTGGACCTAAATTCCCTCTGTCCTTGGCAGACCCAAAACTCAGGAGCCTGTCTGCTCCTTTGAGCATTAAAAAAAAAAAAACCTTAGCTGGGTGTGATCGCCTTTGATCACCATTCACAAATTCTCATTTTCTCCTTCTTTAGTATTTTTCTGACAAGTTGGCTCACAGAACAACTCCTTTTGTTCTTTTACATTCATGAAGCCTCTCATATAATTCAAACTGTATCTTATATTTTGCTTGGTTGAGAAATTATTATTTTTGAACTCATGCTTGTGGAGTTCTTTCCCACAGACTTGAGGACTGTCCTGATAGTCTCACCATTTGCCCTTCTGATGAGAATTAGTCACCTTAGCTCCTGTACTCTTGCTTTCTCTGATTATCATGGAGTCATTAATGTTAACAGCAAGGATTTCAGCGAAGGGGGAGCTTTAAATATGTACATTATTATACAAACATGCCTTATGCCAGCAGCAGCAATCAGCATTCATAGAGGCCCATGTCTTCTGGCCCTGCTCCAGAAACAGGAAACATGTCATTTAACCTCTATCAAGGTCATGAGATCCATTACTTATCCATAGCAAGTATCAGAACAATTAATACTAAATATATTTTGAATCTTTATCCCATCATAATTTATATTCCTTTCCTTGGATTAATTTACCCTATCTAGGATAAATCATCACATGCATTTAGTGACAACTGCACATGTCAGATAATGCAAATACATTGAGATTATTGATTAATCAGATTCATACTTAAAACATTAAGATGATACACTTTGAACAGTTCTAAACACTTTTCATGTCTTGTTTTATATTATCATTTATTCAATAATTTAGTTATGCTTTCAGGCACTAATTATTTACTCAGAAAAAGGAAATTAAATCAGGAACAAAGGGTCTTGGCTGTGGGTCAGTTGAGGTAATACTCTCTGCACAGGCATAGCAATGAGTTTGCATGTTCATCAATCAAACAAAATATGAGTGTTATGGCACCTGTCACCCTCTGGAATTCTGAGGAGATGGAGGTGGAAGACTTTAGTAACTCCTTAGCCAGACATCTTAGACAAATTGCTGAGCTCCTGTATCAATGAGATACCTAGGTCTGAAAAACAATGTTGCAAGCGAGCAAGGAAAACACCCAACATCAAAAGTTGTTCTCTACATTCATGTATCTGCCCACACACATAATATAGTTATAAGAATGCCACATGGCTCATAAACACATACACATACAAAATGTAATCCCACACACAAAGAACACAAGGCCACATTTGTACTGGGAATATTTAAATGCTTCTTTCATTACCAGATAAGTGGTTTCATTTCAAAGGGTTACTGCTGAATAAAATTCCTCCTTTTAGATCTTTCTGAACTCTGGGTGGCTGGTTCAACTCAGCTTTTCTGGCTCAAACTTCTCTCCAATGATTTATTAAAACTGGCTGCTCTTTATTCTTGCTGAACTGTTCCTCTTGGCCTCAAACTAACTGACAATTGTCCTTTTAGATCCTTCTTATTTTCTGTCTCTTTGTATCTTTGTCTGCAACCTGTCTCTGTAAAACTGTCCCAGGATAACTGTACCCTTCCTCCTCTCTGCACTGTTTTTTTAGGTCATCTCTTCAATACTGCTCTCTTGAGAGTTCAGAGTATCTTATCTCTGAATTATTCTGTCAAATATTTCTCTGTTTTGCCACTTTTTCTGTCCTTCAATTAAACATCATTTTCAAATGGCACTGCTTCCCTCAATAAACTAACTTTACCTGTATTATGTGGGATCAAAGATATGCACTAATGGTATGTCTATATTCCATTAAAATTATACTGTAATCTGGGGCATGTCTGCATTCCAGCCTGATACTTTAGAAATGGAAGATCTTTGGATGTGATCTCTAGCCAGAGGAGCCATGTTGCTAGGTTAAATTTCATCAACAGGCACACAAAAGTGAAGAATAAGAGACATATTTGAGGTAAGATTTAAAGATGCTACGAGTGGAATAATGCAATGGTGTGCTGGAAATCGCCTTTCCAGAAGCTAACATCCTGGTGTTCAGTATTTTCCAATTTCTATAATGTGCACAATCTTAAAAATTCCAGTTTAGATAACAAATTTTAGAAACCCGTGGATCAAAGTTCTGAGTGTCTTATCATTGTCTCTCACTAGTCTGGCTCGAGGCCTTTAAGATACCCCTTCATGAATAAAAATATCCAATAAATAAATTAAGAATAAGATGGATCATTGAAAGTTCTGATAATAAATCATCAGGAGGGTGTAGAACAGAATCTGTTCTTATAACTGAAACGGACAATGACTAGCTAGAGGCTTAGGGTTTATGTCTGATCCCCTTGTGCTCCCTTCTTAGCTTAATTTCTCTTTTTGCCTTTCCAAGTCCTGTTCTTTTTCTCTTCCCTTGTCTGTATCTTAACTTTCTTGATTTGGGAGATTTTCCCATTTATGGAAGACAAATGCTTTGAGCTCAATGACAACAAAGGCACATTTTAATTCAAGATCAGGGTACAGGCAACCAGTCTCTGGTAAGCAATAATTCAATTAAATTTTTAGTGAAGTTCATGGGGAATTTCTTTCAGATGCAAATATTCACAGAAGCAAAATTTCCCTGGGAGTAACCATTTCTGCTACAGAATACCAGAATACCCATTTATTTGATGCTAAAATGTATATTTCTAATAAAACCACAGAAGTCACTTTTGACCAATTTACACAAAAAGAAGTCATGAAAAGGTTTCAAAAACCCTAAGCCAAAAATACAGAATAAGGTTCTCAAACCAAAAAAATGAGGTAAGAATTTGAAACATAGCTCCCCACTGTATGCTTGATTTGCCCATACCACTTAATGGATGTGATACATGAAGGATCAAGGCCATATTATCTGATTTCTTATCACCCACAGAGCTATTGCTTTTGCTCTGCTATAGTTTGTTCTCAGTAGGTTTGGTTGGAAGAGAGAGTAGTCTGTACTTAAACCAACCCCCAATTAGAATATTTGTTTGTTTTTCATCTTCAAACTGCTAACATGTGTATAAGTAGGAGAAAATAGACAAACATTCAGTTGTATAATCCGTCAGTTTTAAGCATCAAGGAAGCAGTAAATTTTAAATCAGTGTTCCAGGCAAAATCAATGCATGCTTTTATAACAAATATTTTGTATGCAGCTTTTGGATAGCTTCCATCCATCTGTTTCTGCTCAGTTGTTATTGACCATATATATATATATATATATATATATATATATCACAAGCCTGGTGTCTATTTGAAAAGTACATTTGGCATAAACATCACATAAACTAGAAATTAGTAGCCTTGTCTGTCTTGATAGCTACTTAAAATTTCACTTGCAGGTATAGTCATAACTTGATATATTTCTTTGTTAGGTACCTGTTCTGCCAAGACAAAATGTTTCAACCAATAAGCTCATTTGGGGGCTGATTTGACAACCAACACTGTCCCTTTTAGGCTGATGTATGGATTCATGAACACCCCTTCTGAAAACCAGGTGCTTATCAACCAACTAGCCCTGAGCCCTGCTCTAAGACGTGACAGTTGAAATCAACGCAGTAAACGGAAACCCTTCTTCTTCTCTGTCTAATTGATCTAGGTTTCCTTTCTTTCCTCCATAAGCTGCAATTGCCTCTCACATGGCTGACTGAGATTACATTCTAAACAGATTCTCTTGTCTGTGGATCTCCTCCCTGTCAGCCCACACAACATCCCCTGCTAGGATAATCACCCTAAAGACAGACTTTGCTCCTGTTTCCTAAGAACAAATGGTTCCAGAGTCTTCCATTTGCCACTTGCACAAAGTTCTGTCTCTTTAGATTGATTTTAAATATTCTGCCTTATTGCAAACAGCCTGGGCTACTTAGCCTTGTGAGCATCTACTTTACTTAGGAAAAGACATTCAAGGGTATCTCTGACTCTTTTGTCAGCTCTTGTTTCCCCTTTTCTTCTACTGGGTTGCCTCATCCAGCTTTAGCAAAGGTTTGTAACCAGTCTCAAAAGTTAACCCATGGAAGAGTGGATCTTGGGGAAAGGGGAGATGGGAACTCAGGAATGGTGGGAGGGGAACCTGTAATATGGACATAATGTATGAGAGAAGAAAAAAAAATTTTAAAAAGGAAAAAGTAAAAAAAAAAAAAAAGGCATTCTTGTCTTTCCTTAATTGGACATTCTTGCCACTCCCTTATATCTTCCGTATCCCCATTTTTCTATGGCCAAGTGCTCCCTAATTTACAAGTTCCATATCTCCAAATCCTCTTAACACACTTGTGATTACTCATAGCCTGTTATGTCATTTTAAACTTACAAAAATTACTACTATTTATCTCATGATATCTAGACTGTATATGCATAGTAATTTTTTGTAGGCTATTATACTCTGAATGCCAGAATTCATGGTGTTTCTTAGGGTAAAACATGATAGCATGGAGCCTAGAATTAATTTATTGGTATGTTTATAGAAGCTGTGCTGAGAACCTTTTGTGTCAGCTCTATTGGTAAGCCAGAGAAATCAAAAGATTTTAAGAGAAAATAAAGTTAGGCAACCTGTGAGATGAGAATTCATAGGCTCTGTGACCAGACAGTCATTGAGTACAATCCCAGGTTTTGTATTTGCATTAGGGTTTACACATTAATGATGTTATGAGAGAGAACAACAGTAATCTCGGAATGTCAGGATTTATTAAGATATTTAATTTAAAACTTCCAACAGTAGCAGGCTGCTAAATGTAAGGATTTTTCAACTGTTCTTTGATCAATCTACTTGAACTACAGTGTATTAAAAAAGACAAATCCAAAAAAGAGGCAGGAAACAAGATAATAACTCCCATAATAGACCCATTTAAAAGGTGATTGAAAATCAAAAGGAATAGATTTTTTGACATTGGATTGCAAAGGTGTCTGTCTTCATTCAGCTATTTCCCCTGGGCAAAATTACCTTTGCCATCTTGCAACAGGATAGTTTTATCTGATTGTAGATCAAGGACAAAATCCTTGGTAAAAAAAAAAAACAAATTAGCAGAATAGTCCATCTAAAATCCTGCTTTATGGACACAACAAAGTGGAGAGCATTTCCTAATAGAAAGAAGTGGGAAAGTCAGGAGATTTGAGTGACCATCACCATCAATTGTAAAGACCTAAAATCATATCATATTTAATTTTATCACCCCAAATACAAAACTATATTGGTCGTTCATAAAATTATTAAAATATGTGATTTGTAAACATGTATATGTTTTATTTTTTAACATGTATAATCAGTCAAAATTTAGCTAACTATCTCTGGAATGGTTTGTATGGTTTTCAATTGGAATATTATCAAAGTTGTCTGACATTTATCTCAGACAAATGAAACATAACCAGGCCCTTTTCAAGCTCTCCTCTCTGATGCACAAGCTAGATTATGCACATAGTAAATGGCAGCACTCTTCCTGAAATCAAGAAATATTTAGGCTGGATAACTATACATCATGAGGAATTAAAATTGCCAAGAAATGAGAACTGACATATTCCTTTGATTTTACAGAACGCTGTCTAAGATATTTGGTATACTTGCATGGGAAAAACGTCCCATGTTATCTCTAATTATCTTCCCTATGTTTTACTTAACCTATCATACTTCTATGATGTCTCTACTGAAGCAGGAAGATCTGGTACATAAGCACAGTAAAGACAGTCCTGTGGGCTCTCTCCTACACTGCTGATTTGAAGAGACAGAAGCTGAGGTTAAACAGCTCAGACAAGCAGTCTTTGCAATATGGCAGATTTTAATGTGGCAAGTTAGAAGAAAAACAGAAAAATTGACAAGTTTTGTTGCTACTCATGTTAGCAGCTCCAAAGCAATTATATTTTTCAACAAAAATCTGACATGTGGGCCTTGTAATAGAATATGTCTACTTAACAAAGAAAACAAATATGAAAGAAGAAATTTAAAAAAAAAACCTGATACTAGAGACAATTTTATTACTGTTACCAACTGCAAATATTATACACACAGATTTTAATATTAGATTTATATGAGTTCTCTCACAAACTGCCTATTTACTTCTTTTTTCTAATTATACAGTATCGCTGGCCTTCAACATAAATTATTTCTCATGTAAAACAAAAGGTAAAGCATTATCTCAAGAGACAAAATAGTCATTAGAGAAACAAGTACCCATATTTTGAAATGTTGAAATTACCTAATGAACATGCCTTAGAAGATATTGTTAATATTAAAGTGGAGAGAAAGGCCAAAAGAGAAGACATATGGGAAGCATTCAGCAAAGGTGAATCCATAATGAAGAATCAGGGAAAAAATGCAGAAATTACAAATGCAGGAACCAAGTGAAGAATAATTTCAGTAATCTTACCAGAGATATAAATATGACATAATCTTTTAGGTAAAGAATAGGAATTTTCCAAATTAAACAGAATATTAAATAATGAATGAGTGGAAGAGAATGTTGAAAGGGTATAAAAGAGTGTACTTGGAAATCCAGACTGAGAAATAGCATACAGAATGATAAATAGCGTTACAGAAGCATCATCTTCATTTGATCAATATTAAAGAAGACAAATAATACTAGATATAAGAATATATGTTTGGACCCCTTCATCACAGTCACAACATATAATGAATAGAAAAGTTGTTGTAGAAGTTGCTGACATTCTGCTAAGATCTCATGGTGTTTGCTGTACCCCCTTATTCATCCTACAGCAGGAAGCAGACTCTGTGACAGTTATTCTAGTTGAGAATATGAACATTGTTCTATAAGGACTGGGACTACCACACATCAGATAGAGGGCTAATATTCAAGGTATACAAAGAACTCAAGAAGCTAGACACCAGAGAATTAAGCAACCCTATTAAAAAGGGGGTACAGAGCTAAACAAAAAGTTCTCAACTAAGGAACATCAAATGGCTAAGAAGCATCTAAGGAAGTACTAGACATCATTAGCTATCAGGGAAATGCAAATGAAAACAACCCTGAGATTCCACCTCACACAAGTCAGAATGGCTAAGATCAAAAATTCAGATGACAGCAGATGCTGGCGAGGATGCTGAGAAAGAGGAACACTTCTCCACTGTTGGTGGGATTGTAAATTGGTACAATCACTCTGGAAATCAATCTGGTGTTTCCTCAGAAAATTGTACAAAGTACTTACTACCTGAAGACCCAGTTATGCCACTTCTGGGCATATATTCCAGAGAAGCTCCAACATACAACAAAGACACATGTACCACAATGTTCATAACAGCCCTATTTATAATAGCCAGAAACTGGAAAGAACTCAGATGTCCTTCAGTAGATGAATGGATACAAAAATTGTGGTATATTTACACAATGAAGTACTACTCAGCTATCAGAAACAATGACTCTATGAAATTCTTAAGAACATGGATGCATCTAGAGAATATCATCCTGAGTGAGGTAACTCAGTCACAAAGGAACAGACATAATATGCAGTCACTGATAATTGGATACTAACCCCAAAAATTTCTGAACACCCCAGAAACAACTCACAGACTATATGAAATTCAAGAAAAAACAAAGGCCAAAAAAAAAGAAAGAAAATGAAAAACCATTATGCTTAATCTTTACACACCAAGAAAACTTTGACTATTTTCAGGTTACATCCTGGTTTACATGTACTTTATGCTCATTGTAACTAGTAAGATTTTCAATGCATACCATCAAACCTTTTAAAAAAATCAAGTACTGACAAAAATGTATTCATATACTTTTATGCAAATATGCTTAAAATCTGTACATTTATCTTTTTTAAAAATAAATTGTTCAATTTTTTAAAAAGATGAATAAATATTAAAAAGAGAACCGGGACAATAACTACAGGAGGCTCGGGAAGCTGGCTCAGATGCTGACAATATTAGTTGCTTAGCTATTGTAATGATGAAACACTATGACCAAGGTGACTTAACAAAGAAAGCACTTACTTGAGCTTACAATTCCTGGGATTTAATATCCCCTTAATGAATATATACCATGCATGACCTTTGGGGTCTGAGTTACCTCACTAAGGACGATATATTCTAGTTCAATCTATTTGCCTGCAAAACTCGTTCTTAATAGTTAAGTAGTATTCCATTGTGTAAGTGAACCACATTTTCTGTATTCATTCTTCAGTTGTGGGACATCTGGGTTGTCTCCAGCTTCAGCTTCTCACAAACAAAGCCTCTATGAACATAGTGAATCAAGTGCTTCTGTGGCATGGTGGGCATGCAGAGAATATCTAATAAAAATAACTTGGGTAAAAAAAAAAACAGAAAAAAGAATGAATACAAGCTTACAAGCTTTATGGCTCATTTTTTTATGTTCTTCTTAAGTCAAATACCAAGGGTGTCTAAAGTTTACAATCCCTAGCAGTGGCTAAACAAAACCCTCACATCTTCACCAGTTGACACGCCAACATTGATATGGACATTGCACAAGGTCCTACCCCAATATAAAGAACCAGAGGCAGTTAAAGTGTAAGAGGCAAAATATATTGTTTTCAAAGACAAGCTCCCTGATTGGTCATTCAGTCCCTAGTTGTCAGCCTTACACACATGCACATAACAGCAACACATGAAGTAGAGCAAGTATCACTAGCCAGTACATACATACAAATATGTGTGTGTGTATGTGTGTGAGTGATGTGTGTGTGCACGCATGTGCTTGTGCATTATGAATTGGAGAGAGAATGGAGAACATGGAAGGATTTAAAAGTAGACAAATGGGAAGAAATGACATAACATCAGTCAAAAAATTATTTCTCAAAAAATAAAGAAAACTTTCAAGTTTAATCAAAAAAGATGCACTTGCATATAATGAGCACAAAATTCCCCAAGTAGGATAAATAAAAAGTTGTTCACAATATAACACATTTTAATACATACGGAAGAACATTGAAAGGAGCAGGTCAGAAGACATTCTTCATATTCAAGGGGAATTATTTAAACACATGGACATTTCATCACAAAGCTCAAGAACCAAAAAGGCATCTATATCTCCATCCCATACACATGGCATGTGTTGCCAGTTACTGTTGAGTTTTAGACATTATCATATAGGTATTGTAATATCAGTTTATATTTTCCTGTCAGTTTTTATTTTATGCTCTTAGAAGTGTCATTTTAATTGAATTTTCATTATGTATTCATTGCACAATTTAATATTATTTAATAATATTCAACTTAAAATATCTTTATTCTTAGTCATGTGTAAATGGTTTAGCTTCCTGCCACTGTACAGATGCCTGTCTTCATCTCTTCTGTTTATAGGCTGAGACTAAACATTTCATGCAATGTCATGACTCTATTGATCATAAGTATCTTTATCACCTATGTCTTAGAAATAGTTTTCACTCTACTTCTAATTGTGGCCACACATCTTCTCTTTATTTTTAGCTGTCTATGTAATTTTCATGTGTCTCCATATTATCGGAGTTAAAAAGAGGGATATTAACATGGTTATTACTATACATTTAGGAGAGAGTAGGGTTTGCCTAGAGGGGCTTGGGGGATAGAATAAGGTGGAAAGGTTATAAATATAATATAAAAGTTATAAATACATAAAATATAAACATTAATGTTATACATTTTATACAAATATTATAAATGAAAGCCTCAAAAATAAAAATAAAATTGATGTTCTTAAGAGAATTAAAACAGAAATAAGATGCTGAATTAATGTAATAAGGAAGTCAATATAGTTTATAAAAGATAAACTCAATAAAGTTTTTGAAATTTCACCCTAAATTTTATAATAAAGATCTCAGTAAGGCATATATTTTACTGATAGGGAACACTGTGTGAAGTTGTGTCTCTCTCCTTCCTCACCTACATAAAGTATTATCTGATTGGCTTTAGTAAAAATATAATGGCCAAGTCACTGGCCAGAAAGTAGGAGTCAGTTCTACATAGGAGGGAGAAAATAACTCTAAGAAGAAGAAAGAGGAAGTTATTTCCATCAAGAGACATGGGAGGAGCCAGATGTGACTAGTGTCCTGGAAGGTATAGCTAGTCACATGTCTGGACGGGGCTAGGTGCTCCATTTAACTTAGATGAGCTAGCTAAAGCCTAACCTTTAAAATATTAAAAGATATATGTGTGGTTATTTGGGGAACTAGCTGATTAGTAATGACTATCACCATATTAATTTTCAATATTAATTCTTACTACACTTTTCAAAAGGTATTATTTTATTTTCTTACCAATAGAATAAAGTGGTAGCCAGAATATCAGCTAGATAAATTTTAGTATTTAGATGATGGTAAAGATAAATTAATTAAAAATTCTACAAGTAGAACATATGGATCTATGGAAAACTACTAAAAGGTCAAATCTATGAATTATAAGAACAGGCAAAGAAAGTATTTTAACTAGAATCATCACAGAAAAATGTTCCAAATTTGAAGAAAGAGATAGCCATTGTGATCACAGAGGATTTAAAACACTTCTTCAAAACCAAACAAACAGAAAATAATTTTTTTCTCATCATATTATGTATTCATCGTCTCTACACTCAGTATACAGTGCAAAGAAATAATATTGCAAGCTACAACAGAGGAGCATCAAGTCACATAGGAAGGCAACCTATTCAAGAAGCAACCTAAAAGCCAAAAGGGCATCTACTATGAACACCAACTTTGAAAACACAGTAAATGCCAACCAAGATAAAAATACCCCAAAAGTGGATCCTTTAAACTGAATGGAAAATAAAAATCTTCACTGATAAACACAGACTTAAAAGGGGGGAAATGCCACCATACTAAAAGATGATTTTCAGGTCAAGAATGTTATACACTGTGTTATTTTCAACACATCTACGTGGGTACAGGTACAAATAAACTAAACTAGAACACTATGTAATAAAATGGTGGTGAAGAAAATACTAACAACATTTTAAAAGTATAAAATGTAAGGATTTAAGATACACATTTTAATAATTTGATGTTGATGGTCTCACCTTTTAATAAAAATGATAGTGACAATAAACTTGGTGTAAGTCATCCCTTACAGAAGAACCATCTATTTGGGGTTTTGTTTGTTACTTTTGTTCTTGTAGGAATGTTGGTTTATTTGTCTGGTTTCTTTCAAGACATCATTTCTATGTGCAGCCTTATTATCCTGTAACTCAGTGTATAGATGAGTCTGGCCTCAAACTCAGGGATCTACCTGCCTCTGCTTCTTGATTATGTATCACAATGCCCTAATGAATGACCTGTTTGTGGATGGTAAGGACACACTTTAGTGGCCAACATAAGCACAGGTTTAGGGTGAAATTATGGAAAAATGTCTTCCAGGCAAATGGAAATAAGAAACAACAGCTGTTTTGGCAAAATAGAATTTAGGCTAAAATTAGTCTGAAGCAAAAAAGAATGTCACTTCACTGATTAAGAGAAAAATCAGTAAAGATTATATTATAATTTTGAACGCATATGCATTGAACATAAGTATTTCATATCTTATAGAAAAAACAGCACCAGATGTAAGAGCACAGTCTGACCTCAGCACAATATGAATGGAAAATTTCAACATGTGACTATCATTATTAGATATGGCACCTAGAAAAATAAACAAAATGTATCAGTATCGAATGGGATAACAAATTAAATATACTCAACACACATCTATAAAATATTGTATACATATCCACCAATAATGATTTACTGAAAATGCTAAAATATTAAGATATTCTTAAAAGCATCAGTATAAAAATTACTTTCAATGTTGTATGTTTCCAACAGTGTTATATTATTAGAATAAGATCATTAGGTTGTACTGTGCTATTTTGTTGTAGGAAATATATGCTAAAGCTGACAAATTATAGGCCTGCTATTTTTTAAGTATACAACTTTAGAGCATTGTATGCACCTCTAAAGTTATATTCACCACCCCTTAATGCTTTTTAGGGGCCATTCTTGAAGTTTATATAAGTGGATTACTAGTCTCAACAGTTTTTGGTTAGTACGTTCATCATTGTTTTTATTCTTATTTTAACCAATGGTTCATTTCCTTTAATTTGAAGTAACATTCTATTACATTGATATACTACACGTATATGATTTTTAGTAATGAGAAGGTAATGTGCATTGTAAATGATATTACTTTTGTCAATGAATATTTCTCTTCTCACTTGAACCAGAAACTGGCCAAAGGATTCAGCTAGGTGAGAGAATAAAATGGGAGAGCTTCGTGTCCTGGTAAAATTTAAAGTTTTGAATTTTTAGAAGAAGTAAATCACATATCCAAATAGACAGATATGCAAATGTTCGTGGAAGCTTCATTAGCATGGAACTGTAGTCAAAGTTATTGCCCTTGACTGAGACAAAGAACAGCTGCAATGTGGTATGGGTTATATTCACACTTCTAAGACTATAACAGACTGGTTTAAAAGTAATTGCAGCATTTTATGTCTCTATGTGCAGTGTGGGAGACTACAATCCCTACTGCATCCTAACATTTGCTGTGATCAATGACTTTAATTTCCACCATTTTAATAGGTGTTTAGTGGCATCTCATTGTGGTTTTCATTTACATCCCCTAGTGACTAATGATTTTGAATATTTTTTCATTTGCTTATTAGCCATCTGCAAATACTCTTCTGTAAAGAATCCATTAATCCTCCTTTCTGTCATTTCCAGCTGGGTCAGATCTGGATCCATTTTTAATGATTTATTTTTCTCCTCATTGGGGGTTGCATTTTTCTGCCTTTTGTATTGTGATAAATTTAATGGATATCAGATTGTGATATTTACCTTTTTAGGCATGGTTGTTTTCTGTTCTTATAAATGCTCCTAAGCATTATTCATAATGCTGTTAGCATTCTTAGAAATAGTGCAATTCTTTAGGGTTTTGAATTTGTAATTTATTACCCACCAAGCATATAGTACACTGCACATACTAAAGGACTCATCGAAGGACAACTTCTCCACGAAAATCAAGACTTCCTCAGTATTTAAAACGTTTTTCATATAACATACTTTGATCATGATTTTCCCTTTCCCTAGATCTTCCTCATCTCCATAATCACTCAACTTCAAATCAAGATCTCTTGCCAAGAAGATACACCTGATAATACTACAAAGACATTTAAACAAATATACCCACTATCCCACATTAAAATGATGAGTAAACTGAAAGTATGAACAATGTCCATCATTCTTACCCAGTAACAGATATCACATTTAACAGAGTAGTGGAAAGACACTGAAAGCTGATCTTCTCAGAATACAGCAATTGGCAACAAGACAGGTGGAAGCCGTGCCTATTAGAAAAATCAGATAATTGCCTTTGGTGTCTAACACTAAGTCATCTTTGAAACTGAGATGCACTTACAGTTAATGAGGTTCATAAATAACCTGTTGACAGATAATAATGATCCTTGATGAACTTAAAAATCAAGTTAAATATCTGAAATCAAATAGTTAGTGTTTTGTTTTGTTTTGTTTTTTCTCAACATAAGAAACATATTTTTGTTATATTATGGTGGAGTCACCAAGGATAGGATTCATATACTTTGTTTTAAAAATCAGAATGCTCTTTTCATAAATCAAAAACCTGAACTGACAAGTATCAAAATCAGTCCACCAAGTATAAAACATATAGCGTAAAAAAGATTAATAAGAATAAGAGAATTCAAGCACTCAGGCCATCTGCCACTAGGAACAGTGGAGATCCATGGACGCAGGCCTGGTGAGACTGCGCTGCGAGTAGCCTGGGAGCAGAGAGGTCTGTGTTGAGTGCTCAGAAAGTGTCCATGCCCATTGGTTCAGGGTGGCAGGAATCCTGCCATAGGGTCTCTGTTTCCACCCAGTGGGACCATGCTTGGAGAACAGGTGCTCAGGCCATCTGCTACTAGAAACAGCTGAGATCCAGGGACACAGGCTGGAGAGACTGGGCTGCGAGTAGCCGGGGGCACAGAGAGGTCTGGGTTGAGGAAGTGCAAAGTGTGCCAACCCTCCTCTGATTGGTTCAAGGGAACAGGAACTCTGCCTTAGGGACTTGATTTCCAACCGGAGGGCCTGTGAATGCAGAACAGGTGTTCAGGTCATATGTCATCAGGAACATCAGAGATCCAGGGACACAGGTCAGGTACACAGGAGAGACAAGAAACAATCACTGACAACAAAACCACGTATAATCACAGACAACAAGATGGCAAGAGGAAAGCAAAAAGACTTACCCAGTGGAAACCAAGACAACCTGGCAACAACAGAACCCAGCTCTCTCATCACAGCAAACAGCAGAATGACAAACACTCCAGAAAAAGAAGACTCAGACCAAAAATCATACCTCTAGGTGATGATAGAGATCCTTAAACAGGAATGGGAGGAAAAGCATAAAGACATAGAAGCTTTTAAAGAGGAAACAAGAAAAATACTCAAAGAAATCAAAGAACTAGAGGAAAACTGAACCAAAGAGATGAAGGAATTGAAGAAGGAATTTAAAATGTAAATGGAAACAATAAAGAAAGCACTAAAAGAGAAAATCCTAGAGGTAGAAAACCTAAAAAAGAAATCAGGAGTCACGGATGTAAGCATCTCCAACAGACTACAAGAGATGGAAGAGAGAATCTCGAGGACTGAAGATAACATTAAAAACATAGACAGAAGAGTCAGAGAAGATGCAAAAGCCAAACAGCTCCTAACCCAAAATATCAGAGATCCAGGACACAATGAGAATACCAAACCTAAGGATAACAGAAATAGAAGAGGGCGAAGAATATCAACTAAGAAGCACAGTAAATATCTTCAGCAAAATTGTAGATGAAAACTTCACTACACTTAAAAATGAGATGACCACAAGCATAAAAGAAGCCTATGGAACCCCAAATAGAGTGGACAATAAAAGAAATTCCCCCTGACACAAAATAGTCAAAATGCCAAGTGCCCAAAGCAAAGAAAGAATACTAAAAGCAGTAAGGGAAAAAGGTCATGTAACATATAAAGGCAGACCAATCAGAATCACACCTGACTTATCAACAGAGACTATAAAATCTAGAAGATCCTGGACAGATATCATGCAGACCCAAAGAGAACACAAGTGTTAGCCCAAGTTGCTATACCCAGAAAAACTCTCACTCACCATAGATGGAGAGACTAAGTTATTCCAAGACAAAACTAAATTTACACAATATCTGACCACAACCCAGCACTAAAATGAATTATAGGTGGAAAGCCTAATACAAGGAGGAAAACTACATTCTAAGAAAAACAAGAAAACACCTAAGCAAAAAAACCAAAAGAAGAAAGACACACAGGCACAATTCTACTTCTAAAAGCAAAATAGCAGGAAACAGTAACCACTATTCCTTAATACCTGTTAACAAAAAATGGACTCAATTCCCCAATAAAAAGATATAGGCTATCAGACTGGATACATATACAGAATCCAGCATGTTGCTGGATACAGGAAACTCATCTCAGATACAAAAACAGACACTATATCAGAGTAAATATTTGGGAAAAAAATCTTCCAAACAAATGGCCCCAAGAAGCAACCTGGAGTGGCCATTCTAATATCAAATAAAGTAGATTTTTAGCCAAAAGTTATCAAAAAAAAATAAGGAAGAAAAATTTTTACACATTACAGAGAAAATTTGTCAGGAGGAACTCTCAATCCTTAACATACATGTTCCAAATACAAGAGTACCCATATTCATAAAAGAAACCCTACTGAAGCTCAAAAAACACATTGCACTCCACACAATAATAGTGGGAGACCTCAACACCCCACTCTCACCAATTGACAGATCATGGAAACAGAAATTGAACAAGGACACAGTAAAACTAGCAGAGGTTATGAACTGATAGGAATTAATAGATATCTACAGAACATATCATTCTAAAACAAAAGAATACACCTTCTTCTCAGCACCTCATGGCACCTTCTCCAAAATTGACCATATAATCAATCAAAAAACAAGCCTCAATAGATATAAGAAGAATGAAGTACTCCCATGCATCCTATCAGATCACCATGGTCTAAGGTTTGTCTTTAATTACAACAAAGACAACAAAAAGCCCATATATACATGAAAAATAAACAATGCTCTATTAGAATATGCCATGGTCAAAGAAGAAATAAAAATAAATAAATTATGGATTTTCTAGAAGGAAGGAAGGATCAACATTGTAAAACTGGACATCTTACCAAAAGCAATCTACTGATTCAATGTAATCCCCCTCAAAATTCCAGCCCAATTCTTCCTAGAGTTGGAAAGAGCAATGTGCAATTTCATCTGGAACAACAAAAGACCTACAATAGTGAAATCCATCCTCAACAACAAGAAAACATCTGCAGGAATCACTATCCCTGACCTCAAGCTATATTACAAGGCACTTGTGCTTAAAACTGCATAGTACTGGTAAAGAGATAGGCACATGAATCAATGGAATAGAATAGAAGATCCAGAAATGAGCCCTCACATATATGTTCACTTGATTTTTGACAAAGGAGCTGTAAACATTCAATGGAAAAAGGACAGCCTCTTCAACAAATGGTGTTGGTCCAACTGGCACTCAGCATGCAGAAGAATGAAAATAGACCCTTTCTTATCTCTTTGTACAAAGCTCAAGTGTAAGTGGATCAAAGATCTCCACATTAAACCAGGTACTGAAATTATTAGAAGAGAAAGTAAGTAAATCCTTAGAACAGGTAGGCACAGGAGAAAATTTCCTGAACAGAACACCAATGGCTTGTGCTCTAAGGTTAAATATTGACAAATGCGATTTAATGAAATTGCAAATTTCTGTAAGGTTAAGGACACTGCCAAGTAAACAAAAATGGCAGCCAACAGATTGGAAAAAGTTTTTTAACAACCCCATATCTGATAGAAGCCTAATATCCAAGATAAACACAAAACTCAAGAAGTTAGACACCAGAGAATCAAACAACCCTATTTAAAAATGGGTTACAGAACTAAACAAAAAGTTCTCAATTGAGGAATATCAAATGGTTGAGAAGCACCTAAGGAAGTGTTCAACATCATTAGCCATCAGGGAAATGCAAATCCAAACTACCCTGAGATTCCACCTCACACCAGTCAGGATGGCTAAGATCAAAAATTCGGATAAAAGCAGATGCCGGTGAGTATGCGGAGGAAGAGGAATACTTCTCCACTGTTGCTGGTGTTGTAAACTAATACAACCACTCTGGAAATCAGTCTAGCAATTCTGGACCTAGTACTACCTGAATACCCAGTTATTCCACTTCTGGGCATATTCCCCAGAGAAGGTCCAACATACAACCAAGACACATGCACCACAATGTTCATAGCAGCCTTATTTATAACTGCCAGAAGCTGGAAAGAACCCAGATGTCCTTCAGTAGAAGAATGGATACAAAAATTGTGGTATATTTTCACAATGGAGTAATACTCAGCTATCAGAAACAATGACTTTATGAAATTCTTAAGAAAATGGATGCATCTAGAGAATATCATTCTGAGTGAAGTAACCCAGTCACAAAAGAAAGGACATAATATGCAGTCACTGATAATTGGATACTAACCCCAGAAAGCTCTGAACACCCCAGAAACAACTCACAGACTATATGAAGTTCATGAAAAAAAAAATGAAAGAAAATGAAAAACCATTATGCTTAATCGTTACACACCAAGAAAACTTTGACTATTTCCAGGTTACATCTAATTTTACAGGTACTTTATGTTCATTGTAACTAGTAATATTTCAATGAATACTATCAAACCTTTAAAAAAATAAAATACTGACAAAAATGTATTCTCATACTTTCTGCTTAAATGCTTAAAATCTGTACATTTATCTTTGTTTTTTAATATAAATTTGTTAAAAAATGAATATGAGAATTAAGATAAATTCTTGGGACTGTGAGTATTCCTTTATGTCAATAGAAAAGAATGATTTTTTGATGTTAAATTTAGATGTACATACACTTATATATTATATATGTATATATATAAATAAATAATAAGCAAAGTCATATAATTTTAATTGTTTCTTAATTTCCTAGCAAATATGTGCTCAAACATTCAAGTTACAAATGTATATTATTAGCATAACACTCACATTTTATACTGATATTTTTCTAGCCATTATGTATTAAGATTTGTATGTAACATACATATAAACTATATTATTCGATTAAATACTCAAAATACCCTTAGAAAATTGGTATTTATTTATCACTTTATAAAAATATGTAACAAGAGACACAGAACCACTTAAATCTTGACCAAGCTTGATGTCACAGAGGTAATCTACAGATCTGACTAAGCATTCTATCCCTTTAACCAGAGCACTGAGCTAGCATTGGTTCAGACTGACCCAGGAAGCTAGTTATACTCCTTTTGGTTCCCCATTTAAACAACAGCTACCACATTTCAGGATAGCACACTAAAACTTCTTATTTGAGCTAACTGTAACTTAGAACCGGTTGATCAACACCCCTTCACACTCCTCAGTCCTTACAAATCACCATTGATTGTCCTTTTAAATTTTTACCTGTATTTTTTTTTTCAGCTCCCACATCAATGAGATCATGTCATTGTTATATAACCCCATCAGGCTTATTTTCCTAAACAGAATGATTCATCATTGTCAACCATGCTGTTTCAATTAAAGTTTTTGTCTTTTTATTGTTAAATAGTATTCTATTACACACACAGACACACACACACACACACACACACACATCATATTGCATCTTCTATATGATTACTTTTAATTAATAACTAGCTAATTAATTATTACTAACTTAATCTGGATATTAGCTTCTTAATTTTGTATGATTGTGTCTTTGGGTGTTATCATAAATTATGAAAGGCTGAACATTTCACATATATACAAGACAAAAATGTGAAAAGAAGAGAAAAACTAAACCAGTGGAGAAACTTCTGGAGACAAGAAGCTGTTTTCACTAAGGACCCTTATCTCAACCTAATGGAATTTTTTTTCTATTACTTTCACGTTTTCTTTATAAGGTTCTTTGTCAAGTGTATCACTTTGCAAAAGAGTAACATAATTTCTATTTAATGATAAGTTATCACTTAGTGAAAGATTTTCACTGTCTTTCTCATTTTTCTTCTGCCTTTTGTTCAAACACATCATTTTCTTATTTCACATAATGACAACTGTACAAATATGTTATTTGGACAAAATAGTTTTAAGTTTTGCTTAATCAAGGAAAGAGTAATAGAGTATTAACATTTATAGAAGACTATTCTGAAATTAACCAACCTAAATATGCCTTAATACTTATTCATTCTAGTGTATATGAACAGCAATACAGAATATATTTCTCAGAGTATATAACCTGCCATACATTCCCTATGACATTATACTTACTGTTGTCTTAGACTATCTCAACTCAAAAATTTAAAATAGCAATTTCTATAAAATGGTGATACACAAAAACAAATCTCATAAATTTTAACATATTGAAAGTATATTGTTTGCCTAGAATTGTACCCTAATCCTGATGATATCAAATCATTTTCCATAGATATAAATTCAATTTTTTGAAAATTATAATAAGCACAATATAAATCAAACTAGTGTTCCAAACCTAGACTTCTCATATAAAGGAACTAGATAAGAACTGTACAGAAATACTTTTTGCACAGTGTACAATTATGTTAAGTAAGTTACACAGACTACTTACCTGAATGAAATGCATGCTTAGAAAAAAAAAAGGTGAACTGCTTCAAAAATACAGAAAAAAAAGAATGCAAGAAGTCAAGGATGTTTTCATTTGAGTATATTGTAACATTTCTGGATGTTTCACCCATTTGACATGAAAAAATAAAGAACAATATGAAATTTTAATTACAGTTCTTCTATAAAGAAACAAAAGAATTAAAATTTAGTAGCCATCAGAAAGTGTATAACAAAAACAATGCTGTTAAAAGAAACAAAAAAAAAAAAAAAAAAACTGTGAGAAAACTATAATAATCAAAACAGCATGGTGCAACTACAGGAAATACATGTATATGAATAGAATTGAATGAAGGGACCAGACATATGTGCCTGTAACTACAGCCACCTCATCTTTGGCAAAGATGCTAAAAACATATACTGGAGGAGAGATAATATTCCTCAGCAGGTAGATCTTAAAAACAAAAATTGAATACCTAGTGAAACTCAATTCTTCTCTCTTTTCACCAAAATCAACAATCTCGGGATAAACATAATACTAATAGAGGAAAAAGCACTATACAGAAATAAATACCCTAAATAAAGTCTCTTTGTAGTGGGCTCCATTCACTCTGGAAATAAGGCTATTCATTAACAAATAAAATTTCACAAAATATAACATTTCTGTGCTGTAAAAGAAGCCATCAATCTAGAGAGGAATGGGAGAAATTATTTTCCATTTATACACTGAAACAAATGAATATCTGTAATATACAAAAATTTTAAAAAACAAAAAATTTGAGCAACACAACATAAAATGGATGATGAAACTAAACAGACTGTTCAGGAGAATGATAGACAATGGAAATAAATAGTTTCTGAAATGTTCGGCATCACCAGACACCAGGGAAATTAAAATCATTTTGAGATTTCATATCACCTCAGTCAAAATAACTTTTTATCACAAAATCAAATGACAAAATATTTTGGCAAGTACATTGGTTATGGAGAACACTTTCATGCTGTTATTGGGAACGCAGGCTGGTGCAACCATCATGAAGCTGTGCTGGAAGCTTCCTTCCTGCTGGCTGGTGTTCATAGAATTAGAGAATCTAGGAAGGTTGCTAGGGAAAAATGGCATCAATAATATAAACTAATGGTGGATGATTCATGTTGCATTACTATCCTGCCAGTCAAGATGTGGCCAGAGGAGAAATACAAGGTATATTTCTCAAGGCAACTAACCATTCTCTGGTTAGATCCAAGCACCCTTTCAGGAAGGAAAGGAACACATGGCTAGTATTGGAAATCCACAGACTCTATGGGAAGAATCTACCAGTGATGTTTTGGAATAATCCTATGTAGTTCAACTGCATTCTACACATTTACCCATAGATTGGTGCAGCAATCAGCCTTTGTCATCAAAGCCACTTTCAGCAGAGGGCAACAGTCAAAGCAGAGACTCATAACTGATCAAGGTGCTACGAACAATAGACTTCAGGAATCATCACACATTCAGGAATGATCACCCCTCTATGAGATATCTATTCTATAACACCTACTGTGAGGTCCAGAAATTGTTCTGAACTTTGTAAGGGCATGAAGATAAAGAGCTATGTCTTTTAAATATGATATAGCCATTGCAATCATAAACATATATCAGCTGGAACCACTGCAAAAGACTTAGAGATAAGCTATAGTTGTTGCAATCCTGAATAAACAGCAATTGTGATCATTGCACAAGACCTAGACAGAACAGATACAAAGTAAGTGAAATTAGGAGATAGACTCATTTACTAGTATGTCATATAGAACAGGGGTTGGCTAGAAGATCATGAGGAGAAAACGACCATAACACACATAAGTATAGAATTGTCAAGAATTAATAGGTATCTGATAGCTAAAAAAAGATGTTTGAATGTACATCATATCTTTTACATCAGCAAAGTATGCTCTTTCATACAGTGGGACATAACCAGAATTCTTGTTATCACAATAAAGAACATATGTCCTTTATATTAGTATTTTGGGTGAAAAAGTATTTGTAATGACAATTCTACTAGACTGCCCCATGAACTGTAATTAATTTATTAAGACAATGAACATTCTAACAACAACGAACAACAAACATAATTGTACAAGACAAACACAAAATACATTTGACTACTATCCTCGCAAATTTAGATTCAGTCACTTTCAGTTCTGTCTACTCTTCAAGGGTAATGTGTTGGCTGAACTCTCAATTTTCCATTGATTGACACATGTAATCTCTTGTAATCTGGCATTCTTTTGTCACTCCCCCCAATTGGGTTTTTATTTACATTTCAAATGTTATGTCATTTCCTAGTTTGCATTCCAAAACTCCCTCCCCCTCCCATGGCATCTATGAGGGTGCTCTTCTAACCACCCACCCACTCCCTCTTTCCTCCCTTCCCTGACAATCCCCTACACTGAGACATCAAGTCTTGGCAGGACAAAGGGCATCTCCTCCAATTGATGCCCAACAAGGCCATCCTCTGCTACATATGCAGCTGGAGACATGGGTCCGTCCATGTGTCCTCTTTGAGTGGTGGTTTAATTTCTGGGAGCTCTGGTTGGTTGATATTGCTGTTCCAATGGGGTTGCAAACCCCCATACCTCTTTCAGTCCTTTCTATAACACCTCCATTGAGGGAGGATACCCTGTTCTCAGTTCATTGGTTGGTTGGGAGCATCTGTCTCTGTATTTGTCAGGTTCTGGCAGAGCCTCTCTGGAGACAGCTATATCAGGCTCCTGCCAGGATCTGAAAGTATCTGAAAGGGTTGCACGGCTGTATATGGGATGGATCCCCAGGTGGGGCTGTCTCTGGATGCCCTTTCCTTCTGTCTCTGCTCATTCTTGAGAAACAGATCTTCTTATAGCCCTTGGAGGCTATGACTTTGCTACTTATTTGATACCATACTCAGCCTTCAACATTAGTCCTACATTTTAGTCCCTAAAGTTGTTTGCATTAACTAAATTATGAAAAACTTTTTTTGTCTTTTTTATGGCTTTTCACACATTTTTATTTTCTTATTAGAAAACCTAGAAGGACAGGGTTATTTTAAATCCACATCTCTTTTTTAGATGCATATCACCACTTGAAAATGCAAGTGTAGATATTCCCTTCTCCAGGATTTGTTACAGAAAAAGCCCACTCTAGAGAAACCAATTTATACATTTTCCATCAGCCCAGTGTAAATAAATGTTTAAATTAAATACAGTGTAATAAGCCAACTTCCTATATCTCACCTAAATCTAAGATCACAGACATTAAGCAAATTATTTCACTATATCTATTGATTCCTTTGTCCTATTTAATGTTTTGTTCAGGTTGTTTCTTTTCAAGTAAACAATGCTGATTTAAATGAGCATGTAGGTCAGTGGATACTTAGCATCTGGGAAGTCATGAGATCAATCCTTGGTACACTTGGGAGAACTAGTTCTGTCCTAATTTAATCTCCATAATCCCCATTTTCTGCAAGTCTTTTAATAACTATCTCTATTTTCACACTATTTCTTGAGTGATTATTGTTTTCATATTTTCTGAACTGTTCCAATCAATCAGTCTCTATAACTTTCCTACATATTTTTTATAATTTACAAAATATAAAATATAAATTTTATTACATAATTTTTGACTACTGGTTTTACTTCTTCCCATAACATTATTCAAATTTCATAGCTGGGCATAGCAATAGCTGCTCTAAATCCTATTATTTGGGAGGCTGAAGCAGGAATCTGCAGAGTTCAACACATATTGGTGTATAACGAGTTCCAGACGGTTCTGCATCAAAATACCAAACCAAACTAAATCCAGATGACTTAAGAACAATTTCAAATACTGATTTAAACTAACCCAACTGGATCTGATATCCTTCCTTCTATCTAACTAAATAATGATGGTTCAATTCATGTCTTCAAGCTGATCAGCAGAACAGTGAAAGTGCTGTCTGAGATGCTTCCGCTGTGACCACAGAAAAGTGACTTAAACTCACTGATTTTTTCTTTTGTTCCTCCTTTCATTTTTTGAAATATCAATTTGATTAAAAAATGAGAAATTGATAGGTAAAAGGAAAGCCCAGAAAGAGATAAGGGTGGGATTTGGCAGGTGTGGATGCTAATTACAAGAATGAGAAGAAACTGACTATGAAAACTTATAGGAAAGAAAGTGGGGCTGGGTTAGTATGGACTCTATGAGAGCCCCTGGCAAACTCTTGTATGTATCAGGGTTCAACATGTAACTGGGTAGAGTTTTTCTGGGTCAACAGAAACCTTTGAACTACCAACCTATCCCTCAAAAAAAGCAAGCAACTAGCACTGAGAGGTCAGGGTCCCAGCCACTAGGTTTTAAAGAGGGGTTGAAGAGACAAATACTATTTTATAAACTCTCACAACAAACTCTAAGAAGGAAAGTATGCTGTTCTGCATTTTATAAATACAGCTATTAAGGTTGGAAAGGCAAATTGAGAAACTATTAGTGGTTATACAATTTATAGTTTAGTCTGTTGTAAACTCCAACCTCACTTATCAGAATAATTTCTTTCTCTATTCCAAACTCTTCTATTAGTCAAAAACTTAGAAACAAGCTAGTATATCCTAGCTGCCACCATTTTGTTAAAGAGTAGTGATGCTCAGCTCAACCTAAGTAGTAATTCACACACCACTCATTAAAATGTCAGAGAAGGACTTTTAGTGATTGAATACAAGGAATAGAAAGCACATTATGTTATTTCTAGTATTGTCCCTCTGTTAATCCTTAGTTTCAGAAGAGTGGTAGACTGCCCCATCTTGTACTCTAGGGAGATGCAGTGATCTATGCTTTTCGCTGGATTTTCTTGAACCTAGGCATTATTGAGTTTCAAGGACTCTCAGTTACCTCTAAGCATTCACACTCATGGGTCACCTTCCTCTATCCAGTGGTTGATTTCTTCTTTAAGTGAGATATGAAACTTTTGATTGTGAACAGTGTTTGTTTCCTGGTCCGCTGGGTAGTCCATGTCCAGATTCCACCATTTTGTGGAAAATTTCTTCCTATCACTGCATAGTCACAAATATGAATTTCAGGTTCCTGCTAGAGTCTGAGTGATCATGATGAGGATAACCTGCTTCAGTTCATACCCCCAAAGCAGAAATTACTACACATAGAGTTGTAATAGATTGTAGTACAATCAGATCCAACCGCACATAAGTCTTATAGTATTACTTGGTAGTTAAATAGTTAAAAAGTGTGTGGCAGTCATTCAAACACTCTCCATGTACTCTTTAAGATGCTGAAGAACAGAATGGCGGCACATGACTTTTTCCTAAGCACTGGAGAGACAAAGACAGACATAACTCTCTGCATTCAAGCCTGGTCTGGTCTACGAAGTGAGTGCCGGGACAGACAGAGCTATAAAGGGAGACTTTTTCTTGAAAAAAAAAAAAAGCAAAACCAAAAAAGCAAAAAGATGCTTATGAACCAGGTCATCACTGAAGAAACATTTTACAAATTCTGTCATATGTTCTGTCTATTATACATGGTCTGATGGTCATGCTAAGGACATGACTATTAGATGGAGACCAACCCACAGCTGCATAAAACATATGTTGCCAGTGAGAGGAATACATTGCTCCTGAGCATGGACTATATACATGAGGCAGATTTGGGCATTCTCAGTTCAGCAAGTCCAGAAGAATACCATAGTGACCCTGGTAGATTCTAGGGAAAGAGACCAAGGAAAACAGGGACAAAGGGTAGCTACTTGAGGACCCAATGGTGTGGAAGCCTCTGTTACAGTATCCTTTATTACATTAGTTTCTGATACTGGGAAGGCTCCCTCAGGGCATTCTAACCAATTTTCACCACCTTCTTGGGACAGTTGCATCTCATCCATGGATCTGGACTACAGCAAGGTGGTCAGCATATTCTGAGTAAGGTTTTTAAATAAGTCTGAGTCTCAATCAACATGAAAAAAGTAGGTTGTTCATTGGTGACAGAGTCTTAAGTGGGAGCACGAGGGCAGAAGATGATACAGAGATAGAAAAACTGTGACCAGGATGTCTTGCTTAAGCTGATGACTTATGACAAGCAAGTTTATTAAAAAGGAGAGCTTTCTTTTCATATGCAGGAGGAGAATGGTCAAGGTCAGCAGAAAGCTCAGTCAGACAATGTTGTCAAATGGAACACAGGACAACTCCTTTTGTTGTACCTGCCTTAGGAGTGATAACCAAAGCCCACCGGAGGAGAAAGCAGAGAATACCCAGAAACTGAAATCATAATCCCCACAAGTCCCAGACCCCAGCCTCATATTGAAACTTTCCAAGAATGTCTCTGGCAAGGACATAGAATATTATTCCCCTATCATTTCAGCAGGTCCTGTGAGAAAGCCTTGAATGCATGTTGAACTCTGACTAGGACTCTTCCATGGTAATACTAAGGAAGTCAGACAGGTGGGTAACTGTTCTTCAAGGGATCCTGTCAGTCTCCTGGGAAATATGTCCAGGCTAGGACACAGGTGTACTCTGTTCCCAGCAGCTACCTGCACCCAGGATGTTGGCTATGGACCTTAGATTTTCATTTGTGAAAAGAACTGATTTTCTCCGACTTACCTTCAAAGAGGATAAGTGTGATAATTAAAAGATAAACACGCTAGACCATTCCATATGTAAATTCTAGATGCTATTATGGCGAGAAAAATGTGTAACTAGATCAAATGCATAGAGATTTACTATACTTGAAAATATCTGCAGGATTTCAACTTACAACTTCTTATATTTAAGATGCATGAGGTTGGTGTTAAAGGGGAAAAAAGTGCGTACATTTTATGACCATGCCATAAATTCCCTGTTACACTAACTTTACAATTTTGCTTTTACTTTTAACATAAAAGTAAGATAGAAAGGTGAAAAATTATGAAACATCAGCATTTATAATGTACACATTATAAGGTTCACAGAGACTTTGAAGTTAATACTTCCCTTAAGATGAATCTGTATGGAGCCTTGAGCATTCACACTTGAGTGCAATGAATAATAATATTGTCTAATTGCATAATGCTTTTTCTCCGGGAGCTTAAAGTGCCTTACATATTACAAAATCATGCAAATTTATACCTTTATATAAAGTCAGAAGCTAAATATGTTCCAACCAAAAATGTTAACTTAGAAAAGAAAGTGGGGCTGACAAAATATTGTACACTTTTCAGTGATAATGATATCAAATATTTATAAAGTCAGCACTGTAAGCCATGGATTCCTCCGTGTGTGTGTGTGTGTGTGTGTGTGTGTGTGTGTGTGTGTGTTGGTGAGTGGGGGTCAGTGAGCAGTGATCTCCCCATGCAAGTTCATGGTTGGCATATTCATTATTTCTACTCACAAATGAATGGGCTAAGAATCTTGAAATTTGTGTGATATGTTCAAAGCTTTCTGTTGGCATTACATAATAATCCTAGGGTTCATATCCATAGTCCTTAAGGTGTCCATAGTCTTTCCAATCTATAATCATACTTGCTGTTTTCGAAGTTCTCCAGAGAGTATACCCATATGTCTTTCAGTTTTGCAACTATAATAATGGACATGTTAGTTATATTTAGGTAAATTTCTCAATATATCAGAGAAAACAAAAGAGTTGTACTCTTGAAATCTAAAGGAGGAAGGGAGCATCAAAAACCAAGATCATAAAACAAATACTACAAGTAAAGAATTTTGAATCTCTTCCTCAGTGTCTTTTTGGCATTCTGGTAGAAAAAGGCATTTCCAGACATATACTTATTTTTAAGTATAAGTTATATATTATGAGCATAAAACGACTAACCATGAAGTCTTACTGAGGCTGATGGAGAGCAACTTGCTGACCAAGAAAGGATCTCAGGCTCTGGCATTGGTTTAGTATGTAAGGATATAATCTTGGAGGCTGAAAGAAAACAGAGAGTTGTGGAAGGAGGGAGAGGAGAGAAGGAAGAAAAGAAGAGGGAAAGGATATTATTTCAAAAATAACTATTTTAAGACAATCTCCTATTATATTGTCTGTAGTGGCAGGTCTGGAAAAAGAAAAAGTAGCTTCCTTGAAATCAGTGCCAACCCTCAGCAAAACACACACACACACACACACACACACACACACACACACACACAAACACACACATGGTGGGGTGGGGTAGGAAATTAGCTACATGGGCAAATGCTTCTTGGAAAACAATGAGGATCCAAGTTTGATTGCCAGCACCCATTTGAATAAGGAGGGATGCTCCTGTGACCATAATCCCCCTTCTGAGGAGTGGGAAGCAGATGGATTTCTAAGCTTGCAGGCCAACTAGTCTAGCTAAGTTGATGAACTCTACATTCATAAGGAAACTCAAAAAAGTAAGGTTTCTGGAGAGATATAGAGGTTAGTACCTACTGTTGACCTTATCCTTATGTGTGCACAGAGAAAGAGGGAGCAAAGAAGAGAGGAAAACATGGAGGAAGAGAGGAAGGGAGGGAGAGAAAAAGGGAAGGGAAGAAGGGAAGGAGGTTTGGAGGGAGGAAAAAGAGAGAGAGAGAGAGAGAGAGAGAGAGAGAGAGAGAGAGAAAGAATGAAACTCCTGAAGGTTCTGGAATTAGCAAGCATATTTGCATTTGGAGGAAAAAATCTGAATTTGCAGCATTTGTACAGATTATGCAGCAGCTACTAAGAAAAAGATTAATAAAAATATAACTGAGGAGGTTTTATATTTAAGCCAGAAAAAATATTGAAGAGTTTTGCATAGATCCTACAAAACTACATTGATAATTCTCCATAACTAATACATCACTTAAGAATGGTGAGGAGGTCCATATGGAATCCTATATTAAATAAAGAGAACAGAATGGAAATGTGCTCCATACATTTGATATAGCTGCATATGTATGCTTAATTACTTTAAAATTGTTGATAGCCCATTCATTTCTCTTGACCAATGCTTTATTTAACATTTTTTAAAGATTTTTTTTTTTTTTTTTGGAAAAAAAAATTGGAACAGGAAAGTCTTTTTACTTTAAACCATGGTATCTAGATAAAGCAACTTTTAGCATTTACAATTCAACCTCAAGCTGGGTTCCATGGGAGCAGATGCTGTTAGAGATTGAAGTGCAAGATATTTTAAAGATCAACAGCTGTGGCAGAAGGTGATGGAAGCAGGCTGAGGCAGAAAGAAGTCTCACTGAGCTACGTATGACGTAAGGCCTGACCAGTCATGTAGGAGGAGCTGCAGAAAGCGGAGCTCTTATATTTCCTTTGGGTCACAGGGCTGGGCTTTCTAACCTCATCTAAGATGTATATGGAGAGCCAGGAAGCCTGGATTCTCAGAGTAGACACAAATCACAGCAAAGTCAATGCCGAAAGAGAAGAGTCAACAGCTTAGCACTTATATCAAATTTGTTCCTGAAGGACTTGGAATTAGCAGAAAGAGAAATGATAGAAGCCATGTCAGAAAGGGACATCCTTGCTTATATTCCACACGGATTTTGATGTTAATATTTGTTCATTGTACACACAGGATTGTTATTTTTTTAATATTGCAATGAATGAATTGCTCCATTGCTGAGGAGTTTTTGCAAAAGGAACCCTTTAAATCCTGCAAAATTTGTGTCTTTGCAATATTTTTAAAGCTGAAAAGATATGTTTATCATTTTTTATGGAGTCCCTCCCATAAGGCAAATTGTACTGGAGGTACTATCAATCCTGTAGGTATAAGATATGGAGGATTATAATGAAGACTGTGTGGAACAGAAAACAAAAGACTATCTTCATGTCCAATTTCTTTTGTTTCTCTTTATTTTTTTCATTTTCCTACTTATTCTGTCTAAGTGTACTTAGTGTGTGTCTGTGTGTACTTCTCTATGTGTGCATGTATGTGTGTGATGTGGATGTCAGTGCACAGACTAACAGTGATGTTCATAATAAAACTCACCTCTCTTGCCACCTCATAGGACCTTGAGATTAAATAGCAGTGGGTGGTCAGCCTAAGGCAAGCACTCCTACCTACTTCACCTCCCTCAAGCCCAGTTTGTAGCTGCTCAAAATGAGTCTTGTTATTACTGCATGGAGCTCTTCCAATACCTATGCCCTTAATGAGTCCTGGCCCTTGAAAATATGTATATATATATATACATACATCTACATATGCATGGATATAGATCCTTGGGAGATGTAATTGGCCACAAGACATCTACTCTACAAACATGACTGGAGAAAATACCCAGTCTACCTTCAAGCAACTCACAGTGTGAAAGCAGAAAGTATGGAATTTCCCTGAACCATTTGTCAAGAGCCCTTTCCCTTAATATAATATTGTCTCCAAACAACAAGAAATTTAACACCTTTTTATAAAGCATGTAATAAGTACTTTGTCTGTAACCAAAAATATGTGTTTAACATAAAATAATTTTGAAATACTTCACAATCCAAAGTTCTTTTTAACTCTATTCATTCTTAATAACTATATTCATTTTTCAAAAATGTATACTTTTTATTTGTTTATTTAATTATACAACCCACATATAAATTTAACTTTTTTTTCCTTACTGCGTTATCTTAAAAAAAAAAAAAAAAAAAAAAAAAAAAGAGGGATACATTTACAGATTTTTAAAGGCATTTTGGCATAACATTATATGAATATTTTTGTCAGTACTTAATTCTTTTAGAGGTTATACACGCTGTATTTTCATTTGAAATATTATCCCTTTACCTTGTCCTGCTCCCCTCCCCCTCCCCCTCCAGTTGCATTCACAAAGGGGCAATCCCTTCTGGTCTGCCTCCCCACCCCATTGTCTTGTTTTTCCCCTACATTGGGACAATGTGTTCTTCCTGGACCAAAGGCCTCTTCTCACATTGATCAGACACTGCTATCTCCAGCTACATATGCAACTGCATCTATAGGTCTCTCAAAGCGTGCATAGAGGTTGTTGTTTTACTCCATGGGAGTTTTGGTTGGTTGATAATGTTGTTATCTTCCCATGAGGTTGTAACCCCTTCCAGAGTTCTTTGTAAAACAAAAAGCAAAGCAAACAAAATCAACCAACCAAATTAAAACAAACAAAGAAAACCTTGATTTTTTTTTTTTTACCCATATCATAGTCTTGAGGATCAACTGGGGGGAAATGCATACAGTCATAAAAAGCATATAAACTAGGAGAACTTTCAGTATATAAAAAGAAGCAGTAAAACAGAAGGATATCTGCTTAAGAAATGTGGGTAAAAGGCTCTATTGAGCCTACAGAACAGAGGGGGACAGTAATTGTCCAGCTTTTATCTCCTGATCACAACACTGGAGGAAAGAGTTATATCATAAACACTGAGGAGACAGTGAGATCTAAGAACACCATGGGCATTAGTTCCAGCCACCATGATCATCCTCAGGAGGCAGATGATAGAAGGGCTTTTTGGCTTTCTGTCTCACTAGTCCAGGTTTTCCCTGAACATTCTAGATTGCTAGGAGACTCTTCAAGTTCATTTACTCAAATCACTTATTCACTGTTTCCTAAGCTGTTTTCAATGTCTGTAAAAAATAAAGTCTCTACAAAGCCCTGGCCCCCTGCAAGTATATCTTAGTAGGTTTGATAGAATTTTTTTTTTCATGAGGTAGACCAGAATGTAGTCAGAATGAAGAAAACTTGTGGTAATGCTATGCTGAATATTTCTCATGCAGGAGATAAAGACATTACAGATAGCAGATAGAAGTAGCCCAGTAGCCAGAGCCCAGAAGACACAGCCAGATAGAGAGCTGCACCGGGGTCTTAGAAGGTGGATATTAAAGAATTAACAAGTAGCCTGAATATTGGGTAGTCCTGAAATATCACTGGCTTCAAGAATTAATATTTATAAAAAAGATACATTAATTTTCTGTATTTGGAAATGTATAAAGTAACTAGAGTTAGAAGTATTATTATAAAAACTATAGAGGAAAAAGTGAAGTCAACTTGACAACAAATGATAATTATTAAACAAGTGTGGTTAGTAACAAGAATTCCATTTACATTTTCCTTAACCTTGAAAGTATGTTTGCAGAAAGTAAGTCATAGAGGATGTGGGAAAGAATTGTCTTATTTGTATAAGCATGCTCTGTCAACAGCAAGCATGCAAAAAGCTCTTGAGAAAAATTATGGTGCTATGCACACACATGTCACAGGTGCCTTCTTCTGGGAGCAGCATGAATTCTGAAACATTACTGCATATGTCAGTGAAGAGTCAAACACTCCTAAGAGACATAAAGATGATCTAGACGCCTATAGCTTCTGTAGAGCAGCAGAAGGAGCTTCTGTTCAGCTCCTCTCTGGTTCCTTCTTCAGCATTGTCACCCCTCTCGAGGCACTAGAAATATCTTAATAATGAGCCTTTCCCTTAGGATTTCAAGAAGAAACTAAATACTTCATCTAACTCATTGCTTCCAAAGCAAATTTCCCTTTACTTTGTTAAATTGTTTGTTAAGTGCCTGGAACCATGCATGAAACAGTGGGTTCTTGAAAGTACTAAATATATCTTCATTTTTAATGTCAGATATTGATCACTGAGAAAAAAATCTGAGATACAATTTAAGAGCACTGTTTATGGCATATGGCTTTGGTCTAAGGTTAGTTGCATACAATCCTTGTAGCCTTACATAAAAAAAAGAATATCATTGGAAGTAGACAGAGGCAGAAGGTCTTCTCTTCCCAGTGAAGTACGTCAAGGCAAAGACAGTTTATAAAACACTATGGATACACGCCCAGTGACCCATGGGACCCAAACACCAAAAGCTCTATTTCGTAACAAGAATTCTGTCAAATCAATTGCACGCACAATGGTGTGTGTTTGTGTGTGTGCGTTTATGTGTGTGTGTCTGTGAGTATTTGTGTGTCTGTATGTCTGTGTGTGTTTGTGTGTGTGTGTATGTGTGTGTATGTTTGTGTGATTATAATCTAATCATCTCTTGATTGTTCAGTCAGCTCTCTTCAGTAATTGCTGCCACCACCTGAGAAACAAGCACATATCATTTGCTGCCACCCAGGGGAAACTTCATATCCACAGCATAACATTATAGACTCATGGCATTACTGATCTACCCTTTAATTAATATTGGTTCTTTGGTCCTTTGATGTCATGTTTTTCCATCTCGGTGTACTGTTGATTTTCCATGTCTTCTGCCATCACATCCTTACCAGTTCCCACAAATTGTTCTTAATTATTCAATGTTTAACCTAGTATTCGCATTCTCTATTTTGCTTCATAAATTCCCATTCATAATGTATACTAGAAATTATATCCTGCTTAAAACCTTGAACTCTAGAGTTCAGATGACTCAGTTCATAAAGCTAATAGTTGCATCATTGTGTTGCTACACTAGTAATGCCAAGCATGCAGATTTTAGTAGTTTTATTGTTTATACATTTACATCACTTACCACCAAGTCTGATGTAGCGTCAAGACTTTAAACAGTTTCTAAACGTAAAACTTAGTGGTTAGAATGGACCATACCATTAGTTACACCTAATATTGCACTTATATGTGTTCATGAAATATTTGAATTTGCACTGTGATAAAAATCTTACTATTAGATATTAAAATTAGATGTTCTGTGTCCTATGTTATGTTAATTTGCATATCCACTAGAAAATCATAATACTATCCATCATAAAAGCATTTCCTACTTAATTAAGAATTACTGCTTGTTTAGTATTTGTAAACTGATAGAAAAATTATTTTATTTGCTAATTTTAATTTCCTATGTTTTCAGATTTACAAGCATTGAACAATCTATTGTCATGTTATAAAACTTTTAATTCTTCATAGTAAATATGAGTCTAATGCCCAGAGAGATGAAGTGATTTGCCAGATATCCTACAGATGTTGAGCTAAAGCAGAAACTAAAGCTTCTTTTCTCCATCCGATCCATGTGACTGTTACTGAGAATACTGACTATTGATAACTTTAATATTTTCTACTTCATATTGGCATTTCTAGAGAAAAATTTACATGACTTCTTTGGGCCACCAAGGTGTTTTGAGAGACAATATTTTAAGTAATTATTAGCAGATGATTAGCAAGTATATGAACCACATATACTTAATATACATAAATAAACAGCAAATGTGAATAACTTAGAAATGTTGGGTGTGTCACAATTGAAAACAAATGATTGTTTCCACTGTTATGGCCAGGTTAGTCTGCAGATTTGAAGGATCGTCTTTTATAGAAAAACAACAGAAAAAAAAGCTGGAAGTAATCAAGTTCTTAGACAGGTAAAGAAAGATGAGATCAGTGAGATTCACAGAGAACAGATTACTAAAATGTGCTCAGCTAAACAGCTTGGACTTTATTTATCAACACTGGGATCTTTAACAGCATTTGTATGCAAAGGGAGAAATATTCAAACTTGCATTCTGAGGCACTCAGCCTTTCAACAGGCGAAGCATCTATGGGAGGTGAAGCAGACTAAATCATGGCAGAGAAATTAGAGCCCACACAACTCTGATAATTCATTTAAGGACTGATGGCAAAGAAGAGACAAACAAGGAGAAAAAGAGAAAGCAAATAGGGGGAAGGAGCACTGGAAGGTGTTGCGTTTAATGATAAGGTCTGAGATAGTAATGAGTTTCATAAATTTAGAGGGATACAGAAAGAAACATGGCCTGTGCTTATCTGTTTTACCAGATTACCAGATTCTTCTGGAATCAACTCATTCCTGCCTATATTCATCTTCTCGTCGGAACACAAATCATTTGATGATATGTCCTTGTCTTAGAGCTTGTAGACGTATGATTTCTTTTCAAAAATATTTGTCACGGTTTGTGACAAATGAATTAATAAATTATAAATGAATTAATACATACATAAAATGATTTCACCTGTATATACATATACACATACATATATATGTATGTATTTATGTATACAAATTCATGGATACATTATACATAGTGGCTTGTGTGGGACATAGAACTGTCTGATTTTTCACAAATGCCAAATGACCCTGGGATGTGAGAGTGACAGAACTTGTCTCTCCACAACATGAAACAAAAGGAATATTTTAGGAAAAGAATGAAGATGCAAACACTGATGGCTATTCAGTCTACAGTAAGCTACCATTTCCCCTCACTTTCATTAAGATGGCATTAAAAATAGGGTCAGCATGCATGCTTCACTTTTCCATGTTTGAGGAAGTTTGTCCATCTTCACAGAATTAGAAACAATAAAGGGTGAGGAATGCTGGATTCTGTCTATAGTGGATTCAAGTAGACTTGAGATAATGTAAACCATTCCTTCAGCACTAAAGATGGCACTCAGTTGGAAAGTTTAAGTGATTCAGTAGCTTGCAGTCCAGCATAACACCAACAGCATTTTTGCAACTGTGAAAATCAAAATGTAATTGTTTTGAATGCCTCTAACTGATGTTTTCTGCATGCTCTGAATTCATAAAAAAGAAATGTATATATCCATGTAAATTTACAAAAGTATGCATTGAAGAGTGACATTTTGTAATGACAGTCATTTCAAGTAATACTCAGAACACTCGCTATTTCCATCCACACAGTACTGAAGTGCACTAGCAGAAGCCAACACGAGTAGCACCTTTCATGTACTGTTTAATTTTACAAACACTATGTATTGAACCAAATGCTGCTTACCAGTCCCTTCTCATTTCCTTTCTTTACTCCACAGAAAGGAAAGTTCTACATAGAATTGCCAGAAAGTTTGATTAATCACTGATCCTTGTTTCAATTTAATTACGCAAGAATATGAGCAGTCAGTCCTATCTAGGATGAACTTAATGACAGTGTTGAAGATGATGCCACATGGGCCAAACCACTGCTCTGTTATGAAAATAAAAAAAACCAGGTCTCCCGTTCTGTGTGTCTGTACAATCTAGCATATTTTAGGAGATGCTGGATTATGCTGAAGGGGCAAATGGCTGCTAGATAAAGATGGATTAAGAGAGCATATACATCCTCAATTCACATTTTATAGAAGAGTCAACTGCACACTTTGTCTTATGTGCCAATGGTGTAAGCAGAGACAAGTGGAGTTTTGCTCTGGAATGTGCCTGGTGATGCTGACAGAGGGGAAGGGCTATAACAAGGTGCACATTAAACAGCTCAGATCACACACACACACCATATGCATTTGAGTTTCATTGCCAGTTACTGTGACTCTCCAAACAATCTCTGAGTGAGAGACCAGGCAAGATGAACGGTGCAGTGCTGCTATGTGGTTGGAAAGAGAGGACCTGTTGCATTGCAGAGATGTGTGGTCCATGGTAGATGCAGATCTGATAAAAGTTTCCAAAAAAAGGACTAGGCTAGATGGGTTTCTCTCTTTGGCATCCAGTCTCTTCAGTGTCATTCTAAGTGGAATAAGCTATGGGTCACAGAGTTTTAGTCATCCTTAAGGAGCCAATCCTAGTAAGTCTGCCAGCTAAAGCTAAATCATTGTTTACTTTTGATAAAGCTTTATAAGAACCTTCATGATTTGTTCATTTATTTGTCCTCTTTGTTGGCTTTTCCACTACAAGGAAAGAAATGAGTAGTAGCAATCTTAAGGTACATGAGACCTAAGACATTCACTGTGATATTTACAAGACATTGTCTTCTATTATACTGAGGATTCTAGAACAGTATGATAAAACTTTCAGCAGTACACTTTATCTCCTCCCACAATAGAGGACTTTTAAAGGCTTGTTTTTAAGGATGCAACTATTAAGCTTGTTTTAAGTTAGGGAAATAGGGTTAAACAATCACAGCCAAGCACATTTTAACTGATGCATCGCCTTATAAATATCCCATGTTGAATACAAAGAGTGTTTAAATGTTAGAATGGATCTACATGAAACCCATTTAGTTGGAAGGATCATCATTATATCTGGGGACAATTCCCAAATCAGAACAGCATTTAGATGCATTGTAGAAGTGTTGTAAAATGCATCATTATGTTGAAGAAGTTAAGAATCAAAAGAAAATAAGTGTAATGACTTTGGGGAAGTTGATACTGATTCATGATTCCCCATTTTAAATTCTGACGGAAAGCATCAGTTAAAAGTACAAAAAAATAAGAACAAATGTGGACTTTAGAAAATGCAATGGCTGAAGAAATTAATACATAGAAAGAAAGCACATTCACACAGTGTTTACTTTATGCCAGAGTCTTTTAGTGACTGCTTATTTAATTTAGAGAGAATGGAGGCAGGAATGTGTGTTACCATAATATCCAGGAAGCAGCTGGGGAAGACTGGAGCATAGTAAGAAATTCAAGGAGCTGACAGGTCAGGAAACTGCAGGTGACAGTGGCTGCTTACAGAGAGGATGTCCTGGTCACCTTTGATGTGGTAGTGGAACAAACCATCTTAGGATCATTTGCTGAGAGGAAAAGAAAGAAAATGAGAGAGAGGAAGAGTAAGAAGGGAGAAAAGACAGCGAGACAGAAGCAGGAAAACTAGAATGAATAGGTTTCCATTTTATTTTCACCTTCCTGTCTTCCTTTTCTCTATTGTCTCTTGGCTCACTTTCTTCTTTCCCTCCTGAGACCCTCAGATCCTTTCTCATTAAGGCCTTGTTGCCTTCAATTCTAATGAATATCTTAAAACAGACTTGAGGAGGCATAAACAGTCTGCCTCCAGTGTTTATGCTTTTCCTTTGCACCTACTTGATATTGATCATATCCCTAAAATTTAGAATTTTATATAAAATACAGATTTTCAACATTTTTATCATTTTACAAGAAAAGAAGCAAAAAAGAAAGAGGGATAGAGGGGGTCCAAGATCTTGTCACTAGACAAGACTTCTCTGCACACTACACACACACTCACACATCTGAATCAACTACCTACAGTCCTACAGTCACCCTCACATGAAATCAACAACTAATACAAGGTTTTGCGTAAAAATGCCTTTAGCAGCAGACCGGAGCATACTGAAACTGAGAATACCTTTCCTAACTTTTATTCCTCTTTAACTCAGGGTCCCCCAGGAAAACCAAAGGCAAGCCCTGAACAATCACAAAGGATACTCTCCTTCCCCTTAGCCTATTTGCAACATTCCAAAGGCATCACAGCTGTGGTCTTCTACTACAGCTCTGCAAAGAGCTGTCATTCTGCTGATTGCTATGGAGTCAGGGCCAACTCTCTTCCTGTGGCAAGCTTGGGATATATAGCCTCTCCATAGTACAAGTGTTCTTCACTTATTTCATGTTGAGTTCTAAGGTGCATCAACTTCTCCTGGATACAGACATCTTCATTTATAGTTGGAGAAGCCATGCATGTTAGGCAAAGCAGCCAAGACTACAAACAAAACTCTTATTAGCTTCTTTCTTTCATTAATCAGGGTTCACCTCTGAATTACAAGAATTACAGGTTGGTACAACCACTCTGAAAATCAGTCTTGCATTTACTTTCTAATCTTTTAAAATTTATAAGCATCTCAGCTAAATTTTATACAAAGGTAGATGACATGTTTAATTTATTTTTCGAGATATTATGATAGAAATGTTAGTTCACTGAAATACTCCCATGCATCCTCTCAGATCACCATGGTCTATGGCTGGTCTTTAACAACAACAAAGACAACAAAATGCCCACATACACATGGAAACTAAACAATACTCTGTTAAACGATAGCAGGGTCAAAGAAGAAAAAAAAAAAAAGAAATTGAGGATTTTCTAGAATTCAACGAAAACGAAAACACAACATACCCAAACCTATGGGATGCAATGAAAGCAGTATTGACAGGAAAACTCATAGCCCTAAGTGCTTCCAAAAAGAAACTGGAGAGAGATTACATCAGCAACCTGACAGCACAGCTAAAAGCCCTAGAACAGAAGGAAGCAGATATAGCCAAAAAGAGTAGACGGCAAGAAATAATCAAAATTAGGGCAGAAATAGACCAAATAGAATCAAAAAGAACCATTGAAAAAATCAACAAAACCAAGAGTTAGTTCTTTGAGAAAATCAACAAGATTAATAAACCCCTAGCAAGACGAACTAGAGGGCAAAGAGAGAGTATAAAAATTAACAACATCAGAAAGGAAAGTGGGGACATAACAACTGAAACTGAGGAAATTCAAGAAATCATCAGATCCTACTACAAAAACTTATACTCCACAAAATTGGAAAATCTGGAGGAAATGGACGAATTCCTAGACAGATACAAGATCCCAAAGTTAAACCAGGACCAAGTAAACCATCTAAATAACCCTATAACACCTAAAGAAATAGAAGAAGTCATCAAAAGCCTCCCAACCAAAAAAGCCCAGGTCCAGACGGGTACAGTGCAGAATTTTATCAGACATTTATTGGGGATATAACACCAATACTCTCCAAACTATTCCAAAAGATAGAATCAGATGGAATACTACATAACTCATTTTTTGAGGCTACAATAACCCTCGAACCTAAACCACACAAAGACCCTACAAGGAAAGAGAACTTCAGACCAATCTCACTTATGAACATTGATGCAAAAATACTCAACAAAATCCTTGCAAACCGAATCCAAGAACACATTAAAACGATCATTCATCATGACCAAGTAGGCTTCATCCCTGGGATGCAGGGATGGTTTAATATAAGGAAAACCAGCAACTTAATCCACCATATAAACAAACTCAAAGATCAAAATCACATGGTCATCTCACTAGATGCTGAGATAGCATTTGACAAATTTCAACACCTCTTCATGTTAAAAGTCCTGGAAAAAACAGGAATCCAAGGTCCATACCTAAACATAATAAAAGCAATATACAGCAAACCAACAGCCAACATCAAACTTAATGGCAAGAAACTTGACGCAATCCCACTAAAATCAGGGACTCGACAAGGCTGCCCACTCTCCCCCTACCTATTCAACATAGTACTGGAAGTTCTGGCTGGAGCAATTAGACAGCAAAAGGAGATCAAGTTGATACAAATCGGAAAGGAAGAGATAAAAATATCACTCTTTGCCGATGACATGATAGTGTACTTGAGTCACCCCAAAAATTCCACCAGAGAACTTCTACAGCTGATAAACAAGTTCAGCAAAGTGGCTGGATACAAAATTAACTCCAACAAATCAGTAGCCTTCCTATACTCAAAGGACAAACATGTGGAGAAAGAAATTAGGGAAAAGGTACCCTTCACAATCGTCACAAAAACTATGAAATACCTTGGTGTGACTCTAACTAAGCAAGTGAAGGACCTGTACGACAAGAACTTCAAACCTATAAAGAAAGAAATTGAGGAGGATCTCAGAAAATGGCAAGATCTCCCATGCTCATGGATTGGAAAAATCAACATCTTAAAAATGGCCATCCTACCAACAGCAATCTACAGATTCAATGCAATCCCCATCAAAATTCCAACCCACTTCTTCATGGAACTGGAAAGATCAATGTGCAATTTCATATGGAATAACAAAAGACCTAGAATAGCTAAATCCATCCTCAACAACAAAAAAACATCTGCGGGAATCACTATCCCTGACCTCAAGCTATATTACAAGGCAATTTTGCTGAAAACTGCATGGTACTGGTACAGAAATAGGCATGTAGATCAATGGAATAGAATAGAAGATCCAGAAATGAGCCCTCATGTATATGGTCACCTGTTTTTTGACAAAGGAGCAGTAAACATTCAATGGAAAAAGGACAGCCTATTCAATAAATGGTGCTGGTCCAACTGGCACTCAGCATGCAAAAGAATGAAAATAGACCCTTTCTTATCTCCTTGTACAAAGCTCAAGTGTAAGAGGATCAAAGATCTCCACATTAAACCAGATACACTGAAACTATTAGATGAGAAAGTAGGGAAAACCCTAGAACACATAGGCACAGGAGAAAATTTCCTGAACAAAATACCAATGGCTCAAGCTCTAAGGTCAAAGATTAACAAATGGGACTTAATGAGATTGCAAAGTTTCTGTAAAGCTAAGGACATTGTCAAGAAAACAAAACGGCAACCAACAGAATGGGAAAAGATCTTTACCAACACCACATCAGATAGAGGCCTAATATCTAAGGTATACAAAAAACTCAAAAAGCTAGACACCAGAGAATCAAATAACCCTATTAAAAAATGGGGTCAGAGCTAAACAAAGTGTTCTCAGTTGAGGAACACCGAATGTCTGCGAAACATCTGAGGAAGTGCTTGACATCCTTAGCCATCAGGGAAATGCAAATCAAAACAACCCTGAGATTCCACCTCACACCAGTCAGATTGGCCAAGATCCAAAAATCAGATGACAGCAGATGCTGGAGAGGCTGCAGAGAAAGAGGAACACTTCTCCACTGTTGGTGGGGTTGCAAACTAATACAACCACTCTGGAAATCAGTCTGGAGATACCTCAGAAAATTGGATATAGTACTACCTGAAGACCCACCTATTCCACTTCTGGGCATATACCCCAGAGACACTTTAATACACAACAAAGATATATGCACCACAATGTTCATAGCGGCTCTATTTATAATAGCCAGAAGCTGGAAAGAACCCAGATGTCTTTCAGAAGATGAATGGATACAAAAATTGTGGTACATTTACACAATGGAATACTACTCAGCCACCAGAAACAATGACTTAACCAAATTCTTAAGAAAATGGCTGCATCTAGAGAATATCATCCTGAGTGAGATAACCCAGTCACAAAAGAACAGACATAATATGCAGTCACTGATATTGGGATGCTAACCCCAGAGGCTTGCACTCCCCCAGAAACAACTCACAGACTGTATGAAATCCAAGAAATAAAGAAAACAACAAAAAAAATATATTTACAAAACAAGAAGCCTTTGACTATTTCCATGTTGCGTTTTGTTTTGCATGTACTTTACGCTTATGGTAACTATTAGGTTTTCAATGCATATTGTCAAGCCCTTGAAAAAAATCAAGTACTGACTAAAAAATATATTCACATAGTTTTATGTAAAAATTATTTTAATATCTGAAAAAACAGTACTGACAAAAATGTATAATTTTAAGCAAAAAATGTTTAAAATCTGTACATTTATCTTTGTTTTGTAAAATAAATTCATTTAAAAAAAACAAAAAAAGAAATGTTAGTTCACATATTCAAGGTTAATGATGTGGTCCCAGTGAAGAAAATGTTATTAACATACAGATAACCCCCCCACACAGTTTTTAATCGATATTGTTATTATGATGATGTGTTCAATTGTCCAGATTTTTTTGCCATCAAATATACTCATATTTACATCATGGTACTATTTTTCTGGACATAACTATGAGCTAAGCTAGTGAAATACTCAACTGTCTTATTAATGTTCTAGTCAGTGGGGTGCATTTTAATTAAAATTACATCTTGCTTATGCTCCTAATGTCTTTGTGCCTTGGACAAATTCTGTAAAGACCCAGAATCTTACCAGAAGAAGAGAGTCTGGCTGCTTAATAGTAAGTAATGGGTCTTTTGTGTTTTGTCAGCAAGAAAGTGGTTGTCACCAGTGCAGTTACAGTATGAGTGGTTTGTTTTTCTTTTGTCTGCTTTTCACCTCTGTACACACACTGTGTCCTTGAGACAAAGAGTCATTTAAAGTGACTCTTTGCTATTCCTAGTAATGCAGCCTTGTTTCTCCACTGTGCACTCCAAAGCTCAGTGTGAAACATTTATCCTATTTAATCATGGTACTGTAGATGCCAAAAGAAATGAGTGATGTGACAATGGGGAGGGGAGTCTGGGTCCCACCCTGCTTCTAGTAACTTCACTGGAATTGTACTCTTCCCAAAATCTTAATAATGTGTGTGTGTGGGGGGGGGTGCTTATAGCTGCGAATGATCAATTTGCGTTGATCTGATCCAAATTTGTAAGCACATAGCACAAATTTATTACATATGCTGAAGTTAATTTCTGTATTCAAGTCCTAAAGATAAATTCTGTGTTCTTTATTTCTGTCTGCTTAGTGATGTCACTTTGTTCTAGGAGGCCTTTCGCTTACTGAATTTCAAGAATATAAGCCTTATTTAAGTAGAATTCCATATTCACGCAAAGAATCGCTCCTTGAAAACAGTTATGCTGAAGCCATGGGGCATCAAGCTCCACCCTCTGTCATTTGATGTCCTTCTATCTTGATTTCTTTCCTTAAGTATGTATTTTATTAAACAGAAATAGTTGAATTACTCCAGCGCTATTAATCAATAATAATGGTATTCTAGGTATAATAGTAATTACTGCTAAATACTTGCTATGTGCTGTGGAGTGTGCTAGAGAGCTACAGTTCACAGTACCCTCCAGAAGGAGATACTATGATTGCACCAACTTAATACACCCAAATAAATCTGGCTCTGAAAACTGGGTGATTCTTCCTCAAGGCCGCATAGTCTTCTATTCTAGTTCTTCTTCAAATATGTGTCACTTTGGTTGATTCCTAAAAATTATGCATGACAGCTATAGAATATGTTTTCTGAACCCCATAACTATTATCCTCTAAGTAGAGAAGCTATGCTTACCTATAGGATCCCCTGAACAAATGGGAGCCCACTGACTGTTCCTCAAAGGTTTTACCTGGGAATCAAGCTGCACACCTGTCACTGGTTGTGTGGGGTTCTGTCACAAAAGCCCACAATTTTGAAAGGATAAAATATAGAGGTAGTGAGAGATTAATTGCAGATTGGATTGGGTGAAGCTATGTGTGAGAATTTGGGATGATCCAGCTGGAGCGGGTAAGACACACTCCTATATGTAACATGCCATCCATATTCACGTAAATAAGCTCTATGAGTACATTATTTAACAGACCTAGACCCCATGAGAATCCTTTATTCTGGTCTGCTGCCTTATCTAAAGTGAGTAGACACTGCCTATGGTCACCCCAAGAAAATATGTAAAACAACTAATGAAAGAAAATCACACTCATGTAAATGAGTATAAAACCTTAATCCAATAGTGTTAAGGTGGGAAGATGTGGGAGGAGGGTATGCACACTGTAAACAAGACTTTCTTAGGTCAACTTTAGAGAAATCCTCATATATACTAGGCTCTTGTTTAACTTGCTGTGTGGCCTAAGAAGACCTTGAACTTCTGATCCCCAGTTCCCAATTCCCAGTCCTGGGAATACAGGAGTGTACCACACTTCCCACTTGGCTTATACTGCACTGACAGGAAAAAGAGATAGGAACTGGCTAGGTAAGACAGGGGTCCCAAAGCTCCAGTCCAGGGCATGTTCTTCCAGAATGCCAGGAATGCAAAGAGAGCTTGATTCCTGTTTCCTTGTTGTCCCCTAAAGGCTGTTTGTGCCTAGTCAAGGAAGCTGAGAGTCAACCTCTCATCCTTCCTTCCATACCTCATCTCTGCTTTTGACATCAATCCTTAAAACATCTCTAGTAACTAATCCTTGGCTAATCCCTGGAATTCCTCCTGCTATAAGAAAGTGCTTGCTCTCTCTCTCTCTGTCTCTCTCTCTCTCTCTGTCTCTCTCTCTCTCTCTCTCTCTCTCTCTCTCTCTCTCTCTCTCTTCTCTTGCTCTCTACCTCCTCTTTTTATTTCCTTCCTTCTCCATTTTTTCTCCCTCTCTTTTGTGTTCCCACCTATGAATCTATAGTAACCATCTCTCTAAAACTCACCCTTCTTAGATCATGAATTTCATTCTTTGAATTTACAAAAATCCCAAAGCCACTGGCTCAAGGCATCTTAGGTAACTATTGGGTTTTTGGTGACTCTAGATCCCCAGTAAAGTTTTTATAGTTCTCAGATATTCTCAGAGACAGCCAAATACTTATCAGTATTAAGAACTAAACACGAGGCTTCATAAATGCTAGGCAATCTTTCTGCCCTCTGAGCTAGAGCTCAGCTCCTTAAATACCATTTTCTTCCAATTTTGACATTGCTCATGGCAAAGAGTAGAAGATACTGTGCACAGTGTTGCACAATTAAAATTTAGCCACTTTTGGAAGCAACTTCAAAGCCTCCTGTCTCTGCCTCCTAAGTGCTTGGATTACATGTGTTTCTACATCCTAACTTGGATGCCCCTCCTCACGCCCTCTCTTTCTCTCTCTGTCTCAACAGTCTTCTTCAGGGGTTCTATTGTCTCTCATTCATAATAAACCTGTAGCTTTTTAATTTTCACTTCAGAAATAAATTTCTTAGAATCCTACAGACCAGATTTCATGTATTAAATGAAAGTATTTTAAGTGTTGCCATGGAGATAATGATTCTAAAATGGTCAGCCAAGGGTCTAAATCTTCCCTAGTTACTAGCTACCAGCTATGGATTTGCTCCAATGGTCAGTCCATTTCTTCCATTTCTTTGCTGTGATCTTTCCTCTATCACATTACTAACCTGTATCCATAGAGAGTATAACATCCTATAAAGAACTCTGAGATACGGTAAATAAAATTTAATACATGCTAGGATTTTACTTATACTTATGGCACTGGTACTAAATTTCCTGAGGAGCTGGAATGACCATGTGAAATATTAAGACAGAATCAGTGAGCTCTGATACCAAACCAACAACTAAGTCAATCTACATGGTCTAATGGCTGAGTTTACCATAATCCATTAAACACCAGGCATAAGTTGAGGGTCATCAGACTGTCTATACTAACCAGCTGGTGATAAAACTAAAGAATCTAGGACTCCCTAAGGTTTGGCGATATACAAAATAGATTCTCAGAAGCCAGGAAAGCACTATTGGTGTTGTTTCAGCTTTATTATATCGAGAGGATACATATCAGTATCAGTCAAAGGGCAACACACATCAACTTCTGGAAAGTTCTCAGATGCAAAGTGGCATTAGCTCCAGATATAAGAAAATACACACACTGACAAGATACTCAATCCAACCTCACCACCCACCAGTCTATGGAATTTGTTGCATTCATCTGACCCAATCTCAGTCCTACACGTGGACCCTGTTCTAGTTCCTCATCCCCCTGGGCAAATCCAATGAAGCTGTAATGGGTGCTGGTAGTTATCTAGCAAATAACCAAACTTAAAAGAAAGTGAAAGTAATAATGTTGACCAACATGCCTTGGCTAAAAGTCAGCTCAACAGATTCTGTATCTAGTCAGGTCTTCCTCTCTTTCCTACAGGTCCTGTGCGTGTTTCCACCTTCCTGTCCTGCTCTGTTTCTCCTCATAGTGTCTTGTGGGAAGCTGCCATCTTAGGAAGCTTCTTTTCACTGCCCCATTATGAAAGATCCTTGAGAATTCAGCTGTGGCCTCACTCTGAACCATCTCTTTAGCATAAACTATCTAGGTTCCCTGGAGAGATGCCCTATTAAAATGTATTATCTGAAGAGGCCTTAGGGGTATATGAGGAACCAGAATCTGAAAGATGGAGACATATCAAATATTCAGTGGGAAAAAAAATCAGATCAGTAAGGAAATTTCTCTTGTCTACTAGGTAATACATACCTGATCTCTAGGAACAACCCAACTCCCTTTCCTAACACATTCATTGAAGGGGCCTCTGAGTCATCACAGAACATACCCAGAGACTAAATTGTCAGCACAAAAGGGATTTATTACTCTGGAGCTACAGTTAGGGCTGCCTCTAGGATGGGAAAAATGCAGCAGGTGTGGTTTTAAAACAAGATAGAGAAGTCTGTACTGGAATGAATTTCTAAGACCTAATTGGGCATGTTAGCCAATATAGCCAAATAATGAGTTTTGACTGTCAGGCATTAGCATTTTGATAGTTAAGCATTAATTATTAGTCTCAGGAATGAGTTGGGCACAAGGGAATGGACAAATAAGGGAAAGGACATTGACGGCTAGTTTTAGGAATGATATTTAATGGTTTAACATAGAAGAGGTATAGTGAGGGCAGGATATGATGGCACCGTATTTGTAAAGCTTGGGACCTTCACTCATTTCCTACAGTACTGAGTCCAGAAATATTATATGGGCGTAGTGAACAGCAGCAAAAGTGAAGGTCATACCTCTGCAAAAGACATGTATTCAGGACTACCTTTCACAAAGAGCACACGGAGGGAAGACGCTTATGGCAGCAAAAACAAACTCTGATGGAAGAAGGAGAAACTTCTAGAGAAGGTGGCTTTGAAGAAGCACGCGGAGGAGCTCAGCCATCTCCTACCTAGAGCTTCATCTATATGGATTTCAGAACCAGATCAGCTGCCAGACAGACGCTTTCCAAAAATATCTTGCAGACAGGAACTGGTAAAGGAAATGGGTTTATTTACAGTGTTGGCCTGTACTAGGAATATAAAGTCTCTGCTTCTCATCCCTTGCCCTATCACACTGCTACAATTTATAAAAAAAAAAAAAAGATTCAACAAAGCAAGAGCTGGGAAGCAGAGTTGGTTTAGCTGGGAGGTAGTTAGCAGATTCCTGCCTAAATGGGTTGATATAACATCGATTATAAGAAGTATTAAAGGATAAGGTTACGACAATATAAAGTTCTCACTTATGCTACCAAGCATCACTTGATTCCATCAAATAGGATGAGTGTTCTGAGGAGTCAAAGAGACGAGACTGTTTTGTTTAGAATATGATAGGATTGCTTTTAACTTTGGAGAGTGGTATGAAAAGAAAAATGTCTTGGTTTACATGTTGCTTCTTGATACCTAGTTGGAATGAGGATCAGAGAGATGGAACTTCATCCTGCCATTTAAACTGTCCTTTGGTAAGATTTATCTGCTACCTCTTTAATCCCAATTGCTCTAGCTGCATTAGTTGCTTTTCTGTTGCTATAATAAAACACCAGGACCAAAAGCAACTTACAGAAAAATTTATTTTTGGCTGATAGTTCCAGAGGGATAAGAGTCTGCCATGACAGGGGAGCAGGGCAACAAAGTTTAGGCATTGAAGCTAAGCACGAAGCTGAGAGCTCTCTCTCATAGCCTCTACCTCAAGCAGGAGACAGAGAGGAAAAATGAACAGAAACTGGGTTGGAACTATAAAGACGCTCAAATACTGACCCCAGTGCCATACTTTTTCAGTGAGGCTTTACTTCCTACTACTTCCCTGCCACAATTGCTGCTATATTGCTGTGAAGGGACACTGACCCGAGACAACTCTACTAAAGGAAAGCACTTAATTGAGAGCTTGTGTTAGTTCTACAGACGGAAGGAGAAACACAACCTCCTCCAATCAGTATGGCCAAATTAATTAAAGAAAACTGTTTGGTCCTCTCTCTCTCTCTCTCTCTCTCTCTGTCTCTCTCTCTCTCTCTCTCTCTCTCTCTCTCTCTCTCTCTCTCTTTCTCTCTCTCTCTCTTTCTCTCTCTCTCTCTCTCTCTCTGTCTATAAATGGGTTGTCCATGGGCAAGATAAGGATATTTTTAGTTCAAAGGTAGTTGGTTTCCAAATGGAAGATTTGACAGGCAAATAAGTAAGGTTACAGAAGTAGAGAATAAGTGTAGCAAGTTGGTCAAAGCAGCATTCTAAATCCAAAATACTGTTGCAAGGTGGTTAGAGCAAAATAGTAACAAGGTGATCATAACAAGATAATCAAAACAACTTGGCAATAATAGCCTTTTGAAACAAAGGCATGATTACCATTTCCTGGAACAGGCTGTATAGAACCATTTGTAGTTAAGGTTACAGGTGGGCATAGCCCAATCCTTGAGAGACTGATTTACTCATAAACAGGAATGAACCTGGTTCAGTTTTATCTTAAGTTGCCTTTAACATCTGAGATGGAGGTAGTCTGGCTTATCACTTGCTTAATGATTCAGAGGGTTAGTCTGTTATCAGTAGGGTTGGAAACAGACATCTGTGCTGTTAAAATAGTAACTGAGAGATTAAAAATGCTAATTTGATAGCAGAGAGAAACAGAGAATCAGAAAGCCACTGGTCCTGGCATGGGGTTTTAAAACCTGGAAGCTGACCCTCAGAGATATACATCCTCCAACAAGACTAATACTTCCAACCAGCTCATCAGTTGGGGACTAAGGCTACAAATATTTGAACCCATGTGGGACATCTTCATTGAAAACATCACATTCAAATACAGCACCAACAGATTGGGACCAAGAACATAAATACTAATGCCTCTAGAGAATATTTATCACTCAGGCCACTATCCAAGGCAAAGTAGCTAAGTGTTTCTTTGTGATATAGAATTGTAGTACCCCTGGTACAAAATCTTAGTGTGAGGGCTTTTTGTAATGTTAACCTTATTGGTAATGGAAGTGACTAATACAGTGGTAACCATGGAAATGTAATACTATCATATAGGACCACAGACCATACTGCCTCGGCAGAGACACAAAGAGTATCTGTGCTGTTTCTTGCTTTAGATAATGTACAACATGAAGCATTTTTAAGGAAAAAATATTTTTAAAATGTAACATGAAGCCAAAAACATAAATTAATTCTTAGATTGCTTTTTATAATTCTTTATTTAACCAATGTATGGGAAAGTTAATCTAAACAAGGTTCCAGCAAGACACATAGGGAACCTTGTTCTTTGGTGTCTTACTGTGAGTCAATGATGTTGAGAAATTCCAGGATTTAGTAAAAAGCAATTCTGCAATGTTAGCTGTTCTTTGGAAATAAGTTTTAGGGAAACCACTCAATTAGGACTTCTCATTAAATACTCACTGAATTGTCACATATACACACATTATAGAGACGTGACAGAGTCTTCTGTGAGTGTTGCTGCATGTACTGTGAGATTTATTAACCTAGCGGCTGCCAGAAAATCCTGCACAAAAACAGTCTTTGATAAACTAGAAGCTGTGTGTGTGTGGGGGGGGGGGCAAGTAGATGATACTGACAAAGAGATTTTTGTGTGAAATTTTGCTTGTGAACAGAATAATATGAGATAAAAGAATGAGCTTCCCAACCTGGCCATACAGTAAATGGGAATTCATTTTACAGAATCAGAAAGTGTGATAGGTTGGATTGAACACAGTCAGAGGGAGTGATTTCTGTGACTGATCAGCTATAAAATAAAGATCAGGATTGAGCTGTGCTCCAACATCCGTTTGCAGGGTTTTACAGTTTGCCTGTGGGGTACAACCAGCATATCCCATCCTCACAAATCTCAAGTATTAACAGCTTGATCCTTGATCAAGGCAATATTCAGACTTTGGGTTTGGCGTAACTGCTTGTATCATGAGGGGTTTTCTTTCATTGATTGATTAATCCATTGTTGAATTTTTCATTGAAATACACTATTGGGAGTGGATAAAAATGTGGAAGGTAGGGTTTTGGAACTGTCTCTGAAAGATACATTTCAACCTAAATCTCTCTCCTCTTTTCTCCTCTTTCCTTCCTTCTCTTCACTTTCCCTTCCCCCTTCCCCTCACCTCTCTTCCCATCTTTTCCCATCCCCCTCTCCTCTTCTCTCCTTTCTCCTCCCATCCATTTTCTGCCAATGATGCACTGAGAATCTTTTCCTTTACCACAGCTTTACCATAATGTTCTGCCTCACTCCAAGGCAAAAACACAAAATCACATGACCATAGTGTTACTAAAGCCTCAGTACTTGCAGGCTTAACAAGCTGGGATTAGCCACCCATCTTCAATAAGCCAATTAAACAGGAAAGTAAACATAAAATATATTCATTCAATGATGCCATACTGGAAAGGGGGAGTGGCACGGTCCTCAAGCTCACTTTCAGGATCTTAACATGAGGTTCAAATTTAAATAAACATCAGCAGCTATGCCTAGCCATCCAGTCATTGTTAAAGTGGAGTCTGGCCACCATTGTTGTCTCAGCTCCAAGATGGTCAGGCTGACAGATCCTCAGAACTGTGAGAAAGTCACTATACTTTTCTGATTGCCAGGATCCCAAATTTTTCTATCTTCCAGAAAAAGACTCCTATGGAAATTCCTCTTTCTTCGGGGTCATTGTTTCAATAGTCTGATAATTTGAAGTAAGGGAAAAGGTGACCTTTTGAATATTTTTCATAAATTATTTTTTATTCACATTATATCCCAATTGTACCCCCATCCCTCCTCTCCTCCCAATTCTACCCCTGCAAATCCCTCTCCTATTCACTCATCACCATAACCCCTTGTGTACTGTACCACCAAGATATACCTAGTTCTAGAAGAACTAAGTACCTCCTCTCCCACTGAGGCCCAGCCAGGTGGCCCAGGTAGGGAGGGGAAGGAGATCCAATTGCAGGGAACAGCATCAGAGACAGCTCCCACTCCAATTGTTAGGGGACTCATATGAATATTTTAATTTCTACAAGGGCAATTATAATGAGATGAAACACTTGAAACTATGAGCTCACATAATTTTCTTCCTTTAAGTTGTTCACACAGGTATGACAAGAGAAATAATTAGGAAGATTTAAGATCTGTGGTGAGCCACAACTTGCATTCCAGGTCTACCACCCATGAATGGCCATGCGTCATCTGTAGTGGTAAATAGTTACCATGCTCTGAGCTCTGGGTGGGCTTTAGGTGCTCTGTACCTGCAAAAAAAAAGCTCTGTTTTCATGAACAAAAGGTAAACATACTCAAAAGTTATATTTCAATATGCCTTTACTAGCTCAATGGTTGGGTGCTTTTAAACCTCCCCAAGGCTAGCATGAATTCCCCTCCAGTATTCTTGATTTAATATTTACTAAATCTGCATTTCATCTCTGCTACCCCAGTTTCAATCAGGGGAATGGCCTCTGGGGGTACTTTCCCAATTTCATACATGTTGGAGGGCTTGTGTATCAGACCTCTCTACTTTCCCACCATGGCAATTCATCCTGTGCCCCTCTCATGGTGGAATTCCTTGTTCTCCTCTTGTTCCTTGTCTGAGAAATCTAAAATGCCTGCCTCTTTCACTCTGACCAGCCATTGGCTGCTGGCTCTTTATTGACCCAATCAAGAGCCAATTGGGGACATGGTCCCTCTATGTCTGGGCACATAGATTCTGGTGTAATTTTAGAAGCCAAATTCAGACAAAACATTAGGTCCAATCCCAACCAATCATCGAGCTCACTTTTTTGACAGAGACATGAAAGAACACAAATATAAAGGCCGACCTTATTCTGTCTTTCAAATTCTAGCCTCTTCTACATCCTTGGAGATTTACTCTCTTTGTCTCCGGGTTTAATTGAAACACCTTATTTCTTCCTAACAAGCCTATGTTTCTTATTTCTGGCTTCAGGGTCAAAGCCATTTAAAATATTTAAAAACATTCAATTTCAGATTAATTTATGTGAGTTCATAGTTTGTAGTATTTATCACAGTATAAGTATCTAGCAGAAATCAAGATATTTGAAAGAACACTTATTTCCCTACTTTGTTCTTTGACACAAGAGATATTGATTTATGTCTGAATTTCAAAGATCAGATGTGTGAACACCATGTCACAGGTAGTTTTCCTACACACGATGACACTGTCAGAAGAATCACCATGTTTGGATTTGCAATAGTCCCAGGATAATACATGGCGCATAAAAATGCTGTCTATAAAAATTTAAACCATGAAATATTTTTACTAAAATTGCTAAATCAGAAATCAGGGAAGTCTCTACAATAATGTGAATTGTATGCAAATTATAAAAATCTTATAATATATATTAAGCTTTACTCTGGGCCTTTACCCAAAATAGTAACAGGCTGCCAGGTGTGCAGAAAACATTCAGGGAAAACTTGCCTTTTGACACTTCCAACTGTAAATTAATTTTCCATTTCCAACATCTTAAACTATATTTTTGGCTAACTCATCTAAGCAGGAAGTTTTGCTGTATAATTTTATACTCCCTTTGTTGATGTACCCAGATAAGTTATGGCTTTATGAGCTATGGCCTATTATCAGACATTTATATTATGCAAGTTATTTTGCATAAAAATTTCCTGAGGAAATATAAATGCTGCAACTTATTACAGTACCAAAGAAGCATGCTTCTTGTTGAGAAAGGAAAACCCTTTGTTCACCCCTAACCTTTTTTTCCTAGCCACTGATGTTTTTATCTCAATAATAGCTTGTCTCTAACAAATTGCTTCCTCACTTTTTTGCCCTTTTATCAGATTTAAGTTTAAATTTCTATAATGGTACTATACTGTTTCTCATTTTGTAGTGTAAAGTTCAAGGGGAAAATCTGATTATTTTTCGATTCCAGTCCCCATAGTTAATAGGACAATGTGTCACCTTACTAGTTGGCTCAGGGAGAGATGTTTTACTGACTAGAGAACTAAAAAATCAAAATAAAAGCATACTTGAGACAAGAATTTATGAATCCCTTCCAACCATTAGGAATATCTTCAGTTCTAGGAGTTAGATTTTCAGCTTCCAGTAGCAGCTCATAAAAATTTCCTGACATAAGAGTATGTCCAAGAGACAAGAGAGCGTCCTGCTTCAATTTGGGAATCACTTGAGGCAAATAATTTTACTTCCTTTAGACACATCTCTCAAGTGAAGTAAGTCCTTATATTTAGGAATATTTTCTACTGGAATACTCTATAAATTCTTAGGAGATATCTCATGATTAAGATACTTCAAATTAACTATTCTACATTAAACTTGTTTCCAAGTTTCTAGTTGAATCTCGGTAATTCCCTGAGAATTTGCTTGATAATTTTGTACAGCTAGAAATCTAAATTCATTAGCAGAGTTAGGTAGTATGTCATATGTTGTAGGCTTGATTTGGCCTTCAGAACATTTGCTCTATTTGGTCTAGACTAAAGGTTAATGTTCTAGAAGACAGAAAGCAGAATAGGAATCTAAAGAAAGGTCATTCTTTATCTTCTGTTCTCCTCGAATGAAAAATCTATCAAACTTCAACCCTTTTTAAGACCATTATTAGTAGTTTTTAAATTTACATATATATATATATATATATATATATATATATACCCCAAATATCCATTTGGGTCATCACTGAGTGTTTCAGTGGGCACTAAAGTTGTTAAGCAACTCTGCCAGGATTCACCTGTTTGTGGGTATTTGTGAATCTTTAATGAATTAGTGAATTAGGAAATAAATAGCCCAAGTCTTTTTCTACACCTACCCTTTCTGTCTATCATACCTGCTTTCCTTCGTAGTTTCTAAAAAAGCTACACTCATCTGTGACCTTTACTCATTTGCTTTACATGTGACAGTTACCTATAATTTCCATGACACAGTGGCCATAAAAATATTTTTTAACTTTTAGTCTCCTTTTTTAGCTAATCAATTTTTATATCAACCTATCAACCTATTCCCTCTAAGAATCAACGATGAACAAGTCTTTGAAACAAGCTTGTTAGACTCTCAATGCTGCCTTAAATGTTATGAGTTCCATCAAAATATTATTCAGAATGCATTCATACAAGTGATGAAATTATATTTTATGTTCATCACTCCTTGTGCCCAGAGATGCCTGCTTTATTTCTGAAGGGACACTCTTCACGTGCCTTGCAGAACACTAAGGACATCTCAGTGTGGTGTGTTCCCAGACCCATACCAATCCTCTCGCAAGTCCCATTGCTCCCTTTCTGTGCTCTGCCACAGATCAGCTGAAGGTTAGAAAGATAGAATCTCTCATTCCCCAAACCTAAGCTCTTGCTGGACATTGATTCATTCAAGGCTCATCAAATAGACGTCTGATAATAGAAATTTCTATTCTCAAATGTAAACATGACCACGAAGGACTCCAAGTCTCTTTCATGAGCTCTATTCTCTACCTTATGGGAAGATGGTCAGAATTGTCACCCTGGGATTTCAACTAAATGGAGAGGAGGTAGCTTAGTAATCTCATATATGAAGAGTGGCTTCATTCATCATGTCTGAGTACCTCTTGTTTCTGCATAGTGAAATTAAGGTCACAAGCAAGTTCATCTCTTTTAGAAACTGCAAGGCAAAGGTGTCAAGGCAGACAGAAAGTGTGGATGTAGAAAAAGACTTGGACTGTTGATTTCCTAATGCACTAATTTACTAAAGGTTCACTAATACCCAAAATCAGGTGAGTTATGGCAATGTTGCTTAACAACTTCAGTTCACAGAGAGACACTCAAAACTCATTTGGCCAGAGATAGATTTTATGTTAAAGAAGACAACTTAGAAATGTGTGGACAATTGGTCTGGCTCTTTAGAGAATATAAGCCACCAGTCTACACTTACTGGACTCTGACACCAGCTACTAAAACAACTGCTGATTAAAACTACTAATGCCTTTTGTCACTGACTAAAATGCTTCTTAGACCATAGGCTTTAGATATGAGAGAAAGGGATTTAGGGTAAGGTAATAAATGTCAAAGTTCTTTCTGAAATGAGGTTACTAACACAACATTTTTTCAGGTTGTTTTCAAGATTCAAAGGTTAAAAGCCTTGTCATAAAAGACTTCAGGGCCTAGACAATGGTTGATAGTAAGTATTCTCTCAGAGTCTAGACCACCAACTGAGGAGTGTACTTGGAGGGATCCATGGCTCCAGATATATATGTAGCAAAGGATGGCCGTGACTGACACAAGTGGAAGGAGAGAACCTTGGTCCCAGAAAGGCTTAATACTCCAGAGTAAGGGCATGTTGGAGTGGTGGGACAGGGGACTGTGGGATGGGTGGGGGGAGTACTCTTATATAGGCAAAAGGGGAGGGGGAGGGCAGATATGGATGGGGGTTAGAGGAGGGGGTAATAAGGAAGTGGGATATCATTTAAGATGTAAATGAATGAAATGATTTAAAAAGAGAGAGGAACTTACAATATTTAAAATAATTGGATTCAAAAATCTAAATATGAATTGATGGAAAAATAAGTTTGGAAGATGTGGTTGAGTACAAGTTTCGTAGATACTTGGAGGTCAAGGTAAAGTACTTGACATATGCTATCTAAATGAAATAGAACCTTTTGTGAGCATTAAAAAATGAGAAAAGCTGTCAGGGGGATGCCAGGAATACTGACAGATCAACCAAGTAGCCTAAAAGGGATTAGATGTTGGGCAGCCTGGAGGAATGGGAAAATGAGTAACACTCCTTACAATCACTGAAGGAAACAAAAATGGCCTCATCATTACAGTTAAGAACTGAGAAAAGGAGACAGAGTGATAAAACTCCCTTTCTGGCAGTGCCTCTGGCTGGAGCAATGGGATTGGGCACTGGTTCTGGAAGACTGAAGGAAAGATCAGTCTGACATTTTAAGAACCCATGATGGAATTGGAGGATGACCTCACTATAACCTGAGCATGATCTGCAAGTGTGATCTCCAAAGAACTAAGTGAAATGCCTACAGCACAGTCACCTTGACTATTTGCAAGGCACTTGAAAACCATGTGGCAGTTTTTGAGCCCGGAGCCTTCCAGTGATATCAACCAAAGCTATAAACACAACAGTTGAAGTGCATGCTGTAATTGTAGCTGAGGAGGTCTTAGTAATTCCCGTCAAACGAATATACTTTTATATTAGTGTTTTACATTCTAAACTACTTATATCACCATACATATGTATGTGTACACATGTATATGTATATGACATATCTGTTAATGTGAAACATGAGAGACTTTGTCACATCACTTAAAGCAGCATCTGCCAGATTACTAAAGCACAATGTTTCCCAGTTATTTTTCTAATACCACATATTTCTTGAGCACTACAATCAGGAAAATCTGCTTTGGGTACAGAGCTGGCTCATTATGATCATTGCTCTTGCTTTTGTCTCTTGTCATTTGCAAACTGAATGAATTAAAGAACCAAAACTAAGAGAGGAAACCAGAAGTGGACATTTCTTATAGAATCAGTACAGAGGAGGATGCTCTAAGCTAATCATTGGACGGAACACACGGAAGCCCATGAACATGCTAGAGAAAAAACTGGAGGAGCTGAAAAGTTCTGCAACCCCATAGGAAGAACAAAATTATCAACTAAGCAAAGCCACCACAACTCCCAGGGACTAAAACAACAACCAGTGAGTTTGCACTGAGAGACCAGTGACTCCAGGTGCATATTCAGCAGAGGACAGCATTCTCTGGCATTACTGGGAGTAGAGGCCTTTGGTCCATTGAAGTCTCATTTTCCCACTGTAGAAAAATGCCAAGGTGATTGGGAGTTGAGTGTTGAAGGAAGATGGAATAGTGGAAATGGGAATAACACGTAAAATGTAAATACATCGAATATCCAATAAAAACAGAAGTCCATTTTCAAGTTCTACTGTGGCAGAATGAAGACCACAGATCTGTGGATGCTTTCAGAACTAGTAGATCATGTAATGGAAACATTTGAATTGCCCCAAATTGGAAGAGCAAGAACAATAAGGAAGATAATGGTGAAATAATCTGAGGAAAATAAAAGAACATCTCAGAATTTCCTAATTTACAATGCACAACGCATCTGCTATGTGCACAGAAGTATTAGCACAATCAAAAAATTTCCACAGGAAGTCAGCTTCAATAACCATAATGTTTCCTTTTAAGAATGTCAGGTTTTCAAAACATACTCAGGAAAGCTATTAAAATGATAAAAAATAAAATAGTTCTGGCTGAGAGAAAGAGCCAGGTCACTGCCATCAGGACTCAGGTCCTGACCAAAGATGGCGGAGCGCCCAGAAGAGCCTCACAAATGCTTTTCCACCTGAGCCCACAGTGAGCCCACCACACTGCTCCCACCAGCTATCCAGAGAGGGGCTGCTGGGAACTCTGAGGCCCATGTACCATGGTGCTCTCTGAAATTTCAGCCCAGAGAGAGAGCCAGTCACTGCCATTAGGACTGAAGGCCTGCTGTCAAACTGCTGAGCACCAAGAAGAGCCACAGAGATACTTATTCTCTCAACCAAGCCCATGGCGACAGAACTTGGTCACCGTAATAAAAACTCACTGCATGCCCGCAGAGTTGAAAATCCAAGACTAATCTCATTCCTGAGCCCACAGGCCCTCAGACCCACAGGAGAGACAAGCTCTAGTGAGAAACAACAAGATCACCTAACATCACAGATAACTAGATGTCAAGAGGAAAGCTCAAGAACCTAAGAAAAAGAAATAAAGACAACCTGGCAACATCACAATCCAGTTCCCACCACCACTACAGCAAGTAGTGGGTTTCTCAACACATCAGAAAAATGAGATATGGACTTAAAATCATACTTCATGACAAAGATGGACATTCTCAAGAAGCACATGAATAACTACCTTAAGCAATTATAGGAATACCAAAAGAACACATGTAAACAAGAAGAAGCCCATAAAAAGTAAATGAGATTTGAAAATTAAAAAAAAAAAATGGAAATAGTAAAGAAATCTAAAAAGGGGATAGTGTAGATAGAAAACCTAAAAAAAAAAAAAATGCAGGAGTCATAGATGCAATCATCAACAACAGACTACAAGAGATGGAAAAGAGCATCTCAGGGGCAGAAGACATCATAAAAAAACATTGACACAACTGTCAGAGAAAATGAAAAATTCAAAAAATTTCTACCCAAAACATCCAGGATATCCGGGACATGACTTGAAGACCAAACCTAAGGATAATAGGTGTGTAAGAGGGCAAAGACTCCCAACTAAAAGGCCCAGTAATTATCTTCAACAAAATCATGGAAGAAAATTTTTCTAATCTTAATATAGAAATGACCATGAACATACAAGAAGCCTACAAAACTCCAAATAGATTGGACAAGAAAAGAAACTCCTCTTGACACATAATAGTCAAAACACCAAAAGTTCAAAACACAAAAAAGAATACTGAAAGCACTAAGGAAAAAGGGCAAGTAACATATAAAAGCAGATGGATCAGAATTACACCAGACTTCTCAACAGAGACTATGAAAGCAAGAAAATCCTGGACAGATGTAATACAAATTCAAGTTCAGGTTACTATATCCATCAAATCTCTCAATTACCATAGATGGGGAAACCAAGATATTCCAGGACAAAACCAAATTTATACAACATCTGTCCACAAAACCAGTCCTACAAAAAATAATAGAGGAAAGACTCCAACACAAAGAAAGAAACTACACTCTAAGAAAAGTGAAAACAAATAATCATTCAAAAAAAAAAAAAAAAAAAAACGAAAAGAAGAAAAGCACACAAGCATGATTCTACCTCTAACAACAAAAATAACAGGAAACAACAATTGCTATTCCTTAATATCTCTTAATATAAATGGACTCAATTCCCAATTAAAAGACATAGATTATTAGACTAGATATGTAAACAGGATCCAGCATTTTGCTTCATACAAGAAACTCATCTCAGAGACAAAAATAGACATTACCTTAGAGTAAAAGGCTGGGGAAAAATCTTCCAAGAAAATTGTCCCAAGAAACAAGCTGGAGTAGCCATTCTAATATCAAATAAAATAAATTTTAAACCAAAATAATCAAAAAAAAAAAAAAAAAAAGCAAGGACACTTTTTACTCACCAAACAAGTCTATCAAGATGAACTCTCATTCCTAAACATCTATGCTCCAAGTACAAGGGTGCCCACATTCATTAAAAAAAAAAAAAAAAAAAAACTTACTAAAGCTCAAAGCATGTATTGAACCACACACATTAATAGTGGGAGACTTTAACTCCTCACTCTCATAAATGGATAGTTCATGGAAGCAGAAACTATACAGAGACACAGCGAAACTAGCAGAGGTTAAGAACCAGTTGGATTTAATAGACATATATGGAACATTTCATCCTAAAACAAAAGAGTAATCCTTTTTCTCAGCACCTTAGGGTACTCTCTCCAAAATCAACCATATAGTTGGTCACAAAACAGGCCTCAATAGATACAAGAATAGCAAAATAATCCCATGCATCCTATTAGATCACCATGGACTAAGATTGGTCTTTAATATGAACAAAAACAACAAAAAGCCAACATACAAATGAAAACTGAACAATGCTTTACTCAATGATAACCTGGTCAAAAAAGAAATAAATAAAGAAATTAAGAATTTTTTTAGAATTTAACAAAAATGAAGACACAACATACCCAAACTTACAGGATGCAATGAAAGCAGTATTAAGAAGAAAACTCATAGCTTTGAGTGCCTCCTAAAAAGAAACTAGAGAGAGCATACACTAGCAGCTTGATAGCAAACCTGAAAGCTCTAGAACAAAAAGAAGCAGATATACCCAAAAGGAGTAGAAGGCAGCAAATAATCATACTGGGAGTAGAAATCAACCAAGTAGAAACAAAAAGAACTATACAAGGAATCAACAAAATCAAGAACTGATTTTTTTTGTGAAAATCAACAAGATCAATAAACCCTTAACCAGACTAAATAGAGGGCAAAGAGGGAGTATCCAAATTAACAAAATCAGAAATGAAAGGGAGACATAATAACAGAAGTTGAGGAAATTCAAGGAATCATCAGATCCTACTACAAAAGCCTGTACTTGACAAAACTGGAAAATCTAGAGGAAATGAACAGATTTCTAGACAGATACAAGGTACCAAAATTAAACCAGGATCAGATAATCTATCTAAATAGTCCCATAATCCCTAAAGAAATAGAAGCAGTCATCAAAAGCCTCCCAAAGAAAAACAAACCCAGGACCAGAAGAATGTTATCAGACTTTCATAGAAGACCTAATACCAATACTTTCCAAACTATTCTACAAAATAAAAACAGAATAAACGCAACCCAACTCATTCATCGAAACCACAATTACACTCATACTTAAACCAAACAAAGACCCTACAAGAAAAGAGAACTTCAGACCAATTTCCCTCCAAAACATCAGTGCAATAATACTCAATAATTCTTGCAAACTGTGTCCAAGAACACATCAAAATGACCATTCACCATGATCAGGTAGGCTTTATCCCAGGAATGCAGGAATAGTTCAATATACAGAAATCCATCAACATAATCCACTATATAAACAAGATTTATGTTAAGTCGATATGTGATAGGAAAGTGGAGGTAGGTGGAGAAAAAGTAGGAAAATGGAAGAGGGACAGAGATTGAGAGAAAAAAAGTCTAGATGGAGCCAGAAAAGCAGACTTAGATCCTAGTGGCTGTAATCAGATATAAGTAGTTATAAATATTTAGAGGTATTCTATAGGTCTTAATCTCTGTTGGCAGAGCAGCTTGTATCTTTGTCTATTGCATGTAATTTTATTGTGTAGCAGGTTTGTGAATTGAGAATCTATTATATAAACCTGTTTGAAAAGTTACTTTGAAGTGATATTTGTGAAAGGCAGTGGAGGAAAAAAGATGCCAGGATGATAACAACTACCCGGTACAGAAGCAGCAGGGCAGACAGAGTGAACAGCCTGGGAAGGTAATCGTGTGGAGGGGTGGCTAAAGAACTGAGTGACAGAGTCTATGTGCCTGGATCTAAACTAGAGTGCTATCTGCTGAGTGAGACCAAGAGGGGCCCAATAGAAAGATAAGTATTTATTATTTAATATTGTTTCAATAATAAACAAAGTCAAAGAATAAAATTCCACCTGATCATCTCAATAGATGCTGAGAAAGCATTTGACATCTTAGAAAGATCAGAAATTCAAGGCCCATGCCTAAACACAGTAAGAACAATATATAACAAACCAGTAGCCAACATCAAACTAAATTATGAGAAACTTGAAGCAATCCCACTAAAATCAAGGACTAGAAAAGGCTGCCCCATCTCCCCCTACTTATTCAATGTAATACTGGAAGTCCTGGCCAGAGCAATTAGACAGCATAAAGAGGTAAAGAAATACAAGTCTTAAAAAAAAGCTTCATTTGACACCAACTAAGCAAAATCTGTATGAAAGAACTTCAAATCTCTAAAGAATGAAATTGAAGAAGATCTCAGAAGATGGAAAGATCTCCCATGCTCATGGATTGGAAGGATCAACATAGTATAAATGGCCATCTTGTTGAAAGCAATCTACAGATTCAATGCAATCCCCATCAAATTTCCAACTCAGTTCTTTATAGAGTTAGAAAGAGGAATTGGCAAATTCATTTGGAATAATTAAAAACCCAGGATAGCAATAACTATTCTCAATATTAATAGAAGTTCTGGGGGAGTCACTATCCCTGACCTCAAGCTGTATTGCATATCAATTGTAAAAAAAAAAAAAAAAAAAAAAAAAAAAAAAAAAAAACTGCATGGTATTGGTGCAGAGATAGGCAGGTAGACCAATGAAACAGACTAAACACCCAGAAATGAACCCACACACCTATGGTCACTTGATCTTTGACAAAAGAGCTAAAAACAGTCAATGCAAAAAGGACAGACTCTTCAAATGGTGTTGGTTAAATTGGCAGTCAGCATGCAGAAGAATGCAAATGGAACCTTTATCTCCTTGTACATAGTTCAAGTTCACATGGTTCAAAAGACCTTCACATATGGTATACTGAAACTATTAAAAGGGAAAGTGGGGAAGAGCTTAGAACATACAGGCACAGGGGAAATTTTTCTAAACAGAATACAATTGCTTATGCTCTAAGATCAAGAATCAACAAATTGGACCTAATGAAATTACAAAGTTTCTGTAAAGCTAAGAACACTGTCAAAAGGAAAAAATGGCAGCCAACAGATTGGGAAAGGATCTTTACCTATCCGATATCTGATAGAGGGCTAGTATCCAATATATACAAAGAACTCAAAAAATTAGACTCTAGAGAATCAAACAGCCCTATTTTAAAAAATGGGGTACAAAATTAAGCAAAGAATTCTCAACTGAAGAATAACAAATAGTTGACAAGCACCAAAAAAAAAAAAAAAAAAAAAAAAAAAAAAAAAAAAAAAAGCCCAATATCTTTAGCCATCAGGGAAAGGCAAATCAAAACAACCTTGAGATTACACCTCATACAAGATGACAGCAGAGGCTGGCAAGGATGTGGAAAAAGAGGAACACTCCATTGTTGGTGTGATTGCAAGTTAGTACTCTGAAAAGCATTCTGGCAGTTCCTCAAAAACTTGGACATAGTACTACCTGAAGACTCAGCTATTCTACTCCTGGGCATATAACCCCCACAAAAGCTCCAACATATAGCAAGGACACATGCTTTGCCATGTTTGTAGCAGTCTTATTTATAATAGTCAGAAGCTGGAAAGAACCCAGATATCCTTCAACTAAGGAATGGATACAGAAATTGCAGTACATTTACACAATGGAGTACTACTCAGCTATTAAAAACAGTGACTTCATGAAATTTGTAGGCAAATGGATAGAACTTGAAGGTATTATCCTGAATGAGGTAATCCAGTCACAAAAGAACATGATATGTACTCACTTATAAGCAGATACTAGTCCCAGAAATCTCTAAACATTCATGAAACAATTCACAGAGCTTATGAAGCTCAAACAGTATAATGACCAAAATGTAAATGCTTGTCCCTTCTTAGAAGGAATAACAAAACACTCATGAGAGGAAACACAAGGTAAAATAGAGATGCAGGGATTGAAGCAAAGATCATTCAGAGGCTGCCTCACCTTGGGGTCTACCCCACCTGCAGCCACCAAACCAAGCACTATTGCTGAAGCCAAGAAGTACTTACTGGCAGGAACTAGATAGAGATGCCCCCTCAGGGACTCTGCCAGAGTCATAAAGACACAGCTGAGCATGCTTGCAGCTAACCGTCAAACTGAACTCAGGAACCCCAATGAAGGAACTAGAGAAAGGACTGAAGCAGCTGAAAGGGTTTGCAACCTCATGGAAAGAACAACGTTTTCAATCAACCAAACTCGCCACAACTGCCAGGGATTAAAACACCAACCATTGAGCACACATGGAGAGATCCATGGCTCCAGTTACATATGTAGCAGAAGAAAGAAGTGTCTTGCATCAATGTGAGGTCTCTGTCCAGTGAGGGGGAGTTTTCCCAATGTAAGGGAATGCCAAGGCACTGAGTTGGAGAGAATAATTGGGAGAGGGTACACCTTCTTTGTCTGAGACCAGCTTGGTCAAACAACAGGTTTCCCAGAACTGGAGTGAGGACTGAAAGAAAAAGAAGACAGTCAAAATTGTAAAATGACTTCATTCAGTCTTGAGGCTGAAGTGAAGTCTTCTTTATTCAGTCTTCTTTTAAACTACTTTAATTACATGCAGAAAGATAACATCAGTTTTGAGTCAGGGAACAAACTAGTTAATAATCAAAAATCCTGTAAACATCTTTCTGTGGCCAGGTGTGAAGATCAGGGACAAAGGGAATCCCAAGAGACAAAGACTGCCACACCTATATCTGCTGAACCTGACCTGTCTGAGCTTCTAAGTGTTCTGACCTGAGCTTCAAATGCAAATGTACTTAATCTGGGCCTTCCCTGAGTGAAGGACTAGAGTCAGGTTCCTGCCTTGACCAGCTTCAGATTGTCCTGGTAAAGTAAGACTTCCTGCCACCAACTGTCTACAGGTGCCAAAAATGCTCTCCACACTTCTTGGAGACAGGTGGAGAGGGAGGAAGGAGGGGAGGGGCAGGCAGGGAATAACATTTGAAATGTAAATAAATAGAGTATTCAATAAAAGATAAAAAATGATAATAAAGACTTCAAGAGAAATCATTAAATGATCTAGAATTAAATTTTAAAAGCCTTCCAAACTGGAAAAGTAATGTTCTAGTTTCTGTAAAGAATAAAGGTGGACAAGATATAAAGGAAGTTGTAAACACTCAGGCCCACACACGTGTGCTTGCATGCATGCATATGCATACTAATTGTATTTGTTATGTACAAAAAATAGCAATTACCAACCATTTAAATATGTGTGATTTCAATAAGAAGTCATTGGGAAAGAAAAGTAAAATTGAAGGCAGAATTTGTAAAATATACTTTGTGCCATGAAGATCAATGGCATGCTAATTCTAACTACATGTAAAGGACCACATTAAAATCACTGTGTACACAACTCAAAATCTGATTCATGAAGTTCACACATATTCTGAGTAACAACTTTGAAAATATTCAAGAAATCATCAAGTATATATAAAAGAATGTTTACATTATTAATCACCAACATGAGATTATTGGTTAAATAACAAGAAATGCAACGTTTAGTTATTGTGAGTTACTAATACTGTCAGGAAAAAAGACAAAATTTTCTGTGAACAGCAAGCATTGCTTATTATAGATGGGAACTTGAATTCTCTTGCATTTTGGGGGAAACTATATATTTATGAAGGCATGTTAGAGAGCTAGTAATGTTAACTAAACCAGATTAGAAATTAAAAGATTGACATTTTGTTTCTAATTTGAGATAGGTTTTCAGGACAAATATGTATATATATTTAAAACCATAAAAATGACCTTAAATAGAAAATTTATTCATAAGTTGCCCACTCACCAAAAAAGAAGAAAAGAAAACCCAAATGGATGCATCATTCATTAAAATACTTCAAAGGAATCAAAGAATGTAATCCTGCTACATGAAACAAATAACTTAATCTTATGCAATAAAAATGAGAAAATGAAACAGAACATAAAATACTACATTCTGTAAATTTCCAATTGTATGAAATTCAAAGATCATCAAATGAGAAGTTTTTCTATGGCAACAAAATACAAAGAGGGAAGAGACATTTGCAACTGCCTCTGAAGTCAGACAACATGAGCCAGTGGGTGGAGCCATATATCACACTGTTGGTTAAAACCCACAGGAGAGTAGAGCATTCAATAAAACTTAAATGAATTGAATTCCAAAATCTTCTAAAAGCCTTATTTAAGTCAAGGCCCATGGCTGTGTTCACTTCTGGAAAATTCAAAGAAAACAAAAGAAGGATGCTTAAGGATATCACAAAAGCACTATGTTTGCAGTGAAGAAAGATCATATTTGAGTCACTCAGTAGGGTAAACCCACTATGGTGAGGTGAATTAGAATACGGAGGATATCCTGACAGGAGTCTGCGCACATCTGTGACTAGCCTAGCAGCATTCTTTCAGTAATGAGTTTGGTTTGCTGTGGGCTGAGAGAGGACTTCTCTGAGAAGGGAAGCTGAAGGAAGGTTCTGTAAGGCACCATGAGTGTTTAGCCAGCACTGCAGCTAGTTTCCGAGGCCTGAAACATGGCAGCCGCCCAGAGAAATCTATGAGTCACACTGTAATTTTTTTTAAGTTCATGGAATGACTCTCTGGAGGTGGGTAGAAAATCAGTAGAGAACAGAGATGCAAAAGTCCAGAACAGAAATGGAAACCAGAGAGAAGGTCCCAGACTCCAGTAGTGGCCCACAAACCTTTCAGCAGAAATAGCCTTGAGGATCAGATGTAAAGCAAAAATGAACCTAGAGATTTCACCCGGTGTTCCTTCTATCCACGGAGAATGAAAAGTCCTAATGGCAACAGTTCTGAAATCCTGACAACAGGAGACAGAGAGGTAAGGAGAGAGAGAGAGAGAGAGAGAGAGAGAGAGAGAGAGAGAGAGAGAGAGAGAGAGAGAGAGAGAGAGAGAGAGGCTGACACAGATCATCTTGTCCTTAGACAACAGAGCAACAAAATTCAGGGGTGGTTATTGTGAACTTCTTATTGAACTTCCCTCTTAAATTAGACAACATGAAGTAAAAAAAAAAAAAAAAAAAAAAAAAAAATGACAAAAACAAAGGGAGAAGAAAAGAAATCTGCTCATGGTCAAGACAGAGAACAGCCAATTAATGAAACTGGGAAGTACTTCAAAAATCAGGTAAGTAAAAGCCCCTGCAGGCTTTCAAGAGATAGCTACTAAACCATTTCCAAGTTGGAAATGAGGCTCAAAGACCAAACCAGACACTCATCTCATTCTCTCTGCCCCCCTTGTCTCTGCCTGTTTTCTTATACCACCAAAATGACGAAATCACAAAACACTTGTTTTCTACCATAAATATGAATCTTATTTGGATACCTACATCTATCCCAGATTCAATAACTACTAGGAAGTGGAACAGAACTCAGCACTCTTGGGTGTGAATTAATATACCAAGTTTAAAACAAATCCTAACAATTGGAAGAAGATGCTAGGAAAGCTCAAAGGAACCCAGATGTAGCTCACAAGAGTCCTTCCCACTAGAGATGCACAGGAGGTATTTTTACCTCCAGCAACAAATTCTGGCAACACCTTTGAAACACTGTCTATCAGAGATTGTCTTTAGAGGCTGAGTGGTGTCTTATTGGCAGCTGATCTCACAGGCACGCTTCATGGAGCTCTTTAGAACATCTTAGTTGTTTAAAAAAGAAAGTCATGTTGAAGATGAGACATGTTGCCTCATAAATAGCTTAAGCTACGTATCATCACAGAATGACAGCCCACTGGATTCAAGTTTTCAAATTTCGAACACTGACGATCCTTGCAAACAGATCTTTCTAAAGACAGCACTTTCATATTGTTTTGTTTGTTGGTTGGTATTTGGTTTTTTTTTTTTTCTCCCTTGAACACTCAGAAATGGAAAGGATGAAAGCTATTTAGAAGCAGGAAAGAGTATATTTGGAAAGCAACCACAATGAGACTTTTTATGACTTAATTCCTGACTTGCAAATGTGAGGATCTAATGAAAGCCTTTAACATATGAACCCACATGTCCTTCAACAGAGGAATGGATACATAAAATGTGATACATTTACACAATGGAGTACTATTCAGCCATTAAAAACAATGACTTCATGAAATTCTTAGGCACATGGATGGAACTAGAAAATATCATCTTGAGTGAGGAAACCCAGACACAAAAGAACACACATAGTATGTACTCACTGGCAAGTAGATATTACCCCAAAAGCTCAGAATGTCTCAGAAATAATTCACAGACCACATAAAACTAAAGAAGAAGGAAGACCAAACTGTGAATGCTTCTGTCCTTCAGAACAAAATATCAGGGGAGAAAATACAGGGACAAAAAATGGAGCAGAGACTGAAGGAAAGGCCATCCAGAGACTGCTCCACCTGGAGACTCATCCCATATAAATCCACCAAACCCAGTCACTATTGCTGATGCCAAGAAGTAATTGCTGACAGTAGCCTGATATGGGTGTCTCTTAAGAGACTCTGCCAGAGCCTGACCAATACACAGGTGAATGCTCTCAGCCAACCATTGGACTGAGAATGTGGATTCCAGTGGGAAAGTTAGAAAAAGGACTGAAGGACCTGAATTGGTTTGCAACCCCATATAAAAAACAGCAATACCAACCACCCAGACCCTCCAGAGCTTCCAGAGTCTAAACCACCAACCAAAGAGTACATATTGGACCAGGGTGCGGGGAGTAGGGTGGGTACCCATGGCTCCAGCTGCATATGTAGCAGAAGATGGCATTGTCTGGTATCAATAGGAGAAGAGCCCCTTGGTCCTCTGAAGACCTGATTCCCAAGTGTAGGGTAATGCCAGGGCGGTGAGGTAGGAGTGGATGGGGAGAGGGAAGCATCCTCATAGAAGCGAGTAGGGGAGAAGATGGGAGAGGAGCAACTGGGAAAGAGTTAACATTTGATATGAAAATACATAAAATATCCAATTAGAAATGGGAAAAAAAGGTACAAATTAATCTACAAACATATACTTTTAGGAGGAATATAAGTAGGTCAGGTCAGAACAAGTGTTTAAAATAATAAAGCTATAAAGCTATTGAAAACTAAATAGGCATTGGAAACACATCCCCATAGGAAACACATCTGAGTGTATTGCTTAGTGTTACATGGCCCAGTGCTTATAAAAACAACTCACATTCTTCAAAGGATTTCAGCAAAGCAAGCCACAAAACTTAAGACTCAAAATCTTTGGACATATGTACAAGAAAAAGTATTCAACTATATGGAACTACAACATTTTTAAATGCAACCGAAAAATCTAATCAACGGATACCACGAAGGGGATAATGACAAAATTTGGATATTCTGAACAGACATCAAACACAGCTGCAAATACAAATTTCAACTAAGCAATAGCAAAGGCCCTTTGGATAAAAGGAAAGTACATGATAAAAAATAAATTTAAAAAAGATATATTAAAAACAGATTTCAAAACTTAATATATAACCTTAAAATATTAAAATTCCGGGAGTTAGTAAAGTCAGAGATCAGACTGTGAAGCTGGCTCAAACATAACAAGAGAAGAATGAAAAAAAGAGGAAGAAAGCACTGAGGACATTGCCAAACACCCAGCAAGGCAACCTATTAAAAAAACAAACAAACAAACAAAACAAAAAACAAAAAAAGTTATCAGGATTTGGACAACCATTTAAGCTCAGTACCATTAACATTCAAAATGTTCTAGAAGCAACTACACCCAGGTTAAAAAGCAAATGATTAAGTTCAAAGTGGGTAAAGAGCTTGATATGTCCATAGGTGACACAGGATATGAAGTAAGTTTCATAGCATAATTCCCGACCCACCATGTAAGTGAGAATGTGAGAAGTGTCATCTGATGTCATGTCTATACCTATAACAACATGCTTACATTGAAGTTACAAATGTTAGCGTAGTTGAGGGTACTCAATGCCAACAGCATCGTTTTTTATCTAGCATCATATGGGAAATGCTTTTCTGTTTGTTTAGTTTTAGATGGCTAGGGTTTTGTTTGTTATTTCTTTGTTTTATTTTTCCCTGGCTTTCTTTTATTAAAAATAAATTTGTGCAATGTATTCTAGTTATGGTTCTCCTTCACCAACTCATCTGAGGCCTCCCATCCAAACCACACTACTGTCTCAAGAAAATAGACATCCGCATAATAACCATAAAGTAAATTGCGACAAGATATGTAATTGTACATAGCACTCAAGGAATTAAGTTTTGCAAACATGTTATAGCTTATGAAAGGAAAAGTCTTGAACTATCAGGTCCGAGTCACTTCCATAATCTACTTTAGTCTATTCTGAGAATCTAGTCGTCCAGAGCTAACGTGGTGGTTCGGTGAATGGATTAAAACAAATTTTGGAGACAATTTCCTAGATAGGTCTTTTTATGCCTTCTTTCGTGGATTTTGTTTAAAATTTGTCTAATTACATAATGGTATCTATTTCTTAATTTGTTCTCTATGAGTGAGTTAACATTATATTGTTGAGTTTACCTGTACTTCACACTTTCACTTCAGACACTGAAGTATCTGAGATTCTAGGTATATACCATTAAATACGGTGTTCATATATTTTTAGATGAACTTTCTGAGTCCTTAAATATCTCAGTAAATCTGTATCTATAAAGTACACTCAAATTGCAATTTTAGTGTAGATAGTTCTAAGTTTGAAATTCCTTTTATCTTTATTTATAACTTTAAGTTTTATTTTAATGTAATATTTTTTTATTTACCCTGAGATTTTGTTCATTATACTGTAAGGAGCAAGCAAAAGAAACGTATTCCAAGTGCTACCATTTTCTTTTCAGACTCCATTTAATCATAGGAAGAAACTAAATTCAAGGTCCCAGGCCCTAGGGGAGCTGGCGACTTCCCTGTAGCTGAACAGTGTCTGTTGTAAACAGTTGTCACAGTGCAGACATCTCAGGGACAACTTAAGACAGAGTTGTCTCAAGGACAACTTCAGAGTCAAATAGCTTCATGTTCTGAGTCTAGAAACAAACATCTATCCCACTCTCCAAATGTCTTTTTAAATTCTTTTTTAACAGAAAATAATATCGACATAGCTGTTATTTAAACCAAGGTGCATACATGTAAAAATATATAACCAATTGCCTGTTATGACCTAATTGATTATATGCAGCTGACCTAAACCTTTGTCCTCATATCAGGCTGTATTGTGGACCTATTTTTATAGGAGGATGAATTAAGGACCCCAAAGCCAAGTGTCCTGGATATGGCCCAGTCTCCAGTGGGTACTCCCTTTTTATCTCAAAATTTAAGAACAATTTGAGTACAATGCAGCTACCCCCTTGATTTGTGTCCCCATCCTTAAAAACCCTCCCTTCTGGAAAACAGTTCAGATTCCGACCTGGCTATCTTCCTGAGCACTCAGAAAATAAAACTTTAACTTTTGTATCTGATGATACAATATATTTTTATGTCATTCTCAGAATACTTAAAAGAAACTCATCTGACCAGCAAGATGGCTCAGTGAGGAAAAACACTTGCCTCCTAGCCCCACAACCTAAATTTGATCCCCAGGTACCCAAATTACAGAAAGAAATGGGTTCCAAAATGTTTCTCCTGATCTGCATCTGTAATCTTGCTGCTCATGTGTCATACCCACATCCCATACACACATAAGATAAATACAGTAAAAGTAGTTGTTAAAAGGAAATTTATAATCACATATATGAGCACTAGAATATTTGTTTTTATTCATGTAGATTTACATGCACAGTGCCTCTCAGCAGGAGTGAGGAGTTAAAAACAGGACAGAAAACAGTCACGGAATCTGTACCAGCATTTTCCAGTGCCAGCTGAGAAAGAAGGGATCTTTGCACATGAGTTTGATGGTACAATCCCAGGACACGCTACAGAATCTATAATGACATGACAGTACAAATTCTTCAGTCCAAGCATCCTGTTGCTTAAATCCCATGTTCCCCCCACAAAAAATCCCATATGCAACTACTCTCCTAGTTCTAAATTGTCTGCTTTATGAATGTGACTGTAAAAAAACTGGAATATTACTAAGCAAAGATACAGTGGAACAAAACCAGTATGATGTATGTGTGTATGTATGCACGCATGTATGTATGTATGTATGTATGTATGTATGCGCGCATGTATGTATATATGTATGTATGTATGCATGCATGCATGTATGTATGTATGTATGTATGTTGTCTTTAGAATTACAAATTTGCTGAACTTCCTCGTTTCTGATATCTTCTTATGCTTTCTGTGAGTCAAGTTTTTCATTATCTATTGTGCTTTTTGAATTTTATAATACTTCTTGGAGGTCTAAAAGGCTAGGACTCGCAAATGTTTCCCACTTAAAAGAAAAATACACGAGAACAGAAAATTAATAACTCGACCAAAATTGCAACTTAACATATGTCCAAATTCATGATTGTGGATTTCTTGTTCAAAATTCCACTCCCAAGTGCCCAGGAAATATTGGCTCAACGAATCCCTCACAAGAAGCAACTAAAAGCAGGAGTCATCAAAGACTGCAGGCATCCCAATGACTTCTCAAATTTCTCTGTGGCCATAGTAAACCAAAAATGACTTTTTCTTCTTTTCTAGCCTGAGAATGTCAGAGTCAGCCTAGCACGAAGACATGCTCAGCTTTTTGCTCTGATGTGTGCAGCCTGGGGCTTGTAGCAGAGCACCAGAAACCACAGCTCTGCTTTTCAACAAGACAGCAGGCACAGTCTTTAATCTCAGTCAACTCAGGCAGAAGTGCTGAGCAGGAGCTGGGGAATAAAGGGCCCATGCGATGTAATCTCCCCTTCTTTGCTCTTACCCACTGAGGTGGTTTTATAATTCATCTCAACCTCTTTGAGGTCCATAAAGGAAACTTCAACAAGACATACAATAGTGGTAGGGAAGCAGCCAGCACTTTTAAGCTTTACCATTTCTGCTGGTTTGGCACTTTCCACAGGCATTCCTTGGGATCAAAATATTAACTACAAAGTCTGCACATTCCCAAGGGAAACCTGATGACTGGGCAAAGTCATTTCAAAGCCTCTTAGTATCACTTTGGGAAAATCAAAGGTGTTCCCTACCATAACTTTAAATCTGGGGTTTAGCACCCTGATAGGTCATCTAAAGGCCTGCATAGGAACTGCAGGACGCAGATTTCAGTGTTGAACATCCATGGGTAAAGAAAACATATCCAACAATAGGAAGACAGCAAACTGCCATTTGAGAACTATGTTTAGCACTGAGACTGCAACTTTAAAGATTGCTTTCTTTTCAATCATAAGACCACCAATCCTACTTCAGAAAATTTATGCATGGAATATGATCAAACGGGAATACCTTAACTATTGCAAATTAATTAAATACAGTGGGACACTAAACAGAACAAATCCTTCAAGGTTGTTTATCAGAAACAACTAAAAATCCCCAGAGACAGTGACAAGAGATGCCTAGATTATGTATCTAAGTCTTTAAATTGTACTATTTTATGACATAAATAATATTAGATATTTATTTTATATTAATTTAAGATTTATTTAATATTGATAGATTTATTTTACTTTAAGGTAATTATACTTTAAGGCAATGAATTCTTGATCATATAGTTACAGATCTTTATCAGATAAAAAAAATCAACCTTTGCTCTAGCAGACAAACTATGCTTAAAACCAATTTAGTTTTAGTCTAAAATTTTGAAATAGCTCTTACAAGATCTCTAGTGTGATGATAAATGTTAAAGTCCTCAATACTGAGAAGTGCTGTGCCAATGTACAGAATACAGATGTACTGCTTTAACACCCCAGAAGGTGAATAATTACAACTTGAATGGCTAATCTAAGTGGGATGAAGAAGGAGCAATGGAATTCCTAGATAAAGGTAGCACCAGAATACCTCAGTCAGGATAGGAACAGTGTGGGGTGGGTTGTGGAAAAGATCTCCTGCAGGGTGGATTCCTGAAGGAAATAGACTAGCAAACAAATGTTCACTCAGATTTGGCAAAGTTCCCAAGACTGCGTTACTCACTCACCCCTTCACAGTTAATTCCTCAGGACACTCCCAAATGTAAGATCTTTGCTCTTTTGGTAAAGGGTTCATCAAATCACATTGCTCACAGTTCAGCTCAATTCTAGTTCATTCTTGGCTGTTTGGATTCCATTGTCCCTGTAAACAAAAGAAAGCTACAGGTAAAGTTGCTCCTATAATCTAAGACCAAAACATTATTGATGGACTGGTTTTAATCTCCATGTGACCATAGAGGAAACAATGCAGAATAAAAATAATAACTAATGTGGACCAGTCTACATTTTCACTGATCTGAAAAGACGTAACAAAGTTGGAAAAGGGAAAGGAGGGGAATCTGCAAGAGTTGGGAAGGAGGAAAGAGACAGGAGAAATGATGGAGTTATATTGATAATCTCAGAGAGTAAAAAATTAGTAACTTAAAACATTTGTGTATGTATGGCTGGGGATATAGCTCAGTAGTACAGTACCTGCTTATCATGCATGATGCCACAGTTTTATCATTCTAGCCTCACTAATAAGACAGAAGGAAAGAAAGATGGGAAGGAGGAAACAGGGAAAGAGGAACCACAACCATATGTAACATCATTTTAATTATTTTCTGACATCTTTTATTAATAATTTGAGTTAAAGCACTTTAACACACAAATGTTGGCTTATTGTACAGAACACAAACATTTTAATGTGGCATTTTTTTTAAACTCATGGTTACGTTCTTTTCGTATCCAATCAGAAAATATAATATTTGACTGTAAAAGCAGTAAGAGCAGAGTAAAAGAATTGTCAGCTAGAGTGAGTGATGGTGATGGCCATTGCTGAATGCATATACTATGTCACTAAGGGTACACTGACCCAGTGTGTGCTCAGCACCAGGTTTCTGACCCATCTTGTTCTGAGAAGATTTTTACTGACTCACATTCCTTTAGGTGGTTGGCAAGGTCCGCTCCCTCCTAATAGCAGAATTTCAACCTACTGCTGCTTTTAGAAGTCAACAGGACAAATTATTTTTGGGATGCCACAATTAAAGAAAGAGGATATGCCTAGGGTGGTACCTTCTTCAATCCTGGTTCATGTTGCTTATTATCACTGAGGCAGAATTATGGAATTTCACCAAAACAAGAAGGCCAGTTTTTCAGTCTTTTATGTGCCTAGAACAGAAAAGAATAGTCATTAACGGCTTTGACATCAATAGATTAGGCATTAAAAGATGCCACCTATATCTAGCACAACTTTCAACACACTCTTTCCTCTTGTGATGTTTTCCTGGTTATTTTTGTTTCCTTTTGCTTCTTACTACAAGATAAGAGAATAACACGTCAAGTTTTGTTTTCTTTGTTTGCTACTGTGACGCTTCCTATCCCTTCTGAGTGTGCCTCCTGGGTGCATTTCTCTGAGATGTTTAGCATCCTGTCCTTGACCAACAGAGACTTACTCATATTAAATAACACACTGCTTGTTAAATTTCTTCTGGCTAAGACTAAGAAAGTGCACTTTGGGTTTTGTAGCTAAGAATCCTCATGACCAAATGTTGCAAATAATTAGCTATCATATGCAGTGAAGATAAATGGAAAAGGTGAATTTCTGAGCAGTAAAATATTTTATAAATTTTTAATTAAGCTCAAATTCAATGGAATTTAAAACTGAGCTATCAAATTGAATAAAAAGAGGGCTGAGAGATAAGAAATTACTGTCTTTTAAAAAGACATCATGAAAGAGAGAAGGTGTCTTCTTTCTTTATAGATGCCAGATTTATTCCTTTGGAAAATCCAAAAATAGCCTCTGATAATCATTTCTTCAGTTTACGCTCTCTTGCTGGCTGCTTTCTCTATGTGTACAGACTTCCATAAAATTGACTTTCTTGTTACCTCTATTTCTCTTTTCTTTCTTTTTTCCTTTTTGTCATAATCCAGTTATTTGGGATATCAAACCTGTCAAGTCCAATTTTCTACTGTGTTTTTTTGTAAGAAAAACCAATGCGAGGGATAACTTAAGAAATTCCTAGTCTAGCTTTTGAAGTTTGCCAATACTGAAAAAATGTGAGCCAACTGTGGTCATCAGTGTTTGGTAGAGCTTGACTGAAGCCTAGTTTTCTGACTCATGTGTTTTTCGTGCTCCACTGAGTCAGAGGTCTCAATGTGTGTGTCTCTGTAATTTCCAAGCTGCGTATATTACATTATAATCTATATACTCTAAACCACACAGAAACTAACATTAATAATAATGTTACCGTTAGTGTTTGGAACAGCCTTATATTGAATAACTGCTGAACTATAGCTTTTTGAAAAGCTCTTCGTTATTTGGGCATGGCTTATGATCATGGGAGCTTTCTTGTTGAAGTAATTGCTTATCACAATATGTCCTTGAAACAATTAACTTATTCCTTTGAGAGATTACAACTTTTCTTGGCTCACAGGCATCAATGTCTACCCTGCATAGAAAATTCTAGAAATTATTATCTCATTTAAATAGCATACCCAGATACATCAGTATCCCTCACCTTAGGAGATTGCTATTTTCATAGAAGTCACTGCTTGTTGTGCTTTTCTTAGGATAGAAAATCTTTCTCTGACCACATGCAGGGTTAACTAAATGATACAACAAACCATATTCAGTGTGAATCAATTTGTCCAGGTATTCCTTCTCAAGTGTTTAAAGGCCTTAACAACAAAAGTCAAGTCAAAGATAGATTATTAACAGAAACTGCCTTCTGTCTGGATATCACTGGCCTGTACACCATTCTCATACATGTTCTTTGTCCTCAAGATGCTTTATTTTATGGACACACACACACACACACACACACACACACACACGCAACTTAAATAAGTGAGAAAAAAATGATACATTGTAGGTCTTTCATTACAATTTTATGGTGGCTAAGATATACATTTAGATTCCTGGAGTTGATGTCATACACCAAAAGGAAACTACCTCTATAATTATTTATCTCTATATTATCACAGTTCTCAACCATACCTTCAACCATAATACTACATTTATAATATGTTTATTGACTCTTCATTTTTTTCTGAGATGTATGGTCATTCAAGTGAAACAAGTCCTTGTAATCACCTAAGTAATCAAGCATTTGCATATTGGATTCTTGTTGCCATAGTTACAGAAACCCCTAATGCTGTATATGCTACTTCCCAGTATAAGTTGCTTTTCCTTCTTGTGGATCCACTTTACTCTCCATTATAATTGGTTCTTTCCAGAATTGATTAACTGTTCAGGTTGATCTAGACTAATATAAAGAGCTTTAGTTTAATGTTGAAGCTATCTACAATCCCAACACTAGTGAAAAATCTTTTCAGGTTAAGACCTTTATCATCTATTTAGATACCATTGCAGACTATGGAACTAGTAACTCCTGTGTTTCCTTACATCTGGGTGGTGATGAATGGACACTTTCCCTAAACCATCTGCTAAGTTTGAACACATACTGAATACTGAGATTGGTTCCCTAATAAAAGGGCAAGCTTGTTTTACAAAGAAAAACCACTAACACACAAGTCTTACAAGAAAATGGTGATCATGATTCCATTCTCACACTAAGGTCTTTCAGGAAGTAAAATTCCTTGTCTTCAATTTCAACTTCCTTGAAATATAACTTTAAGTATAATTGTTTAGTCTCCTATTACAAAATCTTGATAGACATGTTATTAATTGAGTTAAACTAATCAATTAAGCATTTTCCCAAAAGCTAAATCTGAGAATGTTCACAAAATGGAGTTGATTGCTTTCCTCTGAGCCTCCAGCTTTTCCTGCCTGTCCCCATGTGACAAAATCAGCTATGTTTGTGTTATGATTATTTGCCTAACTTTTCTACCCTGTCACCCTCAGCAGTGATCTGGATTTGGAACGGAAATCAGATATTTAGTGACATACAAAGTTCTTATATAATGTGTCTCATTTTGACTCTCAGAAAGCATACACACTAAAAAACAAACATAGCTTCAGTTTAGGGAATAAACAAAGCTAAGAGAAGTAAATCAATTGCTAGTAGCCTAGCAACATAGAAGGAGCTCTAACCCACATGTCTTTAGTTTTCTGTTTCTGTTTTTTTCTTCATTTTTCTGTTTATTTATTTTTTTCTTTGCATTTTTATTGGATATTTTATGTATTTACATTTCAAATGTTATCCTCTTTTCTGGTTGCCCTCTCTCTTAGTCCCCTCCACCTGTTTATATGAGGATGCTCTTAACTCCCGCAAGCAACCATTCCCACCTCACCACCTTGGCATTTTCTTATACTGGGGAAACGAGCCATCACAGGACCAAGGACCTCTCCTCCTATTGATGCCAGACTGTGCCATCCTCTGCTACATATGTGGCTGGAGCCATGAGTCCCTCTATGTGTTCTTGGTTGGTGGTTTAGTTTTGAGGAGCTCTGGGGGTTCTGGTTGGTTGAAATTGTTGTTCTTCCCATGAGATCGCAAACCTTTCCAGCTCCTTCAGTTCTTTCTCTAACTCCTCCATTGGTTTCCCTGGGTAGAGTCTGATGGTTAGCTGTGAGCATCCTCCTCTGTATCAGTAAGACTCTGGCAGAGCCTCTCAGAAGACATCCACAGCAGGCTCCTGTCAACACATACTTCTTGGTATCAGCAATAGGGACTGGGTTTGGTGACTGCATATGGGATAGAAGCTTCTTGGCAACCAACAGATTGGTAAAAGATCTTTACCAATCATGTATCTGATGGAAGGTTGATATCTAATATATACAAAGAAGCCAAGAAGTAAGACTCCAGAGAACCTAATAACCCTATTAAAAATGGGATATGGAGTATCTTTAGTTTTTACGCGGTGCTTTCATTACTAGAAACAAACAAGCAAAGACCGATTACTTCAAATGCTTCCATGATTGAATTTCTCTATATCTAGCATCTGAAAAGAAAGAGACATGTTGAGAGGCGTGGCCTAAATGTATTTCCCTGGATTTTTCCCTCTAGTCCTCACACATAGGTGAGGCTATGGTCAGTAGGCTAATAACTTTCTCAGATTTAAGCCCAGTCTCCTGGCTCACCTCTGGAAAGCAGAACTGAAACAACAGGGCTCTGGCTAGGATATATGGCAGTCACCATATGACCAGTAAACAAAAGGCATAGAGAGAACCATCAACATTCCCAAAGGAAGACCCTGCTTCCTCTTTCCTTTTCCCATGGCTTTTCATTAATCTCTCCTCCTGTGAGGAGAGCCTCAACAAGACTTTACCCTCATGAAGGTAGCAACTGTTCCTTTACTAGAGATACTTCCTGTAGACACCATGGCTGCTGCCCTGAGCTCAGAACACAAGAGCTCAGAATAACCATGCACTCTCATCCTCTTTTACTCAAATCCTCTCTCTGAGCCTCCACCCAGGGCCCTTTGCTCTCTCAGGCAGTCTGAAGGCGGTAGCTGACTGCAGTTCCAAGGCTTTGATTCTTAGCTAGTCGTCTATCCTTTTGAGAGATGGAAACTTTATGTATGATTAAATACTTGTGTATTCGACCCTTCCCTAACACATTACTTATTTGGTTTCTGTCTGCTTTAATAGACCCTAACATACCCTCTTTTCTAAGGCTACCCTGCTAGTCACATCTCTAAAAGAGACTCCAAGCGCTTCTTGCTAACATCTCTAACTGCTAAATATGAGCCAAGAAAACACTCACTTGCTCTCTGCATGTGCCTTATCTTCTGAGAAAATGCATTTCTCTGGTTTCTGACATTGTCTTAGAATAGATCCATTATGCCTCCTTACTTAAAATGAGAATATTCTGTTTTTAATTTCCTTCTTCTTTCTATATTCTTTCATCTAGTGACCTAATTACCTTCCCACTTGTCCATCCATCTATATTTTACCACTTACTTAAAATATCTCCCAGATAACTCCATAATTTCTCCTCACCCTAAATATTTCCACTTATATAGGCTGCATATATGAATTTATAACATGTCATATATTGCATAAATTATAATATATCTATATAGAAATAATGTGAAAATAGAATTACAGCATCAGAATAAATAATTTTATCAATTGTTATTCAAAGGAACCACAAATTGAAAACACCCTAAATGTTTAATATTTGAGTGGTGCTATTTGATCATAATAAAGAATAATATATATATAATGAAAATGTTGCAAAAATGTTAGACATGAAAAATGATTACAGACTTAATATTAAGTGAATAAATAAAGATATAAATGCCACTATGCTGAGAAATCTCAATGGCATTCAAATACATAAAAATGACAAGAAAAGAAAAATTTATTTAATAAAAAAGGAAAGCAGAGAGTAATAACTTTTGTTTAGTTTTCCTCAGAGTCCACTGTAATTTTTCTACTTCCTCCTGTTGTGCTACATAGTCACTGGAAAGGAACATTTCATAAGACACAAAATGCAATCAAATTATTTCATGTTGACCATTGAATGTAGTGGTGTCAGCAAGTGCAGACTGATAAAGTCGTCTCTCTAACTATAAGTTTCTATTTTATATACAAGTTTCAACATGAATTTATCAGTTTAAGGTAATAATATATTTACAACCTGAGCTTAGGCTTTAGTTTAGGGTCTGACCTGTTCTAATAATGAACATTAAGCATATTATTTTGACTGTCAGATCTGTATTTTCTCATTTATAAACATATATTTTTAATACTCCATAGAATTGACTTTAAACAAGGATAGGTTGCCTTTATCACCAAAGGAACATTATACAGGTAGAACAGCTTACAAACACACATATATATATATGTGTGTGTGTGTGTGTATATATATATATATATATATATATATATATATATATATATATATATGTCCGTATATGGATATAATGACAATTGGTGAAGGCAGCTTTGGATTTCTAATAGGAGGACTATGTGGAAGGGTTTGGAGGGGGAATAAGAAAAGAAAAATGCAATTATGTTATAATCTCAAAAGTAAAACTTTAAATTCTGTATAAACTGGAAAAGCTATATAAAATACTTTCTTGCTAAACTATTTTTTCTTCTGGAACCCCATTGTCACAAATAAAACATCACTTGTCAAACTTCTAAATGCTGAAAAATTGTTCCTTTTGGGTAAAATTTACAATTCTACATTTTGAACTTGAATAAATGGAATTTTCTACAAAGAGTAGTTAGTCTCAAGATTCTTTGCCTCTCTCAGTCCTCTCCCTCCTCTCTTGGTCTCCTCCTCCTCCTCGTTTCTCTTTGTCTTGATCAAGAATTTGAAGGATACTTCTAAACCCATACATTAACATTTGCGACTACAGGCAAACCATTTATTTAAGAGCAAGAGTTGTGTCCTATAAAGACAAATTCTGGAAGCAAGTTAGCAAAGCTTGATGTTGCTATAATATATCTTAATTGATCACTGTCCATATTAGTCTTTTTAATGGCCTCATTATCCTAACCTCCCCTGTTTGGGATTCTGAATTTTAAAAAGAACATATTTCACAAAGCAGTTTCACACATATGTCAGTGTTAGGAGAGATGTTTGTATCCATTTGCTATCATTTCTATCTGTATATAAACATTGCCTAATTCAAAAAAAATCTTCTGTAGTTTCAGTGATAAATCCTGATAATTATATTTTACCAATTTTCAATAAGTATACAAACTCTACCTACAGTTTAAATTTTTACAGTTATTTTGACAGCATGGCAATCTTTAGAGAATACATAATCTCTTGAGCTCTTCATAGACATAAGCAAAGAGGATATGCTAATTCTTCAGTATTGCTAAATCAAACTGGACACATTGTAAAAAATATTTTTCTTTAGCTAAATATTTTGGAGGCTTTTAGCTACTTTTCTATTGCTGTGATAAGACACCTTGAACAATACAACTTATAGAAGAGAAGAGTATATTCGTGGCTTGTAGTTTTCAAGGGTTAGAGTCCATAACTATAATGGCAGGGAGCATGGCAACAGGAAGATGTGGTGTACTGCAGCCAAAGTTGAAAGCTTACATCTTAAGACATAAACCATCCTGCAAAGTCAGACTTGCAATGAGCCTTTAAAATCTTAATACCTGCCTCCAGTGACACACCTCCTTTAATAACACCACATGACTCACAGTTCCATCAACTGGGAACCAAGTACTAAAATACAGGAACTTTTGTTTTCTTTCAAACCACCTCAAGGCTGAAACACCAAATTTCACAAGGCATTAGTTGCATGCTTTATCTGATCAATGAATAGACAGAGGAGACACACATTAAATAGTGGCTTGTCATTTATAAAGGGCAGAACAGGAATCTAGAGTGGACTCTCTAAGTAAGCCACTTTCATAAAATCTAATTCAATCCCTTGAGAAGGTCATAAGTTTCTTAAAAGGCAACCTGTGGCTTATTTGTGTCCTATAAGAGTCCTTTTCTTAAAAGATTTACCACATTGTAATACCGTTACATTGTATACTCAACTTTGAGCACACAAAATATGGAGGTGAGTACAGCAAACCACATCCAAAACAGTTTGTATAGCAATAATAAGGCATTTCTACTTTTCCATAGTTGACCTATATCAACAAAAGTACAAAGTTCTGACTGTCCTGATTGGTCACATATTTATTTCAGATTTTTTTCCCAGTGTAGAAATACTTTTAATAACATCTCAGTCTGGGAAGTAACTAACTTTACTTTATAAATACTCCTTGGAAAAATTATACAAGTACAGCAGAGTATTCTGCTGTTTTATATATAGATCTGCTTTACTCAAGTATTGCGTATCCTCTAATAGAATGCTTGGAAGACAAACATACTCTAGAAGTCAAAGCATTTACTCTCAGTGCCCAAAAAGTACTTAGTACTTGCTTTCATCTAAAGCCCTGACCCACTTTATTAACCATGTGGTTTCAAGCTTTTGCTCTACATAAAGAATAAATTCCATGATAATTGAGCCCACCTTCTGTTGCTTTTAATACCCAGCTGTGAATTTTGTTAGGGAACAAATAAACAATAAACAGAAAAATAATGTTTTTTAATATATAATGAAAATAAATGAGTTGTGCACATTCTGAAATAGATTTGTATTCTGCTGTAAATAAGATAAAACATGCCACGTCTTCCCAAGGTGAGCTCAGCCATCAAAGACAGCTTTGGTATACTCTCCTCAAGCTCAACATTTACAGACCCTTCCTTCCTCTATACTTTGTAACTGATATGTCACCAAAAAAGTTACCAGCATAGAGTTATATATCAAGAAATCAGATAGAAATGTGCCCCTCTTTTTTTTAAACGACTTTATTTTGCAAAACAAAGATAAATGTAAAGATTTTAAACATTTTTTGCTTAAAATTATACATTTTTGTCAGTACTGTTTTTTCAGACATTAAAATAAATTTTACATAAAACCATGTGAATATGTTTTTTTGTCAGTACTTGATTTTTTTCAAGGGCTTGAAGTATGCATTGAAAACGTACTAGTTGCAATAAGCGTAAAGTACATGCAAAACAAAACGCAACATGGGAATAGTCAAAGTCTTCTTCTTTTGTGAATATATGTATATTTTTTGTTTTCTTTATTTCTTGGACTTCATACAGTCTGTGAGTTGTTTCTGGGGGAGTGCAAGCCTCTGGGGTTAGCATCCCACTATCAGTGACTGCATATTATGTCTGTTCTTTTGTGACTGGGTTATCTCACTCAGGATGATCTTCTCTAGATGCAGCCATTTTCTTAAGAATTTGGTTAAGTCATTGTTTCTGGTGGCTGAGTAGAATTCCATTGTGTATATGTACCACAATTTTTATATCCATTCATTTTCTGAAGGACATCTGGGTTCCTTCCAGCTTCTGGCTATTATAAATAGAGCCGCTATGAACATTGTGGTGCATATATCTTTGTTGTGTATTAAAGTGTCTCTGGGGTATATGCCCAGAAGTGGAATAGCTGGGTCTTCAGGTAGTACTATATCCAATTTTCTGAGGTATCGCCAGACAGATTTCCAGAGTGGTTGTATTAGCTTGCAACCCCACCAACAGTGGAGAAGTGTTCCTCTTTCTCCGCAACCTCGCCAGCATCTGCTGTCATCTGAGTTTTGGATCTTGGCCAATCTGACTGGTGTGAGGTGGAATCTTAGGGTTGTTTTGATTTGCATTTCCCTGATGGCTAAGGATGTCGAGCACTTCTTCAGATGTTTTTCGGCCATTCGGTGTTCCTCAACTGAAAATGATTTGTTTAGCTCTGTACCCCATTTTTTAATAGGGTTATTTGATTCTCTGGTGTCTAGCTTTTTGAGTTCCTTGTACACCTTGGATATTAGGCCTCTATCTGATGTGGTGGTTGGTAAAGATCTTTTCCCATTCTGTTGGTTGCCGTTTTGTTTTCTTGACGATGTCCTTCGCCTTACAGAAACTTTGCAATCTCATTAAGTCCCATTTGTTAATCTTTGACCTTAGAGCTTGAGCCATTGGTGTTTTGTTCAGGAAATTTTCTCCTGTGCCTATGTGTTCTAAGGTTTTCCCTACTTTCTCATCTAATAGTTCCAGTGTATCTGGTTTAATGTGGAGATCTTTAATCCACTTACACTTGAGCTTTGTACAAGGAGATAAGAACGGGTCTATTTTCATTCTTTTGCATGTTCAGTGCCAGTTGGACCAGCACCATTTGTTGAATAGGCTGTCCTTTTTCCATTGAATGTTTACTGCTCCTTTGTCAAAAATCAGGTGACCATATACATGAGGGCTCATTTCTGGATCTTCTATTCTATTCCATTGATCCACTTGCCTATTTCTGTACCAATACCATGCAGTTTTCAGCACAATTGCCTTGTAATATAGCTTGAGGTCAGGGATAGTGATTCCCGCAGATGTTTTTTTGTTGTTGAGGATGGATTTTGCTATTCTAGGTCTTTTGTTATTCCATATGAAATTGCACATTGATCTTTCCAATTCCATGAAGAACTGGGTTGGAATTTTGATGGGAATTGCATTGAATCTGTAGATTGCTTTTGGTAGGATGGCCATTTGTTGATCTTTCCAATCCATGAGCATGGGAGATCTTTCCATTTTCTGAGATCCTCCTCAATTTCTTTCTTTAGAGGTTTGAAGTTCTTGTCATACAGGTCCTTCACTTTCTTAGTTAGAGTCACACCAAGGTATTTCATAGTTTTTGTAACGATTGTGAAGGGTACCTTTTCCCTAATTTCTTTCTCCACATGTTTGTCCTTTGAGTATAGGAAGGCTACTGATTTGTTTGAGTTAATTTTGTATCCGGCCACTTTGGAAATGTGCCCCTCTTAACATGCAACTTAAATGTGCATTTTAGATGAGAAAAATGGGATTAAAATATAAAATACAAAGAGTCATAGTTGGGAAAGATAATGTGAGCTGTAAGAATCTCTGTTGGCTTTCCCTTGGACTTTTGTCTTCTACACATTTGAAAGAATGTATGTCGATTTTTGTTTGGCTTTTGTCCCTCACACGTTTGCCTTCTTGCACCATGTAATTTATATCTTAGAAATGGATTTTCCCCATTTAAGCAATAGTACATTGCTTACTGTGATTTGGTTTCTCTCGATGCATTTATTTGAGATTCTTAGCCTTCAGGTATAAATAACTTATAGTAACACTCTTAGTCTCCACTAACACTAATTTTCTTGGAGTCATAGAATATTATGAGATGGAATATAAAATTTTCTTAAAATAGTGTCATGTGTTCATATTTTTGTAGATATACAAATGGATGGTTAGCAAATGCATTCCGTCTAAGTCTGATAAACGGTAGAGGCATAGCACAAAATTTAATATCATAAATCAAATAAGACATAGATACAGTAATTTAATTTTTCATCCTATAGCTACACTTTTTATACTGAGTAATCATTTTAATTTATTAAATATCCTTTCCCATAAAGTCTCTTTTCATCTATACTAAGAGTTAATCATCTTCCCTTTGGCATAGTCTGTCTATAAGATAAAATATCAAGGTTAATATGAGATACAACAACTAAATAGTGAAGATTTTTTACTTTCACTTTGCAATAGAATTGGGGAAATTTAATCCATTATTTGTATGCTCCTGCAGAAAAAAATGTACATATGTAGACAATCAATTTTTACAGTTTAGGAAAAATAATAATCAATTAAGATTATGGATTTGCTTTTCAGTTTGTTTTTGTGGCAAATTTTATTATTGAGTCCATAATTTCTCACTGTGTTCCGCTGTTGAAGGGAAGCTGGAAGGGTAGAATGAGTGGGTTATTTATTTTACACCATGGCTCTGCAAGCTGACAAGTGATTGTATTTGCAATATCCATTATGAATGCACAAAAGCACTGCAATACAATTAATGTTTTATTCATTCATATTGCTTTACTTTACTGGATGCCACAATAGGGAATCACTTTAAAAAATGATAAACCTTAATAAAAAAAAACCCATGTGTGATTTTTACAAAGGTAGAAATCTGAACTAGCAGATCCTTGCTCTCTACTAACAAGCATGACTAACCACAGAAGGGGAAATAAAAGAGAAGAGAAGGTCAGGAAAGATGATAAGCAAACTTTTCCATGCAAAGGGCTGGTTCAGGGGATTTCATCCTTTGTACTTGAGCAATTAAATGCCAGATTCAGAAGCAATACACATTCTGTAGGTTCACATTTATCCTGAGGATGAGTTAGTAAACAGATCACCAGTCCCCACTGTCTTATTTGCTTCTTCCTCTTAGAACACTCGATTACTATTAAAACAACAACAACCTAATGTGTCTGTTTATGTGATTAGTAATATTCACAGTAGTTTGTATCACAGATATTCTATTATTCTCTGGTAACATTTGTTTTTCATTCAAACAGGTAAGGAGTCATTTTCTTTGGCTGGTAGTAAGTAAATTAAATGCATTGCCTCCTTTGTCCAATGTCTGCATAAAGGATCCTTTTAATTCTCTCCACATTATCTAACTATAAATTAGTAAGTGATTGAAGAATGATAATTTAAGAGTTTCTGAGGAATAAATGACTCAGTGATAGGAAAGTGGTACAAGAGAAAACTGTTAGGCCAATGAATTACCAGAGACTTATTAATTACCTTCTTTTATTCCACTGGAGCCCAATTAATATGTCACAAAACAATAAAATATGTCTATTTATTAAAGGATTGTCTGGTGTGCATAATTGATTCTCATATTTATTCAACTGTAGAAGTATTATAGTTCTGGCTTAGTGGTTAGTCTAGTAAGTGGAGATGGGATCAGCATAGATTAACCTATCAGGACTATGTTTGTTGGCATTTTATAAGACGTTATTATTACTGGTAACATTAATGATTTTATTATACTTGGGATCATGTCCATGGCTTCTTTATACATTCTAGAGAAAGGTGCTAACACTATTCTAGGACCTTAATGAGTAAATAACCTCATTACTTCTTGGTTATTTCCATTAAGACTTTTTTTCTTATGATTTTATTTTAAAAAGAGAGATATATGTACAGATATTTAAAAGCATTTTGGCATAAAACTATATGAATATAATTTTCAGTAATTAATTCTTTTAGAGGTTTGATAGCATGCATCGAAATTCAACTAGTTACCATAAGCATAAAGTACATGTATAACAGAAAGTAACGTGGAAACAGTCAGAGTATTCTTGGTGTGTATAGATTAAACATAATGACTTTGAATACCAAAAATGGTACAACTAGACCTTAAATCATTAATAACCCATTAAACTTTTTAATTATATTTTTTGGTGTGCGTCTCTCTCTCTCTCTCTCTCTCTCTCTCTCTCTCTCTCTCTCTCTCTGTGTGTGTGTGTGTGTGTGTGTATGTGTGTGTGTGTGTGCTGCACAGTACAAGTGTGAAGTTCTAAGGAAAAATTACATGAGTAGTTCTTTCCTTATACTGTTGGGACTTCAGGATCAAACTCTGGGTGTTAGGTCTGCGGACAAATCACTTCACCTTTGAATCAGTTTATCTGCCCCATTCTGACTTTTTGAGACAGGGTCACTTATAGCCCTTAGGGGCTTCATACTCCCTGTGTACTCAGAATGTCCTTGAATTTCTGATCCTGCTGCTTCTAGTTCTCAAATGCTAGAATTAGAGCCATGTGTCTTTATGCAAAATTTAGGCTTTTGTTGCCTTGAGAGGGTTCTTCTACACCTATTTTGAGAGCTTTTAATTATAAATTGACTTTGAATTTTGACAGTTATGTTTTTTACATAATGAGATAATTATGCAGGATTTGGGTTTTTACACTGTTCCCATGACAAAGGACACTGATACATGTGCAGGAGTTGAAGCATCTCTGCATGCCAGCCGTGAAGTCTGTAGTCTTAGTGAATGACTCTTTTAACGTGTTCTTGAATTTGGGTTGCTAATATTATATTCAGTGGGTCTTTATTTCATATCCTGTATAAAATCAATTCAAAATGTGTTTCAGATGCAAATATAAGAGGTGAAGTTAAAACAAAATGGTATAAGAAAGAAGAAAGAGTGTGTCTTCACATGATTTGGGTGAGTTGTTTTTTGGATGTCACTAAATGAGTAATGACCTGCATCAATAAGAAACACACGTTATTGTACCAAACTAATATATCTCTGAAAAAAGAGATGAAGAGAGAAAGGCAGAGAAACAGAGAGGGGGAGAGGGGCAGGAAGAGGAGAAGGAAGAGGGGGAGGGAGAGAGAAAGGGGAGGGAGAGGGGAGGGGGAGGGGAGGGGTGGGGGAGGGGAGGGGGAAGGAAAAACAACTTATGGAAGTCAAGAATACTTACAAGAATAGATAAAGTGTTAATATCCAAAAGGAAACTTACAGAGCACAAGAGAAAAAGATGTGAAAGGACAACAGAGCAGGAAGCAAATAGCCTTATTTAAATGGACAATCTGAACAGAGGTATCTTAAAGAGACAGATACATGATTTACAGATGTATGAAAAATATTCAACTTATCCAATCAGAAAAAAATTCAAATCCATACTGTTGTAAAATATCACCTCACATCTGTTAGAATGGCTTATTTTCAGAAAGGCAAATGATAATGGTTCTCTAGAGGCACGGATCTTAATGTAGTGAATCTCTCTGTATACATAAATATAAAGATAATTTACTGGAATGAAGTACAGCTGCAGTCCAACTAATTCAACAATGGCTAGCTGTGAACAGAAAGCCCAGGAATCTACGAGTTCCTTGTGAAGTTCCACAGGCTAGTGTCTCAGGTGGTCTTCTGTATATGCTGGAATCTTGAAGAAGTAGGTCTCAATGACAGAGAAAATATGGATGTGCTAGCAAGGTGGGTTAAAAGCAGGCAAAGACCAAAGCTTCCTTATCCCATATCCTTATATAAGCTTCCATCAGGAGGTGTGACCCAGATTAAATTATGACATTAACCCTCAAGCCATGGGTTAAATATGTGTGTCTTCCTGCCTCAAGATCCAGATCAAAAATGTAGAATTTTCAAAGCTTGTGAATTTTTTTGAATTGTTTAATAGCAATTGAGTTTAAATTATGGTTACCAACAACTTACAGTAGGAAAAAAAGAAGTCTAGTGGCTGTGCATCATTTTTCTGGGACAGTAATGCAGACTTGAGTGACTACCGTGGTAATGTTTTGTCCTTGTCAAAAGATCCAGAAGATTTTGAATGCTTTCATAAAATATTATTTATAAGCATTTTATAATGTATATATGCATCAAAACTGTATGGCTATCTGGTAAGTATGTGCTATACACATGTGTCACTTAGAAATATGAACATATTTGATGATAAATTCTATAATAGCAGCACTTACCAGGTAGTCATGAGGATTGTGAGTTTAAGCCCAGACTGATTGTTTGACAAGATCCTTGTCTTATCTAACTAAAAAATTTTAGCTATTAAATAAATGTTAAGACACTGGACAGGTTGGGAAAGATGCCCAGAGATCTGCCTGTCACTGCATGGCTTGGGTGGGCAGTTGACACACAGAGACCTGTCTGCTATTATACCATGGGATGCAGGACTGGGAAGATATCCAGAGACCATGTCACACTGCCAGGATGTTGATACCTAGAGCAATGTTTGCCACCACACCACAGGGTACAGAGAAAGGTCACCCAGAGACTCCAAAGGCATATAGCTCACATGCAGTGGGAGGCACTATAATGTGCAAGTATGTGGTGAATAGATGGGAGAGAAAGAAGTAGAACTGTGTTATTCAGGCTCTGTTCCCATGCCTGCTAAAGTATGGCTGCCCTGCAGTCACAACTGGTAGAATCTGATCAGGGAAACAAGACAGGAACTACCAGGGCATAGAGACCTCAGGTGGTGAGTGACAAGAACAGACTCAGGAGACAGGCTTCACTGAGAAATCTCCTTTTAATGAGGACAGAGACTATTTAAGCCTTTGGGGAGTGAGTAGAGTGTATCAAGTGAGTGTCTGTCTTTGGCCAAGGCTAGGGTTCTGGGGATGCCTCATTTGCAGAAGGAGGAATTTCAGTGACTGCTGAACATGACCTTATAAGGAAGAGCGGAAGTTTAACCTGGTTTCCAGACGTGACATTATCTGGTAGGGCAAAGGTGGGGAAACATGCACTGGGAAACTCAAACCCAACACACAGTGGGGAGGCAGAGATGGGTGTCCATATCTGTGACTAGTATTACCACTAGAGATAAGGAGGATCTCCCTTGTCTAGACAGCTACCTGGAACCACAAGGATGTTTAGGGGCTGTGCATAACAGGCCCCACTCTTCACCTGTTCCTGCATTCTGGAGAGATGGTCCTGCCCCTCACCAGCTGTAGCACTTTAGAGAGCAGGTCCATGCCTAGGTGGCACAGTGGCATTGCCCCTGATGGAAAGGGTACAGGAGGGACAACTCCCAGGATGTGATTGTGGGATAGCTGTCTCCACCACGTGTCTTCTCTGAGGTGGCTTGAGGGATGGAGCGATGTCCTTCTACTCTTGAACTCTTCCCGCAGCCCTCAGAAGTCAGAAGACCTGGCAGCACTAAGCAGACTTAGTGGTTATAAATGAAAATAAAGAGAAATTGAGAGAATTACCTTGAGGACATCTCAGAGGAGTTGGAGGGAGTTAATGTAGTCAGAATGACTGACTTAATTATTTTACTACATGTTCGTATCTACAAAAATATTTCAGACACATAAAAATTTCAGTTTTCACATATTCTTCAATAAAACTGGGAGGAAAAATGCTAAATTTTTAAAACAGATATATCGGCCCTCTGAGACTAGTGATCTCATCTATATATTTTATAGCTTAAGACAGGAGTTGGCAGATACAGGGAACCACATTCATCTTTAAAAGCTGAATTCATGTCCAGCTAATGTGATTAATGGCACTTCTTCCCATAGAAGTTAACTGAGAATTGCTGTTATAGGATTGGGCTGTATGCGTCAGTCATTATTGACTGATGCTTCTTTCTTTGGTAAAAGCCCTGTGGGTCCCACTTGGGAGATTTCCTCAACCACACTGCATGCAACTCAGTGGTAGCATAAGCAAACACCCCTTCAGTCTAGGGAAGGGTCCTCTGACAAAACTGACTATTTCTCAGTGTTACTCACTCAGCTTTTAATTTCCTCTCTGTATATGTTCCTCAATGTTTCCTCAATTCTTTAGCAGCTGCCTGGAAAAATTACTAACAGATTATGTCCATTGTAAATTAGCTGAAGCAGGTTCTATCGAAAGCAATCAAGAAGCTACATTAAGTTGTCAATAATAAGTGACATGTAATTGATTTCCTTAGAAAAGTTGCCCAATAACCAAGTAAACAATTATTAGTCACAGTTCAAGTAGATGTCACTGTGTAGTTCAACAACACTGACAGAAAACACAGTCATGAGAACTGTTAAAAATTCCTCATTCTACCTAGTGAGAATAGCATCTGTATTCATTTAGAAACACAAGAATCCAAGCACCAAAAAAGGGAATTACACAGCTCTCCAGAAGACACAGGAAGTGCCTCACTGAACTGATGGTAACTCTTCCTATGCCTAGCCTAGAGGAAGAGTTCCCAGCCTCACTGGCCATGAATCTATCTGAAAACTAATAAATCATTTTTGGTAACGTCTCTAGATGACAGTGCTTCTCAAACCTGAAATACAGCTGATAATCAGTACCAGAAGAAAACCAAAATGTACACATTGCAAGAGTATATACTTAGAACACTTGTAGCTTTCCTTGAATGTATACCAAAAGAAGTAGAGATAATACTTGATCCTTAGGTACCCTTAGTGTCTTATAGTTGAAGAAGTACAGGAACAAAGAAAGGACTTAAGCAATACAGGACTTAAGCCCACTTTGATCAAGTTCTATTCCATACTACCAAGTCCCACGGGAAGTTCAAGACTACATTTTTCACAAGGACTGGGAGAAACTGCTCCCTAAGAACATTTCTACAATTATTTTTTAAAAAAAAAACACTTTCTAAAGAATCCATAGCATTCCATATTGTGGCCTCCAGGAATGAGAGATCTTTTGACTTGTCCTGAATCTGGTTTTAGGTACATGATATTAGAAAATTTGAAAAGGTATGGTGAATGTATAGATTAAAATTTTTAACATATATAGAGTTACAGACAGTGTTTTGGTAGTAAGTCACCTATTCCTCTTTCTTGAGAATTTTTAGGTGAGTTTAGTTTCAAACTAAACTCAAAATCAAAGCTTTCCTTATTTTGAATGACCAAGAAGGCAACAGTGGACATTTATGAGGGATTCAAAAATCATATTTAATTTGTTAGGTATTTGAGGTTTTGGAGGATGTAAGGAAGCCTTGATTCTCTTAGTGTCCTTGAGAATTTATGATTAAGTATGCACTTTAATTATTATCTTTTTCCTCCTGTGGCTCTCTTAGTAATTTTAGAATTTTTTTCACTTTATGTCCCCACATGAGCCCCTAAGTACATGGTCCCAGTGGTGATTGTAATCAATACTGTCATATATTTGAACTACTAGCTCATCTTCCCAAAATTACATTCAAATAAGACCTTGAGCAAATTCCTGAATAATACTGGAGATTTAATTAAATATCTTTTACACAATTTCCCAGAGATTCTATGGATTTATGAACTTTCTCCCAGTCATCTCTTACACAGTCATTTAGGTTCATCTTTCTACATTTGACAGTTAGTAGCAATGTATATGACCTTGACCACAATAGCCTTCAGTATGACTTCAGTGTCGCCAGGATTGGAAAAATAATTGACAGCTCATTGTCCACTGAAACTGAAGGAGCAGTGTCATTTCTCACTGTAAAGCCAGACATATAAAGTGTAAAGGCTAATCCATGGGCTCACAGAGCCCCACTAATCCCCGAAACCATAAGCAGCTTTGCAAATTTTATCATGAACTTGCAAAGCTTGTTTGCAACTCCCTAAAAAAAATCACAGAGGCCCTGAAGTGTTTGCTTGGAGGGCCTGGTAAGGTCATCTCTTCCAGCCTCCAGTAACCTCACTCTAGCCAGCATTGTTTACAGCGCATCTGAGAAAAGACTCTTCTGAAGTTCCTCAGAAGAAGAAGTATCCTGAACCCATTCCTGTTCAATAATTCTAATACATTTTTCATACCATTTAGTTATACTTTTTTTAATAAGCCAACTTCTTAAAGTGCAATAGACACAGCAGAATCGAAAGAAAATAAATGAATCTTATAAAAAAACTAATAGAATACACTGAGACACATACATCAGGTTTTTCTAAACTCCTGTTTTAAGCTTTATGTGTTACACAGTTTTTGTTGGGTATTTTTTATTTACATTCCTAATGTTATCCCCTTTTCTCTCCAGAAAGCTGCTTTCCCATCTCCCCTCCCCCTGCTTCTATGAAAGTCCACCCCCACCTACCCACCTACTCCCTCCCGCCTCCCCACCCTGACATTCTCCTATACTGAGGCATCAAGCCTTGGCAGGACCAAGGGCTTTGCCTCTCACTGATGTCCAACAAGTCCATCTTCTGCTACATGTGCAGCTAGAGCCACGGGTTCCTCCATGTACTCTTTGGATCATGGTTTGGTCCCTGGAAGCTCTGTTTGGTTGATATTGTTTTTATGGGGTTACCAACCCCGTCAGCTCCTTCAGTCCTTTCTCTAACTCCTCCATGGGGCTCTAGTTTTTATTTCAATAGTTAGCTATGGGCATCCACCTCTATATTTGTCAGGCTCTGGCAGAGCCTTTCAGGAGTCAGCTATATTTTTATCCATATATAGTATATAATGACTCAGTATTTGGTTCATACTAGTGCTTTCTACATTGTCTACTATAAACCTGTGTTTTCTTTAAATATATTTAATTTGAGACTCGCCAACATGTTATATCCGTAGTACCTGAGGTTAGTGTTTGTATTTTCTCCATATGAAAATCAACATCATTCTTTAAAGTGCAATCTCTTCTGAGACTTACCTAACCACATACCAATACTCCTTAACACAATCACCTCAAAATGCAGTTCTTTTATATATTTCTGGAGCATAATATACCATAATGTACCATAATATGTTTTTACCTTTTTAGTTCTATTCTACTACAAACTGGGAAAAAAGTAATCATTTAGGTTTTTTCTGAATGGCCTGGAGGTCATTTGTACTAAATAAGATATTTAGTAAATTTGCCAAATTGCATATGAGTTGTGGAATTTTTGTTATGGAAACATAAAGGAAGGTACTTTTAGTTTGATATGTGATAAACATTCTTCCAAGAATTTCCTTACCCTTTAATTTCTTTAATTCACTGAGAATTGAGGTTGATATCATTATGACAAATATATAATAAAGGCAATAGATTATGAATAAAGAAAATTTTAATGATATCTTCCAATAGTATACCAAAAAATGAGATGATAGATAGAAATAATATTCAACATTAGGTGACTAAAAGTATTCAGGGTTAAAAATTATAACAATTAACTATGACATATGATAGCTAGAGAACACTTTCTTACCATATATAGTTTATTAATTTTTAGTCTAAAAGGTCTAGAAGTTAAATAACTTTTCAAAGACTCTGAAGCATAAATTAAAATAACTTGAATCTGAATGTATTGATTCATATATATAATTTTTTTTCTTTTGTTTTGTCTTTTTTTATTAGATATTCTGTATTTACATTTGAGATGTTATCCCTTTACCCCACCCTGCTCCCATTCCCCTTCCCCCTCCAGTTGCATTCACAAAAGTGCACTCCCTTCTGTTTAACCTCTCTATCCCATTGCCTCAGTCATTCCCCTACATTGGGAAAACATCCTCTCTGGAACAAAGGTCTCTTCTCACATTGATGCCAGACACTGCTATCTTCAGCTACATATATGCAACTGGATCAATAGGTCTCTCAAAGTGAGCACAGAGGTTAGTGTTTTACTCCATGGGAGTTTTGGAGGGTTTGGTTGGTTGATGATGTTGTTATCTTCCCATGATTTTGCAACCCCTTTCAGCTCCTTAGGTTCATTTTTTAGCAACCTCATCGGAATTCCTGAGTTCAAACTGATGGTTAGCTGCAAACATGTTCAAAATATATAAGACAAGAAATGTGTGCTAGAAAGTGTGCCCATAAGTGTCACTCTAAAGATGGCATTTATAAGCATAATCTTTTGTGTTACATTTACACAAGGTAGTACTACTCAGCTATCAGAAACAATGACTTAACCAAATTCTTAAGAAAATGGTTGCATCTAGAGAATTGTCCCTCGCAACCGTCTCGCCAGCAAGAACGACGCGGCACACGAAATAGGATTCTTCTGTGGTAAAGCTTTAATGCTCTCGAGAGGCAGAGCATAAGCTTGCAACACGTGAAGACGAAGACCCCGAACTATCTAGCCCATCCCCTTATAAAGGGATCAGTCCTCGCCTTGGACGTGGAGCCCCTGATTGGTTGAAACTCATCAGGCCGTATGACGCCACGGGAGAGGCAGAGCTCAAGGAGTGGAAAGTTACCCAGCACGTGCGCACATGACTTGTTTACTGCTAACTCCAACCGGATGTCAGCGCCATCTTGTAATGGAGAATGTGCAGGCAGCGCCCCACAGAGAATATCATCCTGAGTGAGATAACCCAGTTGCAAAAGAACAGACAAAATATGCAGTCACTGATAGTGGGATGCTAACCCCAGAGGCTCGACCTGCCCCAGAAACAACTCACAGACTGTGTGAAGTTCAAGAAAAAAAAGAAAACAAAACAAAAGAAACAAACAAAAAAAAGACATTATGCTCAATCCTTACACACCAAGAAAACATTTACTAATTCTTGGTTACACCTGTTTTACATGTACTTTTTGCTCATTGTAACTAGTAAGACCTTAATGCAGAGTATTAAACCTTAAAAAAAAAAAAAAAAAGGAAAAAAAAGCCAAGCACTGACAAAAATGTATTTGAATACATTTATGCAAAAATGTTTAAAATTTTTTCCTTTTATCTTTTTTTTGTAAAATAAAATTTAAAAAAAAAAATAAGCATGATCTTTTTACTAAATGACTGAAACGCCATATTTCCATAATTTTTGATAACTTTAGATAGAATTTTTGAGTTTTTAAATGTCATAATTACAAAAATTTCAACTACAATATTGAATATATAAAGGTGGCAGATAACAGACTTAATTTAATACTGTCTCTTGGTTTTAACCAAAGTGAGTTTATAAACTTTATCATTGGCAATAAGTAGTCTAGACAAGAATTCATACACTGAATTTTAGACAGATGTTGTGGAGCTTGCTCACAGTATATGTCTATAGTCAGTCCATCACACTGAGCTTTGGAACTCTGTCTCCTAACTCAGTTTACCCTGTCATTCAACCACACACCATAGCTATCACTACAATCAAGATATCATTTCAACAACTATAATCTAAACCTTTATTTCTAGTTTCAGCTCAGATATTTATCACAATAAGATCAGTTAAGGCATTTTCTGAGCTATGTAAGATAACTGAAGCCAAAAGACATTACTCACGTGTGATAATATAGAGAGAAGAGGCCAAAATGCAATTACCTAAAACAGAAGTCAATGGGCATATCAACTGGTTGGAATAGTAAATGGTAATTTTGGTGAATTGCTGAAGATAAATTCAGACTAATTTAAATGTGAGAAATTGTTCAGTGTGTACCAATATTCTAGTAAAGGTCTCATACTGTTGTAGTTAGTTATAAAATGTCAGACACAGATATAAACGTACCCAGAGAGAACTGAATGTTGAAAGCCCTGCTAGTGGAATTGCACTGGCAGATTGTTCACCTCTAAGAGATGTGGCCTATTTGAAGGACAAAAGTTCTGCAGGTTATCTTTAACCTTTATAGCTAAGCCTATTCCCTGTTCTACACAGATGTGAGTAAGAAGCTCCGTGCCTCTATTGCCACAGTCCAAGCCATTCCAGCTACTGTGCCTTCTCTCCCTTATGGACTGCAGGTTTAATGACCTAAAATCAACCTTTCCTTCCACATTTATTCTTTGGTATTTAAGGATATCCAAAAGAAATATATTAATATAAAATAGATACTGCGAAACAGCACCATTGCTGTGAAGGAACTGATTTATAATTCATAATTTTTGGAAATAAAACATCTGGAAGACTTCAGAGATGTGGGCTAGAGAAGTTTATAGTGGCATATACACCTAATCAGTGATCCCGGCAGGTAAATGGAAGATGAGAGTGCCTATAGAACCGAGGACTGCAGAGGTCAGAGTCATGAAATTTCAGTTGGGAAACAAAGACTTCCAGGTATTTGACAAAAACACATCTGTGTGATATTTGGAGAAGGCATCAAGCTACAATCTTCTAGTCTTCTGATAAGATGTAATTTAAAAAAATGTCTTCAGTTGTTTGGCAGAAAGGCATGGTGTAGAAGGAGCTGAGAGTTTTACATCTGGCTCTGAAGGCCACTAGAAGACCAGCTTAAAGGCACCTAGGACAAGGGTCTCCTAACACAGCCAGCCACACATACTCCAACAAGGTCATGCCTCCTAATAGTGTGACTTCCTGGGCAAAGCCTCTCAAACTGCTACAATAGTTTTTTTTCTCAAAAAACCTGGACCCACTGAACTACCCCAACTTGTGCAAATGTAAGGAATTTGAAAGAGATAGTCTCGGTAGAGAATGCCATCACACAGATTATCCTGTTCAAAATGCCCACAAAAGTGCGTGTTTTCCCAGGGTTAATAAGAAACGAACTCTTTGGTTGGTGGTTTAGTCCCCGGGAACTCTAAGGGTTCTGGTTGGTTGATATTATTGTTCTTCCTATGTGGTTGCAAACCCCTTCAGCTCTTTCAGTCCTTTCTCTGCCTCCTCTGTTTGGGTCCCTGTGCTCAGTCTGATGGTTAGAAGCAAGCACTTAATCTGTATCAGTAAGGCTCTGGCAAGAGCCTCTCATGATTGATCCATATCAGGCTCCTGTCAATCCTGTCAGAAAACACTTCTTGGTATCAGCAATAGTGACTGGGTTTTGTGTCTGTATATGGCATAAATCCCCAGGTGGGGCAGTCTCTGGATTGTCTTCTCTCCAGTTCCTATTCCACTTTTTGTCCCTGTATTGCTGCCCATGAGTATTTTGTTTCCCCTTCTAAGAAGGACTGAAGTATCCACATTTTGGTCTACCTTCTCCTCGAGCTTCAAATGGTCTTGTACTTGCTCAGTGAGTGCATATTATTTGTGCTCCTTTGTAACTGGGTGGCCTCACATGGAGGGCCACCTGGCTCCAGACACATATGTAGCAGACTATGGCATTGTCTCGCATCAATACAAAGAGAAGCCCTTGGTCCTGTGAAGGTGTGTTTCCCCAGTATATAGGAATGCCATGGTGCTGAGGTGGGTGTGTGTGGGTGGAAGTGGAGGAATTTTCCTAGAACCAGGGAGAGGGGAAGTGGGAAAAGGGGAAAGGAGATAATATTTAAAATGGAAATATATAAAGTATCCAATACGAATAATAATTTTTCTTTTTTATTAAATATTTTCAGTATTTACTTTTCAGATGTTATATATACCCTTTCCCTCAATGCTACGCCTCCCCCCCTGCACCCTCACATTGTCTTCATAAAAGTGCTCCCTCTCCCAACCACCCTCTAAGCCCTAATCTCCTTGGAATTTTCCTACACTGAGAAAAAAAAGCCTTCATTGGACAAAAGACCACTACTCCATATGGTGCCAGAGAATGTTATCCTCTGCTGCATATGAACCTGGAAACTTGGTTCTCTCAGTGCAAACTCACTGGCTGTGTTTTAGTCCCTAAGAGTTGTGGTGGGCTGGGTTAGCTGATAGTTTTGGTTTTTCCATGGGGCTGCAGACCCTTTCAGCTCCTTCAGTCCTTTCTCTTGCTCCTTCACTGGGGTCTGAATGTTTAGTCTGATGGTTAGCTGCAAGCATCCTCCTCTGTATTGGTATGGCTCTGGCAGAGCCTGTGAGAAGGCATCCATATCAGACTCCTGCCAGAAAGCACTACTTGGCATCATCAATATTGCGTGCATTTAGTAGCTGCATATGGCATAGATTCCCAAGTGGTACAGTCTCTGGATGGTCATTCCTCCAATCCCTGCTCCTTTATTTGTTAATTCTCAATCCACAAATCCTCTATATAATAAGATTATATCCAATGGACAAAGATACAAACTACCGTTCTATATGATCTTTCTGTGGGCAGGCCTTGAGTCCTGATAGTGGTATGCTGGCTCTGCCTGTGGCTATAGGCACAGATGTAGGACAGACCTGTCTGATGCCAGACTGTACTGCTATCCTTGCACCCTTAGAATTCCCAGAGGTCTCTCTTCAGATAGCCAGTGGAGACAGAGTTTGGGCTAACTCATGGGCTCAGGAGGGAGAGCACCCCTGAATCTCCCCTGGGTGTTCAGCTCTCTGTTGGCAGGCCGTGCGTCCTGATGGTTGTATGCTGGCTCTGCCTGTGGCTCTGGGCACAGATGAATACTAGACCAGTGTTAATAAAAATTTTAAAAAAAAGGAAATTACCTACATCTATGATAGACATGGTCAGACTTTATGTTAAGCTTGTGAGCAGTACCAAAATAATTTTGTTAATATGCAAGATATGTGATCAGTATCTTACAGAGGCAAACTTTTCATAAAAGTGTTAAGGTCATGAAATTTGTGGCTGGTTCATAGTCTCAATAAAGAGGACATGGGAGATTGTGTACAACGATTTAGAGACAAATCTTAAGTGTCAGTGGTGATCACAGGATATTGAAGATGCCAGAAATATAGAAAACTCACTTAAGAAAGATGTAGTGACCAAGTAGAGTCATTATAAGAGAGGCCATTTGTGCCAAGGACAAATGCTGGAAGAGGTAATGCTTCTTAGACCATTTGTACATACATGATGATGTAAGCAAGCCAAAAGACCAGATATGCAGCTTGAGATTAGATGTTTTATTTTGCTTTAGTCCAATCTTTTCCTGGATACGCCACTACTTTCTCTTTAGGAATTTAAATATTTATGCTAAGTCATAGTCCATTCTACAAATGTAACTTGTTTTTGCTTTTACAGGTCAACTGAGCCTTAGAACAGATTTTGAACTTGATGGTTTCGAACTATGATCAAACTCTTTGGATACCTTTCAAATTAAACTTAATTCATTGTGCATTAAGAGAAGTTTATGAGCCTTTGGAAGAAAATCATTATGGTTTGGAGGTGTAATATTTTTCACAGGCAAACATAATAATAATAATAATAATAATAATAATAATAATAATAAATAATAACATATTTCTTAGAAAATAGTACTGTACTGGGAGATTACTAAAGCTTATATAAGTAGATCATATCTCAATAAAAGAAACTGGTTATTGAGACCATGCCTTGAGGTTTATAGCCTGAATGCATTTCTTGTTTTATGTCTGCTTCTTGATGCTCCTATATGTGTGCAAGCAACTCCACTGTCTTACTGTCATAGTGGGGTACTGATGTAACATGTACATCATACCCACATCCTGGACTATACTGAAAATGAGACAAAATAAAACCATTCTCCTTTCTCCTTTTTTCTTCTCAGTGATTATATTTTTTGTGAGTTTTATCTTCAGCATTCCTTGTAAAGAATCTAAGAGTGAACTTAGAGACCTCATGTGTTAGTTCTGGTGAAGGAGTAAGGAAGCCACCATCATGAAATATACACAAAGGATGTTACATACTAATATTTTACTCTCCAGTAGATTTAACAAGTTTCCTATAGATGATTGAGGGGATTATACCACAATTTCCAGTCTTTCCACATTCCTCGTTCTTGAGGGATTCACAAGAAATATTGTAAAAGTCATATTTTAGATATACAGACCCAGTAAAAGAGGAGACTTGCTTAAAAGACTATAAAATGTGTACCCTTTTCTTCACAGATGTTTAACTTATAATGTCCTTATGCTACCATTAAAGCCATCACTACTTGAAAATATCAAGCATTGAAAATACAGTAAGTATACCTAACCTACATAGTGTGCTAGTTTAGAAATACAGAGCACTGTAGTATCATCGTATTTCCCATTGACTGCAGGCATGATTGGTACTCTTGGAGAATCAGTCCCCAGAATCATCAAGAGAAAATGTTGTAGCATATATCACTAGGCTGGAAAATAAATTATATTCAAATTTGTGATTCATTTTCCTTGGAATAATATTGTCCTGTACAATGGTAATAATAATAACTTTATTATTATTATTACTATTATTATTATTATTGTAAGTCAAAAGTAGTCTGTACTCAATACTAAATTATTAAGGCTCCAAAAGAACAATTACATGGTTATAGTAGTTGGGTTCAAAGACATAGAGTGTCTTTAGAAAGGAGGTTTTTAAGGGCATCCAAAGACAATAAAAAGATTAAAAACAAGGACACTTAAGAAGATGGAAACTTTTGACACCTACCATAGTAACAAATATTAAGTAGGGTCCAGCTTCAGGCCAACAAAGTTAAGTCTTCAAACTGAAGGCTAATTTAGAAAGACTCCTATTTATCACAGAATCCGCCATGTTTAAGTTTCACAAATGTTACAAAGACTGGAAAAAGCATTGCCTGTGGATATAATTCCATCAACAATACCATCTTCAGACATCATGAAGGTTCTGCATTGTTCTGTTTCTCCTTACTAACTCAATAAATTTAGTATGCATTGGAACTAGTAAAAAGCAATGGTACTTTGGATGCTGATGGTATTTGAATAAGAGATTACAAAGCTTTAGAAACTAGAATTAGGATTGCCATGTTGTAATAGTCCTGGGCATGAACAAATACAGTATTGCTTGAAAATAGATTTAGGTTTATGCACATGGCCATTCAAAACGTGGACAACTCCAAATATTAAAGAAGTATAAGCCCTGATATGTTAAGCAAGTATAAAAATGAAAGTCCTTTTCTCATGGCCTGTACTGAGCAGACAGGAAAGATGAAAAGAGCCAACAAGAACAAACGAAATCAGAAAGTAGTTATAACATGGTGATTATTAATCCTAGTTCATTGAAGAAAACACTTAAATATACCTATTACAAGATTTGTGAAAGTGGACATTCCAAAAAAAAAAAAAAAAAAATGTGAGGAGGGAGCCTGGTAGATGACATGGTAGGTGAAGAAATTACCACATACCCAGTGGTAGATACAGGTAGATACAAATCCTGTGGTGGTACCATGCTTCTGTAACTAATACTTCTACAGTGTTATGTGAAACAGAGGCAGAAGAACACCCAAAGGCATACTAGCCAGCCAGTCTGGTATACACAGCAGTAAACAAGAAGAAAAGAAGGAAGTCTGTTTCAGACAATGTTAGTTTACCACAATTAAAATAGATAAGTTTGAAAACACAAAGTTACCATAACTTGCTATTCATCATGTTGTATGAAAATTATGTGGTGTAATGTTTAGAAAATACATTCAGCCACAATGACATATGAGCTATTATCTGACTGGATTTAAGGCCAACTCCATAAAATAAAAATCATGCCTGATGCTGTTCTGGTAGCCAAGAATCTGAGATTACATAGGTTATGGATTTGGGGAAACCAAACATTGAAGAATCATAGCAAGAAAATTACCCCATATGGGCATTCTGCAATATTTATAGATAAGGGTTTTGCTCAGCCATCACAAGAGAAGCTTCATTCTGCAGTATATGGATACTAACACAGAAAACTACAAATAAAAAATGTCCTAACACATCAACCAGAAAAAAAATCAGTAATGACATAGATGCTAATGAAAAGGGAATGAAGAAGTTCATGCAAAGAACTTCACTCAGTGTGTGGTACACTGTGACTGGACATTCAACTGATGTTAACTATCTCCTCATTTCAATATGCTTGGCACCAGGAGTGACATTATTGGGAAGAGTGGCCTGGTTGGAGCAGGTGTGGCCTGATTGGAGGAGGTGTGTCACTGTGAAGATGGTCTTTGAGTCCCCTGCTCCTAGTCAGATGAAAGGCAGTCTGCTCCTGGCTTCCTTTGAAGATGAAAAATATCTTAGCTCTTCCCCCATCATGCCTGCCTGGATGCTGCCATGCTCCCACCTTGATGATAATGGACTGAACCTCTGAACCTCTAAGCCAGCCCCAATTAAATATTGTTCTTAGAAGAGTTACTTTGGTCATAGTGTCATTTCATCACTAAGAGAGAGAAGAACAAAGGTTATAACCTATAAGGTATTTTATCCTATAAATCCTGTGTATAGATCACCAACACTGTTTCCTTTTGCTAACTGTATTCAGAAGGCTTAGAGATATGAATCATAACTCAGTGTGGGCTCACACACTTTCCAAATCCCTGCCGGAACTGCAGTGCCAATATATTCACCATTAGACATTATATTTCTGGGGTATAAGTTGGAAAAATGAGATTAGTTAGATCACTTAGTTTACTAAGATTACTTAGCTAAGCCACCCCATGATTACTTCTCTATGAGAACCTAGTCTTGTTTCTCCCTGAAAGGAATGTAGAACTATTTAGACAGAATCAATGATTTTTCTCATGAAATTGATCTTCCTTGCTATCAGAGTCTAATGTTTTCACTTGAACCACACATATATGTGGCATAATATTTGGTAATCTGTAAGAACTAAAAGAAGCCATCACTTAGATTTTCTCACACATGTGGGTTCTAAGAGAAGGCTGTTTCTAAGTTTATCTATGGCTTCCATGAAGCTTTATCCTGCACACTGAAATTCTTTTAAGCCTAAAGCTCTGCATGTCAGAATTTAATGAGCATTGTTTGTTTAAATATATTCATGACTCCTTGCTAATATTTGTGTGAAGTCCAAGGTATGTCCAGTTGATAACTGCTACCATCTAACTGAGCTATATTACCACTGCTACATTCAGGTAACTATGTTCTTCGTCAGTTATTGAGGATGATGGAAAGTGCTGTAGGAGATGTGGGGATTGACTCCCAAGAAAGCCTATGTTTACACCTCAGTTCCAACACTGTGTTAGTAGTAATTTACTTATTGCCACCTTTTATAAAGGTCATTTAACATCTTTCTATCTATAGAATTCTCTAGTGCATCCAATGTTTCACTTTTTGTCGGAACTTTTTATGAGTTTAATATTGGGCTGGACCCTGCTTAAAGGCTAGCAATCTTCCTTGCACCAGAAGCAGAAGCAAAAACACTATTTCTAAGTGTAGAATGATTTTCCAAGAAACAGTGAAGGTTTACAAAACTTCCCTATCTTGTAAAAGTTGCAAAATATATTAATTAATCCTTCACCCCTGTGAAGGAGATAAATAACCTATTGTTTCCTTAGTACCTGGAATTGACAAATCCAAATTGTTACCTGGTTTATGATGAAGTTTCACTTTACAACAGTCTGTTTATGTGTAGATTATATGTGGCTATATTTTACCACAGTAGTAAAATTGATAGTTGTGATAGATAATGTTTAGTCTGCAATAAAGTTTTTTTTTTAATATTTGGCTCTGCAGAAGCAGTCTGTCAACTGCCACCCTAAATTTCAACACATTTGATTACTTCTCCAATGTGTCAGAAATTTGAATCTTTGTAGTATCAGTACCTCACCATTTGAAAGCCATATATTTTGCTACCTCTCTAAAATATTGCCAAAGTCTGCATGCCTGTTCTAATGAAACAAGTTTGTAAGCTGGTCCAGTTATCCATTGAGTTTTAATTTCACACTCACCAATGATTAATCTGAGGTAGTGCCCCATTATTTTTAATCTCATGTATCACTAGTACACAAAAATAGCTACATGATTCATTTTCAAAATTCAAGAGTAGTTCATGAAGTCATCTTTTTTATACTCTACATCTTGATTATGTCATGGACAACTCCATGGAAGTCCCTTCCACAGACAGATATCCAGCAATGAAACTCATGCTTTGCTATAGTTAAACCAAGGCACGGTCATAACATAGCAACAGAGGTATGGCATACCTTTAAGTCTCACTTGAGTGTCTCTCTGTGTCTAACCTGACTGACAACTGTCTTGAATAGATCCTCATTTATTCTTTATCTATCTACCCACCAAGAAGGTTATATTGAAATGGAATCTCTATGGGTTCTTTGGGAAGTTAGTTGCATTGGATAGTTTTGCTAGAGCAAACATATGAAGAAAAGTTTCATTAAAGTAGACACAGGTATAAAAGGCTAAGGCAGACTTGGGCTGGACTATTTCACTGAAACAGACACAGGAGAAAGGATCTTCTGCTAAAGCAAACATGTGAAAGAACATGTGAAGAAAGAGTATTTGCTAACTACCTGCATGTATTGCTCTGCCTTACATTGTCTAGTTGAGCTACATTTGTTGAGACTCCATAGATCAAACACACCAAAAAAAAAAAAAAAAAAAAAAAAAATATCTGGTGGTATGCTGCTTCCTCAAACTCAGGCTCATTAGCAGAGTGATGTCAGCTGAGACAGATGCATGTGATAGGATTAGACATATAATGAAACAAGACACATGCTGAGGAAAGAACAATAGAGGACATGCATTGTTTGGGATGTATAAATAGGACTTGAAGAACTGTAATGGAGATTGAGCTAAGCTTACCTATAGAGCTAGCTGTGGAAAGCTAGTGAGATGATATTTACTTCCCTGAGAGAGGCACAGCCCAGTGCTTTTCCTGGGGTCCTCCTAGTCCCTCCTTCTGACTGGTACCCAGGCTGAAGACTGGCTATCTCTGCTAGGTAGTGCCCCCACTGCTGATTCATGTTTGCTATCCCAACTCTAACAAACTAGACTACTGGTGTATCCTTAAAGTATTTACAAGTGGATCGAGCTGCCACTGCTAACCTGTGACCTGAACTGCTGAGTTTTAGACAACATAGGTCCAAAGAACCTTTCTAATCTGGTCCACTTCCCCGTACACGATATCCTTTCTTTTCTACTACCTCGGGTGAGTGGTGGGCTAAATGGTGGTTAAAATCTTTATGAACTATCTTCAAAAAAGGGTGTGAAAAACTTTAAGCTATAAATTTCCATTGAAAGAAGAAAAGAGAGACAATTTGACATACACAGACCCCACAATGATGCCTTCTAAAAACAACTCCTGGGGAATGGAGGAGTCAGGAATGGGCAGGGAAAGGGAAGAATTTGTGATGCAATCACAAAAGAGGACTAAGCAACCTCTAGTGTTCTCTGTATGTAAATGATCAGACCCAGATCAGGATTCAGAGAGTTCCAAGACTGTGATGTCAATCAAACTATTCTTATGTTTATACCAACCAATTGGGGATATGGGTACAGTCTGCATCAGGCAGCCATCTATAGTCCTTAGCAAATACTGAATAGCATTACATGGATGAGCTCTCAGCAGGTAGTATCTTCAATTGATACAGGGGAAGTATGAACTCTTCATACAGGGGAAGTATGAACTCTGACTCCCATAATCAGATAGGATATAGTGAACAACATGACTATATCTTCTACAGAAGGTGATGGGGGGAAATCCAGCTGCATGGGAGTTTCATTTGTGAGATAGTTAAAACATCAGGAAAACAATAACAAGAGATGAACTTAAACACTTTTGGACTTGGTTCCCTGGAAGTAGAGACAATGTCACAACAAACTTTCTTATCCTCTGTCCCTTGCAATCTTTTACTCCCACTTCTGTACTGTTCCCTGAGCCTCAGGGGTTCAAGTATTTTTAAATGGGCTCACCATTTTATATTTTGATTAGTGGAAAACTAAATGAGAATGACACAAATGAACATGCAAAACTAGGCAGGAAAAATCTCATGAGACTTCAACCCTACACAATGAGCTATAGGCAACTGAAGAAGGCTGGAGATGGGCGAGATGATCTTCCCCAGGACAGAGCATATAAATTGTCTGCCCACTGCTAAACAGTAATTTGTGAAAACAATAAAAGTAACATTAAATGAAATCAACAGATTATTTTTAAGAATATATATACACAAATACACATATGTATGAAGAAGCAATTAGGGGAAAGTAGACCATGAATTTGAAGCAGTGCAGAGAGTGATGTCCAGGAAGGTTTGGAGAGAAAGAAAATAGAAGATATTGTAATTAAATTATAAGCTCAAAAAAAGATGAACATATTTGTATTTATTGTATGATCTGGCCACTCTAGGCAATATATTTCAAACAGATGGAATTATATATGTAAAGTCCAAACTTTATATGAAATATATGCAACGACTTTATTTATAAAAGCCAAAAAATCCAGGGCAACCTCTGATGGATGAATGGTTAAACAAACCAGAGCACATTCACGCTGTGAAATGGTACTTAGAAATTAAAATGAAATGAAGTATTGAGCACTAATAACCTAGATGAATCATCAGTCTCAATGACAATTAGCAATCCAAACGATTGTTTACGGCCTGCTGTATAGTTCTGTTTATATTGCATTCTTCAAATGACAAACCTAAAGAAATAAATAACAGATTAATTATTTCCAGTGATGTATAGTTGCCAACAATCAGAGAATACAGGAGAGTTAGAAAATGACAACAGACACCTGTGGAAATGCTGCTCTGTGTTTTGACTACAATGCTAGTCATCAATAGAAATGGATGAGGTGTCACTGTGTTATGTGACATTATGGAAAGGCGGTGGTGTTAGGTGACAGAATTGTGTGTGTTCTGGTTGTGTTACTACTATAGTACAAAACCAACTAATGTTATTGAATGGAACAAGTTGAAGCATGTGTCAGAATTGTTTGTACTATTTGATGCTTATAATAAATGTATACGGGTTGACAGTTATCTCGAAAGAAAACTTAAAGCTCCATTTATGAAACTTTTGTATCACAGAAAATAAATAGAAATCATTGCAAAATTATAGTTTGCAAAGAGTTTGTACCTATGATACAGGTAGCAACATTTGTGTCTTTGAACACTGATCTCAGGAAGAGTTAATGATCTGCTTATCTTGTAAAACAGAATTCTTTTTTTTAAAACTTTATTTTAAAAAACAAAAATAAAAGAAAGAAAATTTAAACATTTTCCCATAAATGTATACAAATAAAATCGTGTCAGTGCTTGGCTTTTTTTTTTTTTTTTTCTTTTTTTTTAAGGTTTGATATTCCGCATTAAGGTCTTACTAGTTACAATGAGCAAAAAGTACATGTAAAACAGGATGTAACCCAGAATTAGTCAACGTTTTCTTGGTGTGTAAGGATTGAGCATGAAGTTTTAGATTTTTTTTTGGTTTTTTTTTTTTTTTTGGTTTTTTTTTTTTTTGTTGTTGTTTTGTTTTGTTTTCTTTTTTTCTTGAACTTCACACAGTCTGTGAGTTGTTTCTGGGGCAGGCCTAGCCTCTGGGGTTAGCATCCCACTATCAGTGACTGCATATTATGTCTGCTCTTTTGTGACTGGGTTATCTCAATCAGGATGATATTCTCTAGATGCAACCATTTTCTTAAGAATTTGGTTAAGTCATTGTTTCTGATGGCTGAGTAGTACTCCATTGTGTAAATGTACCACAATTTTTGCATCCATTCATCTATTGAAGGACATCTGGGTTCTTTCCAGCTTCTGGCTATTATAAATAGAGCTGCTATGAACATTGTGATGCATGTATCTTTGTTGTATATTGGAGTGTCTCTGGGGTATATGCCCAGAAGTGGAATAGCTGGATCTTCAGGTAGGACTATGTCCAATTTTCTGAGGAATCGCCAGACTGATTTCCAAAGTGGTTGTATCAGTTTACAACCCCACCAACAGTGGAGAAGTGTTCCTCTTTCTCTGCAACCTCGCCAGCATCTGCTGTCACCTGAGTTTTGGATCTTGGCCAATCTGACTGGTGTGAGGTGGAATCTCAGGGTTGTTTTGATTTGCATTTCCCTGATGGCTAAGGATATTGAGCACTTCCTTAGATGTTTCTCAGCCATTCGTATTCCTCAATTGAGAACGTTTTGTTTAGCTCTGTACCCCATTTTTAATAGGGTTGTTTGATTCTCTAGTGTCTAGCTTTTTGAGTTCTTTGTATACCTTGGATATTAGGCCTCTATCTGATGTGGAGTTGGTAAAGATCTTTTCCCATTCTGTTGGCTGCCGTTTTGTTTTCTTGACAATGTCTTTAGCCTTACAGAAACTTTGCAATATCATTAAGTCCCATTTGTTAATCTTTGACCTAAGAGCTTGAGCCATTGGTGTTTTTTTCAGAAAAATTTATCCTGTGCCTATGTGTTCTAAGGTTTTCCCTACTTTCTCATCTAATAGTTTCAGTGTATCTGGTTTAATGTGGAGATCTTTGATCCACTTACACTTGAGCTTTGTACAAGGAAAGGGTCTATTTTCATTCTTTTGCATTCTAAGTACCAGTTGGACCAGCACCATTTGTTGAATAGGCTGTCCTTTTTCCATTGAATGTTTACAGCTCCTTTGTCAAAAATCAGGTGACTATATACATGAGGGCTCATTTCTGGATCTTCTATTCTATTCCATTGATCCACGTGCCTATTTCTGTACCAGTACCATGCAGTAAAACAGAATTCTTTAAGGTAAGAACATTGCATTGCTTTTATTTTGATTTCAGTACTCATAGGCTCAGAATTACATCTCCATTAAAAAATTACCAGAGTGTTTCAGATTAAGACAGAAAGAAAATGTGAATTAATTCAGGCCCTGGCCAATAATACAATAATCTGCCTGAGAATATTACAGGTTTTCTCATTTTCAGATAGATCCAGCCAGAAGTGGGTAGCTGTTAGGGAAGCAGAGTTCGAGTTTCATTCGATAAGCTAAGTTTTCTTAATACTTGTTGTGGTTTGAGTAGGAAAAGCTGCAATAGTCTCATGTGTGTGGATGCTTGGCACACAGGAAGAAGCACTATTTGGAAGGAAAGCCTTGCTAGAGTAGGTATGATTTTGTTGGAAGAAGTATGTCACTGTGGAGGTGGGGATTGAGGTCTACTATGCTCAAGTAATGCCCAACGTGGCACACCATCTTTTTCTGCCATCTGCAGATCAAGATGTAGAATTTTAAGCTACCTCTTCAGCACCATGTCTGCCTGCATGACACCATGCTTCTTCATAGGAT